>NC_140446.1:7937909-9137909 GCF_963576455.1 Neolamprologus multifasciatus | reverse complement strand
CAGGAAAATAGCGACAGCGAGTTCAATCCACACAAATCGGAACCGTTTGAAAAGCAGAGCCGTCATGCTGGAGGCAAAGATTATGCTTCACGGCCAAAAAAAGACTGCAAAGCGCTGCACAGGGAAACACCTGGCTCAGGAGCTTCCATGCAAATAATCACCCATTCGTTGTCAGGAGTGTTTGAGTTTAAGCTCGCAGAGACTCTTGGAGGAGCTACCATCTTCCTCTAGTGAGGGGAAACAAAGAGTAGGAGGAGTGGAATTAGAGGAGAGGTAAGGAGGGGCTTTCATGGTTAAACAAGTGATGGGAAAACAAAAGTAAAGATGATGTTAAAAGGGAAATTAAAGTAGGGTTATTTGATTAAAGTGGTGATGATGATGATTAAGAACGAGGTGAGGAAGGGATTTAGGGATATTTATGTTTCTTTACCCGTCTGACACTTTCCTCGTCCGACTCTGAATATTGTCTGTTGTAGCGATGATGGATCTATGTGACAATATGACACGGACTGTAAAACCAGCTGTCACGAAATCTAACAAGTGTTGAATAAGTGCATCGACGGGGCATGATGAAGCTCATTTCAGGTAATATGCAAGAGGACGTTCACAAACTGGATCCAAAAACGGGATTTGGATCACAGGAAAAATACATTTAATGATTAACTAAAAGCTTCCTCTGTCCATTTCTGTTGAGCAGTGACAAAAATCTTTACCCCGTCTACGTGGTCATTTGGATCTCCTTCACTCCTCCTCTCGCTCGGGTAGCCGCTGTCCCCGCCGTTTTCTGATTCCTAAAGACAAAAATTAAGACAAGAAATTCTGATTCCTGGTGGTAAACTTTTGTCAACAAGTCAGCTACACAGATATAGTTTTAAATAAAGTTTTAAATAATGTAAGTAATGCTGTTAATCAATGTGAAGCTTGGGGTTGGGGGTGTGATGATGCAGCGCTCTGTGTTTTTTTAAACGTGTTTTCTTTAATTGCTGTGCTGTTTAGAGCCAAACCATCAGTTTTTACTTACCCTGTGTTCGCTTGTGTTGCTCAATCTGTCGTGTTCATACATTCCGGTAAAAGACGAGCCTGTAAAATGGAAATAAAATGCAAAACCACTCACCACTTTAGCTCCTAAACATGTAAGCTATGTCTGAATACTTGTGTATCTCAAGATATCTCTGCTTGCAAATTTCCAGTAACATACAATGACACAAATGTCTACACTAATCTGTCTACTAACTCGACATGAGTACTGTCAACGCTGAAATCCTCCTTCTGGCTAAAAATGGATTATTGGTTCCTCTTGTTTTGCACATGTGACCATGTCACTGTCAATACTTTGTACTCTTAGTGCACTTTATTTACATGTAGTCGTCTGTGTGAATGCTTTTATTCATTCAAATTAGCGAGAAAATGGGAAAATACCAGATATATATACATAGACTGTATATGAAAGATGGACATGTTACTGCCTTAACCTGCCATTCTTTATACTAGCCAGCAAGGGGGATTCCTCTGGTTGTAAAAAACTAAAGAAGTCTCTGTTCACATGATTTGCGATCTCAGTAAACACATTCCTGATGGGTTTAAGGACTCTATCACTACTTTTAAGCTTCATTTAATAAGTCAAATAAAGCATGTGGTTCTAGTTAGAATCAAATAGAGTGATGAGGCAATTGATTCACGCCTCACTCGTTACATCCCTTTTTAAAATACCAAGAGCTTCATGACTGGACTTTGCTAACTACTATGTGCATTTTTATATATACAGTAACATTTTCTTTGTGCAGTATTGCAGTAAATGGGTCTTGCTTGCATTTACTGATTGCTAACTTGCCTATAGAGCCAGCTGCAATTGGGGGGGAGCAGGGAAGGATAAGAGGGGAGCAGGGGATCGATTCCATGTCGCTCATGCTCTCATCTACAGACGAGGTCTCAGACAGGCGGGATAGGAGTGGAGGCGCCCGGCTGGCCGACATGGTGCGAACACGAGGAGAACCGCAGTGCTCCTCTGAGCCTCTCAGCACAGTCTGGGCTGACTTCTACAATGAGAAAAAAAATAAAGGAAGAAAGATGAAAATTAAAAGAGGAAGAACTCAGAATTTCTCTTTCTTTTTGTTCTCTGCTCTTTTAAGCCACAGACCAACATCTTCTACCAGGATATAAACTTTCAGCAGACATTCATGCCTAAATATGGAAACTGTGAGCAAAGTGAGATACAGCTGCAAGCAGCAATGAGGAAGCCAAACAGCTCAGCGGGACAAGTGCAAGAGGAAGCTTTTGTGAGTTTGGCTTTCCAAAAGAAAGAAAAACAAAAACACACACACTTCCTGGCCCACACAGGAAGTGATTCGCTCTCACATCACTACTACTGATGGTTGTTTGTTTCCAGGTAATAAACCAACCAATAAGTATAGGTAATAAATCCCCCCCCCACACACACACACACACACACACACACACACACTATTCCTACTGCTGCTACTTCTACTTTAAAGGCTGCTGATTTCAGTCCCTAATATTTAAAGCATGATTCAAACATAATTACGAGCAGCTTGTTGGTGCCGTCCAGCTGGGACATCTCCGCAGGGGAAAGGTCAAAAGGCGTCAGACCCATGCTTTTGCAGATCTTGTTACACAGATGCGAGTGGAAGAACAGGGCCATGCCTCGCACACCTGAAACACAGGTGTGATCAAGTTGAAGCTTTTTAAACACTTACTGATCTAAGTTTGTAGCAGCAGTTTGCTGAAAGGTAAGCATACCTAGATTTCCGTCTCCAAAGTCGGTCCCCTTCGCTGTGTGGATCTGAGGGTCGGTGTAGAGATCGCCGACTCCCTGGATGTCCACCACGATCAGCTGGTGGCCCGACCGCTCAAAGCTGAAGTGACTGAAGGCCTGACGGAGAAAAGAGGGAAATTATATTTGACTGTGTCTTCAGCTTGCGTCTTTAGCATGTATTCATACCACTCCACAGGTGACCACTCACCTGTGGAGTGAGGCGGATGTTGTCGTCCCTCACAAAGCCGGAATTGGAGTTGTATTTGATGTACTTGCCCTCGATGTAATGCTCCAGGTGGAAGAGAGGTTTACTGGGTCGGTTTGTCATCTCCACCACACACATCTGCATGATGTCCACCTGAGGATTTAAAACGGAACGAGGATTACGAGGCATCATCTGATTCTGATACTGGGGGGTGAGGGTGATAAGAGATGACAGGAGGCAACTTAAGATAAGACCCGGATCTTTTAAAAATATTGGTAAATGTACAAATATATACCTGCAAGCGAAAACTGAAGGCTCCAGAGTTCACTAAATGCTCCGTTACAGACAGTTTTTTCTGGTCTTGGCTCTGTATGGTGTCACTGAGAGCCGATATCCCTAATATGGTCATCTCTGAAGCCCCACCCACCTGCTGTTCAAGTCTTCTGTTTGTGAGGGGCAGCCAATCATAAGAAAGTTAACTCAAAGTGGGAGCAGCTAAAGGGTCAGTATAAGATAATAAAAGGAAAATAATTTTCATTTAATTGGAAATCACATTTGAGTCTTTTCTCAACCGCTTATCCGAATAGTATATAAATATTTGGAAAAAAAAAGAAGCACCAATCAGAGGCCAGTACGTCTTCCCGAACTCTTTCTGTTGACTTCCCCTGATTTTATCGATACCACCTCATTTCTCCCGTACCTGTTTGGGAGGTCGGTGGCGATTGTACTCCTCGCCCCAAAGTTTGGCCTCCATCTGCAGCCTGACGTCCTCAAAGTAAACATTTCTATCCACCGTCTCCATGTAACGCTTGGCCACATAGTTGGACGCCGACTTCCAGTTGCTGCTGTGTGAGAAATTCGACAACTTCTTCCTGCAGGGTAAAGGGATCACAGTAAATCTACATAACTTTAAAGATAAAGAAACTCCCTCGCTGGTTTCAATCTTGATAAAAATACATAAATAAAGCCTTCTTCAGAAATAATAGATATCAGATGTGCCCCAAGTGATCTCGGGTCACAGAAGAAAAACTGATTTAAATTCACATGTGTATAAATCCAGGAGGAAAAACATACTTCTTTTTTAGGACCTTTAATGTTTGTGCTGGTGGATGCTGGGGGGGGGGGTTGATGGATGCCTCTCTTACATTCCCAACATAACAGATGATTAACCTTTAACAATTAGAGTGTTAGGCCTTTTCTCTGGGATTCTGCAGTGCCATGCAAAAGCCAGTGCAGCCATGATGGCGCCGCCCACTGCGATTTTAACCAATTAACATCCAGGGAACCAATACTATGAGAAAGAGTTAAAAATGAGCTCCATGTCCCGCCACAAGAGACTTCACAGAGCCTGTTTAGCGTTTTTCTCAGAAAATAATGAACATGCTAGCTGCTGCTATCCTGACTGAGAAATGTGAGGAATGTGGACTTGCGCTGCTTTCTAATCTAAGAGAGACATAGTGCTCTGTTTTGTTTACAAAGAGACCACAACGTCATGAGGGCAACAGTCGTTAGATATGAAGCGATGAATATAGACTCACGCTCTGAAGCACTCCCTCATGGCCCCTCTCCCAAAAGGCTGTGAGAAACAAGACAAAGGGACATAAATTAGATGAGGGAGAAAGACACTGTGAGTTCCTAAAGTAAAGTGAGGTGTAGTACCTGTGTACCCATCTTCATGTGGATCTGGTCTTGAACCCATTCCCCTGTAACGGCATTGTACCTGTGAAGATGAACAGCTATATTAATTATCTATTTAATTACATAATATTAAAAATTTAAAAGAGGAGGTGACGTCTATGTATTTTTTTAAAACTCAAATACTTCAATCTAACCCAATCAGAATGTCTGCATTTCAAAGAGGCAGCAGGATTTCATGAGTGGGCGACTCCAAAATAGTGTATATAGAACGGGTGTAATTCTGAAAGGTTTTTGAGAATAGGACAGAATAAAAAACAGTACCCAAATTTTTCAGGGAGATTTGAGGGAGATATGACTCATTAAAAAAAAACAACAAAACAAAACAAAACAAAACAAAACATTAAAGATACTTCTTTCTGCAAATTTTTCTTAAACTTTCAGCATCATGATTTTACCACTCGGCATTTTGAAATTTACAGAAGTTTGTCTCCACCACAGAAAAACAAATAAAAACAAAATAAAATAAGTTGCAGAGTCGAGCTTCCAGACAAATGTGCTATTTAAGATTTTAGTGGTTAAATAAAGGTTACATTAACTCACTACGCCATCTGCTGGTCTGAACTGGTATAACATGAAAGTACAACCCAGGCCTAGTTCAACTTCTGTTGACATCTCTTCCACACAGCACATCTTTGGGATATAAAGGCATACCATTTGTTTCTTTACATTATTTTGACAGTTGTAGATCATTTTGTAAGGTTTTAAGAGGCCATAGTAGAAATGTTGTATAATGTATAGCAAATACAGTAATTAACCCCCCCCCCCAAAAAAAAAAGATGATGTGAGGATTGCATCTTGCATCTTTGTTTTGCAAAACAAAAATCAACTATAAACTTGTGTTTTTTGTTGTTTTACATGTAATAATATGAGTTAACAACATTTAGGCTTAATGATTTTTAACGTTTAAAGCATTAGCAGCTACTAACACGTTGTTCAGCTGACTTAACAACGTGCACAGCACTTCTGTGAAGAAGTGGGTTTGGTGATAATGTAAAACAGGAACACTGACATTTAGCTTCTGTAACCTCTGCTGTAACCCGATGTGCACCTCCCTGTAAATATAACTATTCATCACACTGGCAGACTGGACAGACATAAAGGTCATTAACTAGAGAGAAAAAAAAAGGGAGGTGGACATTTCTTTTTAATAATTAAATGAAGAATGAATTGAGGAAAAAAAGTGAAAGTAGAATACATTTTAGGTGTAGCCAAATCTATTAGCTACTGCTCGTCTCCAACTGGTGTAAATTTCACTGAGCAGCTTTAAAGGACTCCAAAAGCAATGAATACACACTCATGTATCTGCAGCTGCCCGTGTATGATCCCCACCCGAGGGTACTTCAGCTCTGCAACCTTGTCTTCTTGCTGTGACACATCTGTGGCTCATGTTTTTTCTTAAGCCACAGAGCAGCACTTCTAACCCGGCTGTGCCGGGGAGGAGATGTCCGTGTTTATTTTCTCAGACTGTTTTCCACCTATTACTTTGTTAATCATTCACAGGCCCATCGCCTCGCTGACCTGCCTTTTTGAAGCCATTCCCCTCCCTCGATCAATAACCCAGCACACCGAGAAAACAGAGAAAACTATTCATCACAGAAGTTATTTAAGCTTCTTACTTCTGTTCATGTTTGCCCAGTGCAGTCTCTCCATCAGCAGCCCATTAATTATTCTTATCAAGGAAGCACATGCAAGCATCAAGTTTCCTTTGCACACAAAGAAAACAAGGAGAGAAGAATGTAGCCGGGAGGGAACGACTTTTCATTAAAGGTCATTTTGACCTCTCTTATTCATTTTGTTTAGGACTGACGTTATTTTGGAGTGAGGGGAGTTGACTATAGTGATATAAATGTGGGTGTGAACACTATCAGACAGGATCAGACTGTCTGTTTGGCCCGTCTGGGCGTGTGTCCCGAGTTAATGTATGCTGGATGTACTAAAAGTGCAGCTGCACGTCCTAAAACTAAACTCTATTTTTCCGCCCATGGAAAAACGAGCCCTGTTCCCTTTCCAACATCTAATCTCTGCTTTAGGAACGCAACGTACTATGACTCTCATCCAACTGAGTTCGTCCTGCAGGGGGGCAAAGAGGAGTGAGGTTACACGAGAGTAAAATTAGCACATGTAATGGGAGCATGAGGGCAAATCCCACCCCTGACGATCCCTCCACCCCCGCAGTCAAATACAAGCTCTCCGTCTGTTTACGAAACGGGATTTTTCCTCCTGCTTTTTGTCTGCACCCAGTGAACTCATGTGTGCTTCTGCAGTTTGGACTCTGAGAGCTGTTCATGCAGCAGCCACAGGATTCTGTGGTCATAATATCTGGATGCACATTCAGCATCACACCCAAGTGCATGGGGCCAACAGACGCCAGAGATGTTTGTGTACAGTTAATAATAGCAGAGCACTACTGACCGAGATATGAGCAACAGAGATTAAATGAGGTCTGCTGTCGGTTCAAGACGAGCCCAAACAACTTACCGAAATGATTTAAAACTACTCTTTTTTTATACTTTTACAGATATACACAAAGGCCGAGATCACTTTTTCCTCATATCTATAAAAACTGATGCTCTAATGCTTTTCATTTGCATAATAGGCGGTTATTTTCGGTGGAAAAACTAAAAAGAAGAAAACACTGCACACCTCCAGCTCTCCACCAAACTTAACGACTAGGAAAATAACATAAAGCGCTAAAGGGTTGGATATCTTCTTCTGCAGTTACTGCAGACCACAAACTGAGCCAAAGGAGGGCAAATATTACTCACATGACTGTCACATTTTTGCTGTATACGTCAATAAGCAACAGTATGCAAACATTTCAGTGATTTCAACTTCATTTAAAGCTTGTTGCACTGGCTCCTGAGTGGTTAAAACATCAGTTAATGCAGATTTAATTTGAATTTCCTGATTGACAAACAATGTTAGAAGCTGGCTGCATTTTAATTTTATTAGGTTAAGATTTGGCTGTTTTTCCTGGCACAGAACTTGCTTTTTGGGAGATATTACACTTGCATGCAAATCTGTAAAAGCAGATTTATTCACGTATGATTCCTGACCATTTGCTGAACAAAAATGTCTATTTATCTCTGTAAATGGAATCTAAATCAACAGAGATTACGTTAAAAACATGATTTTGTATCAGTTCTGTTTAATTTTCTTGTATTCAGGCCAAAACCTCTTGGGTGGAGGGCCCAAAATAAACCCATTCAGAAAAATAAGCTGCACACAGCAATATTCTCACACAACAGGAAAAACACTGCTGAAATTGACAATCTTGTTCTGGTACTGTACATGCTTGAACAAGCTCTACTTAACTGAACACTTGTTGAAGCACAGTGTAAACACTCAAAGGGTCAAACAGAAGAGGTCAAATCTGCTGTGAAAGAGTTTCATCTTTGCCACAAAGTCAAAGTCAGACCTGTAACGAATGCAGGGTTCAGTCGCTATCTCCTCCAGGTGAAACTGCGCCCAAGGGTCGGGCATCGCTTTCGCCTTTTCGATAGCGTGCAGCCATGCTGCCTGGCAGAAAAACAAGATAGAGAAATTTATATAGATCTTATGAGCTCGGGAGCAGAATAAAAGTCAGTTTCCCACATCAGGATTGCTCGAACACAGAAGAAAGAGGGAAAGCCCTTCCATGCAAAGCCGTTTAATCTGCACAATAAAAGCAGTTCTAAGCCAGTCTGTTCTCTTTACTCAACAATGCATGCATTGTTTTTTCTGCAATTATAATCAGCTCTCCAATTGAAATCTATAATGTCACGATTTCTGCATTAGAGGGCTCTCCCTCTCGATTTAGGGAGTCAAAACAACCACGTGGCTCACAACAAAGCACACAAACATGAAGCAGACACTGAAAACAAATACCACAGGAGAATGAATACATGGTGAAATTATGAGTGGATTTCTGGGCTGTAAGGTCACCGTAAATAAAATAACTTACAGCTACCTTAAAGTGAACATGTGCAGTTTTCAAAAAAATAACTTGAATCAGATGTCACGAGTAAGCTAAATCTGTTAGCAAGTAACCCAAGCCTTGGCCCAACCTACGCTGCTCAGCAGCACGTCCTCCTCGTGCGCCACTGCTCACAGTCCAGCAGATGTCTTTCTATTTAGAGTGAGGAAGGAGCAGCACTTATGTTGAAGAGGAGCAGGCGACACATGTTTATCAATAAAAGAAAAAAGAAAAAAGAAAAGAAAAGAACAAGATCCGGGAGGGATGAAGTGGTTAAAAGTAAAAGCAGGGAGAGGCAAATTGAAGGGCAGAGTGAGGAGCTGGAGGCGTGGATGGTCAGTGGTATAAAAGGGAGAGAAGGAAAAACCAAGATTTAGATCCAAACATACCCGTGCACTCTCAGACAAAACCTTGTACGATCGATGTCCTGCCACTGTATCTGTTTCTTTTTCGTTCTATGCAAAAAAAACAACAACAAGAAAACGGATCCTTTATCATCAACAGGAAATGTATGCAACATCACTTTAGATAACATTAACAGCCCGAAGGCTCTGAAACAGCAACACCACCACCGCCACACAAAAATTTAAAGAGGCGCGCGCACTGAATTGAGCTTTTGTTGCAGCTCCCTGCTGATGTGGAGCGAGAGAGAGCTGTGTTTACACACATCATAATCACAAGGTGAAACCGCTCTCTGCTGCTTCCTGTCAGAAAGTACATTTAAATAAAAGGTGGGTTGACCAGCGCTTCACTCGAGCAAACACATAAACACACGTGTTGAAATACCAGACGAGCCACACAGTACGTGTGTGCAGGCATGCACGTATCGTCACACCTTAAAAGGCAAACAGAAACATTGCAGAACTGAGAGGTGGGGATGATGCATCAGCACAACAAACTGTCATATCCCCACGTCTTATATCTCACCCTGTACATGAAGTGGGATTTAGGGAGCGAGTTTGACAGCTGCCGTGCATAAACCAGGTTTTTAAGGTGGCTGCACACTTCTTTGGCCGAATCGTCCAGGATGGGGCAGATGAAGTGGTCTTCGTCGTCATCCTCGCTGGCGTTGGACTCGCTGAGGGAGGATGCTCTGTGTTTGAGGGCACTCCGCTGGGCAGAGGGTCTCTTGGCGCTGCCATCCTCCTCCATGCTGAACATGAGTTCGTCCTCCATGGTTTCTGTTGCTGTTTTGACAACAGAGTGTGAGAATGGACTGGAAGTAGGGAAAAAACAGTCACATGCAGAGTGCACAGTCAGGGAACCAGGTGGCAGCTATGTTAGTGTATGTCCAAAACAAGCATGGATGATGGCTGCATAACTCTTACACCAAATGTAAGGACTTCAAAGGGGGCCAGACCTTCACATTTAAGTTACAGCCACAGATTTCATTCAACAACACACATCATGGGAACTCTAAATTATCAGTAAGGCCACCAGCAATCAAAAGCATTTCCATTCATTTTATCTGTGTTATCTATCAAGTCAGTCGGTCCTTCTGTAATCACAGGTTACTGTGCTCTGAGATTTTTAAAGTAGGAGCATAGGAATGCACACTCAAGAACATGCTTCTGCAGGTTCAATGTCCCCCCCCCCCCCCCCCCCCCCGGCTGTAAAACATCTAGCAGCAGCCATTCCTGTTGTACAACTACAGCATGCAGCAGTGGAGTTTCCTACAAAGAATCATCTTCTAATTTAATCTATCGCGACCTGCTGTTAGATATGTTATAGTAAAAGTATTAAATGACCAGCCAATGTATAATCGGATGTAAAGACACACCTCTAATCCCTCAATCTTGACAGACTGTGACAGCAAATCCAGTCACCTCGGTCTTCTTCCGTCTCTCGGTATTGGTTTGCACTTGCAATAGTCAGGGCTCCAGGAGCAGGAGTTCACCCCTCCTCTGAGACCAAAGCAAGAGTGGATGCCTCCTAGTTCTCCGCGGTATCCTCAAGGTCCGGGACGTGCCTGGCACAGGGCTTTTGTTCTTGTTCCGTCCACCACGGCGAAGGCTTCCCTCTGCACGTATCACAGTGTTCTCTGTTGGCCACGCCCCTGCGTCCTGCTGCGTTCAGGACGGTCGGAAATAGAAAAATAAATCGGAAATGAGTGTTTAGCGGTAAGGAAGAAAAGACTTCTGACAGGTCTCAATTAGATCTGGCAAACAAATAAAAACAGCGTAAGTAGCAATAGTTAAAATTATTATCGTACAGCCAGGCCGCAAAAAAGCAAAATTGTGTACTTTCACAGGAGCATTTGACAGTACCACGAGCAGAACGTTTGTACCGTCCGTCCTCCAAAGTGGCAGTCCAAGCAATTGTTGCCTAGCTAAACAGGCCACGTGGGGCAACACGGAGGTTCGTCGGAAACTTTACGACCGCACTTACATGCCATTTAATAGCTATCGTGCAGGTGACAAGCCAAACATCCTTGCAAATATTTACTTGTATAACAGGGCTCCAAAATGGCTTTAGCTACCTTAACACTGGGTTGGGAGTACGTTCTTTACGTAGCTTGCCATCACCTGTGTGTGAATGTGTGTGTGAATGGGTGGATGATTGTGTATAGTGTAAAGCGCTTTGGGGTCCTTAGGACCAAGTAAAGAGGCTATAGAAATACATACCATTTACCATTATTTAGCTCTTATTAAAAATATTAGCAGTGCCTTATCCGTCCAGGGCTTCAGTGATAACTACAAATATAATTATGTGCTCGAGGAAAGTTATTAGTATTAGTAGTAGTGAAACTACATCATCAATGTTATAACGTGAATAAGTACATAGTGTTTCCCGTCATATAAATAGATATGTGTCTGACGTGTGGTATCACGGTAGCGTGGCCGAGTGGTCTAAGGCGCTGGATTTAGGCTCCAGTCATTTCGATGGCGTGGGTTCGAATCCCACCGCTGCCAGAACTTTTTCTTGCCTTCTTCACCACGACAAGTATTGGCATATCGAATATGCTTTTTCTTTTTTGGTTATAAAAACCAGATACCAGAATTGATTTCCACTTTTTTGTTGTTGCTTATAGTCATAAAAACTCGAGGTCTGATATTGTAATGCCATCTTGTGGCCAAAAACAAGCTTTGAGAATTTTGGAGGACACCTTAAAACAGACAGTCACCCACCACCAGGGCATTTGAATGTTTTTTTTATTATTATTTCTTTAATTTCTGATGATTTGGGGCCTTTTCTGCACCACTTTATGATGATGGAAACACCTGTGAGTAAATAAGAACATACAAATGAGGTGACAAATGCTTCTTAGAAGCTTCTTTCATGTTTTTATTATTGCTTTTATTTACATTTGAAAAAATAAAGAAAGTCGGCAGTAATAAAAGTTGCCAAAATTGTTGACAGATTTCTAAAGTTTGCTAAAGTTTAAGCAGGGTACAGAAATATGGGCCATTTTCCAACAGAGTCCTCAATATTATATTCATTAAAATAATATAAAGAATGTATATTAATGATTAATATAAATTCTTACAGAGAGCTGCACAGTTAAAATGGACGAAGGTCTTCATCATCTGTGCCCTTTGTTGTATTTGCACACATCTCTTTAATAAAAGATAAATCATAAGGGCGCAAAATAAAATTCAAGACACTGTGCTTAATTACATTTAACAGATTCACATGCTTGTAGTAGTGTTTGTCCCATTTTTCACAGTCTACATTACTCTGTAATCATTCTAAGATTAGGTTTCATCCTGACTTGGGTTTCACTGGGCCCTGCTATTTTCCATCACATGCTGAGAAACCACAAACTGCATTTTCTGGATGGCCAGCTGAGTGTCTTCAGGAGAAATCCCAAGATGCCACACGGCCCTGACAGAGTTCCCAAAATGAGGGTACATGAGAACCTGTATCCCCTGCCCGAGTGCAGCCTCCTCACTCTCGCTAACCTGAGCCATGCGGTCACAGAACTCGCTGGGACTCAAACTGAGATCCTGCAGGCGGAAACGCAGGATATTTGTCTCCACGGCAGCCAAGTCAACAGCGAACAAGTTAGGATTGCAGTCGAGAAGAGCTGAGCGTGGAGAAGAAACAAGCTAATTACACAAAGGAGTAAAGCGGGAGCCAGTAAAGTATTTAATTTTCATTGAAAGGTATTCATGTAAAATCAGTCAAATTCCAGTAATTCAAGCCTCTAGAACTCAGAAAACATTCACTATATAAAGGTAAGATTTTGCATGGCTTCATTAAACATACTAAAGTTATTGCATTAAAAAACAGCAGACCCTGAGGAAGTCACGTGGATTGAATTTTCATGGAATAACCAGGTAGTTACTCACCTTGAGCAAACATTTTTGCATTGCCGTGATCCTCCTCCAGTCTTCCAATCATATTCTGTAAGGAGAGTTTTCCAGCTGCTGCCAGTATGCCAGCCTGCCGCATTCCCCCACCGAGTGCTTTGCGACACCGTACCGCTCTGGATATGAAGTCCTTGGGTCCAGCCAGCACAGTACCAACTGGGGCGCCCAAACCCTGATACACACCCAGGATTTTGATTGTTACATTAATCCAGTTTCACCTTTGTTTAAGATGAATCTTGACTTCTTTGTGTGTGTGTGTGTTTATATCCCTCAAACCCACCTTGGAGAGGCACACACTAACAGTGTCTGTGTGCTGCAGTATGGCAGATGGAGGCACTCCCTGAGCTACAGCGGCGTTCATTACCCGGGCTCCGTCCATGTGAACGGACAGACCATATCGATCTGCTAAAGCACGCACCTTAAACATGGAAACAAACCATCCAAACATGATCGCATCACATCATTAAATTTTAATAAGCCACGAATCACTATTGCTTTTGCATCAAAATGTGGCAATCAGCATGACTCTGTAAATAATACATTTCAATGGGAAGTCTTCCTGCCGGAGACTACGAGTCTACAACAAAGTCTCCGGGGATACATCCCCATGGCAACCAAGAAAAGCTATCTTTAATAATAATTGAAGAAATTTAATTAACAATGTATTTCAAATGATAACCAAATGTATATGACCCAAACTGTGGTCTCTGCTGCGAGCAGTGAAATGATTCACGTCACCGTACGTCCGTACTACTTTGGCTAACACGCTGTACTGAACAGGGAGCACAAGGAGAGAACATATTTCTCCAATATTAGCTTTTCTGTTCTGTTAAATACAGAATTTCATTCAAAATCTTTCCCTTTAAACACAAAGTTCACCCCATCATAGCCTTAAGACCTCATAGTATCTTATCATCCCAGTGGAGCATTTTAGTTTCGACCTACAGGGTTTCTTGAAGTTCTTGGAGGCTGTAAAAGCCTCTCCTGAGGAACCAGCTCCTGCTTTGGGTTCAGGTGACAGACACCCTTTCTGTTTTTAAGATTAAACTTAAAACTTTCCTTTTTGAAAAGGCTTATAGTTGGGTCTGGATCAGGTGACCCTGAACCATCAGTTAAGGAGCTACTTTCCTTGTGATCTCAGGCAGCACTGTGTTAAAATCAGGCATGAGTCACTGAAAGCACTGCATGGGCTCAGGAACATTTCTAGAAATCACTGCCTATGAACGTTGTGCCGTCCACAAATGCAGGTCAAAACTCTATCAAAGAAGAAGCCATATGGACACATAATCCAGAAACACTGACATCTTCTCTGAGACAAAGCTGGCTTAAATTAGACTGATGCAAAGTGGATCTGGGGTCAGACTAATCAAAGTGAAAGCCATGCACACACACCTCCTGCAGAAAAGCCAGAGGTAGCACACGTCCCCCTTGAATGTTGTGCGTGTTTTCCACACATACGAGCCGTGATCGTGGGTAATGGGGGTCTGGGTAACCGTGGCGTATCTTTGACTCCAGCTGCTCCAGGTCAAACGTCCCATCGGGGAGCGTGGTCACCGTGGTGGAGTGCACGCCAGCCAGCTGTATCAACACAACCAATACACACACACACTCTTGTCTAGTTACAAAAAAAACACATCATAGATGAAGCTGCTGCGGCACACTCACCTGAGCGCTACCTCCTTGCTCGTAGATGTGTAAATGGGACAAGTCCCCCACGATTACCTCGTCGCCCCGCTCCCTGCAGTGCACCATCACTGTTGGATGAAATGCAGGCATGTTTGCGACCATCCAGGACTAGTTAAGACTAATTCACACACTGCCAGGTGAAAGCAAAACTGACCTGCAATGAGATTACTCATCGTTCCAGAGGGGACGAACAGGGCGGCCTCCATCCCGAACATATCCGCTGCAATTTTCTGTAACTCTGCAGACATCACGCTTTAGGTTTGAGCAGCATTTCACATACAAAAATGCAAAGACTTTAGAAGACTGCAGTGCAGTAAACCATTTCTCTAGGCATGGTTCAAAGGACAGAGAGGATTTTGTCATATAGACTGCAGAGTCAGCATAAAGACCTTTGTTTTACTTGGAGAGAGTTTTGTCTGCATGATAGTTGATTTAAGTGACTTTGAACGTGGCACAGCTGTTGGTGGCAGACAGGCTGAAACTGCTGACCTGGTGGGATTTTCTTACACAATGATCTCTAAAGTTTACAGAGAGTTGTCTGAAAAAGAGAAAATGTCCAGTGAGCAGCGGTTCTCTGACTGAAAATGCCTTGTTGATGTCAGAGGAGGTTTTATTGTTTGGAAATGTTTCGTTTTAGTTTAGTTCTTATCAGTTTCAGTGATACTTTTCTTCTTTTTCCAAAAGTTGATTCTGTTCATCTGGACGTAGCGTTTTCTGGGAGAAACATTTCGTCACTCATCCAAGTGACTTTTTCAGTCTCAGCTGACTGCAGGTTTCCCCAATCTCATAAACAGTACATTTGCATAATGACTGAAACCAGCCCACTGAAGGAACAATGAGCTGTGAGGTCAGTTCCTTAACCATAATTATGCAAATTCTTCTTTTTAAGTATTACTGTATGGAAGGCTTACATTAAAGGCAGGTTTTAGGAAAATGATCCAAACGTTCAGGCAGGCACCGAACTGACAAAGACTAAAATGAAGGATATTTTGTCTATATTTACATTTTATTTTAGTTCATTTTCCAAGTTCACAAACCATTTCCGTTTTATTTAAAAAAAAAAAAAAATTTTAAAAATTATTTTAACTAAAGTTTTTTTTTCACACCACAATCAATTTTTAAGCTGTTAAAAATGTCGCAAAATAGCAAATACGACACAAATTAAAAGTCATATATGGAAATTTTTAATGTAATTTATTTTATTTTATTTATTTATTTTTTTACAATTTTTAGATGGTTCAATAAATTTTCCATTTGTAAAAGGAATTTTCTGTCAATAATCTGATCATTTAAAAAAAATTAATGTAAAAGTAAGCCATACAGTACTTTTCTCGGGAATAGCACACGTTTGGGATGTGACCACCTTATAGAAGAGAAGAAAACTGGGTAATCCTGTATTGGATAATCCAAATAATCAGTGCTTGAATGTGGAAACTCTGGTATGGGTATAAATAAGTAACTAAGAGGTACTAAACTAGCCTGGTGCAAATATAAAAATACACACAGACCAGACAAGGGGTCAGCTATAATTTAACGAGAACAGAAAAACATTTTAAAGCAGAATTTAACTCTTTCTTCGACTCTAACCGTTAACTGTCGGGTCTTCTCCCATCACATCGTCTCCCACCTCGGCCTCCGCCATTGCCTGGCGCATGGCCGGACCCGGCTTGGTCACCGTGTCGCTACGGAGGTCCACCACCCGGACGTGGGCCGCTCTTCCGGGTCCAGCGTAGCTGGGCTTTCCGGAGTTGTAGTATCCCCTCGTGGAGCTGCATCCCAGCACGGAGCGGAGGGCGTTTTGGGCAGCGAGCGGTGCCACAACACCTTGATGGATGAATTTAAATAAAAGCCTGCAGGAAGATGTTTTTAACGCCATGATAGTCCCTTCTCAATCATTTTCACTGTTATTACCGAACTTTGTATCGGTGGAGTTGTAATCGATAATCATTGACTGCAAGGGAAGTTAATGGATGACCTATAGGCGCATCCAAGTGCGCAAAGCGGCCTGGACCTCAAGATGGCGCTAAAATTCCAGCAAAGATGATGATGATGATGATGATGATGATGATGATTATTATTATTATTATTATTATTATTATTATTATTATTATTGCACACATGTACACTCGTTAGGTTAGTCCTGGTGAGGATGAGGGGCGGGTGAAAGACATAAACTGCATTTTATCTGAAGCAGCTCTGGTGACACTTTGTGCTTGTTAAGCACAAAAGAAAACTGAAGTTTGTTTGATGGTCTTTTCAAACTCGGCCCTTTTCTTTTCAAAGCACTTTTTCAAACCGTGAGCTGTCATTTTAGCCACTGTTCTGTCAGGTTCTCAACATTATTTCTGCAGGGATGCGTCTGCACATTGCACTGTCTCACTTCATGTGAAAAACAAGGGTCACATGTGCACATCTACTTTAAATAACTGCATTTTTTTTGTCTTTTTTCAGTTTTTGAATTATTTTTTATAATGTGTGCAGAGAAAAGATATTGACAGGTGCCATGTTAAACTGCACTTGACCCGTGATGATTGCCTTCCTTGCTTAAAACATGTATGATGTTGTCTGAAGAGGATGAGAGGCGAAACATCTTCATGACGCTTAAAGAAGTCCAGTCATTTTCTTTCCAAGCTAATAGGACTATCGTGATCTGGAAAACCTACATTCATGGGTCTGACTTGACTTAATTTCCTTGATTTCTGATGCATTACTTTTTTCCACAGTGGTTTAAGATGCAAATGTCGTTTTTAAGTAAAAGAAAACAAAAAAATCCAACACCAGGTGGCAATTCAACTATACTTGCCTGCTTGTTTTCATAAGTAACATTACTGCTTCTTTCATGTTCTCACTGAGGGGGAAAATTGCATGTGTTTCAAATAGTTGGGGTGGTGTGTTTCCTTTATGCTCATAGATCTAGATTTCATGGAACACAGGAAACGTATCGCCTGCAACAAATGCATTTTTACTCCCAATAAAAACATGAACCAAACAGAGAATGTATTTAGGAAACCATCGGGGCAGTTGATACATTTTTATCATAAATTTACGCCACAAATCTACACAGTTCCCCAGAAGTCAAGGAAATTACAAAAATGCCCAGGGAAAGACCTGATCCCTGCTTATGAGTCTTCCCATTACCCAAAAAACCTACGCCCACACCTTCTTCTCCTAAGAAATCTGCATGTATGTTCAAAAGCGTTCACAGGGTGAATCAGCAGCCTAAAAAAAACTTTTTTTAAAACAGTGTTTATATTGTTTGTAAAAGACTTATGAGGCTGTAGCTTGTGGTGCATATATTGTCCTAAACTACACAATAAACTGAGCTTTACAGGCTTCAAAAAAGGATATTAATTGGGAGGTTACTTTACAAGATTACAGGTCTGTCCCTTGTATGTTTTGTTTAGTTTTGTTCTTTATTTTTCAGGCCCCACACACAAAAACACTGATTTGATAACATTAAAAAAAAGTCTTTGAACCACATTTGGCTACTAGATCATTTCAATCTGCAGTTCCTTGGAAGGTAACACACACAGTCCCACACACAGATGTTAATTCTTTCATCTATAACACACCTCATTTAACAAGCAACCTATCCCATCAGTTTATATTTTGCACGACATGGAAAGATATGAAAATCTACACATTTTCAACTCGTTCTGGATTTGGGGATTGTGCAAAGGCAACGCTTCTTTTAGGAACAGTCGGCCCCTTTCAGCTGTCGTCATCGTCTCTAAGTAAAGTTGGAGGCATAACAAATGACTTTAAAGCCAAGAATGTGCATTTGAGTGCAAAATTATGTTCTCAAAATGGACTATTTTGTGTTTAATACAAATCTCACTGCAATGGTACTGCTGGGATTTCTTATTCAGAACTTTTAAGGCTTGTTTATATCTTCTATTTACTATAATTTACACAGAAATAACTTTTTAACAGCTCTACACACATAATGCTGCTTTATCTATGACAGACATCTAAAATGTCTGTTATCTAATACTGAAAAAACAGAAAACACTGTACACTAGTATCATTTAAACACCGAAAATTAAAGTTATTTCACCTGGTCTGTGAGTGAGTTTCTAATAATAATCTAAAAACAGATCAGTCATGTCCTGTGTAGCACACATGTTGAATTTGAACACATTTGCCTTGTAACTCTCAGCACGGACCGCAGTTTGTCCGGCATGTGTTTCATAAATGTGTCCGTGCACCTGTGCGCGTTTATCTGTCTGCTCCTGTGCCACTTTGCACCATTTGTTTATGCCGTGTTGTAGCCACGAATACTCTGAAATAACTATGACACCTCAAGATTCTTCAAGGGTCGCACACCCATTTTGGACCTGACATTTATCCCCACGCTGAGCTGAAAGGCTGAGTCTGACTGGCGTGACATTTACAGTCCACTGGTGTGGTGGATTGTGAGGACCCTGAAAGAAATGTATGTTTTTAACATTATAGGCTTTAATTTACAAGTAATTTGTAATTTAGTAGTAATTATTCCACCATCGGGCATCTTATTTTGAGTGATATTTTCAGATATTTCAGCAATCTAAAAGATTTGGAATGTTTCTGAATAAAATATTTTAGATATCCCACATTTACAAGTAAGATTGGTGGCGTTTGCGTGTCATTCTGTCTGTAAATGTGATAGCTCGAAAGGTTTTGAGCTAATTCTGACAAAACTTTAAAGGGGGGTTGTAGACTGGGCTTGCATCCACAAGAAAAATATCATGTCATGTGACCTCTGACCTCACTTTTACATTTTACATCTGCTTTTCTTTCAAGTTGACCCCAAAATGTGTTTTATCTTTAAAAAGAAAGTATCATCAAAAGAAAGAGAATGAGCTGCCCGCAGTATAATATTAAATAATGAGCTCAAGTTATTCATGACCACCTATTTACAAATCAATAGCTATTATCCATTATCTACATACTGTTTGTGTAATCAAAGTAAACCTCTGTCATGCTACCATTAATGGATTTTTACTGCACTACAAACTTCTACAAGTAGGGTTAAAAAGAAAAAAAAATGAATCTTTACAAAATAAAATACTATTCCTATTAAAGTAAATACTCCCCACAGAGTGGAGGTTTGCACTCTTGGATTACTTCATCGTAATCTGTGGTTACAGAGTCAGCAGATATTCTAAATACACCTGCCTGAAGTTTAAAATTAACACAACGAAAATAGGTTTGTAAGAAGCGACATACAAGGATTGGCTAAATAAATATAATTTTACTCATATAATCTTTTAAAAAAATGTTCCTTATTGGATAAAAAAGTATTGAAAACGATCCCGTCTTCGCTTCACTTTCTAAACTAATTCGGTGGCTTGAGTGTTGAAGCTCCGGTACATTTCCACACTGGTGCTCTGATGAGGCTCGGGCCCAAACTAAACTGGAACTATCCTCTGTTTTTATCTGTAACAAAGCCCCAGTTCCGTCACGTCCCTGAGACTAAGTCAATATTTGGAGGTGAAGGTTTGTGGGAATTTCTCCACCGCTGATCAAAACTGGCTGGGAGTGAGGCGCGTCTATTACAAAACACCTCTCTCCTCCGTCTGACACTGAGTTTTGCTCTGTGTGCTGCAATTATTAGGGCCACATTTGCATTACAGGCACCAGCGCCCTCCCTACCCCCACCCTCACGCACATTTCCCACTCACACGGATGGCCTTACTGTCTTTTCTGATTTTAATCACCTGATAAGGACCCCAGTGTGTGCCATCAGCACGGCACTGCGCTGTAGTCAAACTTGATAATGCCAGTAACACAGCCAGGTTTTATGAGCCATAACCAGTCATCATTAAAAGTCATTAGCAAACATCAGCCTTGTAAAAAGGCCGCAGTCGGTCTCGAGAGCCCCACAAGAGCCATGAAGAGAGAGAGATAAAGATGCATCAGTAAGCAAGACAAGCAAGCAGTGATGGATAAGTGTGATAAGACAAAGGAAGTGGGAAATGTCCCGAGTTTTTACGGGATCCTTGTTGGCACCGCGCTCTCGCATACTTCTCTGCGTGTGCGCAGAGCTGCGTGCCTTTCTCTCGTGTTTTGTTTCCCTGCGAGTGCCTTCCAGCATTCCTTGCCTGTGCATGAAGGGGAGAGAGTGGTGTTTTGGATAAAATATTGAATTAGAGAAAAAGAGGCAGAGAGGGAGAAATGAAGGAGAGGGAGAAATATTGACTCCTTCTGGGAAGGAGCGAGACGGCAACGCCTTTCCAATAACCATAAACCCACTGGGCTGAAAATAGATGGGCCGAATGAATAAACGAATGTGTTCATCCCACATGAGCTCTTCTCTTTCACGGACGGTAGAGGAATGGAGGTGACCCCCACCCCCCTCCCCGACACCACAACAACCGCCACCACAACAACCTCCTTCCCTCTCTAACTACCTATC
Source organism: Neolamprologus multifasciatus (assembly GCF_963576455.1). Classification (NCBI taxonomy): domain Eukaryota; kingdom Metazoa; phylum Chordata; class Actinopteri; order Cichliformes; family Cichlidae; genus Neolamprologus; species Neolamprologus multifasciatus. The sequence continues at coordinate 9,116,882 of NC_140446.1, read as the reverse complement.
TATATCTCTCCTCTTTCATTTATTCACCATGACGAGAGATATTAACTGGAACCAAACAGGTGTTTATGGGAAGCCGTCACTTGAATGATGTCTTTCAAACACACACAGACACACTCTCACTCAACACATACCTCTTTCTGTAAAGGTGTCGACATCAGTGCCTGTGAAACAAGAGTAACATCTGTTTCACATTTCACACTACTCCCCCCCCCCCACTTCATATGTCACGGGCCATGTGGACATGCTTTGCTTCTCACACACACACACACACACACACACACACACACACACACACACACACTCCTGTTTCCTTGACTTTAGAGGACATTACATTGACTTGCATTCATTTCCTGAAGACTTACCGTAACCAGCACTTTCCTAACCCTTATTACCGAAACACTAACCAAGGCTTAACCCTTAAATCTAATGCTTTACATCGTGGGACTTTCTTTCTGTCCCCACAGGGGGACTGTGTAAACAACCTCTTGTCCCCACTACGCAATTTAAAAAAGAACATGTTGCTCTTAGGAAGCAGGGGAAGCGTGATGGTGTAAATTCTTTCTTTCCTTTTTGTTTTTTTTCCTAAGCATTTCATTGGGGAGTCCTCTGTTCTTGTTTCTTTTCTTAAAGCGTAGGTTCTCCCATTTCTTCTCCTCTACCTCCCCTCTCCCTGGTGATTTATCACCACACAGTTCCACTCCGTGCCCAAAAATACACAGACAGCTGAATATTACAGCCATATGTGACAGCTGAACATCTCATTCCTGAACTGTGGGCATTAATCTGCTACTATATCTGGTTTACTTAGAAGGGTTGGATTTGCGGGTTCAGGCACTGATTGTTATGTGGTAAGGTCCGACTTGTAGGTGTCAAATGGACTTGAGGTCAGTGCTCTCTGTGCAGGCCTGCCCCGCTAAACTTGGGAAACTCTTTCTTTTAGGGGGCCTGGATCCTATGTGGGCAATGATGTGTTGAAACCTTCCCACAAAGCTGGGAGAACAATATAAAATATTACGGCAGTCTGAAGCAATAAGAGCAAGTCACTGGGCCTGAGGGGCCTAACCCAAACACTGTACAGGGGTGTCTGCATGCTTTAGTCCCATACTGTTTACTTTTGGTTGTATTTGCAAAGTTTTGAGATGTCCTGTCTCCACCCTGGTTCTACTGAGAGAAATGGAATTTAGTTTGCGGCTGAAAAATGACATCTTAAAAACTCAAAGTGCATCACAGTTTATTTCCAGAGAACTCGCTGTGAACAGTTTTCATTGGGAATGTTTTCGTGACCCAATGAGTACCAAAGAAAACCCTTAAAAGTGAAGCCCATTGATTGGATTGTTTCCACCGTAGCTTAAAATTGACATATCTTACCCAGAAATTATGTATATGTATATATATATGTAAAGAAGAAGATATCTTAGATTTTCTGCGTTTTGTTTTGGGTGAACATTCACTTCATGCATTGTGGTGAGGATAGTTTGACAGTGTGAGACGGGGTTAACCAGACCATCAAGATTACCCACTGTAGTAATCAGCTGCAACCACTATCGCCTGTGTGTTCTCATTCATCTGATCCTTCATTCAGCTGCTCGCCGGCTTCTCGTTTCAGTCAGTCATTTCTCACTTTGTTCATTCAGCTGTAATTACAGACCCCGACCAGCCTGCATAGTCTCGCTTCCGAGAACTGTCGCGTCGCTCTCTTTTTTTTTCCTTCTGCTTTATTCATTTACCAGACCTTCAGCTCACCCCTCGCAGCGATCCTGTCACCCTCCTGACCCTCTTTTCACTCCTCCTTCTCCTCAATCTCCTTTCCCACATTGCCCACTCCTCGCTCTCCACCTCGCTCGCTGGGAAGTCATGTGACTTCTCTGAAGCTGAGCCCTATAAACCAGCAGTACTTGGGGGGCTCAGTGTCTATACCGCTCTGTGATTGGCTCTTGCATTCACGCGCTGTTCACACACACATACACACTGCAGACCCCCTGTGTACCTCTTTCAGGAACAAATGTGATCCTTCACATTAAGGAGTGGGGGTGCTGCAGTGCATCTGTGTTTGTGTGTGTGCAACGTTCCCTTTTGATTTTTGGTGTTTAATGAGTGGGAACTTCTCACAAGGTGAAATTAAGTATGCACACACATAAGCCCGAGCAGTGCCATTTGTTTTATGTTGGGGGTGTGCGTGCTGCAGCAGGCCAGTGGCTGAATGGAGTCGATTCAGAGGGCTCGGCATTGGGGCTTTTTTAATCCAATTGGATCCTTGTTGAGACAAAACAGAAGAGCCTGTCAGCTATTGGCAGAAAAGTGCCACTGTTCATATTCAAACTCCCCGGTTTGGATTGAAGGCTCCTGTCGAGTTTAATTTGCAGTGAGAGCCTGTAAAATCTAACTTATACTTTGAAACGAGCCACAGAGAGTTGCTTTGGGCTTTTCAAGATCCCATGTTGTGATCCCGCTCTGATATTCCATCTGGCACGGCTGGTGTAGTTTCAGGAAGTGACATGAATGGTTAATGATTTGATTCAGTGTTGAAACAACACTAAAGAGAGCTGATAAAGAAACAAAGGAAATGTCGTTGATGGTTTAACGCCTTATTATGTAACTGACTGACAGCTAGAGGCTGACACCTTTTTGCACACATTTCCTTCTGCTGTCAGTTCATTCTCTGCAGTGCGTGTGTGTGCTGGCAGGTAAGTGCTGGTTGGTCCACCTCTTTTGGTTCAGACTTAAATCTCAACAGCTATTGGATGGATTCCTTTGAAATCTTCATCGAGAAATTCACAATCACTAGAGGATCAATAACAACTGCTGTGGTGATCCCCCTGCCTTTCCCTCTGTACCACTGAATGAGTCATTTATCCCGTGAAGCGCAATATCTGCATTTACAAAATGAGTTGGCATGCATTTTTGTACAGATGTTCATATGCCTTAGAGGATCGATCCTAATCACTTTGGTGATCCCGCTTTTCTGAGAGAGCTTTAGCAATGACATATTTTTGGCTCCGGTGCTGCATTTAAAAGTCCCTTGCTATTTTCCCATATTTCATCTACTGCTTGCCGCTTTGAGTGACAGAAGAATGAAAACCATAATGTGCATTACATTTTCATTATTTTCTTTGAAAAGTCCCATAAAGAATTCAATATTTTTGTTTGATATCAGAATTACGTCTTTGTTCCACCTTAATTTTGGTCTTTTTAATCTCCCAAGTTTTTCGCCAGGGACAAGTGGTCTTTTTTTTAACTTTATCCCCATTTAATATAGAGAGCACACTTCCATGAAAGATGAGGACAGGCCAAGTCCAGGAGGTTGTCTGTAAAACAAAGCCCACTTAAAAACTGCAGTTCCTGGTATGGCCACTTGAGGCTACCCCAAAAGGAATCCCCTCAGACTCCTCATAAAGAAAACTACTGAAGTTTAAAATTTGATCGACAAGTGTCCTGCAGCAGCTGTAGTGAATGACTGACTGTGCTCCTGTTGCATTTTAATAATATTAGCTGATAATCAGTATTGCTTGCAAAAACTTTGTGCTCCGGTTTTGGCAAATTCGAATCTAGAAAGCGATGCATAACTGGGTAACCACACCTATCTCATCATGCCTTGTTTATATTGGTTATGTGTCATGTCTAAAAAGAAGCATAATTCACTATATGCAAATTGTGATGCCAAGTTTGAGAGACTGCAGAGGCTACGAAGCACTAGAATGGCTAGGGATGAAATTTTCAGGTATAGTAATGATTTGTTTGCCGTATTATCATTCAAATATTCACACGCTAGCGCACCACCTAGGTAAATAACAACACCCATGGTTTTCCCGTACCAACTGCACTGATGCATATCTGTGCAAACAGCAGTAACTGCTGTAGTATCTATGTATATTTATCTGTGGTTCACAAAGTCATTGTGCATGTCAACGCAGGAATGTGGATCAGTGGTTAGCAGTGTAGCTCGACAGCAACAGGGTCCCGAGTTTGGGGCGAGATGAGTGCAACACCTTCTGTTCCGTTGCACAGGTTTGCTCGGAGACTTTTGATACAGTTTTTGTCCCTTCTAAGGTTTTACATGTCAAGAAATTAAAAAAAAAAAGATCTAGTCCTAACCAAGTCACAACGATGCATGGCATTACTACTCCATGTCATTATGTATTAAGCAAAAACAAAGCCACAATGTAGAAGCAGTGCGTGGAAACAAAAATATTCACCCCATGATTCATTAGCATGCAAAACTTGTTTTTATCAGCAATAACTTGAAAATGTTTTTCTTTACAGCTTTATCAGTCTCTCACATCATTGTGGAGATAAGCTGGCCCACTCTTCTTTACAGCGCTGCATCAGTTCATTGAGGTTTGCAGGCATTTGTTTATGCACAGCTATCTTAACGTCCCACCAGGACGTTGCAACACCTTTATTCTTTTCTTTTTTTCAGCCATGCTGTTGTATTATTTCTGGTGTTCTTGGGGTCATTCTCCTGTTGCATGACCCATTTTAGCTCAAGCATTAGCTGTTGGATAGAAGGCCTCACTCTGACTCTAGAATTTGTGTCAGTGACTGCAGGGTGCCAGGATCTGGGCACCCTGGGCACAAGTATTCTTTAATATTTAACTGAGGCCTGTAGAGTCTGAGATGCAGCTCTTGGGGTTTGTTTTGCAGTTCTTTGAGCACTACAGTGATCTTAGGGTGAATTGCTAGGATGTCCGCTTCTAGGAAGACTGGAAGACTGTGTGTACTTTGTTTCTCCACACATTCCTTCATTTTGAGTTATTTTTGTTAAATAAATGATGGCACAGTGTCAAACATTGCTGTTCATCTGAGGCGGATTTTACTTGTTTATAAAACCTTGTTTGTAAAAATTACAGATTATAATTATTATGTCTTGATATGTAAAACCTTAAAATTTAAAAAGGGTGTAGTTTTTTCTTCTTCTTCTTCTTCTTCTTCTTCTTCTTTTTTTTTTTTTTTTTACCATGACTGCAAGGCATCAGTCCTTCTGCATTTCATGATGGCTGCCTGCTGCTACTGCTTTACTTCAAATACCGCCGATAGTTTCTTTATCACATCTAAAGCCTAAGCCAGTCATGCATGCTGTTCACTGTTGACATTTTGAATGTGTGTCAGTGCCTACTTAAACATTTCCTACAGTTGTCTTTATCACTCACTCCATTAATGGCTGGTAAAGTATTACTAGTAGTCACAAGTATTCTGGGAGGCAGAGGCCGCAGGTAAATACTCAAGTATTCCTGTCAGCTTTTCCTACCTTTATATGTATCTTTTGGTGTGTGCTTCCTAAATTCTCTGTAGGCGTAAATGGGAGAGTAAATGGTGTTCTGTCTTTATGTAATAATCCTGCGACAGACTGGCGACCTGTCCAGGATGTACCCTGCCTCTCACCCTATGACAACTGGGATAGGCTCCAGCCCCCTGGGGCCCCCCAAGTTAGATGAGCAGAAGAAAATGGATGGATGGATGTTTGCCAGAACTAACAACAAAAACTCTCTTCTTGGAGAGCATCTGGGAGTATAATAGATTGGTTTGTATGCCTTAGGTAAGACTGAAGTTCATAAAGGAGATGGACCAAGCGCCCTAGACAAAGAACGACCTCTATACACTATACAGATACAAATATACAGCATTATAAATACTGTGCCACTGCGTGGGGAATGCCTCAACCTTTACAAACTAAACATTAGACGTTTTAAGAGGCACAATAGCATTGTCAACAGGAAGTTGAGATTGAAAGCAATGGTGCAAAGGTCTCAGGAGTTATTGGACACAAAGGGTGCATCCAATAAGCAAAACAGTCTTATTTAACTGACTGTTACTAGCAGACACTGAGATTAAATATTCAACTTGACATAAACATAAGAAAATATGCGTCATTTGTCCCCCCCCCCCCCCCCCCCAAAAAAAATCCCTCTGAACTCAAGCCCAGCTAGCTTTTTTTTACAGCCTTCAGCTGCATCTCTACTTTAGCACCATAAAAGCAACTATAATCAATATTTTACAGCAACAGTGAATTAAATGGGAATGTGAAAACAACTCATTGTTTAGCCGCCAAGTGTACTCTTTTAGTTTGCTCTTATATTGGTGTTGTTGGCCACAGCAGTGGGCTGTTTTCAGTGGGAGAAAAAAATCCTGTTCCACACAAAAGAGAGTCAGTCGAAGGAAGTGAAGCATTTGGCTGCTCAAGAGCCGCATCATGTTTTGTCTGCAGCAGAGAAGCTTTATCAAAACACATCACCATAGACACTTTTTGAAATAACCAGGACAAAGGACATAACAGAATTTGTAAAACCTGTTCAGTCCTGCTCATTAAAAGGTTTTTGTGCCATAAGCTAAAAGCATAGGAAGATCTAACTCTAGGCAGATGATTGAGACTCAGTATGTGAACACGTGGCTCAGACTGACAGCTGGTGCAAACATGTGAAACTTTAGCCACGTTAAAATCAATGTAATGAATGCACGAAATGTTTGGGAAGAGATCAAAATAGAGCCAAAGACATTTATTTTTTGTTTGTGTCCAGAAGGAAACGCTTAAAAAAATGAAATTTTAATGAATGTCACTTATTTTTTGAGGGGGGGAATTTCACAACGTGACACAGAGAGGCAAAGTGAATCCAAATCTAATCAGAAAACAACACAAGGTCATTGACAGAGTGATCAGTCAGTGGAGCAAACAAATCCGGTAAGGGGCAGGCGTAAGGCAAAAATCCAAGTACAACCCAAAAAAAGTCACACATACAAGGAGATCAATAATAACACCATGAGAGAACATGAGGAATCCCACAAACTGCAATGCTCACATTTAATGCTTGAAATGCAAGAAATACAAAACAAACTGGTAACTGAGGAGTGCATGGCAGGACGTATTGGTACAGGCGAAGGTTATTGGGTAATTGTAAACAAGTTTAAGGAACAACACGGGTGAGGGGGAGGTGTACAATCACAAAGAAAGGAAAACTAACCAAGACAGGAGATAAACATGTAGATGAAACTTTACGCCCTGTATGACTTGATTCCTGATTCCATTAATTCCTGCCATACACACCTGTACTATAACATTGCCTCCACCATGTTTGACTGACGATGTGGTATGCTTCAGATCATAATCTGTTTCCTTTTCATAATTTTCTCTTCCCATCAATATATAACAAGTTCATCTTGCTTTCACAGAATTGTTTTCAGAGCAGTGCAGCCTCTTTTAGATGTTTTCTGGAAAAGTCTAATCCGACCTTCTGGTTTTTAAATGTACCCAGTGGTTTGCACCTTGTTGTAAACCCTTTTGGATTTACATTCAGGAAAGCTTCTTCTGATTGTAGATTTCAATGCCTAGTTCCTCGAGAAGAACCAAGAACCTCCAGAGTGTTCTTGACTCTGTGTTGTGAAGGTATTTTTGTTAACCATGGAAATAATTCTGTGATCATCCACTGTAGTTTCTTTGGTCTTTTCAGGCCTTTTGATGTCACTGAGCTGGTCAGTGCATTCATTCGTTTTAAAGATCTACGAAAGTAAATGGTTAAATTATTGATTTAACCACTCCTAACATTTTTTAATACCTTTCTGATATGTTCATTTAGTTTTTTCAGCTTTTTTGACATGTATTTGGACGTCATATTGAGAGACGTTGTTCAACACTTATTTTATGGAAATAAAGCAAACAGGACTTACCTGACCATGAAACTGGTCGTCAGGCAGATATTCAGTTAATTTTGAGCCTCTGAAAATGGGGGGCTATTTATAAAAAGCTAAAATCTTCAATTACACCTTAGCTATTTGATTTAAAATCCATTGTGACCATGTACAGAGGCTCTACTACACTAACAGGAAAACAAATACATCATTGTCCTTAAACTTGGACTTTTTAATTAAAGTTTTTTTTTAAGTATTTCTTTAAATAAAAATGATTGTTAGGAGGAAAAAGAAAGAGCTGCATCACTTCTTTCTGGATTTTGTAAAGACCAAAAACACAAGCTAAAAGTGGCCTTAACTACAACAAATTACTGATAATGTTGCTCGATAACCGATGTGTAAATAAGGAACTGCTGGCTAACAAGTCTGTCACATGTTCCACTGCAGAAGAAGGCTTTGATAGATTGCTTAGAAAAGCCTCATAGTTGGAGTTTTGTTTTTGTCAGAAATGTTTCCTTCATCTTAATCATTTCTTAAAATCTTCGTTCCTTCTTGCATGCTTGCTTTTTTTTGTTTGCATTTCCTTTTGACGTTTGTGTCTTTGGCTTTCTTGTGTCAGCAGATCTTAATGAAAACACGAGGCTTTTAAATGACACACACAAAAAAAGAATTCTGCTCTTCCCTTTAACATTTTACTTCCAGTTAAACTGCAAATGCTGGACTTATATTTTATTGCAGCACTGCAGCGAGTTTGTAGGTAGTTTTACAGGCGTTGCCATTCATTCGTGGCCTAAAAAACCCCTTACTCACCACATATGTATGTGCATATGGTAATGTTTGAACTCATGTGCGTGTCTGCTACAGTCTGAAGTTCAAATACTGTGCAGTCCTGTTTGCTGGCTGAAGGGACACGGTGACACCTGAGAGTGTTAGAGGGTTTGGTCCGAGTCCACGCTGTTACAGTAAGCCATTTGGCATCTGAGCTTCTCTGCCGGTACGCTTGTGCAGCTGTGAATGAAGAAAGGGGGGGGGGGGGGGGAGTACAAGTTAAACAATGTGCCTAATACAACGTGCCTTTTACAAACAGTTTAGTTACTTCGGGGTAATCTCAGTTAGCCATATGAGTATTTCCAGTCAGTCAAAGACACACCCAGGCTTTCCAGGGTGATAAGTGATGATTTATGTGAAAGTAAAGATCATCACTAGAGGTTTTGAGTGCTGCAGAGAGCGTAACTGTACAGCACAGATGATTGGTAGTAGGCTTGGAGGAATATTGTGTTTGTTTGGATGTGTTTGTGATGCGTCACTGTCAGTGAGTACAAGTGAAGGCGCTTTGTGCACACACAAACAAAACACATACATGCACTCGTGCATTTAACTGCATGTATTCTTTCCCATATGGTTTTTATTGATCCCCATCGCTGTTATACCCCTTCTGCTCCCTCTGCTTCTCTCCGTCTCTGTCTGTGTGCACTGATGGTGAAGGAATGATGGAATGCTGGAGGGTAAATCTCTGGTTTCCTGGAAGCTGGTCTGGCTTTATCAGAAGCGGCTGTGACAATACTCGAACTGATGGGCCAACCCCAACGCCTTTCCTATAAGCACCGATCAGGCATGAAAAAGCCTTACTGGAAGAAATAATCAGCAGTCCTAGGGGCCTTTCCTGGAAGCTGGTTGTGACTTGCTAGTTGTAGAGTACAGTCCTAACCTTTTAATATTCTTTCCTCCTTCTATGTGTGTTGTGGCTGACGTTGGCAAGAGCGCAAAAATGACATAAAACACAAAAGGAGCTGCAGATAGCACACTTCAATTTTGATCAGGCTCCAGGAGTGAAAACTGGCTTACATTTTGAAAAGTATTCCTCTTATTGCTCAACTTGCTTCTCACTTCCTTATGCTGCATTAAAACACAGCATTAAAGTTATGAGATGCGGTGCCCGAAACGTTGGTGCAAGTGTTTTGATTGCTGGGTTGGGGGGGGGGGGGGGGGGGGGTTCTCCAAATGGAGCTCAGTTGTTTGAGACCCGGGTGTTGTGTTTGGCGGGGACACTGTTGACAACTGTTGAGCTGGACACAAGTCATAACCCGAAAAAAATGAATCATGGTGGAAAGACTTTCTGTGAGTGTGTGAGATTCACGACGCACAGGCAAAATATTCCAGCGCCACTCACTAGGCAACTATGGGGAACATAAGATGAGTCACAGCGAGCTGAGCTGGCTTATTTAAACAATGTGTTGTGTGTAAAACTGGATTGTTCTGGTTGGATTTTGGGAAGAAGGCTCACTCATTTTCTGTTTGTCTCCTAACCTACGTCATCCTTCTCTCCAAGTGCCCACTCATTTTTCCTCTCATAAACAAATAGTGTCATCTGCACTCACGCACAGACGCACACCAGCGTCCAAACAGCAACCCTGGATGCGTTTTTTCCTGGAAGTGTCAAGGCAAAAAAATGAGGAACCGAGTTTTTGAATCATTGTAATTACCTGTACTGAGGTGAGCTGTAAAAACAGTTATTAAACATTAGCCTGTGATTCCCACAGAGGTCTTAGGTTGGCTCGAGTCCAGAAAGATGTGTGTAGCACTGGCGGCTGGCCCAGTGAGGTAGTCGAGGTTACTCCTTCTCTATTTTTTCAACGGATATGAGGGAGATCAAAATATAACTGCTTAATCTCATCTTGAACATAGGAGAGAGGAGATAAGTAGAGAAAAAATAATGTTGGTTTTAACCTTTTGGACTTGACCAGAGTCGCTTTGCATGACTCATAGTTCAAAATAATCCTCGTTTATCTTACACTGGGCTGTGGTGCAGTTCCTTTAAGCCACCTTTCAAACAAAAGGTTTGAACAGGAGAGCAGAAAATAGCCTGAAGCCTTCAATTTTAGCTCACAAGGTTTAAATGTAGAAACTTTGGCCATATTAAAATGAGGATCCACCATTTTTACAGCACATGCTTGACATAAAAAATATCAGGAAAATCTCCCAGGTCCTCCTTATCTGATTTTAATATTCTCTCAGCATCTTTTATTTCTTGTTTTAAGCAATTATTTCCTCCTCAGGACTCCCCTACCTCACACACTCCCTCCTTCTGAAACACACATTAACACCAGGCAAGAGCCGTAAAAACTCAACTCAATTAAAGTGCCTCTTTCCTGGAAGCCAGCCTCAGACAGAGCACAAGGTATGCAGGGAATGGGAACCATATCTATGTGTGTGCGTTCGGGGAAATGGGGGGGGGGGGGGGGGGGGGGGATAGAAATGAAGAAACTCACCTCCTGCCTAATTTTACCAACAGGCGCAATCTAGCTTGACCAACCACTTACACACACACTCTGCTTTGGCTGCGCACTAAAAAACAACAAAACTAAAACCACAGACCGTCATAAATCTCCTCCACGTGGACCCTTTCACCTATTTGACCTCAAACACACACACACACACACACACACACACATATCCATACACACTCCCTGGAGGACACCATCCTCTTTCAGCCCCTCAGGCAGGATGTATAAAATCCCACTGCATTCCTTTCCAGTTAGGTCCAGCCCAAAGTGAGCTCTCCACACAGTGACTGCTGTGTCAAAGTGTGCATGCATGACGTTGACCTAAACCCTCTCCTTCTGGGAAACCCTTTGTTACTGTGCCATGTGCACATCAGCTGTGCCCTCCCTCCATCCTTTCCTTCCATCCTTCCTTATATGTTCTCCAATCCCTGTGGAATTTATCCACAATCCTCTGGCAAAGAAACGGAGAAGCGTGGATCGGAACAATTTTAACCCGGCGATGAATGTGTGTCCTCCTCGTGCTGCTGCTGCACTTTTTCAAAGTGTGCCGACTGAATAAACACTGCTTTGTTTAACTAGGAAATCCCAATTGTAAGTAAATAGTCTTGCTGCGAGGCCAGGAATTGCTGGAATACAAACCATTTTACAATTTATTAGAGTAAGTTAAAAGTGTGTGCAGTCAATATTGAATTAGTGGAAGTTCAAAAGAAGAAAAACAAAACAGTAAATTAAGACACAAGGCAAATGCATTGACTTTTGTAAAAATAGTGCTTTTTAATATAAATTATTGAAATATTTTAGAAATATAAATATGTGCAACGTTCCTTTTCATTTATTTCTGTAATGCTTTGTCATTTCAGGTATTACAGCTTGTATTGCCAGACTAGTGGCCAGCCTGTTGCGAGAGAGTCTTTATAAAAGACAATATGATTCACATACACGTGGTCCACCGGTGCAACACATGTAAAAAAAAAAAAAGAAAGAAAAAAAAGTTGGTGTTGATGTGACCCAGATTTGACCAAAAAAAAGTGTGCCGCCCTCGCCTCGAGTGGCCATGTGAGCTCAAACAGACAAAAACATAAAAGGCTGCCACTCCAATATGGATCACAGGTACGGGTAAAACAGCAAAAGCACTTCCTTTTTTTTCTTTTTTTGATCAAATCTAAGTTTTGAATTCTGGTTTACAAAAGGCTTCTTTTTTAAGAATCACTTGAGGGAAAAGTGTAGTGTATCCTTAACATTCAGACAAGTCCAACTGTTCACTTCTCCTCCTCCAGAGGTTATGATGGAAAAGTAGACAAAAAAGTAAAAAATACAAATCCTTTCTGAAGTTACAGGAGAAGGCAGACAGATATTCAAACACACTGGGGCATTTTAACAAATAGAAATGAGCCGGAGATGATAATCTAAGACAGAAATAAGACTCAGCTAAAATCTTTTTTTCCCTCACACGGGGCAGTTATATTTACAGGAGCGGCGTCCTGTTGTGCTCTATCATTTCCTCTTATCGGAGTTTTTGTTTAGCTATATACCAGTATGTCTCCTCCCACCTTTCTCCCCCAAGTCTACCCCTCCTTTTCAGTTTCCTTCTCCCAATCCCACTCCTCCCTCTGCTTTAAAATCCTCGCCCTCTCCGCATCTTTGGGATCATCACCATTATCATCATTCCCCCAAGGAGCTTTACAGTGTCGCTGACATTTTTCCAGCCAGTCGGGATAAAAATAAGGTCTGCTGTTTTGTTTGGTCCCATGCCAGGTCTTTTGTCCCGGTAAAAAAAGCTTTTGTCTCGGCAAGAGCGGCCTGTTTTCTGTCACTGTCAAAGCATACATGCATCTCTGAAACAAAAAGGCAGGGGGAGGGGGGGCTGGGCAGTCAAATGGTTATGGATCAGGAACAAGGAACACATAGGAGAAGAAAATGCTTAGTAATTATTTTTTTAACCTCCCCCCATCCCCCAAAACTCCCATGCTAACAAAACCTTCATGTGGTTTATACCTGTGCGTGTGTTTGAGGGTGTGGGTGTGTGTTTGCATATGTGGAGCTAGAGTGCATGACCGTCCCACTCCCCCTCTATGAGGCAACACTTGCGGGAAGCAGCAATGGAAATGTGTGCACCACCACAACACAAACACACTCACACACACACTCATGCTCACACTCAGACAAACAAATCCTGTGCGTTCTCTGTACAGCCCCCCCCCCCCCCCTCCCCGTTTGGACTTTGCCTTTTCTCTGAAACCCCCACTCCATCCACTCTCTCTTTACCCACTGCCGTTTGTCTGTCCAGTTGTAAATGTCACGCAGACAGCAGCAGCTTTCTTTTGAAGCACATTAAACCCACCAAAATATCACTGGTGGTGCATTGATCATGCCTTCGCTGCCATCGTTAATATCGACCAGTCAGGTTAATCTTCTACGAGGCACTGCTCTGCGTCTCAGTCAGTCATAGGAAACGTTGACCTTTGACCTCAGGCTTCATCTGCCACTCACTTGAGTGGTCAGTGTTTTTGTTTTTGTGTTTTTGCAAGGCAGGATGGACGAGGTAATCGTCGGTTACCCAAATCACACTCCTCATCCCCAGAAGGTCAGCGGGTGACCCAGAGTAGATCAGTGATCAGCTGATTCTGGAAAACTGACCTCATGTTAGCACTTAAGGCTCAGTCTGGTCAGTTTATGTCCACACAGACAATCTCGCATTCACCGAGAGCTGGTCCGTGCTGTAATCCTGGCACTTGGTCCATGCAGTAGAACCTGTTGCAGTTCCTGTCAGTCATATAGGAGCATCATACTCATCCAGGTAGTCTCTAAGTGTGTCCGGGAGCTGCTCAGTCCGCTCAGACGCCCCCAGGCCCCGATTGTTCAGCGTCCTCCTGCACATGTGCTGCAGGCTGGAGAGACAAGTCGAGAGGGGTCGACGCAATTCCAGGGGGATTTTCTCCCCACCGGTGTGGATCAGATAAACATTGTGTGCCTTTGTTTTTGTCTGTCCTGGATTGTCCCCACTCGCCCGTTCCTTGGTCCCTTCAGTATCTTGCCCCTTCCCCATGTAGTGCGCTATGAGTTTCAGCACACAGTCAAATTGTGGGAGCTCCTGGGTATTTTGGGGGTCTGGCTGTAGGAAGAAGCCTCCTCCCTCACTGTGGATTCGCAAATTCTTGGTTCCCTTAGTTGTTTGGACAGAGAGTGTGAAGAAGTGGTGGTGGTCTGAGGAGTCACGGACCAGGAAAGTGCCAGGGGGTTGAGAGCGTAGCAGGGAGCTGGCTTCCCGGCCTCCGACAGCTCCCCAGTAAAAGCCACTCTGCTGAAGCTTATGCAGTGCACGCATCACCTGAAACGGGTAAAAAAAAAAAGCCATGGTGAATTTCCAAGAATGCCAAAGAAACCACACACACAAAACGTAATAGTTTAGCTAACTCCTCAGATGTGTCTGACCTGCTGGTAGTGTTCATGCGAGCTGAAGGGCTTGAAATGATGCGGGGTAAAGTTCGACCCCTGAACCCTGCCCTCTGGAGAGGTGATGCTGCTCATGGCAAGGGGGTTGTGTCCTGCAAAGGTTACCATGGCCATGCCATGGCCCCCTGCCTCTCCCTGCTGATCGAGAGGCAGGGGGCCCAGAAAAGGAGCGCCGGATTGGACAGGTGGAAGAGAGTCGGCAGCAGAGCGAGAGGGGAGACGAGGGGGGGAGCGGGGTGAGGATGGCGGGGTCACACACCGGGTCCAGGGCCCCGGGGAAGAGGAGTCTGATGCATCCAGAGAGGGGCTGGTAGAGAGCACCTATACACAGCTGGAGGGAGACAGTGAGCAAAGATTAAGCACTTCCAGCTATATATAACCTAATCTTGGCATGCAAATATAGAGCCATAGAGCCTCATTTGAATTTCACTCCTGCATAGGCAGTGAGAAATAAATGGCCACTGTGCCACACTGGAGCTCTCAGTTTACCCCCATAAAAATGCAGTTATGGCGACTGTAACAAATGCATAAGGCAGGAGCGGGCAGCGAGCAGGCAGGTTATATTTAGTTTAAATGAATGCACTGCTTACTCGTGCTGCTGCACCGTGCAGCCAGACAGCAACTGGATCCTGATTGCTTTCAATTGTCTTCGATCGGGCGCACCGCAACAAGGGATTTCTGAATCGGGGTCACTGTGAAAGAGTCCAGCCAGCGCAATTTTTTCTTTTATTAACCCCCTCCCTTTCTCTTTGCTAAATAGCTGTATTCCTGCTCGGAGGCCCCGTTCTCCGGTTTCACGATGACTGAAAAGGTGTCCCGTCTGGTTCTGGTTTCCCGAGATACCCTGCAGGCACTACGGGAATTGGAAGTCGGCTTCACCGGACAGTGCAGGCGCCATAGCGACTCAGAACTGCAACGGAGCCACTGGCGTTAAACTCGGTCCACTACTGATGATACTGCGAACCCCCCGAGCATTAACACTTTTAGGACCGTCTTCAGCGAGAGCCCGAGCTGCTAAATAAAACCACAGCGCTTTAAAGTGCCCCATACCCCAGTTTTCTGTCATTTTGCCTACTTTAAGACGATGACCAGCGAACCGCTTTTAAATGTTTTAACTTACCTTGTGGATACACTCAGCCCAGCGCCGCAGCCGCTCGTCGCCAAAAGAAAAGATACGCAAACTACCCGAAAGTAGTGCTTGAAAAAATATTAACTCAGGCATTAAAATCCATAAAAAAGTATCCAAAAGAGCGTGTGGGTTTCCTTACCGAGCAGAGGAATGTGTCGGCAGCGGTATCTGCCGGAGAACTCCCCGTGTGTGTGTTGGGGGAGGAGGGGAGGGGAGGAGGTTTACTGGAGGTTGTTTCCAGTGAGTAAAGCCGATGTTCGTAAAGCTCCGCCCCCCTCCGTTCAGAGGTTCTTCCAGTAAACACACGAACGCACGCTCACGCACGCAAAAGAACACACGCGCGGGCTCGCGCCCGCTCTTGGCGAATCGCCAATAAATAATCAGCGTGACCTTTACCGGGCTGTTTCCTGGTACTGCTGCTGGATTCCCTTCTCGACAAGGTGAAAAAGTTAAAAGCTCCACATATGGCACAATATAAAACCGCAGCTATGGCTCATGTTTTAGAGACATACTCCACATATTCTCGCTATAATAACTAACCATAATATGCTTCTGCATGCACTGCAGGACCCTTCTTTTCTTCTGCATTCATCTAACACTCAGATCTGCCGTTAAAGCATTAAAAATACTCAGCTCTATGTAAAATAATGCATCCAAGTGTTGATATCTATGTAGAAATCAGCATTTCCCCCGAAAATATGGGTTATATATACGGGTTCACACCCGTAGAAGACATTTTGTTCTTTCTCCCTAAAGGAAAATCAGCAGGATTGTAATAAAAATCTTATTTACTTTTTTTCTTTTTATCAGGGTTACTTTTACTGATGCAGAAGATTGCCAGGATTACCAGGAAAATGCGCAGACTTCTGTTAAAGTCTTAAACAAAAAATATCTTAATGTATGCAAATATTATTCTTAGTTTTAATACATATCAGGTCTCAGTAATCCCAGATAGGTAGGAGAATTTTTTCTTTTATTTTTAAAAAAACACCCCTAAATTTGTATCTCGGTGAAAAGTTGTCATAATGCTGTGAATTAAAGTACTCTTGAGTATCTATTCAATATTTAGTCTGCTGAGGTTGAGTAAAGACTCAAGTATTTTAAAACTGTACCACAGTGAATGTTACTCTACTATTTATTAAATTTGCTGTAGTTTGTTTGGACAAACACAGAATACAAAAGCACATGTGCACAAATTAAGAAAAAAAGCACTGGTAGAAGTTTTTTTAGGTTTTTTTTCACTGAAATAATCAAGTAGCCTACTTTCAAGGTTTATGTCTATTTCCTTTTGCTGTTACAAATCTCTCTGCTGAGTTTCCATAAACAAAGCCTTACCTTAAGGTCAGATATTTTCAAGCTATTCAGCATCAACATGGGCTGTCATTGCATTCTCCCTTCTTTTTCTTAACAGCATGAAGGATAAATAGCGTCTGACCTACAACAAACTGGCTTATGTTTAAAGATAGGGGTCCCTCAGTCCGCTGTGTCGTGTCCGTGTCAGGAAACATCTGACTTACTGCAAATGCTCTTGAGCAACAGCCTACAGTGTTGCTTGAGCCATGCAAATGTAATGAAAGGTTGAAAGAGTGACTCGTTTTAAGTTAAGAGCCAAATCTGTAACTTTAGAGGAGAAAAAGGTTTAAATTTACTCTGAAAAATAGTGAGAATCAATTACAAATGCTATGATTACTGGTCTTTCTTGCTAATATTTTCATTAACAATCCAAGAACAAACATAGGCTGTAAGGCTATGAAAGATATCAACTCATATTTAAAGTGTTTTGAAATCAATAAAGCAGTAAAGTTAGATAGTAGTCCTGATTGTTCTCCATATCATTCTACTGAAACATACTGCTGCGAGTATTGTTGTTATAAGACAGCAGTAATAAAGATTCTCACGTGCTATGAGCCTTCGAAATATAAACACATACACACACATTTATCAGTCGGCTGAAACAAACACTTGTATGCAATGCACGTTATGCATTGCATACGTGCATTGCGTGCATTACGCATTACGTGCATTGTATGCAATGCACGTTATGCATTGCATACAATGCACGTTATGCATTGCATGACTGAAAATCTTCAAGGCACACCTTTAACAGGTAACTGAACAGGAAGATGTCTTACCAAAAATATATCTTTAAGCTTTTCTGTGGTCACATATGTCTTTTTTAAAGAGTGCCTTGGTGGTTAATTTAACAATGGAGCATAAATAATTTGCAGGTCATTAAAAGACACTTAAAATCACCCCCAAAATCACAGAAAAACAGATCCCAAACCAGCGATATTTAATTTATTTAATTAAAAGTAAAGCACCTTACCTATTACAGTAGGGTCTTATTATTGTAAGGTCCTTACCTTTCAGTTTAAAGCGCCTTCAGGCAAATGTTGTTGTGCTTTGAAGCAATACAAATAAAACTGAATTGAACTGAATTGAAGTTGCTTGGCACGGTTTGAGCTGTCACTACAATCTTGTGTACTGCACAGTGTAGAAAGCGTCTGTGTCTGTGAACTGAGAGGCGTGTCTATAAAGTTTTTTCAAACTCGCAGTGCTGCAGCAATGGCGGCTCCCATGTCCTGGAGGAGGCTGGTGTACTCCGTGTACTCACCGGCCATAGCTGGGGTTTTTACCCGGATATCTGACCGGGTGTTCCGTGCACGGGACCGGCGAGGAGGGTAAGACACACGAGGACAAAAGTGCGCTTTTTCTGCCGCTGTAGTGTCACTTCTCTTAGCGCCTTTCTCACCTCTAGCATGCCTTGCTAGTGTAGCTCTTGCTAATGCACCCATGCACACGAATATTTTGACCCTCTGTTTTCACGAAGTCTTAAAATCCTTTATACGTGAACATGTCTGGCCACCAACCCCGACTTATTTCGAGTGAAAATAACGCGTTTACAGCAAATGATAACCATAGTTAGAGTCACATTTAGCGCATTAATATCCAGTAATGAACTTCACGAGACTCAGCAAACAGCAGCTAACCATATGGGCAAGTTTTCATAACTGACACGCAGTGCACCATGAGAACGAATAAGAAACCAGCTATGTTTTATTTGTTTTTTTATTTTGGAAATAGCAGTTGAACTTATGATGTAATAATGATAGTCTTTCGGCCTTAGGGGTTGCCACAGCGGATCATTTTCCTTCATCTCACCCTATCTTTAGCATCGACCTCCAGCCCAGCTTTGTCTCCCTGTCTTCACACTGCTCAATCCGAGCTGTCTGTTGGATATACTCATTTCTAATCTTGTCCATCATGGTCAGTGCCAGCTCGGCCTCTTGTCTTCTTCTTTTTTTTTGGTCAGTGCCACCGTCTCCAAACCACACATCACAGCAGGTCTCACTACCACCTTCTAATCCTTCCCTTTCACTCGTACTGCTATCCTCCTCAAAAATCACCCCAGGCAATCTTCTCCACCTGCTGCACCTGTCTCATGCACTGACTGTTGCTTTGGATGGTTGACCAACTCATCCGCCTTTACCACCTCTACTCCTTGCATCTTCACCTTTCCATCTGTCTCCAACTCTCGAAACACTCTGTCCTCCAGCTGTTCCCTGCTCTCCCTTCAGATCACAATATTTTGTGTGAACATAATAATAATAATAACAATAATACACTGTTATTAATATCTGACAGGTGATTCTCTCTCAGATGGATATAGTATATTATAGAAGGTTTATAACACGTGTTATAAGATTGGCTTCTGACATGTGGCATGCCCATTATTTAGCAGCACACTTTAAAGCAGGGGTCTCCAATCCCAGTCCACGAGGGCTGGTGTCCCTGCAGGTTTTAGATGAGATTTTAAACCTGCAGTGACACAGGCTCTCGTGGACTGGGATTGGGGACCCCAGCTTTAAAGGCTCTCAGCTTTGTGATGAAGTAGAACTAGCTAGTTAGATTTGGGAGTAACAAGACACCCCACGATACGCTACAAACACGATAATTCACTAATGATACAATATTATTCTGATTTTAACTTTTTGCAATATGCTGAGTATATTGAAGCTAACATATATTGTAATTTTCAACAGCAAATTATGTCCTCAAAATTCAGTAAGATGAAGTTATCTCGCTTCAGTTATTTTTGCTGTAAAATAAGCTTGTAAAGCATACGAACACTGTCACTAAAACCTGTCATAAATGTTGGCATGAGAGAGTCTGCTATCAGTGGGCAATTGAATGGGGTCTACTTGGTAATTACATGCAGTCTGTTTTTGATAATAGAAAAATAGATGGCAGTTGTTTATAAACCTTCAATAATCTGTCAGAAAAACTGCAGTTAGTCTAAGTCACACTGCAACTGTTTGCAGACAGTTGCGTCCAATCGGGCGACCTGTGCAAGTGATCATGAGTGCACAACGTCCTCAAGCTCTGGGCAACCATTAGTGACCACAAGTTAGGGCTGTTCAATATAACGATATATATCGGATGACGATATAAAAACATCTATCGTTTCATTTTACGCTATCGCTTGTTTCGTGGTGTCGCAAAATAAACTGTTTACGGCAATATTTTTTCATCGTTCTGATGGTCACTGTAGTGGCTATATTAATTTCTTAAAGTTCTCTCTTTCTCTTATATGTAATATAACCACACTACTGACGGACAAGCGCCTGTTTTTATGCGTTGTTGTTAGCGGACAAGCGGACAAGCGGACACGCGAACGGCAACACCTTCGCGTGTCCGCTTGTTTATGTTCCACATAAACCTTTCACAATAAAGCTCAAGATCCTGTTGAGACTTTTCAGAATAAACTGAATCACGTGAAAGAGCAGATTATTTATGGATGAGAAGTAAAAAAGAGCCGCCAGGTGCTAAAAAATAAACCTTAAACTCAAACGTTAGAACAGGCAACCCGCAGCACGCCGTGTAATAAATACAAAGAAAACGGTGGCTGTTACAACTTATAGTTTCATGCATCGGTTAAAACACTCGACTCCAGCTACATGACGCGCAGCTGGAAACACTTCCCGCAAGTCGAGCTGCCCGATTCACAGAATTTACAGAAAATGTTAATTTTTTTGTGATTTATATCGTTATCGGGAACGATAGAATTCTTATATCGGGATATGAGATTTTGGTCATATTGCACAGCCCTACCACAAGTTGCAATCAGTCGATTGCTGGATAGTTTTTCGGTTCAGTTCATTTAAGTTTCCTTGGCTAACGTTATTGCAGAATGGTTAGCCCTCTAATGAAATAAGTATATCTAGTGTGCCTGTACTGACACAATATTTCCACACGGAATATTGCAATATTATGTTGTCTTTTTCTTTTTTCTTTTTCTTTTTGGCACCCACCACTGCTGCTCTTCTCCGTCTTGTTTAGAGCCTCTGTGTTGGGCTTCCAGTTCAGCTTGTTATTGATGTGGAAACCCGGGCGCACAGGTACTCCTCCACCACATCAACAGGATAGACAGGAGTTGTATAGCCGTACTCATTTTTCAGTAGTCTATGTGATTTTATTCACATTCAGAAGCAGATGATTCCTCCCAGAATACTCCACAAAATAATCTCCTAGTGTTCTGTGCTCCTCCTCTCTCCCATTATTAATAACATAGTACATTGAGTTTTACTGAAAAGCCTGAGGTGTACAAGGCAATGTGAAACAGCACAATTCCCTGTGGAGCTCCAGTATGGCACCTCAACAAATCATAAAGTCTCAGATACTGCAGACTGTGTGTCAGGTAGTATGCAATCCATGAGATGGTGGACATGATTACTTACATTTCCTGTAGCTTCTCTCTCAGCCGCAGTAGATGGATCATGTTAAATGGACTTGAGAAATCCGTCTAGATAGTAACCATGCAGCCGTTACTATCTAGATCAGAGGTCGGCAACCCACGGCTCACACGCCCTTCTGCGTCACACGCTAGTACAGAGGGTGAAGCACTGTTTTCACCTGTGGTGTTAGGTCAACTAAGACAAGTCTTGGCTGTGCTGTGGTTGTTTTGTGACGTTGCATGTGACTAATACTAAACTACTACACCTTTCTGACACCCACCTTCACTCCAGTCTTGTTGTGTGACAGCTAGCACACAGCTGCAACTAAACTCAAGCAGCTGTTGGGGTCTATTCAAATCAACACGTGGAGTGACACGCCTGAGTCGTCTTTAGACTTCAGAAAATAGACCTTTTCACTTCAGTCATTTTTCACTTGACAGAACAGGAAAAGCTGAGAAATTTAAAAACAACTGTATTCCCTGTAGGGGACGTAAACAGGTTTTAGGGTGTCCCAGCAGTCATTCGTGTTGACTTAGTGGCTCTATTATAAATAGTCTTTGAGGGATGGTTTCAAAAGAAGATAAAAAAGAAAATTGTACCATGTGAAGAATTCAGCCTGATTACTTGGCTGTCATCTTCGTGCCTTAAGACATTGACTGAAAAAGTTGGGGACATTCTTCTTTCCATCCTGCTATGATGAGCAGCTTGCCTGTGTACAGTTTTTAGAATAAATCTCTGGATCTGCAGGATTCTCATGGGGAAGACTATTGCGTGGCGTATTTAAGAAGGAAAGAAGAAAGTGTACTTTATTGATCCCCGTGGGGAAATTCCTCTCTGCATTTAACCCATTCACTAAGTGAGGCAGTGGGCAGCCATTGGGCGCCCGGGGAGCAGTGTGTAGGGACGGTACCTTGCTCAGGGGTACCTCAGGGTAGGTGTTCAGGGGAATCGAACCCCTGACCTTCCGATCATGGGGCCACCACTCTACCTACTGAGCTATCCCTGCCCAAAAACATAAATTTCACAAGTGCAGGCCCTTTGTCACTCTTGTGTACATTATACTGTTCGATTAAATGTGTAAGTGCATTTAAACACCAGATCTATAAGTGCACTTATAGATGCTGCTTGCTTGGCATGCTTAAACTCCACAACTTACAGATACAGGTACCCAGCAAACAACTAAGTGCTACAGGGCACCTGTCTATCAAAGCCATGACTTTAACTTTAAGCCTTAAAATGATACAGCTGTACAGTGATATGAAGGAGTAACTACAACCCCCAAATCATCTTTTGTGCCAGGCTTTAAACTTATTGTTGTGACTGAAGTTAGAAAATTAGAGCAACTTCTCTGCTGGTTTCATTTTTTTAACCCCGAAGGTTTACAACTTAGTGTAGACACTCATTACTTTTTTTTTTTGTGTGTGAACTGTAGTTCCTGGGTCGAGTCTGCTTCCCAGAAGGAAATAGTTTGTGGAATTTAAAAACGAACATTCCATAGTATATTGCTTTCATGCTTTTTTGGCAGCAGTTTGGGAATGGCTCTTTTATGAATGCTAGAACTTTGGACTTTGTGCACACATGCTGTAACAAGTCCCTAGTATTATAACCAAAACATAGATGGGCTCATTTTTTATTCTTCTACTGGAGTGGCTTTACTTGATTTACAGTTTAAAAAAATAAATAAACAAAAAAAATCTCTATTTATTAGGGGTGGGGGAAAAAATCGATACTGTGTAGTATCGTGATATTTTGTTTGCTAATAATGTATCGATACAGGGACTGCAGAAATCGATATTTTGTTACAAAAAAGGTTTTTGTGCTCTGACGTCAGAGCATGTTGATCCTTTTTCTGAGCAAGAATCCTGACATTCCTTCACTGTCTAAATGTGTTTAACTTTTTTTTTGGCAGCAATAAACATGACAGTTTACTTATTTTAATTTAAGATATGTTTTATTTTAATTAAGTTTAAAACTTTATTTAATGTAAAATTATATTTTGTTTTAATTTACTTTCAAATTCTTCAGTTCCTGAATGGGCTGCATAGTTTTCATAAACTGCATAGTTCAGAATAGCTATAATTGTACCAGATGGTTGCATTCAGTTAAGTTGGACTAGACTGTAATACAAACCGTTCAGTTTGTCAACAATAAAACTGAAATGAGACAAAGACTGAGTGTGAGACTTTGATATTAGATAAAATGAATATCGATAAAGTTTACCTTTATGTACAGAATCTGAATATCGCAAAATATTTTTAAAAATTGCAATAATATCGTATCGTGGGATGTATGGTGATTCCCACCTCTACTATTTATCCTATCTGGGTCTGGGTGCTGAATCTCAGTTTATCCTCTGTTTAAAACGAGCCATTTCAGCACGTATACTTTTAGGGTCAGTGCCTTTCTTCTGATTGGCTGCCCTTCACAAACACAAGGTTTGACAAGAGGGGTGGAGCTCTGTATTCACACAGAGTTGTGTACCTGAGAGATGTTTCTCGCTGTGATGCAATACAGCGTTAAAAGTAGAAAATAACAAGTGCTTAGGGCATTCTGAAGCCTTATTGAGACTTTTTCATTCACAGGGATACTCTGACTTCATTATTTGAAATGTTTGGCATGTTCAACATTTTTAGGGATTCTTGGGGACCTACAGGTTATGTGGGAGTCAAGTGGCAAAAACTGCAGTTCCTCTAATGGCTGGGTGAGAGTGCTTACGAAAGTGAGTCATTCCCCAAATTAGGCATTTTCCTATGTTAACATGCCTAATTATACAACATGAAATAGCATTTTTATGTCTCGATACTGCACTGTGAGTGATTTCATTTAAATTTGAATCTTTTCTTTTTTTCAAGACTTATCGATTTTGATAATCGCAAGCGTTAAAGCTGGCGATGTGACTGACTTTGACAGGTGTGCCAACAGTGGCAGCTGTCTGCTTGCATCTTTAGTAAGAAGCTTTTTTGCATCAACTGGACGTCCACCAAGTTTATGGTGTTGGTGCATTTTGTACATAAATTTGTGCTTCAGTTTCACTTGGATGTGACGAGCGATGGGTGGATCTGGCTGTGAAACTGCATGCTCATTGGCTAAGCATTTATCAAAGCACTTCAGTGTTGGCTTCACTGTTCTGATGTGGAATCTGTGTCCGTCTTCTATACTGTCAAAGTTGTTGAATTCATCTTGCTGGTATCTTACAACCTCTCGACCAGTGGTGTCAAACATAAGACCTGGGGGCCAGTAAAGACTTCAATCTGCCCCACTGGACGGCTTTAGAAAATGTCAAGTAGAGCATAGATTTTGAAGTTTTTACTGCATTTTCATAAGTTTTACAGCTTTTTCTACTGATAAATACATCACCCACGGCCGTTAATACTACAACAAAGTAATTAAGTAATAGATAAACATTTAAATGACCGAAAAGTTCATTTTTTGACTATTGACTATAGAAATGTCTGGGGGTTTTGTTTTGTTTGTTTTTTTTAAAGGGTCCACATAAAAATATATCTGTGAATAAATCAGTTTTGTAATTATAGGAGAATCTGGAAAATGATCTACCAGGACCTTTTCTCTAATTTTACAAATCTTCATTAACCACAGCAGCATTTCTTTATCATGTAGAAAAAAAGAGCTGTGCTATTGACATCGCACTGCTTTTTCTTATATCGAATGTGTGTAGTTAAATGTCTTTACACTGACAGAAAGGGGATTTTCACTGGTCCGACCCACTTAAGAAGTGGGCTGTATGTGGCCCATGATGTGAAATGAGTTTGACACCCCTGCTCTAGACCAACATAGCAGTGGCTATGGCTTTAAGATATGGAGCCCAAAACCCATGAGTGACATCATAGTGGCTGTGTCCATCTCTTATACTGTCTACTGTGGTTGGTCATTCCACCACGTCCCATTTACGCTAAGTTGGATTAGTATCTGTGGCATCAGTTCTCGGAGCTCTTCGTCTTACTCACCTCTTCACCTTTCAGTACGTTTAGTGTTTTGGCTGATTCTTGTAGTATTTGAAGCCTAACAGTAGGACTCTCTTAATGATTCTTCTGCAAGTTCTGGATTTACATCTTACGAGGTCTAAAATATAACAAGTAGCATTTCCTGTTTGCTGAATGAATAGGCTGTGGATCAGTTGACAAGAATGAGGATGTAAGTCCTTTAAAATTACAAAGACTTTTAAGTCACATGCTTTAAAGCAAATCAGATGCGGTGGATACACACGGCGAACTGAACAGCTCCTCTGTTCATTGAAGTCAACAGCTAAAGCCTTGCATTGCTAGCATAGCCTCTAATTCTGTTAAACCAAAGGGAGTTAACTCCATCGTTGCTATAGTCATCAGATGGCTTATGTAATTCTTTTATTTAGAAGACACGCGGTGATTATATGCCCCTCCTATGTCTGCCCTTTAAAATAAATAGACTTTGACTTTGTTTTATTTTATTTTTGTAGACTTTTATGTCCCCCTAACATGAGTTGAAAGTTGATATTTTTATATGGCTCTGTTGGAACATTAATTGTAAAGTGTGATCTTTATTTCCTCTGTCACACCATTCTGTCTTTTTACAACTTACAGAAAACTGTCAAGGCTTTCTGTCAGCTGAGTCACACAACAGAGCTGAATCACTGAGCTTGATGTGCTCCGTTTGATAACGTTCGTAATTTGCACCGCTGTAAAAGGAGGGAGATAATTTGGAGTAAGATGAGTAGAAATGAGGAAGTTATCTTTCTTGATGTTTTTATCACTCTTGTGTGTTTATGATTAGACTCCAATCACAAGTAATGGGGAAATCCCTCCTCTGTGTTTGCCCAATAAGTTCAGCTGAGCAGAAGGAAGACCTGAGCTACTTTAATGTGACTCTGTAGCTTTTATTGATTATTATTTATTTACATATCTAAATATGTATCTATATCTAAATATCTATATATGTCAAATTCCAAAAGCAAAACCGTGTATTTGTATTCTGTTTAATTTAAGGTTGTAAACAATGTAAAGGAATGCCAGGACTTCTGACAATTAGCCGATAAGTGTTGCAAGCATGCCTGAGGTTAACACTCCACCCTGTAATTATTTTAACGTGTTTGCATTGTCAGACTGCATGCTTGTGTGAGAAGCACAAAAGAGCCGCATCTTTGGGATGAATGTAGGCTGCAGACAAAAAAAAGCAGAGGAAGGGTTGCATCTTCCCACAGATCTGTGATCCGGAATACAACTCTTATTTGAGCAGCCATGAATTATTTTCCATCATACTCAATATTTTCATCAGATAAGCATCCGACATGTTGTACATGTTTTACGGGTTTTCTCAGATTTTTATCAACAGTCAGTGATTCATTAGGAAAAAAACAATCTTGTTTTTTACTTACAAAAAATCAGACTACTAAGGGTTGTAAAGGGCTTTACAGTCAATCCTGAAATTTAGCTTTGATTAGTCATGTTTGACTGATTTGTTCTTAAATTGAGCTATTCTTAGACACAGTCGTTCACAGAGTGGCTTTTGAGTACCTCTCAAAGACTCTGCCAAACAAATTTTTTTTATACACAATCGTGTTACTAATTTACCAGATTAGATGGTTGATATTGCATGTACTTTCAGTTATGCCAAACATCATAACAATAACTTTTTTTAACTTACTTTTATTCATCCATAAAATATATTACCAAATGTAAATAAGTGCAAAGTGTACAGTCAAAAAACGTATTTGAACCCCTGCTGATTTTGTCAGTTTGCCCACTAACAAAAGAAAGTTCAGTCTATAATTTCAATGGTAGGTTTATTGAACAGTGAGACACAGAACAAAAACAAAAAAAATCCATAAAAATGCATTTCAAAAAAGTTATAAATGAATTTGTATTTCCATGAAGGAAATAAGCATTTGCTCCCCTATCAATGAGGAAGATTTCTGGCTCCCAGGTGTATTTTATACAGGTAACGAGCTGGGAGCCTTCTCAGCTTGTTACCTGTGTAAAAGACAACGGTGCATAGAAGAAACTAATTTCTCCAGATTTAAAACTGTACCATGGCCAAGACCAAAGAGCTTTCCAAGGATGTCCGGGACAAGATTGTGCACAAGGCTGGAATGGGCTAGAAGACCATCGCCAAGCAGCTGGGTGAGATGGTGACAACAGTTAGTGTGATTATTGGCAAATGGAAGAACCATAGAATAACTGCCAAGCTCCCTAGGTCTGGAGCTCCACGCAAGATCTCACCTCATGGAGTTTCAATGATAATGAGAACAGTGTCAAACCAGAAGGAGAACAACTCGGGAGGAACTTGTGAATGATCTAATGGCAGCTGGGACTGTAGTCACCTAGAAAAGAGTTGGTAAAGCAGTGCCTGCAAGGTCCCTCTGCTCAAGAAAGCATTTGTTTTATTGAAAAATCTTTGAAAACAATAAAAAAAAAAGCAGATCATGATAGCTGAGGGTTTGACTCATAACCAATGATAAATTATAAACTATTGCAGATGCAGAAGATGCCACACATGAGTAGTCATTCCTGCTGCACTTATTTGAAGTCCACAAAGTCCGATGATGAATTTTACAGCACTGAGACCCAAGTGGACCCAAATGAAAACTATAGCACCTGTTTAAGGCTACGTTCACACTGCAGGCGAAAGCGCATCAAATCCGATTTTTTTTGACCCTATGCAACCCATATCCGATCATGGTGTGACAGTGTGAACGGCACAAATCCGATATTTTCAAATCCAATCTGGGTCACTTTTGTATGTGGTACTGAATCCGATACATATCCGATGTTTTAGAAAGCGACTGCTGTTTGAACGGTCATGTCGCATTAAATCCGTCTTTTACGTCACTGACACAAGACAGACGCCAATTATCAGCGCCTGAGAAGACATCGCGAACGCTTCCTGGCC
Organism: Neolamprologus multifasciatus; assembly: GCF_963576455.1. Lineage (NCBI taxonomy): Eukaryota > Metazoa > Chordata > Actinopteri > Cichliformes > Cichlidae > Neolamprologus > Neolamprologus multifasciatus. The sequence continues at coordinate 9,088,782 of NC_140446.1, read as the reverse complement.
ATCCCGTGTAGATGTCAGTGAAACTGTTGGGAAGACAACGTGAACATTTTATTTGTACTGCATAATCTGCAGATTCTGACAGAAATCTGCAACTATCCTTTGAAGCACCGCTCCTCTAAAACAGCAATAAGGATCATTATTAGGTTATTTACATTATTATGTAAATAACAAAATAACTTAAAGCAAAAATTGGGAAACGTGAAGTCCGAAGTCTTTATATTAAGGGCCATCAGTCAAACAATATTGTTTGGTCTGGGTCTAAACAGAGCGCGTTGTGTGTGACGCCTTCTTTTGCGCATGCGGGCCGCTTTGAGCGTTCACACTAGAGCGCGTTTGCTGTCGCATTTTATTTGTAGTGTGAGCAAGCAGACAAAAAAATCGGATTTGATCAAAAAATCGGAATTGAGCATTAAGACCTGCAGTGTGAACGTAGCCTAAGACCTCAGAGGGTGAAGCAGATTTCCTTGAACTGGAATTTGCACTCAGCTGATTAAATAGAATAAACAAATGTGAAATGAACTCTTCATTCCCCAGCCTGGCTGGAAGCAAATCTGGACTCTAATGAAGTAGCAAAAGTATAGAAAAGGGATTTTGCTGAGATGAAATGCAAACCAGTATGTATGGCACAATCGTTGTAAGTCCTGAATCCACCAGGTGTGTTTTGACATTTTCCTGTGTTGTTCCAACCTTCTTGAAACAAGCTGCTGGCTTCAACTTCAAAATGAGCTCTAGTTTCCAAAAAACACCGACACTGATACGTTTCCTTTTGTGCCAGTTTCAAATGATTCTGCAACTGAAGTGAATTTGAGCCAAAACGTTTATTTTGGCAAGCTGCAAGTTATACTTAAGTATATTCTCTGTTCATATATTCCACATTTTGATGCCATCACTACAAAAAAAATATTTTCTTGGCCCTGAGAATGTTTTAAAAACATTAAATTGGCTTTATAATTGTGGGAGGTGTCCACTGGAAAATAAAATGCAGATTGGTGACTAGGGATGGGTACCGGGTTCTGTCATAAACGGTAGTAACCAGACCGAAAAGCAGCGCACATTTCGGTGCTTTTTTTCGGTGCTTTTTTTTTTTTTTTCCCTGAGCTGTGATACACTTTAGATTCTAGCCAATCATTTTACACTTCCGAGGATAGTAGGCGGGTCCAGGTACGTACGTTCTTTTAGAGCAGAGCTACAGATTAAAAATGCCCAAGGCAAAGCGGTCAAAAGTCTGGCTGTACTTGACAGCAAAAGATGCAAACTCAGCAGCCTGCAACAAGTGCTTTAAGCTGATACTGTGATACTGTCAAAGGAGGTAACACCTCAAATCCGATGAAACACCTGGCGACGCATAGCGTTTTTTTTAAAAGCCGAGAAATGCGCCGTATTTGGTAGCTTGCTGCGAGACCTCACACCGAGCACATCTACTGTGGGTGAGGTGCCTGTTATCGGACCCGGAGTTTGCAACATCCCCCAAAAACCCGAAGAGGAGAGTCCTGGCCCCTAGCCCTGCCAGTGTAGCAGAAATGATGACGGATGATGATGGCAGCAGCAGCCGTTCTTCTCTGCTTGAGTAGCGAACAATTACACAATTGTTCGTGTGTAATTTACGTTGAGTAGGCTAACCACGTTATTACATTAATGCATGTAAGGTGAACTAGCAAACATCATCATAGCCACATGCAGCTGTCTTCTTGTTTGATGGCAGATACTCCCTTCACCCTGGCCAAAAAGGCTCAAATGACCAAAGAAAAAGTGGAAAACAGTTAAACATGAGAGGTTTTTGGACAAAGTTTGTGTTTTTTCCATTGTTTAAGCACTGCTTCCAGCCAAGAGTGATACCATATATGCCCCATAGCTGCAGAAAAGGCTAACATTGTTATCTTTTTAGAAAAAAACAGCTGAACATGAGAGGTTTTTGGACCAATTTTGTGTTCTCCATTCTTTAAGCACCGGTTTGAGCACCAAAAGTACTGGTTTGGCACCCGTATCGGATAAAACCTAAACGATACCCATCCCTATTGGTGACCCAGTTTAAATAATGAAGTAGCAGTCCTTCTTACTGACAGGTGTTTCTATGATCTCCTCTCCCTATTTTATGGCCGTGAAAAAGGCTAACAGAAATAACTGTCTGTATAACGTGACAGAACCCAAAGACCCTTTCACAAAAGTGATGAAATCAGTGAAAAGTGATTTCAGCACTTCTCTGAAACGGATTAAAAATTTAACTTCTTGTGCTTTTTAATTAGACTTGACCTGGTGTACCTAATAAATGGGGACTTGGGTGTACTCTGAGTACTTGTAGAAGTGAGTCTTACCACTCAGCAGCCACCTTCATAACAACTTTATGCACTTACTGAGGAATTATTTTGAAGCATTATGTAAATTATCTTTATTTCAAAGGCCACTGGGACATAATAACTCCATGTATAATATCATGAGTTAAACCTGATTTGAAAAAAAAAGAAAGAAATTTGCTGATTTTGGCTTAAAATAAGATTTTTTTGTTAAACTTTTGCTCCCCTGGATCTTATACTTGTACCACCATCTGTGCTGCTGCAGAATTCTCTGCTAGATTTCAATTAATCATTTATCGAGTGCCATGTCCTCTCTTGTCTCCAGTGTAACATCCTGGTATTCCTAATTCATAGGAAGTTTTACTGTAGTGTGTTTGTGTGCTTGTAAAAAGCTCTGACGTCATTGACACTTGAGATGCTGAAAGACGGCACAAAAAGACAATACCTCCAAAATGATTCTCATCCTGTGATCGTCTCCACAAGTAATCTGGGCCACAACAAGTAGATTTTCCTTGAAATCCACATGTAAAGCTTGGATTTTCATACACACTTTTAAAGGGAAGAATGCAAATGGATTGGCAAAAGTTTCTAGTGTTGCTGACTAGTCACTTGCTTTAGACTACAAAACATTACACTGAGATTAGCAATTTTAAAGCTTTTAATACAGATTGGGTTAAATCATTTTATAACCTCGATGTTGACACCGTTCTGTAGCTTGATGGAAAATACATGCTGTGTAACTATCATGATGATTTCAAAGTTTACCGTCATTCCTGGAAGCAGCAGCTTACATAACAAAGTCACCATAAGGTCCACCTTCAGAGGAAGAGTTTGATAAATGATTGAACGTTTCAGAGAAGCTGCTGGATGAGATTGTTCTTCTGTTAAGTGGCTGACGCAACAATCTTTAACTCATTTTGAAATATAACTTCCTCTGTAATTTTGGCAAGCAGAATTTATATTCACAGTGGTGAAGGTGTTTCTAAAATTTTGTACAACCCAAGTGAATAGTATTCAATTTAAGTACTTATTAAAACACAGATATATTAAGAGTAAATATTAATTTCGCTTTACTGGTTGATCCTTTCCCAACCTCAGTTAAGGTCACAAGCTCTGGGTAGTGAACTTAAGAGGTGAGGAGCTCACCTACCCCATCTCCAATCAGAGCAGCTGATTAGCCTCAGCATCTGACTAGGATGCCTAGGTGTCTCTCACCCCAACTGATGGCCGCCCCGGAGGTTTCTTCCGGTTATGTATGTATTATTCGGGAACTTTGGTGTCCCTGCAGAAGAGCTGGAGAGGAAAGACTTGGCGTCTCTTCTTGGATGGATTATATTAATTATAAATCTGTATGTTATTTAATAATCAAATAATTGCTGTCTATCTGTAAAATGGCTGTCAGGTCATTAACATAATCCTTTGAAAGCGATGGGAAATTATGTAGATTAAATGTTATGTTTAATATACTTTTATGGAAAACTAAATGGTGTCATGAGTCACCAGCCAAATAATATTCAGTAGGTTTGTTACAGGTTATCAAGAGGAAATGATAAATCCTTGGATGTGGAAAACTGTTCTTTTTAAAACTTCTTTACAAACTTTGTGTGTGATTTAGGTTCCCTATGTCACTACAGCTGTCATTATGACGTCATCTATTTAGTTATGGTAAAAACATTACCGCAAATGCAGCCGCCTAATTACAAATCTTTGCTCGAGGGATTCTGCTATTGACGATCACCTGTAATACATAAATGTAATGGAATATGGTGGAGTGTAAATGGGAGATTAGTTATTAATTATTGATAAGTTATTATTCGAGTCATATGGATTGCCTTGAACTGCAAGCTGATCGAGGCACCAATTGAAATCATACAAGAGCTCTAAGCTGTTATGGAGCGTCTGTTCTTTGATAACTTGATTTTTATGCCTTTTTTATTTTTCAGTTTTAACCCGCCCCTCTGGGGATGAAAGAAAATTGATCAGACTATTTTCTTTAATTAGATCATTATCAACATAAAATGAGTTTCCTGCTCTACTTTCCGTGTTTCCTGCAGGTCCTCCGTGCTCCTTCTTGCCCCTCTTCTGGCTGAAACCGACCCAGCCCCTCATCGCGTCTCCAGGCCCACCGGCTCAGACGGAGCCCAGCAAACAGAAGGTCTTTGCAGCCACTTCCGATGGATGGCAGAGCATGTACCAGCCTTCCGGGTGCCAGGCTCCCACATCCACATTCTGACGTCACCTGACCAATTCTACCAGGCAATGAAGGTCTGTCTCAGAGCATGTTAGCTGGTTTGACTACACAGGAGTTATTTTAAAAATGAGAACCAAGCTCTAGTCTGTTCAATATGAAACTTGATAGACTGACACTTGTGTTGACTTTTAATACATGTATCACTATGAAATTCCACAAGGTAACCAAGGAAGCGTTATTATCACAGTAGACTCTTCTCTGTGTACTCTGCTGCAGTGTCCACATTGCAGGTGACAATGATTAATTGTTCAAACATGTTTTAGTTGATGCTGACGAGAAATTGAGGAGGAAACTGGCATCCAGACATAATTTCTCTGGTAAAAACAATCTGGAAAAACAAGGTACTTTTTAAACACTAAAATAAACACTACAATAAACACACTGAGCCATGGGGCGACCATGGCTCAGGGGGTTGGGAAGCGTATCTGTAACCAGAAGGTTGCCGGTTTGATCTCCGGGCTCTCTGTCCTGGTCGTTGTGTCCTTGGGCAAGACACTTTACCCTACCGCCTACTGGTGTTGACCAGTTGGGCCGATGGCGCAATATGGCAGCCTCGCCTCTGTCAGTCTGCCCGAGGGCAGCTGTGGCTACAACCGTAGCTTGCCTTTCAATTCAGGTTAGATTTTTTTTTTTTTTTTTGTGCGCAACGCAGATTTTCTGTGCGCAGAGACCGTGCCAGCAGTGCGCAATTGCGCATGCGCACAGCTTAGAAGGAACATTGCTCACATTGTTCATTTTTTATTCTGGTTTTAACCCTCTACAAATGGGTTCTTTTAGTTTCTGTAGTTTTAAATGTAGATGTTGACATCTTTCCTTCTGCTGCCGTGTGTAACCTTTTATAAGTAACTGTTTATTACACGGCGTGCTGCGGGGAAAAGCCTGTTCTAATGTTTGAGTCTAAGGTTTATTTTTTAGCACCTGACGGCTCTTTTTTACTTCTCATCCGTAAATAATCTGCTCTTTCACGTGATTCAGTTTATTTTGAAAAGTCTCAACAGGATCCTGAGCTTTATTGTGAAAGGTTTATGTGGAACATAAACAAGCGGACACGCGATGGTGTTACCGTCATTGTTGCTAACGATAAAAACAGGCGCTTGTCCGTCAGTAGTGTGGTTATATAAAATATAAGAGAAAGAGAGAACTTTAAGAAATTAATATAGCCACTACAGTGACCATCAAAACGATGAAAAAATATTGCCGTAAACAGTTTATTTTGCGACACCACGAAACAAACGATAGCGTAAAATGAAACGATAGATGTTTTTATATCGTCATGCGATATATGTTGTTATATCGAACAGCCCTAGTTGGCTACTTTGCGGGTTTCACCTGTCGCGGGTTATTTTTAGAATGTAACTCCTGCGACAAACCAAGGACCACTGTATACTGAACCAGGTTGTTTTTTCAGTGTTAAATGAAGGATTGCATGCTGGAGAAAATGGTGCCATTCAGTTATAGTGTGAGAAAGACGAGATATGTGAGTTGAGTTTTTTTTATTTACGGCTGTAAGTAGGCTCTGTGCCCAAACTTTATTTCCTTCTGGGAAGTTGAGACTCGTCCAGGAAATATATTTCACACATAAAATCCACAGTTGCAGGTTTTGGGGCTGAAAAATGAAGCTAACATAGAATTGCCAAAAAGCGGTTTCTGGAATTGGTTTCCAAAAGCAAACTGATCCCCACCGATTCTCATCTTAGAATATCCCGACTACAGCTGTAACTAAAACAAACGGTTTACAATCTGGTACAAAAATGTTCTATCTTTTATAACTAATTTACCCGTCCATAAACACTTGATTACTTTATTTTACATAACTTGTTGTCACTTTACATTTTGTTAAGATTAAAGTTTGTATTGCGAGTTAATTGTCAGCTTAATTAGGAACTCTCCACTGTGTTTGTGGTGTTGGTGCCTTTTTGAAGCATTTTAACATAATTGAAGATAGAAATATTAGGGGTGCAACGATACACAAAATTCACGGTTCTGTTCGATACTTTGGTGTCACGGTTCGATATTTTTTCGATACAAAAAAATGTTCATGTTTTTTTAATTTGTCATTTATTAAAATTATAAATATATATTTTAACTCAAACGTACAGTTTTTAAATTTAATGTTGCTGAAACAACAAAGGGATAAAATAATAAATCTATCTGATCGAGAAATCACTCATCTTTGGAAAAGAGAGTTTATTACAGAGAAATGGTTCTTTCCAAAATAAAAGCTATACTATACGCTTCTTCTGGGGTATACTCTCAGCAGCATATCAGGTCCCCATAAGGAGGATCATGTGCTAACAGCTGTCTAAATGACTCGGGTAAAGTTTGTAGCATGCGTGCTTGTTGTTTTTGTCTGCTTCCACTTGTCTTTGCACTAGGATGATGTCGGCGTAAATGTGCAGTCATATTCGTTGTGTTTCCACTAGTGCTGTCAGAGTTAATCTGAAATGACGTTAACGCCACAACACGGCAAATCTCCGTTAACGAGCTACCGCAGATTGCCCCGTGCATGGGGCGTCAACACGTTAACGAGCAAACTGCGCTAACGCACTAGTTCCCACCCATGTAATTGAGCATTGCGTGGCACATCCGACATACTGTTTTACTTTTGTCCATGACACGCTTACCTTCAGGGTCATACTTCACATGAAGACCAAAATAGTTCCAAACGCCAGATCTGAATGAGGGTGGGGGAGATTCAATTTTGCCATGTTGTAACGAGCTTAGCTTCTGTCTTGCTAGCTTGCACTGCGCTCAGTGGATCTGCGCTCGACAGTGCAGCCTAGGCGGAGTAGTCGAACGCAGATCCACTGAGCTGTCAACACAGACAGCATCGTCAGAAGAAAAGTTAATAAAATAAATTTAAAATTTTGTATTGTTCGATACATATGCGTACCGAACCGAAAGCACTGTATCGAACGGTTCAATATCGATACGAGTATCGTTGCACCCCTAAGAAATATAGATTACTGTGCAGAGAAGTTTACTAACAGCACTTTCAAAGTCTGTACTTCAGTTTTAGTGAGTCAGATTCTGTTTTTGTGCTTGTTACTTAGCACTGATTATCAGGTTTATGTATTTGTTATGTGTAACTATTCAGTTTATGGATCCCGTTTGCTTAAGAAAACAGCATTGGTGGCGGTTCTTGCACGTTAACTGATAACTTGGTACTCGTGTTCCAGATGCTCAGTTCCATCTTGTAAAATCAAACTCGGCGACAACCATAATGGCGAAGTTGTAGTTTCAAAACAGGATTTTACAAATCGATGGGTGACATCACAGTGGCTACAGTCTGTACTATATAGTATTTGGTAACATCCCACTAAGTATAGTTTACTTTGCTCTTAGTTGAGACAGTTTAGAGGGGGAACTGCTTTGAAGAAAATGTGCAGAGATTTCGATGATAGTTGCAGACTATTTACCCGATGGTGGATGAGGAATGATAAATTTAAATGCCTCAGTCTCTTAAATGATGAAATAAAATAACTGAAACACCTTTTAAAATGCTGAAATTTCTGATAAGATAATCCTGAAAGAAAGTCTGACTTTTACAGTGTAGTAAATAGATAAACCAAAACTGAAACACTGTGTGCAGAGTCACAGTGAGTAAACATCAAAATAAAGCTCAACTACTAAAAATATGTTTTTTTAATGAAATAACTACGTCACCACATTGAAGTCTTTTCATATTTCTTAGAACAAGGGGGCATTTAAAGTTTCAAAGAACAAAGACACATGATTTTCTTCCAAGTTACACGTCACCCATGTGACTTTCAGGCAGGATCCTCCTTCATGCAAATCCACAGTTAGACTTAAACAATAAGAGATTTGTTATATGCAAGAAATTGGCTCTTAATTCTACTTAGGAAGAATTTCTGTTTCATTTTATTATCACTTGGAGCTCAGATGCAATCATAGTGCTTCTATAAATATAAATGTATATTAGAAGGTTTGAAAACGGTGCATGAAATATAAAGCGTTTTAATGGTCAAACATGTCATATTTGCATAAGAAAAGCTATTGATGTTAAAAGGATGTTACCGGAATGTGTTGAATGGGTGTGATTATGTTGACTTTTCCTCATTGCTGGGAAGCTTTCACCTGAAAGTATTTTTAGATCACCTCTGGCACAAAATCTACTCTTTCCGGTTTCGTCACTTACGGTCAGAAGACTGTTTTCATCACTTGTAGTTGAATGATCAAGTCGCAATATTTGTGGCATGAGAAGCCAAAAGAAAGAGGAACTTTTGTGGTTGTCTAACTGGTATTTAAACAAGCAAGAAGATCTTGCTGCATTAAGGTGCAGAAATATTTAAGGATTTTTTTTGTTATTCACTAAGATGTGCGTGCTTTAAAGGGACACTTCCCACAAATTGTACAACATCATTGTATTTCTTCTGCCCTGAGTGTTATTAATAATCTCCACAGATGGTAAAAGGAATTTTGTTTTTAATTACGGTTTAGTCTATCTTTTAAAGAAATCATACCTGTTTTAAAATCTGACATTTAAAAAAAAATTTTTTAAGCAAAACCAAATAAATGTTAGTTTTATAATTTTTGTGTCTTACAAAAATTGAAATGATTCATTTGAATTTTTGAATTTTAGGGTATCATTCTGGGTTTGAGAAAATCACACTAAGCATTTATCATTGTTTTTAAAAAAAATCTTCTCATAACCCTTTTATATGGGAATCTAACTAGATGATAACTTGAAGGAGTTCTTTGAATGCCCTAAAAACGTTATTCCCATTCAGGGAAAGGATAAATGATTTGTGACTCCTTATCTTATGTGATATTATTTGTTTACTTAACCAGGAGTTATAGAGCAGCATAATTACTCATTTCAGGCAGCGTGTTGGTGCAGCCCAGTTAGCCCTGTCGCCTCATGGCAGGTAGGAGTCTGTGTGGAGTTTGTATGTTCTGCCTTCTTGGGTTCTCACAGGTTTTCTGGCTTCCTCCTTCAGTGCAGAGAGATGAATATTAGGTTATTTGGTGCTTGGAGCTAGAAAAATGGTGGTAAAGGATAAGAGGTATAGCACTGTATGAATGTATGGATAAGTTAAAGTGCTCTGAGTGGTCAGTAAGACTAGAAGACTGCTGTATAAATGCTACTGCATTTCCATTTTGGGTTGGTTTTCTGGACAGCTGATGTTTAGATTCCCAATATTCTCACTGGTTTTGGTCTCTTAACGGCCTCTGAGGGGGAAAAAGTTGATCCTGTAGCTGTCTAGTGGCTCACTGCGTTCAGCAGGTAGTCACTAAGTGTGTGAGTCTGCCATTTAGTGATGAACAGGTAGTTTATACACAGATGGCTCCTTTGGTTTTTGAACAATGATACAGTTTTTGTAGTTTTTGCCTCCGTACACCACCACAGCTGATTTTAAAAGAGACAGTCAAGATGAGATTCAAGCACAGGCTTTTAGCTTTACCTCAAGGGTTGTTTTTATTGTTTAGAGATGAAAGTAGTTTTTCCCTCACAACATCTTCTCAAGTCAGTCAAGTTGTGGAGGTGGCCAGAGTCAAGAGATGTTTTGTGAATGTAAATACAAAGGGCTTACAAAAAAGATGCGCACCACTGATTGCATTCAAGAACAGGAAGCCCAGATTAGGCTTTACCAGAAATCATCAGAAGGAGCCTGCCCTGTTCTGGGAAAGACATCCTTTGGACAGATGAGGCCCAGATAAACTTATAGTAGAAAGATGAGAAGAGTAAAGTACGAAAGGAAAAGGTATTCATACTTTGCCATAGTCATGTTTCCAGTGACTTCCAGTAGAACCAGGCCACTTACCAGGATGAATGAGGTGTATTGGACTAAATTCTGTGCTCAAAAAAGCAAAGACATTAGATATTCTTCCTTATCTGTGTGTGTATGTATATATATATATATATATATATATATATATATATATATAGATATATATATATAGATATATATATATAGATATATATATATAGATAGATATATATATATAGATATATATATATAGATATATATATAGATATATAGATATATATATATAGATATATAGATATAGATATATAGATATATATAGATATATAGAGATATAGATATATAGAGATATATATATATATATATATACACCAATCCATCAGCACTATAAATGATTTCATAATGTCACTAAAATGTAAAACATGAAATTCCTTATATTTTGGGTTTTTTTTTCTTTCTTTTCTTGTTTTTTAAAATTACTGACAGTTGGGAGATTTTTTTTTTCCCCACCAAAAACACTGTTTCCTTTCCTTATTTGTCAGTCCCATGATTGCACTACAACTGCTTTCTTTCCTTGTGCCCTAGGCCAGGTGCCTGCATGTGGCTACGGGAAATGTAACTCCTGTGAATACGTTATCATTTCCTAGTATCAGCTCCCGCCCACATAGACTTACACTCACATTCACTGTTGGGATTCCTTATTTGTATTTTTTTCCTCTCCTTTTACCGTAGGCTCGCATCAAGACTGCACAGAGGCGGGTGGTGATGGCCTCCCTCTATCTGGGAACCGGTCAGCTGGAGCAGGAGCTGGTGAGAAAAGTGGCATTTACACAAGCATGTGCGTGTGTGTCTCTATGTTTTCACAACACTAGAGAATTTAGTTCTAGGCAGGTGAGAACAATACCATTACTGGCCAGAGATGCCAGAAAGTATGAGTCAGACTTCTCTTCCAGGACGCCCACTGCGCGGTTTGTTCAGAATGAAAATGTACTCCAGACCAACTACAAGGAATGACCCCAAAATGCAAGGGTTTATGGGTATAAGGAGACCAGCATTGGCATGTGACAGCCTGCTGTGCTTCATGCTTGAAAAGCCTAGCATAACAACATTAACCCAAAGCAAACCACAGTCTGGAATGATGCTCGTATTCGGCGTTTTTTCATGTTTTTTCAAACTGGTACAGGCAGCAGTGGAGAGGGTGAAATACAGCAAAAAGGCACAGACAAGCCAGCATGCTTAATTACAGTTAAAAGCATTGGGATCAGCTGTGAGTGCTGCCAAACTCTGTAACCTCACAGGATGATGGATTACTAGAAATGTGAGTCAATACGTTTTTATTTTCAAGCCTGGGTTTGCTTGAAATTGGACTCGATGAACTGAAGTGCATGCAGTGCAAAAATGTGAGTCTGTTCTTTGGTTTAGACAAAGGAATGCAAATATCAGGTGCAGTTTCAACGTAAAGCCTGAATACACCAACGCAACCCTGATCCCAGGCTCGGCACAGACTAGATGGTATTCGGTCACGCCTGGAGAGCATATTTACTTAAGTTGTGGTGCAGCCAATGGGAACAATCTGATATTTGAGGGCAAGGCATGTTTATCTTGAAAAAGTTATGCAGCGTGCTTATAGTTGTAGATTTTAGGCTAGAGTATTTTGTTTCCTGCATTTGCACTTGCAGATAAGCTTTCCCGTTATTCCTTTGGTTTATAGGAGGCATTAAAGAGTCAAGCATTGGACAAGAGGATGGCAAACTAGTAAACATAGATATAAATAATACCAGTTCAAAAAATGAAAAATAAACAAAATCTTTTCCAGAAATAAAGGATAAACCCTGGAAACTAAAGGAACTGAAAAGGAAAAACGTTAAAAATGAAATAAAAAATATAATAAATGTGGTCACAATGTCACATATTTGCTTAAGGGTTAAAAAAAGTGATAATGATATTATTTAGATATCTAAAGAACGTGCAACAATGCTACCGGGCAAATAATTCTATAATTTTGGCTTTTGTGTAGGGTTATTTTTTTGGCAACATTTTTAAAATCACTTGCTTGGAATCAGAATCAGAATCTTTATTCTCAATGGAACAAGTACAACGAAATTAAGTGCAGTGTCAAAAATAAAGAATAATAAAAATGAGGTAGAACACAGTCATTCAGGTGGAGGTGGAGAGAGAGGGAATCTGTACCTGTACAAGGTTACAATAAAAACTAATTAGATATGGTTTGTAGTTTTGAGTACATGGCTGTCAAGTGTTCATCTTCCTGACGGCTTATCTATCGTTGCATGCTAGGCGCTGTAGCCGATCCCAGCTGTCATAGGGGAAAAAACGGGGCACGACTTAGGCAGACGACAACCACACACACACACACACACACAAGCAAAGAACATAGTGCCACACAGGCAGGTTTGAATCCAGAACCCTCTTACAGTGAGGCGACAATGCTAAAAGCCAGACCAGTGCTGGTCTTCAGTATGATCCCCGCTCCACCAAACGTTACATTGTGCACAAAGCAGTCAGACAAGTACCATTGGCCAAGCTGCCAGAACTCCCACATGGAGAAGCATGATTCATCACTACAGAGAACTTGTTTCCCAGTGGTTTGGTTGTGCTCAAGTAGCTTTAACCTACTAGTAAAATTAGCCCAGTATCCCCCAGATCCCATAGAATATGAATTAGTACAGTTTTAATGCAGAAAATCACATCTAGTGGTTTGGAAACCGACAGCAAACAAATCGATAAAGACGAATCTTGGTTATTTGTCCGAATATAGAGCTACGGTAGCCTACAGATAGATTACTCCATCAAAAATCAATGCGTGCCCCACCTGACGCCCATCAGAATCTGCAGATTTATGTAATATGCAGTAATTTTATTGGGTGTCGACCCAGGTGTTGCAACCTAAAGCCAGACGTTTCTGTTCAACACAGGTTTTTACGTTTTTTGCAGCCAACTTTGAGCATCAGTTTCATGGCATATATCAAAGTTTAAACAGCAGAAATGGAGCAATTTAATGTCTATGAAGTAGAGTAACAGAAGCAAGCTTTAGTACCCTGAATATTTTATCTGTTTTCACAAGAGAAAACTTGAAAAAGTGCATTTTGGGTCGCTGAATAACACTATAAGGGATAGCTGGTTGGTCAACACAACTGTTAACATATAAAAACTCTCCTTTTTTATTTTATTTCCTGGCCATGGTTTCCTCTGTGACAGAAGTCTATGTTAAAAATGCACATCTTGGATTAAGCTTAAGGAACCTTGAGGGCCTTTAGCTCTTAAAAGTTTTCAAATCATAAAGATTAAATTTTTCCAGGTGTCATTAAATGCAGTAAAGCTTCTAGGTTTTTAATTTCCTCATGAGCCCCCCCCCCCCCATCTTTCTGCTGCTCCTCCTTTATCTGTCAGGTTGAGTTGTTTCCTGTGCGAAACATGCACAAAACTTAAGATTAACTTAAAAAACATAAAAGCAACATCTCCTCCATGGTGTGTGTCTGCAGGCCTGGGCTAAGTGTGTCTGCTTAAGATTGACCGCAATAGAGGACTCCGTTTTTTTTTTTTTTTTTTAAATCTACATTTAATAGTATTAGGCGTTTGAGGCAGTCTTGCAGAGAATGATAACAAAATGCTGGTTCTCAGCTTCACAGAAATAAACCGTTTTTTCCTCAGAGCTCCCACTCATTGTCAGATTTACGCCTCAAGGAACTTCCAGAGCTGGAAGTGTTGGTGGTCCCTAAAGAGCTCTCTACTGGAAAGGCGAAATGTTTTACTGGCATGTAAACAGACACTGCGGGGTGACGCATTGTGAATGTATTTGGGCACCAGATGCACAATTTAGCAGAAGTAAAACAGTGCTTGTTTCATATCAGTAGGGATCCAAATACCAAGCAGGCCACAAAAAAGACTTCGCTTGCCACCAGTGGCGTCCTCTGTCGAGCAGCCGTTTCCTCTTTGTGTGCAGGGGTGAGTCATTTTTTCCCACGCTCAGTAAGCGGACAATAAATGGAGCTGATGTTTGATAAATACTGAGAATTAATCAATTGCCATTAACCCGTTTCCTTGTATTGTGTCTCCATCTTGGAACTTTCACTGGAAATGACATTAAAAAAAGGATGAGAACACAGGGAGGAGAAAAAATAAGAGCTTTAAATGCCCTTCAAGAAGACTAGAAAAATATTCCAGAAGAATACTTAAAGAAATTAAAGGAAAGCTTAACTAATAGAGTTCAGATTGTTTTGAAGAATAAAGGTGGTCATACCAAATATTGTACAAACCTTTATTTATTTATTTTTGGCTTATATGCTTCCATGTATGTTTGGATGTTTCATTTTCATTTTGCACTTTTCCCGTTATCCTAGAAAAAAATATAGAGAAATAAACTTTAATCTTTACTAATGATTAAACGCTTTTCTGTGCAGTTTTCTTACACTCACTCTAACCTATCATGCCAGATGTCCGCCCCTCTCTGAGCCTGGTTGTGCCGGAGGTTACTTCCTGTTAACAGGGAGTTTTTCCTTCCCACTCTCACTAAGTGCTTGCTCATAGTGTTTTTTGTTGTTGTTGTTTTTTTTCTTTTTTGCACAGCAAAGGTGTTTAGAATCACCTTCCAATGTCCTCACTCTGTAAGTAATCTGTCGTTATTGTGGCTGTATTTCCCTTTCTTTGTGGTGGCTGGTTTTTCCCATATCAAATACTCTCAGCATGAGAGAGATGATGAGAGGTTACGCTGTTTTGAGCCACATTAAAGCTTCCCTCATTTCTTAACATTGTTTAGATAAAAGTCAAACTTTCGATTAGTCCCTGTCCTGTAGTGTTAACTTGAACCAGGGAAAAAATAATGTTGTAAATGGCACATAACGAATGCCTTTTTTTTCTGTGACTTTACAGTAGGTTAAAATATTCTCTGATGTTTCGAGAACTGCATAAAATGGCTGTTTTATATATTTAACCAGAAAATTTCCTTAACCTCCTGAGACCCAAACGCTTTCATGGCATGCATTTTTAATTTCTCTTTGCTATTTGGGTTGATTGGGACCTGATGAATGTAAAAACAAAGGATTATCTTTTTACCTGATGTAGTTTCTGAGAAGAGGATATCAGGCCCTTGTAGAGCAAAATTTTATATTGTGGTCAAGACAACCCAAAATGTGATGTCCACATATGTCGACGCCAGGTCCTAGGAGGTTAAATTAAAATCTTTTTCATGGGAGATCTGGGTAAGAAGGCACACCTTAAATACTTTATTTCATCTGTCAAACAGCTGCAAATCCAAAGATAATCCATTTACAATCAAAATGGGATTCAGTTTTATTTATATTGTACAGTAAAGACACTACAATAATACAGAGTAAACCCCAAGAATCGGACAGCCCCCTATGAGCAAGCACTTGGCAACAGTGGGAAGGAAAAACTCCCTTTTAACAGGAAGAAGTCTGCAGCAGGACCAGGCTCAGGGAGGAACAACCATCTGCTGTGATGGTTGGTGGTGAGGGGAGGGAAACGGGACAAAAGACACACTGTGGTGAACCCGTTTATTATCATCACATCTTCTCAGGGAGGACTTTCCCACAATTCCCGTAATTTGTGTGAATACAGCGGCAGATGGGAAGCTTGCAAAATTCTGTAGGTGTTGAGTTAGATGGAAATGAGCTTATCTCTCTTAATCCCACACTTTAAGGGTAGTAGCTCGAGGCTTCGTCAGCGAATTACTGAAACACACATTACTCAAGTCACCCTGGAAAACAATTTTCTGTGCCTTACAGCATCTGTTCTAAAAGTGTGGGTCACAGCACAACGCTTCTGTTGTAGTCAAAACTTTCCTGACATAGACAAATGTAGCAAGTGTTGAGAAATGCACACTCACTAAAGATTCGAAACTGTAAACCACCACTAAAAATAACAGTAATCAGAATCAACTACAGCATGCAACTGACAGATGGTAGTCCCTAGGGAAGTCTGGTTTTTTGTGCAGCCCTTGATCACATGTTAAACTCTTTCTTAAAGGAATTACATGCTAAGTTGATGCAGAATTCTTTTAACTGTGGTGTGTGTGTGTGTGTGTTTTGTTTTTTTTAAAGGTGGACTGTATGGAGGAAGCCCTCCAACGTTCCCAGGACAACAGCCAGTCTCCAAACCTGAAAGTCTCCGTATTGCTTGACTACACACGCGGATCACGAGGTTGTTAGCGGTTTCCTGCATTTGGTTAGCACAGAACTCCCCACTCATTATCCTGATTGTATTTGTGTGACTTGTGTTTCACGTGCAGGAAAGATTAACTCAAGGACCATGCTGCTACCTCTGCTGCAGCGCTTCACATCTCAGATGAGGGTATCTCTGTACCACACTCCAGATTTGAGGGGGCTGCTGCGCTTGCTAGTCCCCCAGCGCTTCAACGAGACCATCGGAGTCCAGCACATCAAAGTCTACCTGTTTGATGACAGCATCATCATCAGTGGGTATGTTGGTGTCAGTATGACCTTTTTCCACACTCCCTGTGTGTTTGTTTGAATTCAGAGTGAAGTTTAAAATAAAGTTGTTCCACCTCCAGGCAACTGCCTGTTTTCACAAGCTGCAGGTGCTTACTGGATTAGCTTAAAAATGTTTTCAGTGCTTGTTGTGACGTGCAGTATTCGGGGAAAACGGAGCTCAGTGGGAGCTGCTCCACGGCCAGTGGGCACAGTGCTGCTGTGGTTTCCAGTCCATTTCTCTTCAGAACATAAAATGGCACGCTGACCTTAGTCTGTGGCTTAAGGGGAAAGTAAGGAAAGGAGTTTAGCATAGACATATTCTGCCAAATTGGTGAAAATATTACAGTTATTCAATACTTTGATGATACCCTCAAAACTGTAATGCATTAGTGTGCAGGAGGAACAGGGAGAGCAAGGGGTCCTGATGCCCTTTGTTCTAAAAAATCCAATGTTGTCCTCCTTTGTGCATCATTGTAAACACCGCCGTATAATGTTAACTAATGTATTAATATGCAGGGTTGCAATACTTTGGAATTTTTTTTACTATTATTTTTCCTTTTGTTTAGTTATTCTTAGTAAGTAAAAACTAGATTAAAAAACTAAACTTTTAGTTTTAATATGCATTTGGTGAGGTCAATAATAATATCAGAATCAGTGCTAGAGAACATACTTGCTGGGAGTTGACTCACAGTCATGACCTCCCAGTGTCTGCGCCAAAGCCTCCTCACACTAAATGTGTAACTACGGGCATATGTTAAAGACAATTTAATAAAAAAACCATGTTTTTGTTTCAACTGAGTCATTTTTTAACCCCGGTTTAATTTTTAGTTTACTTTTAGTTACCAACGGCAACCGTGACTGTGTGCCAATTATGACTGAAAAGCAAGACATGTTGGTTTGGCGCACTGCCTGTCAGTGCCTTACTACCTTCACTTAGGTCATTCCAGGAAAATTAAGTCAGTTACATACTTTAGACAGATAGAATAACAATAACTGAACTTTGTTTTTGTTTGTTAAGACATCTCACACCGATCCTGTTAGTCTTTCAAGGATAAACAGGGCCCTAGCTCAACAGAGAGGAACCAGTTTTGTCTAAACATAACCACAGCAAAGAACAAATTTTAAATTGTATATTTAAGCACTTGGTTACTAGCAGTCTGTTTGCAACAAAACTCAAAAAACCCATAATTGCTCCAATATTATTATTATTTTTTAGCTGAATCAAGGAAAAAGCCAAAGATAAACAGAGGGTGACAGGTACTGACTTTTAAGCTCGTTACAATGGTACAAACTGAATTGTTGCCTTATATATTATACCTCCATGTGTGTTCTACTAAATCACTCTGCTTTTTTCCTATTAAAATATAAAGAAATGGGTGGTGGCCTAAAGCCTTTGCACAGTGCTGTATGTACAGTGCACTCAATTTTTGTTGTTGTTAAGTACAAAAATGAATCATGTGTGGGTTAACAAGGATGTCTTAGCTTTATAATCTGCTGCACCAGTTTAACGTTGGCTAAACAAGACAAGTAGCCGCATATGACAGGGCTCCTTTATAGCTACGTTTTGTTACCAAGGCTCATCTTTTGTCTGGGATGCACTCTGTCAGGATAAGTTTGTAATGTAGTCATATTTCAGTACATGCAGATGCAACTTACGGCTGTGAAATGGAGAATCAACATCGCTGGGATTTTGGAAACATAACATTAAAACAAACAAAGGATACGCGAAGCGCCGTTCTTTACTTCCACCATGTAAACCGACTAAAACATATTTACAGCTGCGACTGTTGCGTTTTGTTACCACGCAGGTGAATCTTGTGTTTCATGTTAATTAATGCAGGTCTTTTTAAAAAAAAAATTAAGTCGTTATAACCTGTTGATTTCAGACACATTTCGAGGTGTTTGGCATTTATTTGATAGAAGTTTCTCACTTCTTTAAAACAAGAATCCTTGCCCCTTTGAAGATATTTCATGATGATGACCTTTGAAGATATTTCCACTTAAATCCTGAGGAATGTTTCCAAGTATTAGTCTCTGTTGACGAGTCTTGACCCCGAGGGCTTGTCTCTTTCTAGGCACCTCATATTGATGTGATATAAGACGTTTTGGCAGTTTCATATATTTGAACCCGCCCTTCTCCTATCTCCTGTCTGTCGTGTGTGATCTTGTTCAGAGTCCCTAAAGTTTTACTGGAAATAGGAAGATGCGTTTCCCATTTCACAATAAATATACAGAAAATTTCCAATAAAAGTATGGAGGACGTTGGCACTGCGCCAGTGTCGGTGCATTAAAGAAGTCGTGACATTCTTTGTGTCCATTCTAACAAGCGGTCTGTTCATTTCCTCCTTGGCAGCAAAGCACGTTCCACAAGACGCTCCTGCAGGTTAAGTTGGGCCCACGAAAAACTTTTACTGACGATTAACGACATGTTGGGCTGTCACAATTAATCCTGTGTTAATAACTCATAAAGCCGCACCGGTAATGTTGCATCCTTTAATCAGAACTGGGAGATGTTGTGAATAAGCAGCTGTGTGACTCAGCTCAACTTACAAACCGTTGGCTAAAAGCATGGGTGGAGAGGGCTAAAATGGCTTTGTGATTGGCTGCTCCAAAGCCTGGTACAGAATAATCGAGGATTATTTTGAATTGGGTATCAAATGAAATGAATTGGACCCCCGTTAAGGCTGTGTCTGCCACCTCTTTTTAAAAAAGCTAAAGCTAAGAAGAATACGCAGCTTTAGAGGCTTTTGTCTCAGTTTCCTTTCGTGAGTACATGATAATTGATGTGTTGATTTCACTTGAATGGCACCACCCTTCCTCTTGAATGAACACAGTTTCAGAAAAATATTCATATGACCAAATTTCAATAAGATAAGATCCCCCACCCCTGCACTAGCTTCCTTATTCCTCCTTCTCTACTCTTACTTTTCCCGGATCTTGTGTTTCAGGGCCAACCTGAGCGACTCGTATTTCACCAACAGACAGGACCGGTACGTGCTGCTGGAGAACTGCAGGGAGGTCGCCGACTTCTTCTCCGACCTGGTGGAGGCCGTGGGAGACGTCTCCCTGCAGCTCCAGCCCGACGACTCGGTCACCATGCTCGAGGGCATGGTGCACCCGTACAAAGGTAGAAACCGAACACTCCTGTATCCCTGGCCTGTGCACAAAGACAGATGTTTACCCTCAGCATGTTTTGACAGCATGTGACACTCCATGCTCACTTGCAGCCAGTTTTCAACTCCAGGAGTTTGCTAATGGAGCTTGAAAGCTTAGACAAGCCAGATGCAGGCCAGGGAGGAGAGCTCTGTGAGAGTACAGTGAGGAAGATGTAGAGCGAGCTCTTGCGGTTGGCTAGCCATGGAGCCGGATGTGAAACTGTCAGGGTTTTGTCCACACGCACATGCACACGCACACATATTTGTACAGTGTGTCCGTAACTGGAGTGCAGGCTGCCAGGATGTTCGTTTGAGGGATGAATGACATCATGTCTGCAGGACTGGACCGCCATGGAAACGAACACCAGGAATAGAGTTGTGATGTCACAGTGTTGCTGGAAGAAGATATGAAATGGGAACTGATACACACACATAATTAATTCACAAACACGCACGTGGGGGTGCGCGCACACACACACAGACACTGGAGAAATTCTAGTGAAAGACATTTGTGAAGATGACTGATGAGATTTGTTATTGATCGTAAGAATGGCGTTAAAAGAAAAAGTATGTTTGTCTGCAGGCAGAAGGTGATAACTGATGATTTAAAGACTGTTTAAAGGCTCACGTCATGCAGGTTGCTCACCTGTAGGGTCATCTGTCCTAACACAAGGATGAGCAACATGCATTTGGTGTTATCAGAGGAATGGCACAAACAGACTGCAGGAGCTTTCCAGCTAATGTGTTCACACGAGTGTGGTTGTTGATATAAGGAACTCCAAAAAGGGGGCCTATTACATTAATTTCCTGCTCCATAATTTTATCCTTGTACTAGAGTAACTTTGCATGATTCACATTTCAAAATACTCACACTGAGTGCTGCCCCTCAGTTCATCCTTTATCTGAAACAAGCTCTCCTCTCTTTAAGCCAGCTTTCTTCTGATTGGCTGCCCATAAATGGTTTTAAATAGCAGGTTCTTCTTCAGTGCCAGCTGTGTGCCTGTGACTTTTAGCTACTTTTTCTGCAAGGTGCAGCCATACATCCATCCTTTTTCTACCCGCGTCAGGGGAGTAGCAGCCTAAGCAAAGACCTCAAGACCTCCTCCAGCTCATCCAGGGGAACTTGGGAGTTCCCAGGCCAGCCGACAGGCATAACCTCTCCAATATGTCCCAGGTCTACCTGGGGCCTTCTGGGGACATGCTTAGGACACCTTGTCCAAGAGGCATCTCAGTCAGATCCTCAAGCCTCCTTAAATGGCTCCTTTACTCTGAGTACCTCCCAAATATATACATACATAAATAAATAAATAAAAAAATTTATAAACTAAATTAAATCTGCAAATTCTCTGATATAAACAATCTCCCTGTAAAATAATAAAAATGATCATACAAATAGTACAATAAAAAAAAAAAAAAGTATAAAACCGTAAGAACAATGTGAACATGGCCTAAATGGATCATTATAAAAGCTCAGGTTTTGCAGTGTTATGGTTGCAGTGCAAGCTTTTAGAGAGGAAGTGCAAAGCTTCAATGTTTGGACACGTTGTATCATTTTGCTCTGTGAACTGGCCCACGATCTCAGTCCTCCCCTGATGTCCTAAAATGGAAAGCAGCCCTCAAAATTAAAAAAGTGTCAGCGTTAAGCTAACGACTCCGTAGGCAAGAGACTGAAATGAGTGCTGTGATTTAACTCAGTTTTAATGAAATCTATTTCAGTGTCTCATATCGGAGAGCTGGAAAGATGTAGGCGAGTTTAAATGTTCTTTTAGGTGGAAGTCGGTTTGGAGCTCCATGCCTGCGCTGTAAATTTAATGCAGGAAACCTAAATGGTATAAAAGATGGACTTTCGAGTGCGAAAAGTGAAGTGACTTAAATTTGAATTTTTTTTAAAATGATCACTGGGTGGCGATCATTTTGGTTGCAGAAAGGTTTTACAGGAAAACAACCCTCGGCCCCGGTCTTGGCAAACAGAGATCGTCACAAACCGATGGGTGATGTCTCCAATGTTTTGTGCCGTTCATGACTGTGAATCCATTTTAAAAGGCTGGGATTGCTGATAATGTGGCGTAGCTGGAAGCTCTGCCTACTCAATTTTGAATACTTAGCATGAATATAGCCATCACTTTTAACTCTTTCCGCACTGTTTATTTAAACCAGGGGCCAGAATTGGCCTGGCAAAAACAACAGATGTGTTTTTTAGATTGTGTCCACAGTAAAATATATAAATAAATAAAATAGCAGCTTTTCTCTGAGTTAACAAAAAGTTTCTAAATTTATAATTCAGTCTGGGCAATGAGCTGACAGAACCTTTTCTGTAATTTTAAATATTTATTATTTACAATTTAAGCCTAAAGAGTCGTGCTGACAGATTTCTTTCATTAATTACAGCAGCACTTCTTTATCGTGCAGAAAAACTGAGATGCACTCCTGAAATTTAAGGAGCTTGGAAAGAAAGTGACTGGACATTTCACCTATCCTTTGAGAAGCTTCTTCAGTTCTAAAACCAAATGCGGGAGAATCCCAGGTATTTAATCCCTAGTGGGAGTTGTCCCTTAAGGGAGTTGTTGACCCTCTATTAATCATGTGCCTCACGACATGAGCCAAGATGTGACAAAAGGCGTGGGCCATTATGAGCAGAGGTTTCAGCTGAAACCATTGTGAGGCCTTGCTTCACCCTATCAAGTGACCTACTGAGATCACCTGACGTGAGTGGGGGTTGAGGCGTCTGGGAAGGGATCTTAAAAGTATGTGGCAGAGAGTTGTTGTCGTAAGCAACCTCATCTGTTCAAAGATGATCGTTCACAGTGGACATAGATGGCTTCTTTTACTCCTTTCTTTAATCCATCTGTAATCTTAAGGGACAACTCCCACTCGGGCTTAAATACAAAGAAGCTTCTCGGATGTGAGGTGAAACATCTTCACGAAACTTTTAAAAAGTCCATTCGCTTTCTTTCTAAGCTTCTTAGACTGTCATGACCTGGATAACTGAGATCCTACACAGACTTACTCATGATATCGCACTTCTTTTTCTTGCATTGAGGATTTGCAGGGATTAAATGTGCAGTTAAACTACTTTACATTGACAGAAAAGGGATTTTCACCTTTCTGGACCACTTTAAGACAAAGCTGTATGTGACCCATGATGTAAAGTGAGTTTGACATCCCCGATCCAACCTTAAGCATTTTTTAAATGTTATTCGTGAAAAATTGTCATTCAGAAAGGTTGTTGGTGTATCACAGTGTCACTGTATAACTGACTCTATTCCCCTACAACATGAGTACCACGACCACACGACCGAGAACACTGTGACCCAGAGATCAGGCTGACCCGTCTCCCACTTGCAGTCCTCTAGCTCCACACTCACTCCTACTGTATCTCTATGGCAACTAGGCAACCGGCAAGAGTTCTCGGCAGTGGCGAGGAAGCGGATTATGGAGGTTGTAAACTCGGCCCATATTAGGCAGCGGCTTCTGAACCAGTCGGAGGACTCTGAGGATGAGGGGATGAGCGAGGTGGAGGAGGACACCTGGGTGTTCCCCCTGGTGCAGATGAAACCTCTTGGCATCAGAGTGGACGAGCAGGTCACACAGGTGAGCCTCAACACCTCATCTGATCTGTACATCTGTAGTTAAAATGAACTTTTTGCTTTTTACGGTTTCAATTCTTCAGGAATTGAAGCCATTTTTGGTTATCGCGTGGTCTGAAATAAAAGAAATAAATGCATATTTCTGTCATTGTAATTACCCGACTCATTGCTTGTTTCTGTAAACGCTGATTATATTTAGATGCCACCCAAAGGGCCATTGTGAGCGTGGATGAACCCTCCACTCATTACATGTTTTGTGCAGATGACTAATAAAATGATACATGACTACTAAACCATAAATCAAGGATAATTATTTGTTTCATAGTCACATATTCTGGGAATAAATATAATAAAATGATTGCTAGCGCAATATACTGTAATTCAGCCACCAATAAATGTAAGTAATAATAAAGTCAGAGCTGAACAATAAGGAAACTCTTATCAGGTTCCTGACATTATGAATCCATTACCAGCAATAAAAATGAATTTCATTCTACGAATAATTAGAGAAATCATTGTCTGTCAGCCTGATACACTTCAGGCATAATGGGTGTATTGATGGAAAGCTGAGAAAGTGCAGTGTTGAATTTGAGGTTGTTTGGATGAGCGGTTTGCATATTTTCAGTACAAAGTTTTTATGGTAGGTTATAAAATAAAATATGCACTACTGTGCAAAAGTCTCAAGCCACTCCTCATGTTGTGATATCTATATTGCCAGAAGTATTCACTCATCCATCCAAATCATTGAATTCAGCTGTTCCAGTCACTTTCATGGCCACAGGTGCATGAAGTCAAGCACCTAGGCATGAAGGCTGCTTCTATTCAATTCAATTCAATTCAATTTTATTTATATAGCGCCAAATCACAACAAATGTCGCCTCAAGGCGCTTCATAGATACAGAGAAAAGCCCAACAATCATATGACCCCCTATGAGCAAGCACTTTGGCGACAGTGGGAAGGAAAAACTCCCTTTTAACAGGAAGAAACCTCCGGCAGAACCAGGCTCAGGGAGGGGCGGCCATCTGCTGCGACCTGTTGGGGTGAGAGAAGGAAGACAGGATAAAAGACATGCTGTGGAAGAGAGACAGAGGTTAATAACAGATATGATTCAATACAGAGAGGTCTATTAACACATAGTGAGTGAGAAAGGTGACTGGAAAGGAAAAACTCAATGCATCATGGGAATCCCCCGGCAGCCTACATCTATTGCAGCATAACTAAGGGAGGATTCAGGGTCACCTGGTCCAGCCCTAACTATATGCTTTAGCAAAAAGGAAAGTTTTAAGCCTAATCTTAAAAGTAGAGATAGTGTCTGTCTCCCGAATCCAAACTGGAAGCTGGTTCCACAGAAGAGGGGCCTGAAAACTGAAGGCTCTCCCTCCCATTCTACTTTTAAATACTCTAGGAACAACAAGTAGGCCTGCAGAGTGGGAGCGAAGTGCTCTAATAGGGTGATATGGTACTACAAGGTCATTAAGATAAGATGGGGCCTGATTATTTAAGACCTTGTATGTGAGGAGCAGGATTTTGAATTCAATTCTGGATTTAACAGGAAGCCAGTGAAGGGAAGCCAAAACAGGAGAAATATGCTCTCTCTTTCTAGTCCCTGTCAGTACTCTTGCTGCAGCATTTTGGATTAACTGAAGGCTTTTCAGTGAGTTTTTTGGACATCCTGATAATAATGAATTGCAGTAGTCCAGCCTGGAAGTAATAAATGCATGAACTAGTTTTTCAGCGTCACTCTGAGACAGGATATTTCTAATTTTAGAGATGTTGCGCAAATGGAAGAACGCAGTCTTCCATTTGAACAAACGTTCATGAAGAGTTGGTCTCTCTCAGGAGCTCAGTGAATTCCAACGTGGCGCTGTGATTTTTGTGGGAACAGTTGGATGGCGCCTTCCTGTTCCAACATGACTGCGCACCAGTGCACCAACCAAAGGTCATTAAAGAAATGGATCAGTGAGTTTGTGCAGGCCAGTCAACTTCTTCCACACCAGAGTCCTGAACTCACCCTGGCAGAACACCTTTCAGGGACTGCGAGGCAACGTCAGTGTCAGACCTCTTAAACTCCTAAACTTTGTGGAAAGCCTTCCCTGAAGAATTGGATCTGTTAGTTAACTATTGTATTATTATTGTTTGTAGAGTAAACAAGAAAGGAAATGAAATGATAACCAGGTTTTTGTGTCATTAACAGACTGTCTATGTAGGCAGCTGAATAAAATAAAGGAAAATTGGGGTTTTTCTTCACTTCCTTTCTCTCGTCATCCCTCCAGCGTCTGCTGACCGATGCTGGTCCCGAGTCTACTGTGTTTCTCACATCGGGTTACTTCAATCTGACCCGGGCGTACATGCGGCTGGTGCTCAAGGCTGGAGCCAGTTACCGTATCCTCACCGCCTCCCCCGAGGTCAATGGGTTCTTTGGGGCCAAGGGCATCGCTGGAGCAATCCCTGCAGCGTACACTCACATCGCCAGGCAGTTTTACAAACGGGTGTGCCAGGGGGGCCAGCAGGAGAGGGTACACCTGCATGAGTACCACCGACCAGAGTGGACCTTCCACGCTAAAGGTGAGCGACACTAAACTACATATACTTTATACAGTAATGTGCGAAAGTCTTAAGCCAAAGAGCCTAATTGGTTCTTTGCCAAATTGTTTGTTCTTGGTTGCCTTTTTATGTTTGAATGATTCATAAGTCAGTATTAAGTGACTTAACTTAATTCCTGGGATAACAAAAGGCTTTCAGAAGCCTGGAGAACCGTTGCTCAAGAGCACTTTAAAAATCCCAAGAAAGTCTGGAAGTCTTGGAAGAAACATTTCAAGAAATGAGGGTGGATCAAGATTTGTGGACAGTAATGTAGCCTCCCCCAAACTCAGCTGTGCCATTTGTTGATGATCCAGCCATTCACACACACACATCTGCTAATTAGTGCTTGAGTAACACAATATTAGAATTTCAAATTATTATTATTATTTTTTTTTAGATGGGCTGTACGTCAATGCAGGCCCTATTTATCTGTTAAATCCATGAAACCTGATTCACTCCGGTGCTGAAATTGGACAGACTCCTTTTTCAAGTGTTCATTGAAGGAACTGCAGTTGAAGGGTTAGCCTCGCTTTTATTAGTCCCGAAAAAGGAGCAAACTTAACATCCTGAAGAGATCCTTCCACTTTTTTTCATTGTTATAAAAGGACAGATCAAGTGCATCTCAAATGTTTGATTGCATTATGAGAACATGCCAGAGTTTGGACTACATTCAGCCCGTTTTTCTCCTTTTATTTTCCACTAATATGTCCAAAATAAATGGATTTATCCCTTGACAAATGGAAAGAACTGTTCAGTATGATTGCAATTTTTTTTTCTTTCCCCCCCTCACATGCAAAAAAATACCCGCGGATCAACATCTGATGAGATTTTGCGAGTTAAGCCAGGACTGGACGTGTAGATGAGCTGTATTTGTCTCAGTGAAAATAATAAAACACATTACTCTCGCTGTTCTGCCTCCTCTGCTGTTCTTCTTGTGGTCGCAGCGGTATGTAGCGTGAGAGACGAGGGCTTGTACAGTCACTATGTTGTAGCCTCGGGACGAGGATGCACACTCACTCTCTCTCATATTTTGGGGTTTTGGATCTGCTCTGGGGATTTCTGCATGTGCTTCCTTTTAGTTGTGGTTTAGGCCGGCAGAAATCTCTGCTGGAAACGGCTCTCTGAAGCATTACCTCCTCGCTGGCTCACTCCTTTTCTCCTCTCTCACAGGTCTGTGGTATTACCTCCAGGGGCAGGATCAGCCTTGCCTCACTCTAATTGGCTCCCCTAATTTCGGTTACCGCTCGGTTCACCGTGACCTGGAGGCCCAGATTGCCATAGTAACGGAGAATGAGGAGCTGCAGAGCCAGCTGCAGGAGGTCGGCTCTTTATTTTCCACAAACCACAGCCAGACATGATGATGAATGAATGTGTAAGTCTGCGTAACTGATCGAACACCTGCGTTTTAAACTCCCAGGAGCAGGAGATGTTGTACCGGCGCTCCACTGAAGTGTCCACCTCTACGTTCGAGCGGCCCGACCGCCACGTTAAACTGTGGGTGAAACTGGTCACGCCACTCATCAAGAACTTCTTCTGAGGTGCAGCCACACACGTGCACAACTCACTACACATGAA
The DNA here is from genome assembly GCF_963576455.1 of Neolamprologus multifasciatus. NCBI lineage: Eukaryota > Metazoa > Chordata > Actinopteri > Cichliformes > Cichlidae > Neolamprologus > Neolamprologus multifasciatus. The sequence continues at coordinate 9,061,143 of NC_140446.1, read as the reverse complement.
AACTCATTAAAATTTAGTTTTGAGTTCATTAAAAGGATGATTTCACTTTATTGCAGCTTATTTTCATTTTTGTGGGAGACAAAAAAAGAGTCCAATTTTGCTGCGAGAGAACAGGGTAGAGTAAAATATAAATAATAACAATTTATTGTGGGTGTTAGTCAATATCAAGGAGAGTAGTGATGAAAACACATTGTCCTTGAAGCCCTTTGTGGGCCAAAAGAAAGTAAGAAAAGCGGCTATTGTGCTCCAAAACACTCTTTTAGGATTGACTATTTTTAGGCCTCTCCAAAAGGTTTATGTAATATGTCACAAAAATCTGCTGTATTAGAGTCATACGGCTAATTATTTTGGGGTTTCTCACTACTCTCTATAAATTTGTTTGCTGTTTTTTGCTGGTGGAGGCCGAAAATGGAGCTAAAAGAGAGGGAATACTGGACTTAAATCCAGCGTTTATAGAGGAAGTTGGCTCCGAATGACTCATCTGAAAGTTCAGATTGTCAAATAAAAGCTTTTAGAAGCTGATAATTTTATACAAACCTTAAACATTAAAGTGGGCAATCTAGTGTATTGATCAAAACCACAATCTGTAGTGGTGAAAAAGGTAAGCAAAGCTGTCAATTTACTGGGTGATCTACGCTCCTGCCCCTCGCCTGTGGCCACGAGCTCTGGGCAGAGACTGAAAGAGTGAAACTGCTCTGAAGGGTTGGTGAACCGTAGAGGTTGAAGACCTGACTAAGATGGCTTTAGGGAACCTCCTAGATGATGTGCTTACGGCATGTCCTACCATGAGGAGGCCCCGGGGCAGATCCACAACATGCTGGAGAGAGTATATCTCTCCTGGCTTGGGAACGCCGTTGTGTCCCCCAAGGTAACCAGGGAGAAGGAGATCTGCATGTCTCTGCTTCGATTGATTCCTCTGTGACATGGATACACGGAAGGAAGGAAGATGATGTCGAAGACTTGGAAATAAACCTCTGTAAATGTTAGAGCTTCAAGCAGATCACTTGATGCGTGATGCTCCACTTCTGGCCTGCGTGACAAATTAACCCTGTCACAGGTTAATGTCACAGGTTGCTTCCTGATCCCTGACCACACACCTGTAATGTCAGGCCTGAGACCTCTCACTGAGCCTGCAGAGGAAAGCTGCAGTAGCTGAGATGAGCTCTAATGTAACTTCCTGTTCCTGAACGACTTCAAACGCATTCTTCTTGAAGACTCGCTGGGAAAAAAACCTCCGCAAACTTTCATTTTGAAAAAAAGTCCTCAGGCAAAACAAGTTGAGTGTTATCTAAACGGTCATGCTTACAACCTGTCTGGTTGGCTAACTGCTTTTTGTTGTTGTTGTTTTGATGAGTTAAGAGAGGTTATTAGATCTGTGTGCCTCGTTAACTAGCAGCGCACCTCGGGTTTGACTTCATGCTGTCATCTGCAATAACAGCGATTACCAAAGCTCATTTTGAGCCTCATATATTTTTCTGCACGCAGACTAAACAGTCTTACTTAATCCATATGGCGTCAGTTATAATACATTTGCACACTGGCAAATGCAAGTATTAAATATGATGATGTTTTTGGGCGATGCATCTAGTTTCCTAAAACGTTTTTACTTTTTTTGCCCACAGTAAATGTTTGTTTTATGTGACAAACTCAAAGATATTTAGCTCACCGTCTTTTCTAACAGAACAAAGGAGGTGTTTGCATTTGAGGAATGGGGAAGCAGAAAGGATGACTTTGTTTGCCTGGAAAAATGACGGTTAAGTACTAAAATGTACCAACTTTTGGAACATATGTAAAAATTCAACATCAGTATCATCGGGTTATTAAAGACAACAGAATATTTCCTTGTAGCAGATTTACTTTCTGCACCATCTCCAGTATTTTTTATTTAGTTTGTCTGCAAATAAAGAGTAGACAAAATATAGCCCCAACCATTATTTACAGACACACACGCACGAGTAAAACAGGCTGCGGCTTCTTCGAAATGCCTGCAGTCATTGCGGTGACTCCCAAATCGCAGGTCCCGTCCTCGCCTTCCCAGCAGCCCAAATCACCAAAGTGAGAGCAGGGACAGCGTGCCGGCTGATTCACCGCTGAGTGAGTCATCGTGGTGTTATGGTGATGATTTGATACTGAGGTCTGGGTAACCGTGAATCCTGTCAGGACTTGGCGAGAGGTGAACTCGCTTAAGGTTCAGCAGCTCAAAAATCCCTGAGTGAACAGGCTGCTTCTGCTTAGCAGAAACATTCAGGGGGACGGTTAAAGTTGTGGTCGCATCATAAACTGAAGATCAGCCAGGAGGGAAGCCTGTCAAGATTGCAGCTAAAGATTGATGGAAAGACGGTCAGCATTTTTTTCTTTTCTCTTTTCTGAGAACAGGAAGTGTTGCAGACTGGATACTGACGGTAAATGGGTGGTGTCTTATCACTACCTGAATAGAGTGGTGAAAAAAAAAAAATGCTGATTGATGTCCCGCCAGAGGGAAATGGACTAAAATAGGTCGTCTTTCATTCTCAAACAATGATGTGTGTGAGAATGTATTCAGGCCTATTGTTGGAGAAACAGTGGAGAGGGAAAAAAATAGAAAAAAAAGTTGTAAGTCCTCAAGTTACCGACTCTGTGACGCACGCTCAGGTCTGCGAGACTCATCAATGACTCCAGGCTCAAAGTTGGCCTCAACTCTTACATCATATTTAGATAAGAGAAAAGACTCACTGGTGTCTGTGAGCTAAAAATGCAAACAGCTGTGCGATTTGATCCTAATCTCTGTGAATAAGTCTGACCCACTTCAAGAAAGAAAAAGCTCTCACACGCACATTAAAACTCACACTTTTTACAGATTTGACATCTGCTATATGTCAGCTGTTTCAAACATCAGCCTCGATTCAGGCCTCTTTTCCTGTGAAGGCCCAACACTGTGAATGCCGCCTTGAAGAAACTTCCTTTAAAACAAAATAAACATCTAAGAATGAGTTCTGATTGAGCGTCACCAAAAATCTTTTTCTTTAGAAGTATTCAAACAGTGAGGCTGGTCGTACTCTTTACTTTTATTTGTCACTAAAAGTAAGCAATAAATGGATCCTGATATTAGTAATTTTGTGTTTAGCCTGTGTCCCGTGAATCTCATTCCTCTGTAGTTGCAAAAAAAAGAGAAAAAGTAAAGCACTTAAACCACAAAATTACAGGATTCCTGATTAAAATATACACAGCAGACCCTGAAAGTAAAATAATGGAGTCAATTTTAACGTAGTTGCTTTTTTTAGGTGTTTAAATTTGAGATTAATCATTTAATCTATACATTTATACAAGCTGGTACGGGTCAGTGCCATTGCAGTGGTTTCGAAAGGTAGTTGGCAGGCAACGTGATCGCGTCATACGCCATCATTTATATCACAGTTTTCTTTTTCTGGATCTAAATCAGGTTTTATTGTTGTGAAATTGCAACGATTTAATGGTTTATAGGGTCATATAGGTTCATAAATGCTAAAAATGGCTCATACAGTATTAGCCATTTGACAGGTGTTGCCTGGCAACGTGATTACACAATAATATTTGATATAGATAAGAACCTTCAGGAGCCTAAGATGTAACTGTGTGCTAAGGCTGTCATCAGAGATTCATGCTTTCTAGTAAGATATTAGTAATAATTATTATTTAAGTGCAGTAATGCTGCATTTAGACCTCAAACAACCAATATTAAAAACATTTAAGTATTAAAAACAATAGATGGCATTGCAGAGTGACCATTATGTAAAAATATTAAAATAGAAATGAATAAATGAAAAATCTGTTAAACATAAATGCCATGAACATACACCGCCTTGCATATTTTTAATCCTGTAAATTTTTTAATTAATTGCTCATTTTTAAAAACTGGGATGTTAAATTAATAATAAGTAAACAAAATAAAAAAGCTTAAATATCAGTTTGTGTATTGTTTTACATACATCAGATTTTTCTGGAAAAAACACAACAAAAACAAATCCCACCGATGATGTTGAGGAAAAAAGTGTGTAACAGGGTTAATAGGTTAACTAACCCTACATGAAGGGAATAAATATGTGAAATATTCCAGCAGGCCCACCTTTTGTCAAACCTTTGAGTCACAGTTTGAAAGCATAGCGGGGGGGTGCTGGATCTGGATCTGGAAGTCTGGTAATGTTTGACCTTGTGATTGTGTATCTGTAATTATTACAGAATTAGCATGTGACTGAAATAAAAGCAGAAAGTCAGGCGTTTGGAAGACACTCTACACAACCCCACTGCATTCTTCGTGATAACATGTGTACAACTTCTTTGTTAGAAATCATCACAGCTACAAATGTTTATTAAACTGCTGCTGAAAATAGTCTCCAACATGTTCACTATTTACTCCTCCAGATTCAGGAGAATCAGGCAGGCTGTTTTCCACACTCTTCCTTTTCTAAACAAGTTGCACGAAGAAGGATCAGATCTGTTCACACAGCTGAAAACACTTAGTTTTCACAGATTAGGCCGCCGACGGGTTAAAGACCGCGTCCTGTCCTTGTGTGCACCTATGACGTGTAGGTCCCTGAGCTCAGGAAGCTCAGGGCGACTCTGCATGTGGTGAAAACTGTGTGCTGTCAGGCATTTGTTGAAAGCTGTTTCTCTACCTCATCATTTATAGGCCATGATATGCGACTTCAATCAATAGGAAGGCTGCGATGATTTATTTTATGTTTGCATTTCTAAGAAAGCATGTGTGAGTCACATTTGAGAAATATATTTACGCACGAGTGCTCTATATCATGATTATTAAAGGTGAAGCACATGCTGAGCATACGGGCAGCTGGCATACGTGAAGCTCCTGTGTCAGAACCTTTGTTCTTTAACGGGATCACACGGCTCTGTTCCTGAAGCAAAGCAGCCTGAGTGACCCCAGCTACACATTCACCTTCAGGTCCAGAAAACCAGATTCATCATATTTACTTATTTGAAATATAAAAGTGCTGTTTTTTAAAATGTTTTCTTTAAAAATAAATTCTGGGTTTTTAATTTTTTTTTTCTTTGACTTTCAGGCAGACAATAAATTAGATCAGTTTGTTCGTGCTCGCTCCTGTTTTGTATCCATCTGGCATTGTGATCTGTGTACTTGTACTGCTTATCGCCTCCTTTTTTTCCTGACAGAGGAAAAAACAAAACACAGCCTCCAACAATGGCTGTGCCGGTTAAAAAGTTCTTATCAGCAGTGCAGGCTGTCTATTGTTGGAAACTAGTGACAACAGGCTGGAGCCTCTCCAAACCACATGGGGTTAAAACGCAGCTGATGTCCATACAGCATCACCCACTCTAACCCAGCCTTGGCGGATTGAGAAGGTCTCCTCTGCCCTCTAGTGGTAAAACTGAGATTTCCCCAATGCAGTGAACTTGCCCCACCGTGACCTTTTTATATAAAGTAGTCCCAGACCTTTTTACAGCCAAGACACTACAAGACATTTTCCAAGTTAATTTTATTTAGTCAGAGAAATATGACAGAAAAACAACCAGAAATATGAACTTTAAAGCTAAGGAAATGTAAACCATCAAAATCAGTTTGAACCTGAACTTCTGCCAGGTAATAGTCTTAAATTCATGTAATCACACCAGCTTGTTAAGATTAAAAAAAACCAAACAACATATAAATGTATAGTGATAAGATTCTATTAAATTTAACATTTGAAATTGCACTGACAAAATTATATGGAAAAAAATCTATGGAAGAGTCCAGGAAAGGACACAGCAAAGCGTTACATTTTATATGTTCAGGGTGGAACCTGAACATATAAAATGTAACGCTGCACAAGGGCTCCAAAGTTTGTGCTTTGTGATGGACATTAACCGACTCATGTAAGCACTGAGAAGATGCATACGTGAATTAATTTCACCATAATTATCAGACATAAAAGTAGAAGCAACAGGTCTCTTTGTGCCTTAAAGGAAAAGCAAAAAACATGTTTTTTTTTTAAGCAGCTGATGAATGCAAATCAAATATATAAATCTAATTTATTATAACAGTTTATAAATGTGAGGTTATGTAACCAAACCTCATATTCCTGTTACTAAAATGCTGAAAATACCAAAGGTCTTGTTGTTTTGTTGTAAATGATGTAAATATTAAAACAAAGGTGAGTTTAAGATGGATAAAAGTGGAGGCTCTGCTCTTTCTGCGGATCAGGTTTTATTATGGAATTAAAACAATGTCATTTTTTTAAAGGTAATATAGGTTCTGAAATGCTAAACATGGGTCATATTAGCCCTTTGATAGTTGGTTGCCAGGCAGCGTGTACCTGTGAGCCATTTCAGTCAAACAGATATATTAATAATAATAATTATCATTTTAGTACAGTAATGCTGCTTTTGTAGGTCAAAGTGCTTAAACATATAAAACAGTCAATATAAAAAAAAAAGTCTAACAGTAGATCACTACTAAAGACCAGTCAGCAGTCCCCTGGAAACATGCACTTGGTTTGTGAGTAGTTGCTGCGTGAAATCAAGTGCAGAGAATGCTGCACCAAAAACCTGCTTGTGGTTGCTTTGCATGCTGGCAGGTTGCCCCTAGTTTGCTTTCAAGATGCCAACTTGTTTACAAATCCTCACTTCCTGCATGAAAGAGAGAAACTGAAAAAAGTGTGTTTCAAACCAGAAACGGAGCATTCAGAGTAAAAGTTTGACGTCCCTGTGATAAAACAGTTCATCGCGGGGATGTCAAACTAATTTTACATCACAGGCCACAAACAGCCCACTCTGAGCTTATGTGGGCTGGACTCCAGTTTCTGTCACTGTGAACAAGTTTAACTACACATTTAATCTCTGAGATATCTTAATATAAGATAAAGAAGCACAATTTAACCAGTGTGTCTCGGCTTTTCTACACGATAAAGAAATGCTGGCGTAGAAAACTGTCAGCGTGAGTTTGGGCTTAAACCGTAAGGAGTAAATTAACACAGGCTCATTTAGTTAATGCTGTTGTTAACATGTATTGTTTCCAGCTAGCAGGTGTTATTAATGCTCCATATTTTCTAATGTTTTATTCCAGCTTAATAAGAGTCGTTTAGGATTTTAGAAAAACCTTCAGGTTTTCTTCAAGGACAGAAATCATTTAGAAAACAAACAAAAAGGGTGATAATGAGGAAGACCTCGACAGTGCTGCCAGACTCTCAGCCTTCACATCATGTCCTTTATGATAACCACAAACCACAACTAAAAATCACTCAGGAAACAGCAGATTGAGCTTCTTTTTTTTTTTCGCAGGTGGCAGACAGTCCATTCTGGACATGAATTGAAGGTGGAGGTCGGCCAGCTCCTGTGGAAGAAGCACACTCTGGATTATCTTCAGCACGCTGGGAGCCGGCGTCCTCTGTGTGTCATAGGAAGTGACTGAAACACATGCACACACACAGCAGCACATGTATGTGGCGGACTCAGGAGGTAAATCCTCTTTGTTAAAGCTCTGGATCCACCTTTACACCGTTACTCTTTATGTATTAACACATGACGTCATAGCACTGTGGGACTCTAGTTTTGTAGTGTTATTAACTACAAGCATTAAAAAAAAACTACTTCTGTTAACATACATACACGTCCACAGGTATGTGTTGCATGCATGGAGAAAAAAAGCAGACACTTCATGTTTGAACGTCTCTGATCAGATGAAGGTTGTTTGGTGACGACCCCTCAATGAGCCTTTGACGCTGTGTTTACAGCTCTGCCTGCAGTAAAGTTGACTGTGCAGTCTGTGTTATTGTTGTAAATTAAAGAGTGAATGTGTGGTGAGTTTTTAAAGTGTCCTCAAGTGTTTGATTTTTCTGAGTTCAGCGATTCGTGTGGAAAAGCTTTAAACGAGAGATGAAACAAAGCTGTTACGAACCACGGATCAGACAGAAAATGTGAACGGTTTCCTGAGGTTTGGTGTCTTTTAGCTCTTTGTTTTGGTTTTTCTGCTCGACGACCACTCCTGCTGGTTTTTTACATGTTAAATATAAAAGAAAATGTTTTCTGAAGTTGCTCTGTTTGCTTTTGTTGTGTTTCTTATTCTTTGTGTTTTCATTCTTTTTTTAATCTTTTGTTTTATTTGTTGAATCCTATTCATCACTTCATTAAATTAACAATTCAGCCTCGTTTCATTAGTTCAGTTTCTTTTTAAATGTAAAGATTTTAGTCTAAATAACAAAAAACAAAACCAAAGCATCCTTTGTGATTCTAAAAGAAAAACTGAATAGAAAATAGAAATCTATTTGACTTTAAAGTCAAATTATTTTGGGAATGACTGACCTTGACAGACAGCTTCAGTGAGGCCAATGCAGAAATGCCTTAAAAGTGCATTCTTTCTAATGGCCACCAGGGGCAGACTTCTCTGGTTGCAAAAACAAATATGCTTGTATAAAAGTTTACAGGAAAACCTCAAATTCTCACTTGAATACTTTCCTGATGTGTTTTTGATCTTAGTTTCAAGTCATTATACAACATGAAGCTATTTTCGTAAAATAATCCCAATAAAGTTAAAAAGGTTTAAGCAATAAGCCTCCATCTTTCCTGGTGCCTCCACCAAGATCTGGCTTCAGTTTGGAACCATTTCAGCCCCTTGCAGCTTCAGGTACCTGAACCCTGTGTTGTGTTTTCCGCTGCATTCAGATCAATCACTTTCTACAGTCTCGAGTTTCCTTCCTTTTTATGATGCCCCTTTGTTTTGCTTTGTGACGACAGCTCACACAGTGGACTGTAAAGCTCTGACAGCTATCATAAAAATTTGTTTGTAACCACTTGGAGCCCTGAAAAAAAAACCTATCATGAATTTTGGAATTATGTGGGTGTTTGACCACAAATCGGCCATCAAGTATGATTCAAATGTTGACTAATCGTGACTAGTGAACACTGCGTGTGCCACTCTTGCCAGTTGAGAAGAACACAGCGAGATCGACTCGTACTAATATTTTGCGGAGTGCGACACATAAGCCGATGTCTGATTAGTCTGCCTTCTGTCACAGCTCTAACACGTACTACTTCAGCCGTACCTTTCGCTGGAAGGGGAATTTCCCAGGTCTGCTTCAGTGCTCGTGCTTTCATCTCCTTGATATGCGCTGTGGTTTTCCAGAGTAATCAGGTCACGTAAACATTAGCAGGATGTGGGGAAACTTTTTACAGAAGATAACGTAGTTTACTGACAGCTCTGCTAGAATGACTGGCTGCTTCATGAGTTACATTAGATAAAGGTGAGATAAGTGCTTAAATGAATGAGAACAGAGTATTAAAACCTGTGTTCGGTAGCTGGCGGCATGCTTTAGATTGAGGTCAAGTGGGACAGGGGAAGACTGGAATTAAACCCATACAAAAGTTCATTTAAAAAAAAAAAAAGGTTATACAAGATACAAGGCCGGCTGTGTTTAGTTTATTGCAGCTGTTTGGCAGGATGAGGTTCCAGGTGACTGCAGAGACCTCCATGTCCTGCATTAATGACTGTCTAGGTTGCATCAGGACACGTTAGTGTTTACACTACAGAAGAAATGCGGTTGAACAACCTCAGAAGGTGCTTATCTGAACCAGTCTCACTTCATTTTAAATCACTTATTCATTACAAATGTACAATAAAACAACTTCAGTAAAATAATGAACTCAAACAGGAGCAGAAGATTCTTTGCAAACTTTTATTGAGACAAAAACAATAAATTACAAGAAATGTGGATAAATAAATATTTGACTATTTCTGTTTTACCTTCCTTTTCATGGACAGAAGATCAACAGCAGTAACAAAATGGGGCAGGGGGGGAAAATGTATGGCAACTAAATGCTGCTCAGAGTCTCGACTGAGTCCTGAACTGAATCTTCGTCAGCTTCAGAAAAGTCCGAATCTCAGATTCTGCTGCTGTGCAGCTTTCACGAGGAGTCGTTTATTTTATCTCAAACTTTTCCGTCCAGAGGAGTGCACTATGAAGCAGGCACATTTCAACATAACCCAAACTCCAGTCTTCTACAGCTGTGATTAACTTTACTTATTTCTATTAATAGCATTACTCACTGTTTATTTCCTTTGCCACTTCATCATATGAATTCTTATTTTATGAGGGTCAGGACTGCTGTCCTGCAGCATGAATGTCTTGGGTTTTCTCCAGGTGTGCACGTTAGGTTAACAGGTGTCTGTAGGTGTGACTGTGAGTGTAATTAGAATGGCGATGTGTATTTTTCTATGATGGTGAAGAACAATCGTTTTGTTTGTTTTCTATTTCTGTTATTTTTATTGGCATAATTTTAATATACTTACCAAGGGTCAATAGGTATACTAAAAAATATACTAATACTAAAAAAAAACAACTCCTTACAATGATTTAGGAGCAATCTGGTGACAGTCCATTTCCAGCTTGATGGTGGACCACACCACAGGACAGAAGTGATAACTTCTTGCTGGTTTCCAGATCAGATTTACGTTTTGGATTTGCAGCTAGGAAAACTGCAGACCTTAATCCGATGGAGAATTAAGATCTGCAGAGACAAGCAGGAGCACTGAAACGTATTGTCGGCATCGTTGATTTGAGCGCCTTGAAGCGACTGTTGTTGTGATTTGCCGCTATGTAAATAAAATTGAATTGAATTTGATTGAAGTCACTGTAAACACACAGCTTTTTTTGAGCAGGTTTTCGTGTACCGCCTTATGTGTTGTTAGTTTGTCACTGGGCTGCTTTTTGCTTTTGATTTTAAACCAAAACTCTGAACAACAACAACAAAACAACTTCAGGCTCGCTACCTCGCTAACTCATTAACCTCGCTTCGTAGTTCACTCCTCTGGAGACGTGAACTGACAACATTTCCCGCGCTCTCTGTTTTCAGCAGCTGTAGGGACTTGCTGTACTCAAGCAGACCAAACACTGATTGTGCAAAAAGGCTCAGAGGTCATTCAAATGCTTGTCAACAGTCCTTACAGCAGGTTTCAAGATGAGCGGGAGAGCTAACCGGAGGGCACCGCAGCATCGTTACAGTACTGCAGCAGCAGGACTCTAAAAAGGTGACGTTTCAGCAAACAAAAGAGCGGTCTCTGTCTGAATAACATTATCTGCAGATGGGAAATAAAGTGTCGGCAGGAGGTCAGACCTGTAAAGAAGGGAGCGCTGGTTCTGAAGGTGTGTCTGTTGAAAAGGGGACAAAAGACAAGCCGCTTTAAGAGGTGAATCCTCCGCCAGGTTCAGGTCTGCAGCGGGAATGTCAGGTCCACCTGAAACAGGCCTGCGGTTGTTTTATCCTCAGCAGCTCTACAGCCCCTTCAGAGAGGAGACCTTCTTCTTCCGAGCAGCTAACATCTCATAGAACGGGTCTTTGCTGATTGCAGCCCTGCAGAGAGAAGGACAGCAGTTCCACTTTTTCTTCATCATCATCATTAGTTTGACCCTCTGCAGGGAGAGAAAACAAAACTGAAACTCACTTGATGCTTTTGATCCATTCGTCCTTCTCCTCCGCAGTTGGGGCGGAGATTCTGTAGAAAGTGTGGTTTCCCTCGACGACGCGGCCGTCTGCCTCCGTCTTGCAGGCCTTGATCACCTGATCTTTGTGGTTAGGGATGAACAGCTCGAAGCAGTTCTGAGAGAGATCATGGTTGAGGCAGGAAGGCGAATAAACAAGTTACATGTGCGATCGGTTGTTTTCACTCTCTACTGAAAGTGTTCAACGCTGTAATAAAAACTTATATAAACTGTTGATCCATCAGCAGGTTGAGGGTGCACTGATTCTAGGTGGACGGCCACGTGTTCATTGTTCATTTGCTGGAGTTATCGTTGGGTACGTTGTGTGTTTTTTTTTTTTTTTAATGCTTTTTCAGGCTTGCACCTGTGTAGTATATGTACTTTTTTTTTTAAACCCTATTTTTGGATAAAGTCATCAACTATTTGAAGCCAGTGGAAAAAGTGGCTAAATCTCTGGCTCCTCCAGGTACGACTTTAGGCTTCCTCCAAAATTAAAAATACTTGACGACCACAAGAGCTACCCCACAGCTTGTGAGCAGATGCACGTATGTTACCATTTTGAAACTCCTACATGACATCGTTCTTGATTTATCTATTAAGATTTTTATAGAACTTGGCCTCTGACCTTGAGGTCGAGGTCACTCAGATTGAAGCTCGTCCTAACTTTTTATTAGATGCACGGTATGAATTTCAAAATCCTATGTTGCCTCGTTCTCAGGTTGTCACATTCACAAACTTGGCTGTCCATGCTGAAGATTATTACCTTTAGTTTTTAATTATGCGTCCATAATAATCATGGGAGTAACTAAGGAAAACATGCAAAATAAGGACTAGTATCACAAGAAAATCAAAGTCATCATTACTTTGAAGACATGGTTACACGGTTTATTTTTGCTTTGCTTTTTGAAATCCTTTGTAAGCTGCTTTCAGCAGCTCCCTTATTAACAGAGGGTTGCCACAGCGGTTAGCTCTGCATGTTTGATTTGGCAGATTTATGTGGGATGCTGTTCCTGATGCAAACCCAAAGAGATTTGTGTCCCCTCCTGTTTTCGCCATCTTTTTCTGAACTCTGAGACTTTGATCTCTTCAATCACAGGACAAAAACAAAGAGAGCAGCGGTTTACCGGCTTCTTTGAGTCCTCAACTTCTCTGATGCTTAGATTTTCCAGTGGAATAATCCCTCTGGGTTCTTTGTCCTTTTAAACAGCAGAAAGAAAAAAAATTAGTTTATTTATTAATAAGGCTGTCCACAGTTACATCCAGTAATCATTTATTTTCACAGTGAAACAAGAAGTACTCACAGTGGTGTATTCAAAGTAGTAGAGACAGTTATCAGTGAGAATAAACCAGCGCCGCTTCCAGGTCTTCACTCTTCCACCTGAGGATGGATTAAAGGTGAGTTATGACATCAGTAAACTGAATGCTGATGTTGACGGCGACACTCTGAAGCACACTGACGACACAATTCAGCAGGTTAAGTAAAGCCTACTGACTGCAACAGCTGAGGTTAAAATGTGAGTCAGTGGGCAGTTCAAGGAGTCCAGGTGTTAGAGGCAGATGTGAAGCGCTTATACCTTCACATCAGGACATGATAGCAAAAAGCAGCAGGTGAACCGGATGTGAAAACTAATTATCACAGTAAAACTGTGATGGGTAGGTGAATGCACACAGGCAGTAGCAGGACAAAAATGACGGGGTGGTGGGCAGGGGCAGCTCAGAAAGCAAAGCGGTGCACTAAAGCTGGCGAGTGTGAGGATACATACCTCCTGAAGTCAAAACCATGAAACACAAACAGACAAGAAGAGCGTCAACAGGAGAGTAAAACATGTCCAACATTTCACTCAACTTGTTTCAATAAAAAGATCTCTCGTCGCCTCGTTAAAGCCACTGTTACACATCTGGTCCACTAGAGGGACGACCTGTTTGTAGAAACTGAACAAATCAGAGTTCACATACCGAGTTTGAGCAACCACCCTTCTCTGTCGGGGTTGAAGAAGGTGTGTGTGAGGTCATTCCCATCATCCTCTGGGATCTTAAAAGGTTCGTTCTTGATGCTGTCGTACAGGTTCTGCATAGATGGTGACATCGTTTAGATCATGCGGGTAGCTACTATTTATCCTTACCTTTATCTTAACTTCTACTTATTTACAACACAAACATTTATCAGCAAATTTCAACTCTGGGGTTATGATTTATCAAAATAAACTTAAGTAAAAACAACAAATTGTGTTGGCTACTTCAGCCAGCTATAAATAGAAATGGTGTTTACACGGGTGAAACTGTTGCATAATAACTTATTAAAAAAACTCAAACACAGGAACATTTTCAAAGTGTATCATTTATACATTTTAAACATGTTCACTTGAGCCTTTGCCAGAATTTTCAAAAAGCTGAAACCACAAGCTGAACCCCCACTTTACTCCGAACCACCTCAGCTGGCTTATTTTCGATGTGGAGAAGCAGCGGCTGTACTCTGAGCCCCTCCCGGATGGCCAAACTTCTCACCCTATCTCTAAGGGAGCTCATTTCTGCCGCTTGTATCCGCGATCTTGTCCTTTGGTCACAACCCACAGCTCGTGGCCATAGGTGAGGGAAGGGATGTAGATCGACCGGTAAATTGAAAGCTTCGCTTTTACACTCAGCTCCCTCTTCACCACGACGGACCGGTGCAGTGTCCGCATCACTGCAGCCGCCGCACCAATCCGTCTGTCGATCTCCGGCTCCCTTCTCCCATCACTCGCGAACAAGACCCCGAGATACTTGAACTCCTCCACTTGGGGCAGGAACTCATCCCCGACCCGGAGTGGGCACTCCACCCTTTTCCGGCTGAGGACCATGGCCTCAGATTTGGAGGTGCTGATCCTCATTCCCGCTGCTTCACACTCGGCTTCGAACCGTTCCAGTGCGAGCTGGAGGCCTTCACCCGATGAAGCCAACAGAACCACATTATCCGCGAAAAGCAGAGATGAGATTCTGAGGCCACCGAAGTGAAAGCCCTCCGCCACTTGGCTGCGCCTAGAAATCCTGTCCATAAAAATTATAAACAGAATCGGTGACAAAGGGCAGCCCAGGCGGAGCCCATCACCCACCGGGAACGAGTCCGACTTATTGCCGGCAATGCGAACCAAGCTCCTGCAACGGTTGTATAGGGATCGATTTAAAAAAGCAGTTTCTTGGTAAATAATTTTTAGTTATTGAGACACCCATTTATGATTAACAGCCTGAGATGTTTTAAAAAAAATAATTGGAATTTAGCTTTTCTGCATTATTTGTTGGAATGTGTTGTAATGAGGGACTTTTACGTGCTGTCTGGACCGTTCAGTTTGAATACACTGACATCTTTGAGAAACCCTCTTCTCGTCTCAACCACAGAACAGAAAAATGATGCATCTCTAGCTCATTCCTCGTTTGTGGTTTCTGCTCAGACTTTTGGCTCCATTTGTGGTTGAACGTAAGGTGCTAATGTTACACTGATCAGGAATGTAGCTTCAATATGACGCTTGGCTTGCAAAACCACAAGGTCACAAACAACAGCTGCAAGTACCTATTATCATATAATGTCTCACGGCTATAATCATAACAATCACAGCTACAGTCATCGGACAGCTGGTGCTTTCCAAGTTGTTTAAATGTCCATCAGAAACTCCACAGCGCATTCATATTTCCCCACAAATGGACCATCAGATGTGCTGTTCTGTCTGAATTCACAGGGCCTGAACACATGGTGAATATATCACACAGGGCGCTGTGAACTTCCTGAACTTCACTCACCCTGAGCAGGTCCTCCGGTAGGTCTCCTCCATCATTGATTCCTCTGTTCATTGCTGTGAATTTTTGAACAGAGGGTTTGTCCTTCACATTGGGGTTGTGTAGACTGGTGTTCAACATGATCACGGCGAACGACAACACGTAACAGGTATCTGCAAACAGACACAGTGTGTGTTTGTATGTTTTCAGAGTCAGGCTGTTAGAAAGACCACAGTGAGTTTAAACGATTAACTGAAAACAACTGAGGTGCTGCTATACCTTTGTGTAGAGTGTTAGTTAAAAGAAATTACATTCCCAGACAACTACAGTCATTGTTGGTTGTATTTGTTCACTATCAGGTCCATCCAGTGCAGACAGTGTGCTAATTATCAAATAACACCTTACGTACAAACCGCATGCTATACTTTTCAAAAACCTGTGTGCTCTGTCCAGTAAGCAGCACAACCTTCACCATCTTGTTCAAAGATATTTTGACTTGCAGACACGAGGATCTTCCCTTCTGCTTCCTGACATGGGTAATATGAGGAATGTGCAAATAGGCGAACTACAAATTTCCCCCAGTGCATCAGTATGAGACTTTGTGTGTGATGTGTAAAAACTGTGTGGTGAGTAGGTGAATGTGGCTGAGTGCTCACTAAGAGTAAGAAAGCAAGAACTCTAGAAGTTCCTGAGCTAAAGAGAAGCGAACATAAGTTAACAACACAACAAAAAACAGGTAAATCTTTATATTAAAGTTAGTTTAATATGCAGGTCCTGGCCTAAAACGATGACATTAAAATTTTTGTAACTTTTGCATTGCTTCGTATTTTAGTTATGTTTCTGTGAGTATTAGATAATACATTTGGATCAACTCGGTCGTTTAAAATGTGCTGAATAAATAAAGGTGACTTGATTTAAACGAAAAACGGAAATGTGCATTAAACTAAATATAAATCATTACTGGTGTGTTTTCCTGCTCAGTGGCAAATTGCTGAGCCCTACATACAGTGTGTGAATGGAATAAATGCTGTAAAAATGAAAAAAAGATGGAAGAAAATGGTTTTATTATTGAACAACTTCTTTATTTTCACTCTGTAATATGTAAAAACTGTGACCATAAACCGTTTCTTCCTCACGTACCGATGCTCTGAAACACTCCGGGGTTGCAGTGACAGTATCGCCGAGCAAACGCCTCCATCATGCGGTCGATTTTCTGGGCCTCGCCGGGCAGCCTAAAGCTCCACAGAAACTGCCTGAGAGCCTGAACCAGGTTCAAGTCTGTGAACTCGTGCAGCTCCAGGAAGGCGTGCAGGACCTTGATGTTGAATTCATCTCTGCACGACGCACGAAATCCCACACACAAACACACACCCACGTGTGCACGCACACAGGAGTAAACAGAAGAGAAACTGTGTCAGCTCTGTTCAACTCAAGAGAATCAAATTAAAGGATGCTCTTGTTGAACTGCTTATGCACCAAAATCTATATCCAGTATACAGCACAATTTCTCCTGTAACACACAGAAGACGTGGTAATAATAATAATCTGTTGGTTTTTTTTAAACTGGCCTTTTATTACTTATAAGGAATAAACTTTTTAAAGAGGAGTGAAGAATAAAATGTGAGATGGTCTGAACTCCTGCTATTGTCCATATAGGCTCAAGACTTTGTCCTTTTTTTTTTGATAGAACATGTCAAAACTGTCTACTGGAAAGGACATCATTAATACTGCTTACCTCTCGCCCAGATAGTCACCGATGGCGGTTTTGTTAAGCCCCTCCCCTTTATACAGAAACTGGGCAATGTCTTCACTGGTGTTTTTCAGCAGCGAACAGTCGATCAAGAAGCGAATGCCCTGAGGAAGAAAATCAAAACACACACCCCAGAATGAACATCACACACTGAATGAAAACAAGCAGTTCAGAGAAGTTTGTAGTTCATTTTAGTAATTTTGTATGGGGGAGTTTTGGTTGTTTTTTTCTTCTTTCTACCCATTCAAGACCAATAATCCATAAAATATCTCCTTTTAGAAAAACATCTGTTACAGTATCACCTGGTTGTTCATGTGTAGCGTCAAACTGTGGGTGCGAACAACCAGGAGTAAAAAAAGTACACAGAGTACATGGCTTTAATAAAAACAAAAAACAAAAAAAACAGAGTCAGGGTGTCAAATTTAAAGACCAACCACACTAATGGTGTTTCAGGAAAAGGCTGGAGTTAAATTTTAATACATGATACAAATGCAAAAAACAAGGTTTTGTGTATTTTATATCATTGTCAGCTGAAAGAGGACACTTTTCCTAAACTAAACTAAAACAGACTGATAATCAGTAGCTGAACTCACATGAAAGAAGAAAGCACTGCTGCATAAATGTATTTACCTTCGCAGGATCCATGTTGAACTTTTTTCGGCCCATGGCCATCTGTCTATTCCTTTGCATGTTTTTCCTAAAATAACATTTTAAAAAACATAAACCATTAGTGTGTAAATCATATTTATTCATTACCAGTGAATTTTAATTTTCAATGCCAGCCCAGGTCTCTGTTACAACAGCCTGGCTTTTATCACCTAGAATGGAAAATATTGGATGGATTTTTTTTTTTGTTTTCTTAGTCAAAGGAAATGTCTGTTAGACCTGCCTGCGTAGCACCGATGTTCTAAAAACAACCTCAGTAATAGTCATGCTGCCCATGTTGTGCAGAAAGTTATTTCAGCATATATGCAAGTTCACTTCCCGCCTGGGGGCGTCTGTATTGAGTAACGGTCGTAGGCTAGACTCCCCATGCTAGGGACCTATGGGATCTTTGATATCAAATATCTTCGATATTCATGGCGAAACAACTAGTAGTTCAGAGTTCCAACATTCGGAAGAAGGGGCTGCTCTCATAGCTAGAGACTGACGAGGTACAACATACATGCTACAGCAAGGGGGAGCCAGGACGACAGGTCAGGGGGGAGATATCATCATCTCCATCTGAGATTGGCCCCAAGTGTGATAGAAATTGAGTGTGAGAGGAACTGACCTGAAAGAAAGGATCATGGTGAAGCTTAAAACCCGGATCCTCCATGAGAGTACATGAAGTACTCTCAGATACAAGATCAAGGGAGGTGCCAAAGCCTTGCTCTTGGAAACTGCCACGCAAAAACTCACAGCCTTGTGGTCTACGTCTGGCAGTAGAAAAGAACAAAATGAACATTGCAGACATCGAGGACAGCTACAAGTACCTGGGGATCCCAGGCAAATAGGAACCACGAAGAGGCTGCTAGGAAAGCTGCAACTACTTGCAGAAAGTCCTGAGGAGTCAGCTGAACAGTAAGATCAGGTGATGCCCTGCCCATGACCCTGTGGCACTAATCATGGCAGTACAGGAACAAGTTCTGAGCACAAGATCCATAAAGGCTGGGGCCTATCACACCAGGCAAGACCCCAGGTGCAGGCTTTGTAAAGACGCCCCTGAGACAATCCAGCACATAACAGCAGGGTGGAAGATGCTAGCAGGCAGGGCATACATGGAACACCATAACCAAGTAGCTGGCATAGATCCTGTGGGACTTCCAGATACAGACGGCATAGTGGTGGTAGACAAACAGAAGAAGAGGGCCGTAGTGATAGATGTAGTGATACTGAATGACAGCAACATCAGGAAGAAGGAACACGAGAAGTTGGAGAAGTATCCAGGGCTCAAAGAAGAGCTGGAGAAGATGTAGAGGGTGAGGGTAACAGTGGTCCAAGTAGTACTCGGAGCACTAGGTGCAGTGGCTCCCAAGCTAGGCGAGTGGCTCCGGCAGATCCCAGGAACAATATCCAAGATCTCTGTCCAGAAGAGTGCAGTCCTAGGAATAGCTAAGATACTGCGCAGGAGCCTCAAGCTCCCAGACCTCTGGTAGAGGACCTGACAAGCTTGAAGGATAAAGGATGAGAGGGGAATTATATGATAAATATAGAAAATAAAGACATTTTCGAAACATAACTGCCAGTGTTGTCATGTTTCTTTGTGAAATAAAGCCAAACTTCGGGATGTTCTTTCACCATGATTTCTTTATCTTCTAAGTTTCTAGTGGTCTTATGGTCTTTATGTCATTATTATGCAATATGCATCTCTCAATAAACATGTCGAACTATTTTGACAACAGTCAACTGAAACCAGTTTGTGATTCATATCCTTAGTGAATATCTGCCTTGAATGTCAAGATAAGCAGTCTGAAGACTTTTCATGTCCCACTGGCAACCTTAATTGGTCTTATATTCTGCTAATTATCTGATGGATTAATCAATAATCCCATAAGGCAGTGCTCTAATGGTTGGACAGATTTTTCTGGTCTTTTCTCTGACTAGAAATCCTCCAAAACAAAGGCTGAGAAGAGTGCTGCTGCCTACGCACAAGCACACAAATGGTAGTTGAGAGATACTTTACCTCTCTTCAGTCAGGCCCAGGTTTTCAATCTCGCTGGTCACCTCTGCTATCTCATCCTTCAGCCTCTGAGTGCAGACAGAAAGAGGAGGGAAAGAAGTGATGAAACAGAAGGGGGAAGGAGAAGGGATCATTATTTTGATTGTTTTTTTGAGTACAGAAGCTGAAGGGAAACAGCACATATCTACATGTGCCATTTGTGTGAGATCTAACCCTTCAGAGGAGCCCTCTGGAGATGCTTTGATCTTGCTGTCACAATGAATTACACATGGTGGTCTGTTCCACCTACATCTCACTGACCAACATCCATACAAGCACTTCCCACTAAAGAGATGACCCACTAAACCCCTAAAAATGCAGATATGACTCACACACTCGCAGACAGACTCATTCTTTTTCTCTGCTGGGTTACATGCAACAGCCACCCTTTAAAAGAAACCTCTCTGGGATCTGTAACACCTGTTCTGGGGTCAGAGCCTACAACCCCTCCTGTCCCCTCTTTCCCCCTTCATACCACTCCCCTCCCCGCTGGTGACCCAAATTTACCAGACTATACCCCCACACCCAATGTCAACATTGGTGGGGAGACAGGAATACGCAGGATCAAAGACTTTTGATTGCCAAGGGTCCTGAGAAGAGAAAGAAATAAAGACACAATAATAACAATAAAAGGCTAAGATAATTACAGAAAATGGACAGAAGCAGATGAATCGGTTCTTAGACATATGAGGGTGTGAAAACAATGCTACATCACCATCAGCTAAGGTAAATAAGGACTGTGTCCTCTGTCTCCACTACTGGAATATTTCATGGCTCATTACCCATCAGGCCCTGAGGGAAAGACAGGGCGGGGCTTAGTGAAGAGAGACGCTAAGCGAGTTGACCTTGATAATAAACTCCATCCATCAGTTTACACAGCGCTGTTGCCTGGAGGCTGTGTGTTTGAGTGTTTCTTTGTGTGTGTTGTGGATTCCCACCACACTGACAGCTCTCTGCTATAGATCAGGCTCAAAATATTTTTTTAGCTTACCTTATTAAATCTCAGTTAAAAAAAAAAAGTGCCTAATGTCACTTTTGTTTGAGTCATCTCTTGCTGCTGATATCATTCAGCAACTACCAGCAGATACATTTCTCATTATTCTGTGTGCTTGAGCAGGCCTCATCAAAAACCTTAAAGTATCAAATTCTTCCAGCGGATCACTTCCCTCTCAAAAGTAGAATGGGAGGGCTGAGCCCTCAGCAACCAGGTCCCAGTTTGGGTTAAGAACAGAGACACACTTGCTACTTTAAGGGTTTGTTTTCAGATTTGGCCTTTTGATAAAGACATGAGATATGCAAAGAGGTTAGGGTTGGATCAGCTGACCCTGAACCATCTTTTGGTTAGGCTGCTGGAGGCGCAGGCTCTAGAGGGGACATCCCATGATGTACTGGGAATTTCTTGACTTCTTTTCACATCCCACGTGTTTATATATTTCAGAACTCTGTATACAGTTTGTGTTTTGTCCTTGTCTCTCATCCCTTAAAGTCTTTGTTAAAAAATATGTTGCTAATTTTTATAAATGAGTAAACAGACAATAAAGCAGGGCATGGTTTCTCAGTCCAATCAAAACTCTATCTGTCTGGTTTGAAAAGATGGTGATCGTCAAAATGCTCAGACTTCCAAATGGAACTACACAAACCAATAAAGTACATTACATTGCACTGGCTATGTCCATCTTTTATATACAGTCCATTAGGGTTATGGTGATGGATTCTGATGTCGGTGGTCGACGATAGTGACTTCTTGCCAATAAAGCTGATCTTTATGTCATTTTCCCAACAACGCACGATAATCTAAACCTTACAAGAGACACAAACTGAAACCAACAAGTTACTCCTGAGTCAAATTCATTGGAGATTAATTTGTTTCAGTTCTAAATGAGTTGCAATGACATTTGCATGTCCAACTTTATGCAAACAAGCATATAAAACTTTATAAAAACACTGTTTTAACAAACAATCTGACATATGGAAATGGACGGTGAGTCCTTGTTGTGTGTTGCGTAATTTTCTGATTGAATTTTATCCTTCAAGTAGGTTGAATTTACATTAAAGTCACAAGGCCAGCTTTATCCTCTATCTCACATAACAAATTTCTCCACATTAAGAGCTGACACAGGCAGTCCTGCTAATTTATTTAAGCTTGTAGAGGGAACTAAAGCAGGGGGTTAATGTGTCTCTCCAGGCTGAGAGAGCCAGAGGACACATGCATATTAGAGGTACATCCCCCTCAGACAAAGACGATCATCTGTCTTCAGTGTATACAGTAACGCTCTGGTGGTCATACCCGTATACACCCTACCCTCCAAACACACACACACCTCCCCAGACACAGTGGTCTAGACTTGGAGGTGAAAAATCTTCTCAAGGACACACAGAGAGAAAATAATTAAAGACAAAGACAAAACAACACAAAGCAGGGTTTGTAATTCCTGTGTGTCTCTACTCTGGAAAAAAAATGTTTTAAAAAATCAAATGTTCCAGACAACCACAGGGTGCAGCGCAAGGACAAAAACAAAATCCTGTTTCATTGCTGCTCAGTTAAGAAAGCATTTTATCCAGGCAGTAATTAAGACAGAAAACAGAGACAGGATAAAAGAGTAAACACCCACTAGTACTTTCACAGAAGAATGGGAATGTGATAACCCCTATAATTATGAAATGACGTACAGGGACTAGTGGGGCAGGAACTCAAACACTTCACCAAACTAAGTTTCATCATGATTTTTAAAAGACTGTTAATTAATTCAGTGATAGCTGCCAGAGCAATGAATGGTAGAGAGCTAAAAGAAATACTCTTACTGCAGTGTAACATGACTGATAACTGGTTCACATTACTATTAAAACTTAACAACCAGTTTTCCAAAATACTGTGTTGGGAAAAACACATATATATCCATAATTAAGGAAATTATCATTACATTAAATCTAGATTTCCCAACAGGTAAATGTGGGACAGAGCTTTTACTCTAGTAAACCAGCTCCCAGTTTGGGTTCAGGGGACAGAGCCTCTCTACCTTTCTGATAAAGCTAATATAAGGGCTGGATAAATGATACCTACTTTATGCTGCTACAGACCCCATGTTAATGTGGACCTGGAATATTTACAACTCAGTATTTTTCTTCTTTGGATTCTAGTGCGGTAACTTGACAGGGTTTACAGTTCAAAATAATCCTCATTCATTTTATAAATAAATGGTACAGGTCTTTGGTTCATCCTCTGTCCAAAACAAGCAGTTTTAGCTCTTCTCCATTTAAACCATTTTTCTGCCAATTGGCTGCCCCTTGCAAACAGATCGTTTGAACAACAGACTTAAGATCACTAACATCATATAGAACCAAGAGCAAACTCTCCTGGTAGACCAGGTCTACAAGGAGAAACTGTGCCAAACAAAAACAAATGTTTGACTTTAGACCATGACATTTAAAGTGGTGCAAAATAGATTTTGTTTTTAGCAGACCTCAAGGGATCAGATCATTAAGGGATGCTGAAATGCTGAAAGAAATAAGAGAACTTAATTTCAAACCAACCCTATGTACTTCAAGGGTCAGTAATTCAGTCGGTTTTCATTATGTGAAGGTAGAATTTTGCACAACTTTTTAAAGTTATTAGAGAAAGAAAGCAGCTGATTCGGAGGAGGTCAGGCAGGGACTTTTATCAGGTTGACTGAATTTTAAAGTCACACTAGCACCGCCTGCCCTACTCATCATGAGAGTTAAGAGTTTCTCGACTCTGATTAAATACAAAGCAAGCTGAAAGATAACTGTCAAGCTATCAGAACACAAGGAGATGACTTTAAAGGTCAGTCAAATTTAAATCTGTGTTTTTCAGGGGCGGAGGGGGTTCCATGGGCCAATTCCTGAAACCTTTTGATCACATCTTTTTGCACCAGAATTGGCCCAACCAGTGGAGGTGGACAGGTGCCAACAAAGGATCTGGTTCTGCTGGAAGATTACTCTTCCAACTTTAATAATAATGATTGAAATATTATGGATGGATGCTTAGTAAATGAAATTGTATTGGGACAAAGAGTGGTTGAGTTTCTGATGCACAAACAAGTGACTTTATTTACATCCGTTCCACAATAAATTAGATTAGATAATTATAAAACAAGACATATTTCAGACTTTCATGCTTTAAACCCCAGATGAGCTCAGCTTGGAAAGGACATCAACTGGCTCGGACAAAGAATGTGGGTGTACTCTTACCTGTATGTCCTGCAGCAGCTCTTGTTTTCTGCGCCGGATGCTCTCCAGCTCCTGACGCTCCTCTGGACTCAGGTCATCAGGCACTGAGGACAGAAGTATACGCAGCACTAAATAAGAGATCAAATACTCTCCCTCAGAGAAGAAATACAAATGTGAAAATCCCCTCTGGAATCAAACTGAAATTAAACAAAAACTACAAGAAAACCATACACACAAATGAAGAACAGAGATCTGAAATTCCCACTGCTCAGGGTCACTATGGCAACACAATCTTTGATCCATCATATACCCACCACCCCACCCCACCACCACCCAAAATTCAGTCCTGAACTAGAGGAAGAAAGCAAACCTCTCGGTCTTATATAAACACACAAACACAAACACACACACACAATCATTTTCATATCTTAGTGACGACATCTCAGTGACATAATGCTTTCCCTAGCTGCTGACCCTAACCATCAAAAATGAATGCCTAACTCTAACGCAAAATGTAACCATAACCTAAATTTAACTTTGACACTAAAACCGCATTTTGAGCCTCAAAAATGCCTTCAGACTCATGGGACACGCAATTTGTCACCATAAGTATAGTAGCATGCCAATCTTCTGTCCTCACATGTATACACACACGCACTCATGCACACACACACACACTCTCTTGGTGAGGTTATATTACTGCAGTGGTTGACAAACTTTTTCTGGCATGTCCCTTTTAGAGGTCAAAAAAGCCCAAGCACCATAGTTGTTACCAGGAAAAGGGAATAAAAAGTGAAATTAAGATCAACATGATAACATCGGTAGTAACTTTGTCCCAAACCATATTCTTCCTCTGGTCCTCCACACAAGTAAAGACAAAAAGATAAAAAACAACAATACTATTTGCTATTTACTACAAAATAATAAGAGACTATAGTGTGAATAATTTATCCACATGAGCTCAGTACTTAAATCTCAGCATGTATTTAAATTACAAAAACTGCACCAACGCTCACAGCTCCTGGATAATTTATCTTAATAACTTTGATGATTCTTGCTTTTAAGGAAGGCCTTGGTGAACTTTAGGGAAAACTCTGCACTGACAGGTATAACAGCAAATTAAAACAGAAAAAAACCCCAAAACAAAACAAAAACCAAGTGTGGATTAATAATGTAATAATGAAAACACAACTATACACAACTAGAGGAAATAATTTTAATGTTGGTCTGGTTTGATTAATTCTGTGATCACACCTTTCCCAAGGAGCCTTTATGACACTGATGAGTCTGTATGATGTATGTGTACTTCCTAAATTTTATAATCTGACACATACAATCCATATCATAATAATAAAAACTGAAACTAATAGAAGACAAAATAAAGTAAAACAATAGATCTATCAGATCAGATTTCATGTACTATCATGAACTTTATAACATGAGCTGAAGGTTTTGTTACTGAAACAGGATGTTTGTTTTTGGTCTATAAAGAAAAGAAAAAAAACAGTCAGACCTCACATAGAAACCTCAAAGAAAACATCTGATGACTAACAGTTGGCACATTAGACTTGATATATTAGTGTACCTATCAAAGTTGAATGGTGTTCCTCCTTATGAGAAACACCCCAACCGTACATGAACGAATGTGTACGCTGATAGAAGGGAGGTTCATGTACCCACAGACACCCAATATATCTGCAGAACAACGATAACACAGGAACAGACGAGAGCTGCTGATACACGTACTTGTGGTTTTTCTT
This sequence comes from Neolamprologus multifasciatus, assembly GCF_963576455.1. Lineage (NCBI taxonomy): Eukaryota > Metazoa > Chordata > Actinopteri > Cichliformes > Cichlidae > Neolamprologus > Neolamprologus multifasciatus. Next base: position 9,035,556 of record NC_140446.1, on the reverse strand, counting down.
AAGAAAGCTTGAGTGGGAAGAAAAGGAAAGGAAAAAAATGTAAAAACAACACATCGGGTTGGCTCAGGACAGGATTTTGTAGGTTCGCTATGATTATAATGTTATCTTTTTTTGACAGAAATCTCAATTTCCTGTTAATTTTGAGCATTGTTTAAACAAAAACTTCCACTTTGATTGAACAAATGAATCCCCAGATAAGAAACCTGATTGAAAATTTTCATGATTTTCCTCTGGGACTCAGGCTCAGGGACCACAGCACCATTGTGCTGATGTGGAATATTTCTTGTTTCACACATACATATTTGCACACAGCTCACCTCTGCATTGTCAACAGTGAATCTTCCTCTTGTCTGTGCTTCACAATAAAACTACTGTATGAAATGGTCTAACCTAAGAAAAAGTGGAAGAAAGGTCACAATTGACGTTGAATAACAAGCAGCCAGAGAGGACAAATCACGCTGTGCTGCTGCTGTCTGTCGGCCTCATTAGAGAAGTCCTGCTGAGAGATTCAAGTCAACTGTTCACTTCACTTTGCCATTGTGACCATGTTACTGAGTGTCAACCTCTGCAGAAACATTTATCAAATGTTTAACACATAAGGTACTCTAGGCTCGTGTTAGTATGTTTTACAATATAACTAAAATACAAATTGTTAATCAGGGAGTTTTTACTTCTTGGAGTCTAAACGTTTTCACAGCCTTTTAGAGGCTTTTGGGATGCCCGCCACTTTAAAGACTGGCGTGTGAAGGTTAGCTTTTAAAACCAAACTTGATTTTTTTCTTATTTTCTGATCGGTGGTAAGGTTGGCTTGAACAGGAAAGGAAGCTAGCTCCCCGCAAAGGTGTACAAGAAACTGATCAAAGAACAAAAAAAAGAAACAGACAGTGGCTGCACTTAACAGCTTCCCTTGTTTTTAATTGCTTGGGCTCCCTTAACTCTGAGGGCTTCTCTATTACAACTTCTGTCCTTTAAACGACAGGACCGAAACAGGCAACAAAATCCAGAAGTAGCCCAGGGACTACTTGTTCCACATATTTTTCACACTGCCCCCTGGTGACAGCACACAGCTACAACATGTAGCTGTTTTATATACGGTAGGCTGTGTGTAGGACATCATGATACGCTGGGAATTATTATTTGTAGATCGTCCCCAACCACAAACTGCTCTCAAATGATTGCAAATAGTTGAGACATACTCATTGCATCACGAGTTTTACGTGGCTTTGTGATGGCTGTACTGGAGTAATGTTTACTTTGGGTTTCTTCGCTTCTTTTACAGTATCGTTCAACTTCACAGTGGCACGCATAGTTTACTGGTCTCAAACCTGCTAGTCAGTAGCACACTGTATTATTTTTTAGCGGTTGATAAACAGCTTGTAGGTGCACTGCCTCTTTCAGGTGGTAGATGCACATTACTAACAGACACTGGTAAATTAAGGGAGAATATTTTTTTCGCTTAACATCTTAATGAGTAAAGCTTAACAACTTTATACAAGATGTAATCTAGCTGAGGACAAATCTTACAGATCATTTCTATATTATCAGTTAATACCAGACTGGACTATGAAATGTAAGTAAATTCCCACCAAAGGTTCTCATAGAAAACAAAAGTATGACAATCTAAGCAAACTTGTAATTACAGTACGTTTTTGTCAAACCATTTGAAAGACTTGGGACCTCCAGACATCTGTGACTGTCAAAATCCAAAAATGGCACCGAAGGATTTAATATAATTTGTATTTGTCAGACTTATAAACAGTGATGAACTGGCTAGTCACGCACACCCCTGACCCACAAAAGGAGGTTTAAGTAGGCTGCAGCAGCTCTTATTATAAACCTGAGGGCATAAACAACAAACTATGTGAGTATTGAGTCAGTGAAACTGGCATTCACACTGACTTCCCCTCTATGCTAAGAGAGGAAATAAAACAAACGATTTATGACAGCTTGTGAAAGAAAATATTGTCCTTTTCTCAAACTGGCACACACACACACACACACACACACATTCTGGCATAAATACCAAGACACCTCATCTCACTCTGCAAACCAGCTGCTCTGCATAGTCTCAAGGGCACTGAGTATGTATTAGTGTCTCTGCTAGGACCAGCTGCTTGGCATATCCAACCATCAAACCTAGGCCTAAAGTTTGCTCTATAACCTGCTTCCACTGTCTGCACCACATCACATCCTCCTGAAGCAGAGAGACAAAAAAAACCCCGCATCAGTCAAGTTACAGTTAGCATCTGTTCTGGTTTCCGTTCTCAAAAAGTTTCACAAGAGGACATGCACTCATTCAGGATAACTGAACACCTACACATTTGCGTCATAATTCTAATACTCATACCCAAGAAAGCTTCTGTCTGCCGAGAGACGCCACCGGCAGCAAGAATGGTCCCAGTACAACCAGCTCAGCCCAGCTTATAGCACTGAAGTCCACACAGCTTTAGGTTTATCATCACTTCCAGTAAAAGAAAAAGCGTGTTTCTTTCAAATAAACCAGCTTTGACCAAACTTTCCAATCCCTAACCCAAATCCTGTGGTCCTCCAGTCTAACCTCAGTAGTCCTTATAACCTCATTCCAGCAAAGGAGGGAGGGCAGCAAATGAGGATAAGGACAAATGTGTGTTTAAGAGGGGGGGGGGACCCTTGAACTCTCATCTCTCTCCCCCTCCTCCTTGTTCTGTCCATCTTGACTCCTCCCTTGCTCATTTACTCCATCAATGAACGGACTCCCCCACGTGGAGACTGGGGACAAGGAGGAAATTTTTAAAAAAGGATGGGGGGTACAGCTTCACATGAGCAAGGACATTGTTTGCCTTCCAGCCCAATGAAGCAGTTTTAGCCAGTTAAAAACAAACAAGCAAGCATTTCAAACTCTCTTTCAAAGACTGTATTAAGTTTATTTGCTGTTTATTTAGTGTCTTTGACCTCCAGCAAGCAGTTTTCCTTTCATCCACAGCCACTAAATCGGCTGACTGAGCTGCAACATTCTTGCTTTAACTTTCACAAAAGTGATTAATGAGTGATTCCCATACAGAGGCAAATTAAAATCCCTAAAATATTCCTTTAAAAAAAGGAAAAGGTTGCTGGATGGTGGGGCTCATGACAGCTTGACAAGCAGAAAGACTAGACAAAATCTAATCACAACTAACCACGGCTCCACTGCTTAAAGAAAATAAGAGAAAACGTCAAAAGATACCACTGCAAAAGGAACCTGGACAGTATAATCTGTTGGGAGATGTTAGCTAATGTTACAAAGGCACCTTCGAAACAAAGACCCCTCCTGAAATAAACCCCAGAGAGAAAGACTTCTTGTTTCACTCTGTCAAAAATGTCTAAAAAAGTGTGGGAGGCAAAGAGGATGACAGAATCTATAAATATACTGTGTTTTAATGGTTAACACGGAAATGCATAGATCTTTGTTAAGTGATGCAACTCAGGCTCCATGCAGTTAATACCACGTGTAGCCATGAACCGAAGGCCTGTTCAGAGCTGGAAATAACCCTTGTGCGTCTCCTAAACAAAGCCATACCAAAATATATGGTAAAGCAATGAGAAGGCTGACTCACTTCTCCTGGGGATGGAAAATGCAGCCAATATCAAAAACAACAGTTTATTCTTCTTTCTCTGCTCATCACATGTGTTTGCAACCAGAAAGTACCATGACCCAGGACCTAAGGCAAAGCAGTTTGGTTACAACAAGAAAATATCTGTATTTTGAGATCTCAGCGTCTCCTAACGCACAAGTCAGTAATTGTCTGTTTCAGTGTTCACAAGCCCATAATTGTCCATTTCAAGGATAACTGGCTCAACAGTAAGGATATAATCCTCCCTGGTTGCATTTGTACAGCCTTAAGGCTAAGTCCAATAAGCAATGAGGCTAAAACCGATAAAATGAGAAAAGAACATGAGGGGGAACACGATGTGCCCCGGAGAAGAAATACTTAAATTACAGAGAAATAAAGTGCGGGCATTATAAAATGTCAGCTGCAGTGCACAGAAAGTGGAAGAAACACACTACTAAAATGATGCTCCAAAGTAAGGTGAAATAAAGTTGTAATGCAGTTCATATTACCGGAAGTTCATTTTGATAGCTTTCCCTTGCTCTTATGAACATTAAGCCATCTATTTTTCAGAATAAGGTGGGGCACCATCCTGTATGAGATTCTGTATGTATCCTGTATGTCATTTTCACAGGAAACAGCAGCGGTGCTGCGAAGACGCTGACTTATAATCCAAATTCATAACTATACGTGTGTGTGTTTACAGCCTCCTGTGTTGTTGACAACTCTTTGCTGTTTTGAGTGCAGTTCATTCACTTCCGAACCAATAAATGGTTGCATTGATTGTATTTATAGACTCATCTGGTGCTGCACAATACGTACAGCCCCCCAGGAGGTCTGGCACCGACCCAGATTAATAATAATAGATCTCTTGTGCCAGTTAATAAAGACTCCCAAAGAGCATTAATAAGTCAGACACATGAGGACTTGTTGCTTTCGCTCTGAGTACAGGATATTAAATGCCAAAACACATACTAAAAAAGTACCTGCTACTGGAGCGAGCTCACCTCGCTTACCTATCCGTAACTATGCACAAAGTTATGCTAGTGCGCTAGCTATCCGTGTTAGCCTCTAGGTTAACGCTGTTTAACTAAACCGCGTCAGGTAACTTACCAACTTCGTCTTCCATTTCCAGAACCATGTTCCTACTGTTGGTCAGCGCTGTCCCCAGGAAACCACGCTAAATGTGACACTTTCTAAGTAACTTTAAAGTCCAAATAAGTGGCTATAGTGTGTCTAGTTTTTCAGTCAGTTACCGTTAGACTGGCAGTTGATGACAACTGACTGCGAAGAGACAGCCGGTGTCTGGCAGGATGGTGGGGGCGTGGCTTAAGCGGCAACAGCCAATCAAAGACCTATCTATGTGTCTATCTGTCTGTCTGTCTTCAGAAATTAAAAATAAAAATAGGTATGGGTTATGGTTTTCACATCCTTTATACTTCATATCCTTTACTTTGTGGTGCTCACTTACGCAGAAGGGGTCGCCAAGGGAGTTTTTACACCGGATGTCTTTTCTTACGCAAACTCAAAGGATCTGTGTCTCCTCCGGGGATCACTTCGTGGAGCTGCCGGTTATCAGGTAAATGTATAAACCACCACACTATACTACACTGTGAAAATATAAATTCACAAGCAGACAATTTCTTTATTTCATTTAGGTATACAACTATAGAGGCCTCAACTATAGTATACAGTGTATAGAATAGGATATATATATATATATATATGTTTGTGTGTGTACTGCATAGTATATATGCATATGCATATACTATATGCATAGTATATACACACTTATGAACTTTATTAGGTACACCTTGCTAGTACTGGGAATGTTGGCCAGAGACTTTGGTCCATAGTGACATGATAGCATCAGATTTGTTGGTTCTATGTCCATCATGTGACTCCAGTTCCATAACATCCTAAATGTGCTCTATTCGACTGAGATCTGGTGAATGTGGAGGTCATTTGAGTACAGTGACCACATTGTCACGTTCAAAAAACCTAACTAAGCTTTTTTGATGAGTTACGTTATCCCGTTGGAAGCAGCCATCAGAAGATTGATCATTGTGGTCATAAAGGTACTCGGGTAGATTGTTGTGTTTCATTGATGGTGAATTGGTACTAAGGGGCCCAAAGTGTGCAAAGAAAATATCTCTCACATCATTACATTTTGCTTAAGGGACATTCTGACCCTGCCATCCAAATGTTCGAGCAGAAATAATTACTCATCAGACCAGGCAACATTTTTGCAATCTTCTGTTGTCAAAATGTGGCGATTCTGTGTGAATTGTAGCCTCAGTTTCCTGTTATTAGCTGACAGCAGTGGCAAATGGTGGTATCTTCTACTGACGTAGCCCATCTGCTTCAAGGTTTCCGGTACTGTGTGTTCAGAGATGGTCTTGTCTATACCTTGGTTGTAACAACTTTTTAAGTAAGTTATACCGTTGCCCTCCTATCAGAGCAATTAAGGTTTCTCCCCCAAACCTCAGACCTCAGCAAAATTTTTGCCCATTTTTTCTCCAGAGAACTGTGGCTCACAGGATAATTTCTCTTTTTCTCTGCAAATCCTAGAGATTATTATGCTAGAAAATCCCAGCAGATGAAATGTTTCTGAATTATGCAGACCAGCATATCTCACTTCAACTATGTACAGAGAGATAGATAGTTAATTTTGTGTAGTAAAAAACTGAAAATCACAGCAACATTATATGTTTGCAACTTCAGATTTCTATGTATTTATGTCTATACTGATTAATGTGTGAGCTAAAATCACCTTTAATGGCTTTTGGGCTGGGGATTTTGACAAAGTGACATAATTGTCTCTACATTTAATGTTAGAATAATAGTACCCACCCGCTGGAAAAGAGAAACATATTTAACAACGAGGGTGTGAAGCCAGAGGAAGCTGGGTTTGATATCAGAGATAGCCTGCCTGTGTGAAAAAGGAAGGGAGAGGAGAGGGTGTAGTGAAGGACGGAGGAAAGGAGGGAAAAGGATTGCAGCTGTGCGCCTGAATTGGTGCTTTATTCAGAGTTCGGACACGTCAAAACAGGATATGTTGGGGTGGGGTAAGGAAGAGCTGCCGCTGTTCAACAGCTTAAAGGGTCAGCTCGGAAAACATTAAAAACAGTTTGCTTTAAGGGGGACTTTTTCTGGTTATGATACAAACAGCTCACAGTGAGGTCAGTCCATTATCAAGAGTGAAAAAAAGGACTTTTAGAGAAGCTGCTGCTGATTTTCACACTGAGATAGAGGGCTAGCATATTTAAAAGCTTGGATGCACTGAACTAAACTGTCTGCACAAGTTGAGGTAACTGAACCAGTAAGTCTTCAATCAGGGCTGACAAAGCAGGCCTTAAAAAAAGTCCACTTCTCATTTGAACTTCATAAATCATAAATATCAACAGGTTTGTGAAGTTTGTCAGCAAAATCACATCAGTTTCTGTTAATATTATAGATTTGTGCTGTTACAATGTTTGTCTTTATCAGCCTCATTCCTCTTTTTTCTGCACATCAAGTAACTTTAAACAAAGAACAGCTCTCTTAATGTAACAGCAAACTAGAAAACATGAAAACATTTAAAGAGGAGGGCGCTAAAATCGTAATGTCAAAGCAGGCTACACTTAACCTGATCGACTAAAGGGTTTAGGAACAAAAGAAAGAAAGAGAAGCTATAAGAAGCTGCTGGAAAGTCATAAAAGCTCAAGGTAAATGGATGTAATCTGTGTGCTGCTTTCATGGTGTTATAACGGCTTCTGAATGAGCACCCTGACACAACATGAAAGCACCTGCACAGAGGGAGAGCAGTGGGCAGCGATGGAGATTATGTCACTCTGTGCAGCACCCACTGGAGAGGAGGATCCTGGACCAGACCGTGATGGGTGTGCGTCATGTTCTCAAATCAAGCCCACCATCTCACACAAACACATACACACTGACTCATGTATGTACATAGAAATGTCACACACACACACACACACACACACACACGCGCACACTACAGAGTGCTCTGTGTCTTGATAGCCTAACTGAAAATCACCAAGGCAACTGAACACTGATAGCACTTTGTGCCAGTCTTGCGCTCCACGTCGCTCTGAGCAACATAAAACCAACAAAAAGCTGCGATAACAACAATAATGTTTCATTTTTAAGCACTTTTTTTCAAACTCATGAACACCTTGTAATCCTTGAAATCTGCTCACAAATACCCGACAACACATTTTCTATCCAAACCAAGAAGACGGGGTTCCTTAAAAGCTCTCACCTGCAGCAGGTGGCCCCGGGCGGACTGTAGGGCAGAGAAATGCCTGGAAACTGGACGCACACAGCTCACTTACTGTCCCCATCACACCAGTCAGGAGTTTCAGTGTTTCAGTATCCTCTTTGCAGCATCTTCTTTTTACTCGTCCTTAAGCCTGCGTCATGTTTTACTAAAAGCAACTCTGGACTCCTTGGAAAAAAAAAAAAGGCGGTTTTCGCTCCTGACGGCTACCAGACTCTGACGAACTCTCAGAAAAATACTCTCCACTCGCTCTCCCCCTCTCTCTCTCCCTCTCTCACGCTCTCTCCTCGCTTTTGATCACACACTTGACCTCACTCGTGTATCAAAACCCATCCACGTCTACCACTGCACACACACAAAGGAATCTCGCACTTTAGGGTTTTGAAGAAGTACAAAAGGATACCTATACTGATTATGAAAACTGAAGCAGGCGGTGTCCCTATAAACAGTTGTTGAAGTATTCTTGGAGCTGATGACAAATGTACACACACATGCAAACAGCCTCATATCATCCTGCGTTACTCCCCCACACACACATCAGAGCCCAGTTTAGTTTAGTCAGAGCTGAGTGAACGTACACATATAAAGATAGAGCTGCAAGAAAGATTGCACTATTGTATGAAGTCCTATGTGTTAAGCAGTGTGGGGTAGGGGGTATGTGAGCATCCAAAAAGTATTTGAGTCTCATTTAAATAACCTTGACTAACCCATTTGGAGGTCTCGTGACATAGTTCTCATTGACTTATGGTGGAAAAAATTATCACAAAGTCATTTGTGCAGAATAATGCTTATTACTGTGTACTAATCATTTTTGCCCTTGGGCCCCCTATCAGATTCATTCAGCCATAGCTTCAGTGTATGAGGGGGGGTTTTTTTTAGCAGCAAATTATTCAGCTCTAAGGGTGGTGTCTGAAGCTGGTAACTGTCAAATGAGTAAGCTTTTGGTTATGGGATATTGTGGAGTGTTTATTACACCATTAATCCTCTGGATTAAGGGTCAGAGATGTTTTATTTTGTATCACATAATAGAGCCCTTTAGAAAAGAATGACTAATGGACAAAAAAGAATGTTTTGTTTTTGTCAATGAAGGCCTGAAGGATAAGTGTAGTATCAGTAGAAAGGTAGCGACACTGAAATTCACAGCATTAACGTCAGCAGCATTTGAATAGCAGTGTCGGCAGTAATAGAAGCACCAGGCTGAATCAAAACCACTTCCTAGCAGAGTGAAAAAGCCAGACAAAACAACATTGTGCAAGACGTGTGAAAAATGTCAGCAGTTGTTGTAGCACTCCTTGCATGAGGTTCCTGTATAGACCAAATACTTAAAGCTAAATATAAACTGCATCTGCCATAGAGGCCCAGTGCCACCACTTAGACAAACAATGGCTGAGCTGGCGAGTCTTTTAATTCACAGCATCTCTGCTCTTTCTTTGATTTTCTCTCACACCATTTCCTATACCTCTATTTCTCTCTTTCACCCCCTTCACTCACTAAATTTGTTCGATCCTGTTCTCTCCCGTTTGTCTCCCTGTAGAGCCGACCTCTTTGTGTTGCACTTGACCTCATCCACTCTTGAACTTTTTGTGCCACTTATCGCTCCACGATGTGTGCCTCTTTTTCTCTCCCAGAGCTTCTGTCCTCTCTGTGCAGATGAACAACCAGAATTAGTTTCTCTGTTCAACATTGTTAACCATACTTATGAATGCATGTATATGCATATACATACATATATATATATATATATATATATATATATATATGCAACTAACTCTTAGAAACCAGGCACCAGAGGTGGCACTTAAAGCAGAAAAAGAGTGGGCGGTGTAATGTAAGCAGCTGCAGTGAACCTTTAGGTGATTTGCATATCAAATTAAAAAATACAACACAGCATCAGGCTTTGTTGGTCAGTGAACCACAGTCTGCATATTAATCAGCATTTCAGATGATAAATCCTATTCTGTTAAAACTTCTTCTGCTTATCATTCAAACTATTTCAAATATAAAAACAATAAACAGAGTCTGATAGGTGGGTGATGCATCGGGGCTCACTGCACGTCTTTCCCCCGTTTCTTTGCTTTGCACACACGAGCTTATGCAAAAATATTAAAACAACATTGTTCACGTGACAGACATGACATTAAAGTTCATTAAAGCAAAATCAAAGAAGTAGTGAGAAGTAAAAGTTATATTTAAGTAGAAGTAACAATGGATACTATGTGCAAATTATCCACCATATCCTTCAGGCCAATAGGTCAGACTCTTACTGGCTTCTTTTATGTCTCAAATGGTGACATGATGGCTTTGTTACTGTGAATGCATCGCTCGTCTTCACCTTTTCAGGGCATCTCAAACACAACAACTTCATCAGTGAGCCGGGGGAGTCGTACCCTTGATTGGGTGTCTGAGTCGAGTTTGGCCACAGCCTTCATCCTCAGCTCAGTAGATCACTGAAAGGGACTGGGCATTATCTGGTTGGCTTAAACTGCTCTTTCCTACAAGGGTCGGCTTAGTATGTCCGTACTGGTCTCTACTGCTCCCATGGCATTGTAGCCGCTGGATCTCCAGCTTTGATAGAAGAATAGAATTGAATAGAATAGAATAGAATAGAATAATCCTTTAATTGTCCCACGAGGGGAAATTTGGGTGTAACAGCAGCAGGAAAGACACATATACAAACAAACAGTACACAAGACACAGAACAGAAGCATACACAATTTTTACATATTTACATATTTACATCAAGGATAGTAACATTGTGATTCAAGCACCATCCTTCTCACGGAAAGTAGGAAAGACTGGATTCGTTATCGTTGATCTATTTATTGAGTTTTTGGTTCCTGTTGTATTTTTTTGCTTTCTAGTTTCTTTCTGCCTTGTTTATGTTGTAGTGCTTTCTATGTTCCCTCTATTTCAACTATTATTAAAGTCTGACTTCTGTTTTATGTTTTTCCCCAACTTCTATCACTGTCGTCATGTTGCTTCTGAATGGAGCAGGCAGTTGTATTCAGAAAGGTTAAAAAGGCTGTACGCCTCAGCACTAAGAAGGTGACACATCAGGCTAGCTTCTAGACCTTTTAAGACACTCTCGGGTTGATTGTTGTTGTAGTGCAGAGACGGAGATGAATTTATTTCATTTGCGAGTTGTTATCATGGAAACGCTGGTTTGCTGAAGCATAGACGATGCTCTGAGCAAAAGTGCACTGATGCAACACCGAACGACAGTTGCACAGAGACAAGTTTCAGTGAGCTCAACACTTATCTGGAAATGATGAACTATGTGAAGCCTTTTTTTGCCCTCCTCCTTTGTCAGCTGCTGTTATCATTCACATATGTACTGTCACACAGCTAAATTAAAGTATGTCAACAGCTGTTAGACAGTCACTGTGAAATTAGCACAGACAGTCATGGTTCTGATTACAATTTATCTTGTAATGACTTTAGTCTGCCTCACTTTTCCCCAAGAGCCTCCAGAGATTTCTCAAATTTGTCAACACGTAGAGTAAAACTCGCAGTTTCTGTTGCAACGAGAGAATTTCCTTTGGGATGAATAAAGCTTTCTCTTTCCTGCTTGGTGTAACACTTTGATAGTCCTCTCACTTTTTTATTTGTTTTGTTTTTTTGTTTTTTAACTGGAATATCTCACTGAACTCTATACATTACTGTGATATTTGGCTCGCGGTCTCCAGAGGATGACTTGTAAAACCTTTTTTCCCAGACTTTCTCCAACACTTTTGTTTATGATGAAATCTCAAGAAAACGTATAGCGTAGCATTATTCACATAGGCCTCGGGGAAACGAAAATGAGAAATGCTGAAAGAAAATGCCGGCTTGTACATTTTAAAAATGAACCTGATCAAATTGGGAACGTGTTACAACCTCAAAAGTGTGGTTACCTTCAGATTTAAAATAAGAACAGGGAACAGTTAAAGATAACAGATAACTGCTGGCAGTCTGATGTATGTATGTAGGGACCTGGTGCCAAAGAAAGGAGGTAATAACTAGTTCCATTTTCTGTTGTCTTCCTCTGAATGACCTACACTCTACTGTGTACATCTTAGTATAAAATCCTGGTATTAAATCTCATAGATATTCTCAGTCCTATGTGTTTTGAAGAGGCAGCTGTGCTTGAATTGAAGGCACCTGGATTTATTTTTAAGGTTTGTTTCATCTTCTTGCCTTCAGCTCGAGCACTTAAACACCATCACGACCTGGATGGATGAGAACCTACACAGATGCTATGTCTCCTGATGGCCACTGGGTGGCATTATAACTACACAATTACAGCAGCCTGTGTGGAAACACAAACGTGTAGTGCACCTATATGATCAAAAATGTAATGATGATGGACCAAACTGATACGACTTTTATTTCACTGGGCAAAAAGACATCAGCTGTAAGAGTTTACTATGAGAGTGTGACATCATGTGACTGCAGAGGTTGTGGCTCAGAAGGTAGAGCAGGCTGTCTACCTCCTAAGAAGTGAAAGGCCAGACAGTTGATCCCCGGCTCCAGTCTGCATGTTCATGTATCCTCGAGGAAGATGCTAAACCCTGAGATGCATCTGGGCTACAACTGGGATCATCACACTGATGAGCCCTCACGCGGTTAAAGGCAGGATCTTCTATCATCATCTTTATTGTCACTGGGTATATTAGCAAAATCACATAATAACACATCTCCATTTTTCATCAAACACGCTGCTTTCGCAACACTGATTTGAAATCACCACAAAGTTGCACTTATGAAACTTTACTTGTGAGCTGTTGTTGCTCTAAAAATGTTACACAGTCAAACTTCTTGTTGTTTTCCTGTAAGCTCTGGATTTGCTTCATGAAAGGATGTCAACACTCGGTGACGCAACGTCATTGTCACCTTGTCTCCTCATTTGATCCATCAGGAAAAAAAAAAAGATTATAATATGTAAAATAATAATTTTATTTTGCATTTGAGGATGAAAACGTATTTTATCTCTGAAGAAAGCAACATGTAACAGAAGGTTTAATCTTTGATTTGATATTTCATGTGTACACTTCTAATGGTTTAGTTCTTCCTTCTGTCTTCACCAAGTTGACCAAGATTGCAAAGCAGAGGGTGCCGCAATAACACGCCAACCTCACACACTCCAGACTTACTCAACAGGTTCCGACACAAAGAGGAACAGCAAATGTATTGAAGAGAAATGACATGAACGTTCATATATATAAACATTCCCTTAAATATATACCAAGTTGACCTTAGAGAGAAAGCTCAGAGTAGGAAGAAGTGAAATCCTCTCTGGCACGGGATGATTTATACAATCCTGTTGAAATTACCAAGAAGAGAATGAACAGAGATGACAAAACCGCCCAATCTGGGCTCTGCCTGCACATTTCTCAAATAGTTTCCTAGCTGAGTCGACCACCGCATCTACTCGCCCTTCTCTGTCCAGCCTCGCTACTCACTCCACTCTCACATTTGGAGGACGTCCCTCACACACAGAGTACCTCGGTGGGAAATTAGCAGAAGCCAAATGAAAGCAGAGACTGACTGCTTAACACCAGTTTTAAAAATCTTTGGATATCACCAGTACTTGAATTAAAATATACATGAGTGCGGCAACAAAGCAACCATTTTAATTTATATCTGAAGGAATTTGTAAGAATGTGAGAAGTGCATTGTTTACCTTTGTTTTGACTCCCAAACGTCCCCAGGCATCCTGAGGACCTTCTGAAGGTTTCAGGTGGCACCAAATATGATTGAGAGGAGGCTGAAATATGTATATCAACCTTTATTTTAGATTATAGTTTGCATGTCAGGAGGTTATTTTAAATAAAGTTATTCGTTTTTATAGTATTAATCTTATGTCTATTGTGTCTTTTTGCTTAAGTCCAAGTTTAGTTGACAAGGTTAGCCCATTCTGAGGTACAAGCTTGTAGCTTCTAGTTAATTTCAGAGGCAGCTGCTGAAACCAAGTGCCAGCTGTGGTCTTTTCTTTTTTGGTTATGCTTTGAGTATCTTTAGATTTGGTGAAGAAACCTCTGGTTCATTGGTAATCCAGCCGCTTTGGGGCATTCTAACCCTGCCATTTACACTCACTGACCCTCTGTTAGCTACACCTGCTCATTCACACAAATATCATGTGGCAGCAACTTAATGCATTCAGGCATTTGGGCCTATCCAAGAAAAAAGGTAATCTAAGTGACCTTAAACGTCGTGTAGTTGTTGTGCCAGACTCATTTGAGTATTTCAGAAACTGCTAATCTACTAGGTTTTTCGCACACAACCAGTTTCCCAAGCTGGGACAAGTTTGGTAGTTTACAGAGAATATTCTGATTAAGAGAAAATATCCAGTAAGCAGCAGGTCAGTCCATTCGTCCGTCTTCAGTGTTTCTGGGGACGGAAGTCTGTTTCAGCTGTCAAAGGTTGAGAGTTGAGGCAAATCCCGGACAGGATGTCTGTAGCAGGCCTTCAGTGAAAATCCCCATTTGATGCCAGCAGGCAGAGGGTAGAGGACAGACTCCTGTGAGCTGATAGGAAGGCAACAAAAAGGGTCAGAAACTGACTCCATCATCAAAGATGGAACTGTATCAGTGGTTCAAGCTTCTGCTGGTGGTGTAATGGTGTAGACGCAATTTTCTTGACACACTTAGGACCCCTTAGTATCAACTGAGCATGATTTAAACACTAAACACTGACTATGTCCATCCTCCTATGACCACAGCATACCTATCTTCCAATGGCTGCTTCCAGCAGGATAACACAACATGTCACAAAACAGAAATCATATCAAACTGGCTTCTTGAACAAGAATGAGTTAACTGTACTCAAACAGCCACCAGCTCTCCATCCAATAGAGCACCTTTGGGATGTACAAATCTGCAGCCGCTGTGCGAAATTCTGAGAAATGTTTCCAGCATCTTGTTGAATCTATGGCATGAAGAATGAAGAATTATAGCAATTCTGAAAGCAAAAGGGCCGACCCAGCACTAGCAAAGTGTAAATAATAAAGTGGCCGTGAGTGTATATATAAGCCTTTCATACGGCACTTGATTCTCTAAAGTTTATCGGCCTCACATCCATGGCCATTTATAATCACCAGCTGAGTTAACATGTATGTCATTGGACTGTGGGAAGAGGTCGAAAGAAACCCACAGACACAAGCAGGATGTGGTTAGCGTGACACTTACTTGGTCTCCCACTTGAGGAGAAATGACAACACACAGGCAGCGTGTACTCTTTGAAACTTGTGGTTTTTTTATTTGATAATACTGAATACTTTGTCCTTCGCCCGGACTTACACAAAGCATCAAACACATGCACAGTCCTCTATTCACACAAGGAACCCATTTCCCATTTCTCTATATCTTTCTCCGGTTAATCGCTCTCACTCTCACGTTACTCCAGCGCAAGAGGACCTTCGACACTACAGCTAAAGACATCGTAGACAAAGACAGCGAAAACACACGCACGCACACACACTCACAAAAAAAACCAACCAAACAAAAAAAGACAGGTATAATAATAACACTGAAAAAAATACAAAGTAATGGAAACTGGAAAGAGTTTACTTTTAAATTATGCCTCTAATACTCCATCATATATATATTTTTTGTTAATGTAGCTTGAGGTTTATAAAACAGCACTGTAAACATTAAGTAACTGCTTTCTAGGACAGCTATAAAGCTTTCATTAATAACTGGAAGGAGCAAGAAAGTCAAAGCTAATATTAAGCGTATAAAGACCTTATTTTTTTATTACTCGTGAAATGAACCGTCTGCAAGAATATATCATGAAAACTGCTGTTTGCATTTACAATCAACAGATAATACAAAGACACTGAAATAACATCCCCGGAGCGCTTTTTTTGTTTCTCTTTCACACATAAAATCTGCAAAAAGATCCCTTTTATCCAAACCTTTCACACATCCACTTTTTTGTTCACTGCAAGTACTACTTTATATGTTATGACAAAGATAGCAAGGGATATGCTCGCGCTTTTTTCTGAATATGAATCACCAAAGCACTCAAAATGGGCGAAAAATTCTGCACCTGAGGTGGATCTGTCGGTCGGTCGGGGCAAACGATAATATCTGTCACATCAGAGTGTTCAGGCTCTTGTCTTTACTGGAACTCATCCTCAAAAAGTGCAAATCTAGTTCTAAAGCAGTAAATAATAATAATTATTATTATCAAGTAACAACAAAAGTATATGCATAGGTTCCCTACAGCTACATAACAAAGAAGAGGGGAGGATGTGAAGAGGAAGAAAGGAGGAGGAAGTGTGAGAAATTTGAGATATTTCTGATTGGACTCTGGGGCAGTGGAGAGGTGGTATTTAAATTTAGAGCGCTCATCTTCACGCAGCATAGACTGGTCCAGTGAGGCCGGTGACGGACGCAAAAATCCCCACCCAAAGAAACCAGAGAAGATTGCAAGATGATTCACGATCTTTTTAAAGAAAGCGTGTCGTCGTGTGGGCGTGAAAAAAAGTTCCCGGCGGAGACGATGAGAAAACTGTGAATTAAGAGTGCTCGGAGAGAGAGGGAGAGGGGGAGACAATCATTTTAAACAAAATGAAATGAAAAAAATAATAATAAAGGCAACTTGGAATTTGGCTTTGGAATAAAGAAAACTGGAGGATGAGGTAATAAAAGCAGGAAGATGATGGATAACCAATGGCTGTCTGAATACTGGGAATTGATTGGTGGAGATCAGAGCTGTTAAAAATTGCTTTGAAGGGGCAGGAAGTGCTCTGTCTCACTGAGAATTTTTATCCTCCTGACGCCAGCCTCAGGAGGAAGTTACATCACTTGACCAGTCTATGTCTCATGATGCTGTTTTGTTGTTTTTACAGAGCTGCTGTGTCTGAGAACAACCCCTGAGCCTCTCCAAACATAAAGAGTGACAAAGGGTTATTTTCAGACCAGCAGGTCATTTCTGTCACATTAGCTTTGCCTTTTTTTTAATTATAAAAAAAAATTACTTTATTTCATTGGAATTGTGTACATTTATCTCCGTCAGGCTCTGCGGCGTGCAGTCGCATGTGCTTAGGGGTCCTCGGCATCCAGGAACTCCTTTTTGGGTGGTGCGACGCCGCGGTACCAGGAGCAGGAGCCGTCTGCCCTCTTGACGCAGGCGTAATGGTTGGCTTGGCGGCCGTGCACCTGCTTCTCGATCATCAGGTCTGTCCACAGGCACTCCTCAGGAGCCGAGATTTCACAGGGCAGAGAGGGACAGCGCACAATCTGCAGAAACACAGCACAATCCGCTCTTTATGACATCAAACTATCAGAGATGGGTGTCACCTGAAATACCACTGCTGTTAGAAGACCATATCAAATGTGCCTTAAGGTCTAATCCTCCAGATTTTCATTAAATCAAGCCTCAGTTTTGCTTCTGATGGATAACTTTCAGTGCCAGCGTGCTCATATTACCCAACATCTACCAGGAATTTACTGGAAATGTTACAGCATGTAATCTGGAGTCATTTTATCAGCCTGAGTAGCTGTGGCTACACGCACACATTTTTTCCTCCTGACTGAACTCACGTAGATTTAAGATATCAGGGCAACTGTTTACATAAGATTTGACTGTCACGCGGTTTGGTGTTTAGGCAGCCATGTATCAGTAGATATGCTTTCTTTTTGGCATCTCCCTGAAGATGGATAGCCATCACCTGCTCAGTGTCTTCATTATGGCGGTTTTAACTGTTGGGGCGATCGTGGCTCAAGAGTTGGGAAAAAGCAGAAGTGTATGTTTCCAAAGTTACTTCAACATGGTACAACCACTCCTGTGAAGTATGTGGCATTGTGTTAAAACACACGTGAATGCTCCAGACCAACAAACTGCCAAAATTCCTATGACCGAAGTAAGAGTGTACTTAGATTGTACCTATATGACCATAGCCAGAGTTTACAGATTTATCTCTCCATTTAGAGAACTTAAGCAAACAGAACAAGCCACTATTTGTGCTTCAAATTCAAAGTGTTCAACTTGTGAAACACTGAGGGGCTTTTATTGTGAAACACCCAAAAACATTTAGAACAGATTATTGCCATTTTTAACTTTTAATGAAATAGATCTAATAGATAATTGCCTAAATCATCATTACATCAATAATGAATCATTTGAGACCCTCAAAGTTTTCCATCAGCTGTGTCCTGTAACATTTTGTAGTTTGCAGAAAAAGTTTGCCTGTCGTAAAAGTAGAGCGCCCTCTGTAGGAATTTAGTAAAATGAAAATGCACACCTATAAAAATCATTTGCTATGAGATTTATCAGCATAAGATTGCCTTCTGTTGGTTTTTGAGGTACTGGTTAAGCTAGGTTTTGCCCATGTGCACCATAAAGACTGTAAATCTGCCCAAAAGCACCTTTAAGGGTCGTTAATCAATATATTACTTTGTTCCTATTAAACATCCAAAAATCAGAGATCAGAGTGTGTACAAGCAATCCCTGTGAGGTGAAAGCTCACGCTTCAGTTCTTTATACTCTTGCCGGTGTATGACTTCATAGAGAAGAGATAATCATAATATGGTCATCTCAGCGCAGAAGCACAGAAATCCTGCCCACCCGAGCTTCAAACCTTATGTTTGCGAGGCAGCCAAAAAGAAGGAAGAGGGCTTACAATGACTTGTGGATGAGCTATAAGATCACCGATTATTTTGAAAGAATACAATCAGTATAAAAAAATACGAGGTTGAAAACGTGTAAGACGTCCCTTTTAATCTCTAGAACAATTAATAAAGAAAACAAGAGTATTCAAGTTACATTTACTGCTCTTTTGTTTGTTCCCCTGAATCGTGCCTCGTCTTGTTTGCTCTGCTATGTCTGGATGTGTAGTGGAGGAAGTGAATAGCTGTCTTTTTTTTCCTCCACGCCACGAGATAAACTGTACATGCAAAGGCGGCCCTCTGCTGCCTTACCTTGCAGTCACAGCCCATCTGGTAGCGCTGGCTGAGGCTCTTCTTCTGGGTGGTGCTCAAGGAGTCCCAGGGCATGATGTAATCACACAAAGTCACATGCATGCTGCCGCTGGCCTCGGCCTTGCCTGTATATAAAAAAAAAAAGAAAAAGTACACGTGTGACAGACGAACTTTAGACATAACAATATGCATGGTAAACACCACCATCACCAAGGCCAGGGTGCATCAGTATAAATGTTCTGGAAAAAAATCTGAACTTGTAAACATCAGATGACAGATTCGTGGAAAACCACTGATGAAATCTGTTACTTTCCAGACTGGTGCCTGCAGGCGTCAACACAGGCCACCTGTCCTTGTCAAGAGCTTATGTTTATGTTTCGTGCATAAAGGGGCACCAGTCAAAACAAGCGGATATTTCGAGATGAGATTACAAATCTATGGAGGCTGCACCCCCTCCACTTTGCCACTATCTGTCTGCATAGCAGCTCTCAACACGTATGTCCTCGCAGACGGGACCGACTCTCATTTCAATGCAACTCCTCTACTCATTAACCCTTCGCACTAAAGAAACGATGAATCATTCTGAAAGATGCCCCGGTCAGCAGAAATCAAACTTTCTTTCCCACTGCACAAAGTCGCTACATCTTGAGAAAAGAGAGTTGGGGAGAAAATGCTGGCTTCAGCAGTTCCTCCTCTTACAACTCTCTGTAATTACGGGCCAGTGTTTGCGGGCGCATCTCTGACTGTGATGGAGAAACCAGAGCACGAATGACATCACGATCCTCTGTGTCTCCGCTACTCAGCAAACTGAGTCTCATTCTGACACTGCGACCGCCTATCTTGCTTTAAAAATCGAAACAACCACCACAGGAAGGAAGCTGTGTCCAGGTATAATTATATTTGATGGGCAACACATTGGTGTGCCTCACAACAAGAAGGTCTGCAGCTGGCTGGGCCTTTTCTGTTGAGGGTTGCATGTTCTCCTCATTTCCTTCCACAGTCCAGAGACATGCACATCAGGGTACTGGTGATAGTAAAGCGGCTGTAGATGTGAATGATTGGCTGTCACTGCCTTATGACAGACTGGTGACCTGTCCACAGCGTACCAAAGAGGTGAGGAGCTGAGGAAAGGCTGTCGGTGGAGCTGTGGGTGGCCGCATGGTATATAACCCACAGAGGGCACCAACCGTAAAAACATAAAACCCAAACAGGTCAAAAAGATGTTAAGTGCGTTATGAAAAACAGCAAATTATAAAGGATACTCTCATGTGTAGGGATGGGTATCGTTTAGGTTTAATCCGATACCGGTGCCAAACCGGTACTTTTGAAACGGTGCCGGTGCTTAAACGGTGCTCAAACCGGTGCTTAAAGAATGGAAAACACAAAAGTGGTCCAAAAACCTCTCATGTTCAGCTGTTTTTTTTGTAAAAAGATAACAATGTTAGCCTTTTCTGCAGCTATGGGGCATATATGGTATCATTCTTGGCTGGAAGCAGTGCTTAAACAATGGAAAAAAACACAAACTTTGTCCAAAAACCTCTCATGTTTAACTGTTTTCCACTTTTTCTTTGGTCATTTTAGCCTTTTTGGCCAGGGTGAAGGGAGTATCTGCCATCAAAGAAGAAGACAGCTGCATGTAGCTATGATGGTGTTTGCTGTTCACCTTACATGCATTAATGTAATAACGTGGTTAGCCTACTCAACGTAAATTACACACGAACAACATTAAGCTACTCACGCAGAGAAGAACGGCTGCTGCTGCCATTATCATCCGTCATCATTTCTGTTACACTGGCAGGGCTAGGGGCCAGGACTCTCCTCTTCGGGTTTTTGGGGATGTTGCTAATTCCGGGTCCGATAACAGGCAACCCACAAGCAGTAGATGTGCTCGGTGTGAGGTCTCGCAGCAAGCTATCAAATACGGCGCATTTCTCGGCTTTAAAAAAAAACACTATGCGTCGCCAGGTGTTTCATCAGATTTGAGGTGTTACCTCCTTTGACAGTATCACAGTATCAGCTTAAAGCACTTGTTGCAGCTGCTGAGTTTGCATCTTTTGCTGTGAAGTACAGCCAGACTTTTGACCGCTTCGCCTTGGACATTTTTAATTTGTAGCTCTGCTCTAAAAGAACGTACATACCTGGACCCGCCTACTATTCTCGGAAACTTAAAATGATTGGCTAGAATCTAAAGTGTATCATTCCATACCAGTTGGTGGCGGTAATGCACCTTTCAGTTGTTTGCCAACCGCCAATACAAATGTAAGGAAGAAGAAAGTGTATCACAGCTCAGGAAAAAAAGCACCGAAATAAAGCACCGAAATGTGCGCTGCTTTTCGGTCTGGTTACTACCGTTTATGTCATGTCGGGTGAAAAGGGGTGTTTTATTTCATTTTTAGCAGAATCATCATCATTATATCAGAATCATTTAATAACCATTGCATTAAACATTGATTGAAGTTATTGACATTACATTTAACCTTTGAATTACAGTGATTGTTATAACCTGGTGTTAATCTTTTATTTACAGGTGTCAGAATAATTATATGATCTCTCTTTGCAGGTGTAAACATGATCACCTTACACATATGGCAGTTTGTTGCTTATTATAGAGTTGTGCCCGAGTTAATAAAGGTCAAAAACTTCAGTCAGCGCTATGACTGGCTGATCCATGGTGTGAGATGACTTTGGGCCCAGGAGGTTGCACGCGCTTACATAACACTGATATTATGTGATTCTTTGTGATTTTTATTCAGTTATATCTTTTTAACTAAACTTTGCTTTGTTTATTTGTCTCTTTTGATTCTATGTTGATGTACTTTTTTAACATGTTCAAAATAAAGATTCAATCAATCAATTTATTAAGTTTTTAAGTAATGGTAGTTCATTAAACCAACATGCAGTTAATATTGTATCCCTGACTCAGCGTAATATACAGGTCAACTTGATCATTTGGAAAACCTTGCAGCTGTAATGTTGTGTCTCCGTAGGGGACAGTTGGCTCCGAGGAGAGGCGCTGGAGCCAGTGTCTGTCCTCGAGACGAAGAGAATGTTTTTCTTGATGTGTCTAAAGTTGTCAATATTGACTGTATTGTATTATCTGTACGCATGAGGGGGCGTTCTAATACCCTGATTTCTATAAAACAATGAGTGTGTGGAGTTTGTATTGAGATCTGATGCTGTCTGATGTATGGTGTCCATCTCCCACGCGTGTGTTCATTAAATCATCGTTTGACTTGACCCGGCCGGACCAGTGTGGTTATTTTGGGTTTTCCTCCTGTATCCCTCCTCAATATTTGAATCCGTAACAGTTTTGGGGGCTCGTCCTGTGGTATTGAGGGGGAAGGTTTGGAGGTTTGGACGGTCCGAGGTGGTCGAACGGGCAGGCACGAGCCAGTGGTCTGACGTGAGTGGGCAGGCCAGCACATCTAAAGGTAAGGCACAACCTGTTGAATGTAAATCCAAACTGTGCCAAATTGGATTGTATAAATTAAAAGTCTACTCACTGAAATTACTGGTGAAGGCCTGTTTTGATTTTGATGAAAAAATCTCATGAGTGTTGAAACTTGAAATAAGCTTAAAAGTAATAATACTGGGTTAGAGTCCCAAGGTAAAGGAAAATAATACTGAGTTAAAGTCTCAGGTAGTGTGATAGGGAATTGGTCATTTTGTGAGTTAGAGTCTCCATTGGTTTAAAGGATTGCATCTGTGTTGGCCATGTTGAGAGTTAGAGGCTCCATTGTCCATAACGTTGCATCTGCGTCGGTCATACTCTTGTTTTAGAGGGTTGACGGCGGTTTAAAAGTATTATAAATTTTGTTAGAACGGTGGTTAGAGTCCACTAAGAGGCGCATAGCCCGGAGGTTACGCTCCCTCCTGGCCGCGGACGCGCGACCTTGACCTGTCGGCGAACAGGGTTAGTTCAGTTGGTCACTGTGGAGCTTGGGGCACTCCAGAATAACTAGGAGTTCGAGTCTCCTTATCTGCGCTTTTTTGGGCACTGTAAATTGACGTAGGGATTTTAGAGATGAGGCCAGATACAGTTCGAGTCTGATACTGGTTAATTGATTACAAAAAAGTTGGACTTTCTTCGGTTGGACCCGTTATCTTAAATTTGTCAAAATTGTGTAGGCGCTAAAACTTTCAGGCCTGAGAGTGAGTGTAAATAAAAGACGTCTGTGTAAAATAAGATAGAGAGTGGAGTGTGAAACGAGGCTGTGTGTGACGATAGCGTGCTGCAGCGCTGCGTGTCTGATTGGATTGTGTGTGAACATGCAAATGACGTGGCTGCTGTGAGGTACACAGAGGACGTTCATTTTTGTTTAGAGTGTGATTGACTGTTATAATTATGCTTTGCAAGTACTGTTAAAGCCCTGTAAATAACATGCTGGTTTTGTGTATTATGATAATATAAATGAGTTTTGAATATTGCTGTGAATATATGATTAATGACTGTGGTTGGCATATTTCTCTTGTGTTACATGGCTGAAAAGTGAAAAGTTTAAAATGCTTTTGATTCAAGCAAGATATATATGAAGTTATAAGACTGTGAGCGTCTTTTTCTTTCAGTGTGAGACTATAGACAAGTATGCTTGATTAACCCAGTTGCTTTCTTGTGATAATATAAGATATAATACATATAACTCTGAAGTTATTGTGGTGTATGCGGAGGTGAGTGTTTACAATTTGGATCAAATGGTAATGAAATAATTTGAGACAAAATTTAAGTGTACTTAGAAAACCACCCATTTATTCCCCTAGAAGAATATTAATGAATAATACCTTTAGATAAAATTGTTAAAAGGTTATGAGCTGTCTTGATACAGAGAAAGTGGAGTTTGTCACCCTAAAAAGGATGAAATGATGCTCTAACTCTGTGTTCAAGTCTAGACATAAGTTTAAGTATATATGAGCCACTAATAAGCGTGACATAATCCATAAGGAATAAATAAAGGAAAATATATTTGTTGAATAACTTTAACAGAAGTGAATCTATGAGCACGCAATAAAGTGGACTTGTGAAAAGTAAGAAATTCATTTACATTCACACACATATTTGGAAAAAAAAAAAAACAAACCCACTCAATATTGATAAATTCCTGTTCATATAAAGTTATATAAAAAACCTAATAATGTTGAGATCAGCGTCCTGCCACATTGAAGTTACAGGGGTAGAGGGGCATCTGGAGGTGAATTGTGACTGTTCTGCACAGACAGAAGAGGGAGATACCCCTTATGAGGTGTCAGTAAGTTCAGAAATAGATCTGGACGACCTAGATCTATATATTAGTCGATGTTTACTTTTATTTAAAGGAGTGATTGAACTAGCCATACAGGCGGATGACCCCGAGTATGAAGTCACAGAGGCGGCTATGTTTGTTTTCTCCATGGTACAAGCGGTAATGACCGGTACTGAATTTGATATGCTTTCTTAAAATTTGTGGAGTTAGTGGTGGAGAAGTCCCGAAGTGAGAAATTATTTAAAAGGAGATAATTGGCTTTTTGAAATTGTGTGGCTGACATGAATGGTTTGTGACTGTGTGTTTGAAATGGTTAATGGTGTCTGGAGGAAATAAGACTAAGTGGAGTTTGATTGTTTAGTGTTGAAGTAAAATAAGTAAAATGGTGAACTATTGAGGAGTTTGGGTTTGACTGGTTCATCACTCTCCCACCGGTTAAAATAAAATGGTGTTTATTTATTATTATGTGATACGAGAGCGCCTTGACGCAGGTTTTGTGGCGACTTGGTGTGGTGAGAAGGTGTTAAATTGTGTGGCTGTAGCGTGCATAAAGTACAGCACACAATGTATTTGGGTTTATTAAATTAAATGGGAGAGTGAAATATTGTGATTAAGTGTGAACATTAATAAAACCACGGTCAACTCTCTGACGCACTGGGTTAATTGTGTGTCACCGAGCAGGTCTGGAGGAGACTGTGACCGTTGGAGTGGTGAGATTAATTCTGAGAACTCTCAAGGAGACGTAGTGGGGTGACCCAGGAGGAGGAGTCGAGTAACGTCATTGAGAGGGAGGTAAGCCTGTGTTTCAGGAAAATGGCAAACAGCTCCAGCGCGACATCTAGTGGGTCTAGGGCATTTAGGCCTATGGAGGAGCAACTGCAACAGCTAAAAAAAGCCATTCGCTTGGCTTTCCCTGGATCATTAAAAACAGCGGAGAAAGAATGCAAAATGATGGATGTGGAGGTAAGAAAAATTATTGCCTCCCAACAGAGAGGGCTGGAGGAGAAGATAGCCCTAAACATTGTGTTTAAAACGGAAGGAGAGAGATGCGAGCAGAAACTGGAACAACTGGAAAAGGAAACAGAGGGACGTTCAGTTAACTGGAAAGCCAAAAAAGAAATCAAGAATTTAAAGGAGACCCATGCAAAGTGCTGTAAATGGCTGTTCCTGTGGAATGGAGCATCATCTTGGATGATGGAGGATGTCATGGAGGAAACAGGAGACATGGAAAATGTCATGGAGTCATTGAAACAGCTGAAGGAGGAAAATAAGAAGATAAAGAGCCAAATGAAGAATTTAATGTCAAACTCAGAAGATGCTAACAAACTTGACACACCAAAATTATATACTTGGACCGCAGTATCACCTAGTGCCCCACCACATTCATACATCATGCCTGTGATGACTCTTGGTGGGGGACAAGTTCATGGTCCAGATGGACAAACTGGAGTGGTTCTTGGAGGAATAGCAGACGTTGAATATACTAGCCCACATATAGTTCGTCCAAAAGAAGGGTTAGTGACAGTTAAATGTCAGCCCCAAAGTGGGGCAGGGAGAAAGGTAGCCTCAGCTGCAGATGAAGGCTTAACCTCGCCTGCCCGCCAACTAAGTAAAGAAAAAATGTCAGACTCAGAGGTAATAATGGAAGAACAGCCAAGTTGCAGTGGACAGACTGAACAGACTCTTAAAATGGAGGATACAATCTCAACGGAAGATGGAAGTGAACGGTCAACCTTTCAGGAGTTGCCAACACCAGCAAGAGAAGGGCAGACCCAAACCAGTAGGTCGGAGAAACCTGACACAACGGCTAAGGACAGAAACTGGAGAGGAGAAGTCTATGGCCGGATGCATGAAAATCCAAATGCATTAATGGAAGTAATAAAAACGCTAAAAGACGTCAAGAAAAAACTGACTGAAGCTAAGCCAGGGAAGGAGAGTGAAGATGGTGCGACTTCATCAGAAGAGGAGAGTGATGAGGAAACAGACAGAGTAGTTCAGTCAGACTCAAATGTAGGCAGAAATTTGAGATCGGGACGTGGAGGAAGAGTAGGGAGAAGGCCCATGTTTCAAAGTTTAAGAGGAAAACAACACGCGGTTCGCTATAAAAAAGTGTCCTTAGAGCCAGGAGCTGCTGCCCCTGGTTATAATCTCCCTTTAATAGCAGGTTCAAAAAATGAACCACTGTACCGCCCATATAAAATAAGAGATTTGGAAGCATTGGTTAAACAACTTCCACCTATAACTGAGGGAGGAGCGAGTTGGTTAAGAACATTGAGTAGATTGACCGAAGGCCAGGAACTTGCCATTGGCGATTTCCGTGCTATTGCTGGCCACTGTATGCTCGGTGGTGGGCTAGCTGATGTAGAGGCTATAGCCCATACAACTCGGTATGCAAATGATCTGCCATACCATGAAGTGCAAGGTGCCTTATCTGACGCAGTCCGTGAGAAGTACCCAACCCCTAATACTGGAGCTATACCTAAAATAAATTGGGACCCCCAACATACACCTAGGGAGTTTTTAGCAAAAGCCAAAGAGCAGTGGTTGTCAGAAACAGGTATCCATCCAGGTAATGAAGGTGAGCATCGTGCGTGGTTCCGTTCTGCGGTGCTGGCAGGGCTGCCCAACCAAGTAAAAGCTGACTTAGAGAAAAATCCAGATTTCGCTGTAGCAGACTCTGTGCAGTGGGAAAGACATGTAACACATCGGTTGCAGGAGGAACAAGACACCGCGAACAGACAAAAAAAAGAGTTGGAGGAGGCACAGGCGTCCTTGGTTAAGTTACAGTTGGCAGAAGCAAAAAACAAAGTTGGAGAGAAAAAGAGAGAGGAAAAGGAGAACGCAAAGAAAATAATGATAGCTGGGCCCCGGCCTGGTCCCGCGCCTGAATGGCCAGAGGGAGACCCGAGTCTGTGCTCTGATGACAGGTGGCCCGTCAATGCACCAAGGCAGCGTCAACCCATAGGGAATTGGGGAACCGGTGGTCCGCAAAGAGGGCGTGGTGGATCAGTGAGGGGAGTGCAAAGAGCTCGTGAAACAGGGAATCCCACTAACATGCCTTGGAATGCCTGTTGGAAATGTGGAGCAGAGGGACACTGGAGTAGAGATTGTCCAGAATTTTTTCAAAGCAATCCAAGGAGAGGCTATCGACCCCAGGCACGTGGAACACAAAGAGGGAGAAATGGGTACAGGGGAGCATATCAAGCCCCAAACCCAAGTGCAGCGCCAGTCGCTCAGTACCCAGTGGCTGACTGGGGCTGGGAACAGCAGCAGTACTGAAGGAGCCCGGAGAGACCAAACAGCATGGGCATGGCAGACCCTATGCTGTCAATGACCGTGGAAGGGACAGAATTGCCCTTTCTAGTGGACACTGGAGCAACATATTCCACATTGAAAGCAACACCAGACTGTGCCACACTTTCCTATCACACAGTTAATGTGGTGGGTTTTTCCGGGGTTCCAATGACTCTGCCGTTGACCGATCCAGCCGTGACAAAGCTGGGAAAGCAGACTGTGAAGCATCAATATGTGGTGTCACCTCAAGTGCCAGTGAATCTCATGGGCAGGGACCTGCTCGTGAAGCTGGGAGCTACTATCATGTGCTCTGCAGATGGACTGTCTGTTACTCTGCCAGGAGGACAGCATTTCCCGTGCCTGGGAACAAACTCAAAGACTCAGTATCTGCTTCAGAACTGTGAACAACCCAAAGCCGACATTTACTGGGGAAGGCTACTGGAGGAAGGCATTCTAAGTCAATTCCAACTGTGGAGACCCTGGATAATGAGCTTGGCAGTTTACTCCCCACCACGAGATCCATACCACGTCACTCTTTTTTATGACAGGGAAAATGATGACACCTATCGTGAACTATTCCAGTCTGATCTTGAGGGTCAGATCTGGAATGTGCAAACAAATAACATTTACATTGGGCCAGAAGGTGTAGCCGCGGCTGTAAAATTAACTGATGAACAACTGCCTTGGTATAATGTGGGAGAAAATTCGGCCCCTCACATTACATTGGCGGTCCACGAAGGTCATGGAGCATGTGATCTGGGACCAATGGTCAGGCGGGCGCTGGACGACGCCGGGTGGCAAAGCACCCAAATTCCAAATTTATGTTATGCACCAAATTCTAAAATTTATCGCATAACTTGCATGTCTAATGATGTAGTGACCCTTGAACATCAAGAAATTTCAGAAACATATGGAAGAGAGAGAGCAGATCATCCTGATGCAGTTGCTGAACTGTCAAAACTGCCTGACAGTTTGTGGTCCAAAGGGCCCACAGATGTTGGCCTGGCCACCTGTTCGCCTATCCTGTTCCACCTGAAATCAAACACACCAATCAACAGACCGCAGTATAAACATAAACCGGAAGCAGAAGAAGGAATTGCAGAAACAATTGAAGGGCTGTTAAATGCCGGAGTGTTAGAGCCATCTTACTCACATTGGAACACACCAATTCTACCGGTGGAGAAATCTGGAACAGGAAAGTATCGTATGGCACATGATTTGCGTGCCATTAATGCCATATTGCACACAAACACTGTACCTGTTCCAAACCCTTACACTGCACTATCAGATATTAAGTGTGACCAAAAGTGGTTCACTTGTATTGACCTAGCAAATGCATTCTTTTGTCTTCCACTGCATGAGTCACTCAGAGACATTTTCTCATTCACATACAGAGGCAAAAAATTCAGATACACACGTTTACCACAAGGTTTTGCACTTTCTCCTGGCATTTTCAATCAGGTGCTCAAAGAGGCCCTGTCAACATGTAATTTGCCAGATGGATGTACATTGATTCAATATGTCGATGATCTTCTCATTGCAGCCCCGTCAGCAGCGGATTGTGCGGCAGCCTCGCTCGTCGTGTTGAATAGATTGGCGGAGTGTGGCTTCAAAGTGAGTAAAGAAAAGTTGCAATTGGTTCGATCTGAGGTAACATTTTTGGGTCGGGTAATCGCACACAAATCAGTGGGCTTAATGAACACACACAGAGACCAAATTCTGACACACCCAAAACCGCGAACAGTGAGAGAAATGCTTTCTTTCCTTGGTTTGACAGGTTACAGCAGAAAGTTCATTCCTGACTATGTAGGTAAAACTGCCCCTTTAAGGGGCCTACTGAAGCAAGTTGGCGTTCGAAATCTTAAGGCTGAATTGCCTTGGACGCCTGACACTGAAACCGCGTTTATTGCATTAAAACAGGATCTGTCAAGAGCATCTGATTTGGTTACACCTAATTATGATGAGCCATTCTATTTGGATATTTCAGAAACAAACTCCGTCGTAAACGGGGTGTTGTTTCAGAAAAAAGGGGGGAGTAGGGATGTTCTCATGTATGTTAGTATAAAACTGCATCCAACAGAAGCAAGACATCCCACATGCACACAACATGCAGCAGGAGTTGCCAAAGTCATTCAGAAAACAGCACATGTAGTGAGAGGACATCCACTAAAAATACTCACTACACATAGTATAGTGGCGTACGTGAACTCACAAGCATTTAGTATGACGCCACGGGCACAACAGAAATTGAGTAAAGTTTTGGAGGCTCCAAATTTGACATTCACACATGAAGGAACTAACATGGCAGATTTAATGGGAGCAGGGGAACCACATGACTGCGTCAAAAGAGCACAGGTTGAAGAAAAAATTAGAGAGGACCTGAAGGCGGAACCTATACCTGGAGCTGAGGATTGGTTCACAGATGGATGTTGCCACAGAGATGAAGAAGGACTAAAAACCGGCTATGCGGTGGTCTGTAGAGTAGGAAATGAGTATCAGGTCAAAGAAGCAGGAAGGATTGAGGGACAGCAGTCGGCTCAGAGAGCTGAAGTGATAGCCCTAGCTCGAGCTTTGAGGTTAGCTAAGGATATGAGAGTGAACATCTACACTGACTCAGCGTATGCATTCGGAGCAGCGCACGTGGAGCTGCCTCAATGGAAAAGAGCAGGATTCAGAACAGCAACCAACGCACCTATTTGCCACAAGAAGGAAATGGAGGAACTGGAGGAGGCCTTGGCCGATCCAAGAGAAGTGAGTATCATAAAATGCAAAGGGCACTCACAAGGAACCAGCATGGTGGCAAAAGGAAACCAGAAAGCGGACGAAGCCGCAAAGGAGGCAGCAGGTTACAAAGGACGGAGACAAATGATACAGGTAATTGCAGAAGAGGAAGGGCCAATTAACCAAACGGAGGAGGTCAAACAGACCCAGGAGGAGGCATCCCCAGAGGAAAAGGGGGTGTGGAAAAATAAGGGAGCCTGGCAGGATGGAGGCTTGTGGAGGGGGCCAGACGGGCGTCCCGTGCTAACAGACGAAATGGCGAAACAGAAGGTGAGCGAGGCCCACGGGCTTGGACACGTCGGAATAGCACAGATGGAGAGGAATCTGTGTCACTGGTGGCACCCTAACCTCAGAGAAATGATAAGGGAGAAGGCCAAAAGGTGTCTAATCTGTGGAGCACACAATCCCAAGCCAGCGATCAAACCAGAATTGGGTAAGTTCCGGATGCCTGAGAGGCCGGGAGAGGAGATTGTCATTGATTTCACTGATATGATTGATTCAGGCCCTGGTGGTCTTCGTTATTTGTTGGTGTGTGTAGATGTACTGACCGGCTGGCCAGAGGCATGGGCGACTAAAAAGGAAGATGCGAGGACCGTGATCAAATGTTTAATAAATCATTATATTCCTCGACATGGGTTCCCTAAACGGATCCGATCAGATAATGGAACCCACTTTAAAAATCAAGATTTGGCAAAGGTGGAAAAAATGTTGGGAGTTCAGCACAAATTTGGAACAGTGTATCATCCTCAATCCCAAGGGAAAGTAGAAAGGATGAATTTAAATTTGAAAAACAAATTAGCTAAAATCTGCGCGCAAACAGGGCTCAATTGGGTTGCGGCCCTGCCGGTCGCATTGATGACCATAAGATGTTCTGTTAATCAGTCCACAGGTTTCACGCCATACGAGCTGCAGACTGGGAGACAGTTTCCGGCACCTTGGACGGTGGGCCCGGTCGAACAGGGCACGAGAGGGAACAGGTCTCACGCAGACTATTGGAACGAGTTAAAGGCGCTTGTGTCCAGCTTCACAAAGCAGGTGGCTTGTGAAAAACCCCCAGGAGAAGGAGAGGTCCCAGACGCGAGAGTAGTGTGGCTGAAGGTCATCAAACGCAAGTGGAAGGAACCTCGTTGGACTGGTCCATACGAGGTGTTTGCCCGGACGGCGAAAGCGGTTCAACTGAAAGGGAAAGGCGACAACTGGTACCACTGGTCGCAGTGTGCACCGGCACACGACAGCTGGGTGGAAAAAATTGCAACTCCACCCAACACAGGTGAAAAACAGAGGCAGAATAAACCCTCACACCTGTGCAACGGGCCGACCGGTAGTCTATCTGGGAGGCCGAAGAACGAAGACCAGCTTAGGAGGAAGTCACCGCGACAGCAAAAGGGAGCGGTATCAAATTGAAGATTTCACATAAAGGCTTTGATAAGAAGAGTTTTGAACTTGTATGTAAAAAAAAAAAAAAAAAAAAAGACAAAAATAACAAAAAACAAGTCATACATGATACAATGCCATTACAACAATCAGAAACCTGTGATGAGAGAGAAGTTACAAAAATTAACAAAATGTTACTTCGTTTGATGTTAATTATGTTATTAATCACCGCTATATGTTTTTTGGTTTATTTGTTGCAGACCGGCCCACGCAGACTGTCTGAGCACGGAGGTCATTCCAGCCCAGCCCCACTCGATATACCACTCAGTGAACTCAAGTCGCGGGCGAGAATGAAGCGCGAAATCTCTGGTAAAAAGGATGAGTGTCTCAGCACTTATGGTGGTTTAGAATTAGATTATGTTAACGGCTCCACAACCTCTTTTACGTTTGATTTGTGTGATGTTTTTAACTGTAAGGGCGCGAGCGGCAATTGGCGAGGATACAATGTGTGGATCTGCTGGGATTACTCAGTGAGTACACACTGCGAAAGGGGAAATCGGCCTTATGACGGGTGGTGTAGGAATTGGAATCAGGTAAAGGGTTATACTGGGGAAAATTGGGAACCGTCAGAATTAGGACCAGGACATGAGCTTAAACTTCAAAGGGATTACAGTCCATCTAAAAATCTGTTAACTTTGTCATTGGGGAATTGGCAGCGGGAAAAACCTGTATATTTAGTTGTGGGTGTGGAAACTGCAGGAACTGATCCAAAAAGATTAATTAAAGTTAATTTCTTAGGAAAACATAACATAGTACAGTCAGTTAGAAAAGAAACAGAAACACACGTGACTTTCAATCCAATCAACTCTGTTACTTCTTTTACAGGCCAAAAAGGAAGCGGGTCGTCGGAGGCGGTGCCAGAGGAACAGGAACCAAACGGTAGACGGGTCCTGTCGGTGGACTACAGCACATTAAAACCTCGAGATTTGATTGAACGCGCCACCGGGTTCAGTGACAGCAACATCTGGCTGGACTGGATGGCTCAAAATGCGAGAGAACAAAAATTGTCTAATTGTGTAGCTTGTGCTTCCGCTAGACCGCGTTTGTTCACAGAGCCGGCGCCACTGCATCCAGAAGATCAGTGGGGCTATAATTGCATGTTGCGAATGACGAGAGAAGTGGTGAATAGTGGGAATTGCACTGTTTTGTCCAGTTTATTTCCCCCTATCCACAAATACACCCAAGTAGGACCGTTTATGCCTAGAAAGGATAATTATACGTGTTTTAAGTTCTCCACCGATAAAGTAAAGTATAATTTGGGAGAAATTGATCCCAGTTGGTGTTCTGTTACACACCTGGGGAGGACCACAAATAATGTAAGTGATGCGACTACATTGATTGGAACCTGGGCCAGAAGCGGGCTGTATTATTATTGCGGCCATAAGACTCTTTTGGTTCGTGTTCCTCTGGGAAGCGTGGGGACGTGCGCGATGGTGAGACTAGGAGCGCCACTTATGCTAATTGGAAATCAGGTAAAAGCGACCCCACAGCGCAACACACGCACATTGGCAGCCAGACGAAAGAGACACATTTTGCTAAAAACACAAATTGATGGAACACATGTTTATGACCCTAGAATGAATTCACCAACCTGGATCGACTCCATTGGAGTGCCCAGGGGGGTTCCAAGTGAATATAAACTTGCTGATCAAATAGCAGCCGGTTTTGAAAATCTTCCAATAATCTCTGCTTTCTTTCCAGTGACCCCAAACAAGAACGTAGATAGGATTAATTATGTTCATTATAATGTGCTGAGACTCTCTAACCTGACCAGAGACGGGATGGAGGGGTTAGCGGAGCAGGTGGGTCCCACCTCATTAATGGGTGTGCAAAATAGGATGGCCCTTGATATGCTATTAGCAGAAAAAGGGGGCGTTTGTGCCATGTTTGGAGATCAGTGCTGCACCTTCATTCCAAACAACACCGCTCCGGACGGCTCAGTGACTCGGGCTCTTGAGGGCTTAAAGAGCCTGTCTGAAACGATGCATGATCACTCAGGAGTTGACAATCCGCTGGAGGGCTGGATGGACTCGGTGTTCGGACGGTGGAAAGGGCTTGTGCTTTCGGTCATGCTTACTTTGTCTATTTCGGTGGGTATTTTTGTTATTTGTGGGTGTTGTTTTATTCCTTGTGCCAGAGCATTGTTGGAGAAAGTGATCACAAGGGCAGTGGACCCTGGAGTTGTGACTCCCATGTCCATGATGCCACTGATGCACGTAGAACAGGCTGTGTAGATCAAGAATTGATATAACATTTGGTGTTGTGACCTCTGGATTCTCCTAGAGGTCAACAGAGGGAATTGTCGGGTGAAAAGGGGTGTTTTATTTCATTTTTAGCAGAATCATCATCATTATATCAGAATCATTTAATAACCATTGCATTAAACATTGATTGAAGTTATTGACATTACATTTAACCTTTGAATTACAGTGATTGTTATAACCTGGTGTTAATCTTTTATTTACAGGTGTCAGAATAATTATATGATCTCTCTTTGCAGGTGTAAACATGATCACCTTACACATATGGCAGTTTGTTGCTTATTATAGAGTTGTGCCCGAGTTAATAAAGGTCAAAAACTTCAGTCAGCGCTATGACTGGCTGATCCATGGTGTGAGATGACTTTGGGCCCAGGAGGTTGCACGCGCTTACATAACACTGATATTATGTGATTCTTTGTGATTTTTATTCAGTTATATCTTTTTAACTAAACTTTGCTTTGTTTATTTGTCTCTTTTGATTCTATGTTGATGTACTTTTTTAACATGTTCAAAATAAAGATTCAATCAATCAATTTATTAAGTTTTTAAGTAATGGTAGTTCATTAAACCAACATGCAGTTAATATTGTATCCCTGACTCAGCGTAATATACAGGTCAACTTGATCATTTGGAAAACCTTGCAGCTGTAATGTTGTGTCTCCGTAGGGGACAGTTGGCTCCGAGGAGAGGCGCTGGAGCCAGTGTCTGTCCTCGAGACGAAGAGAATGTTTTTCTTGATGTGTCTAAAGTTGTCAATATTGACTGTATTGTATTATCTGTACGCATGAGGGGGCGTTCTAATACCCTGATTTCTATAAAACAATGAGTGTGTGGAGTTTGTATTGAGATCTGATGCTGTCTGATGTATGGTGTCCATCTCCCACGCGTGTGTTCATTAAATCATCGTTTGACTTGACCCGGCCGGACCAGTGTGGTTATTTTGGGTTTTCCTCCTGTATCCCTCCTCAATATTTGAATCCGTAACAGTCAGAACCGGTGCCATCATGGCACCGGATACCGGTACCCATCCCTACTCATGTGTCATAAGAAATATACAAAGAAATGAAAAATTAATCTTATTAATAAAGAAGATAATCTTCGTGACTCATCTACTAAGATTTTTTTTGCTTCTGTGTTCCGAGTACTGCAACGGACTAAAGATCTACTAGTAACTAACAGACAATAACGCGGGTAATGAGCTAATCTAATCAAAACTGGAAATCAGCAGCTCATATTCCCATATGCGTCTGCTCTGTTTAGCAATGACTGCAAACACAGAATCAAAGCCATCCATGCTGTCTTTTATCTGCCTGCTTATTTAAAGAGCATTAAAGTATAACACATTATTTAACTGTAAAATATTGTTTCATTCAAACAAAACTTAAAATTATGTTCTAGACTCCTTTTTTGTCCAGTATCATTAACTATTTAAATATTAACTCTTTAAATATTTCCAATTTTATTCTGCTTCTCCAGGGCTGGGGTCTAACCTGGGCTCTTCCTTTGTTGGGACGTCCCCGGTATACACTTCACCCAGGAGGGATCCTTGTCATCCTGACCCACCTCAGCTGACTCCTTTCGATGTGGAGGAGTAGCGGTTCAACTCTGAGCCCCTCCCGAATTACTGAACTTCTCACTCTATATCTAAGCAAGCGGTTGGCCAGTCCCAAAGTGAGAATCATACTAAGCTAAACCAACTAAGGCCTCTGTCAGAAAGGCCTAGAGACTGGTCATTGATCCACTAGGGAAAAGTATGCATTTCCCAACCAGTTTCTGAGTGGTTACAAACCAGAAACTGTGACTCTTTAAAGTAAAAGTTGCACCTTTTGAAATGTGTTGGGTAAAATATTTAGGCAGATTTTATTCCATGCAAACTGGGAACAACTGTACTAATCTCCCAGCAACAAAAGCAATCACAAGGGCCTTTGTGGTGGAGCACCCTCTTGCTGGAGCAGGAGGAGACTAGGTATGGAAACCAATTTTTATCTGGAACTGGGAGTACACTGGCTTGTGGCCCCACTGTGGATGGGTTAACTCTAAATATTGTCATCTAATGCCCAGCTATGTTTTGGATTTCTACTATCTCTACAGAAGTTAGAGGTCAGAAGCCTCTAACTTCTGACCCTTTAGCAGCAGAATAAGCAGTTTATCAACTTGTCGCTAACACTGTTTGTCTGTTGTTTGGGCAGTGGGTTTCACAGCTTTTCCTCTAAAGACAAGCAGCTGCCTGCTGTGGCTGACAACGGTGCTATTGAGACACTGACGCCAAAGCCAAACTGTAAAGCTGTGGTCAGAAAGGTAAACAATTGGCTGAAATTTGTTGCTCTGAGTTTAGAAGGTTTGTTCACCACTTCAAGCTACTCTGTTGACTTTAGGGCAGTCACGTGATGTGCTGTTAGTGTTAAATAATGACTACAGCTGGTTTCAGTTTACAAATTTTGAAAAATGACGCAGATGTTATGCAGATGTAAACAGTCACTAAGGCATAAAATACCTCAGGAGCTTAAGCTGTACCACAACAGACAAGGTCCCTCCCAGTCTCCACGGGATTTAGCCAGCAGAGTATCATTACCTATAATAACATAAACAGCTGCTCCACCAACATGCAAAATTGCCCACTACTCTTTATCCGATCTCAGGTTTGTCTGCCCGGCTGTTTGCACCTGCAGGACCATATCTGATTATCTGTTTGCATGTTCTGTGCTGTGCTTCTCTCTGTCTGTGCATTCTTTCACTTTTTGTTTTATATAATGACGTATAGTTTGTATACATCATTATACCTATCCCTCCGACAACAGCAGCTTGTTTTCCACAAGCTAGTTGAGATTATCAAATTTCATTTGCAGTATTATTTCCGGGAGACAGGGGATATTCACACAAACCTGAGATCAGATACTCCTTCTTGCCGGTGGCATCAAGGGTGACGCCGCAAACGGCGGACACGGGAGCAGTGAAGACAGATTCGATGTCCTGGGTAGGTCCCTTGAACATCTGAAAATAAAACACAGTGCACAGGGTATTAAAAGCGGACTCAATGTCAAACCTTTTTGGCTAAAACAGTGAGGATATTCTTACCTTGATCTGTTTGACCTCATACTGGATCCTCTTGATGGGGTTCCCATAGATGTCGTTCCCAGAATCCACTTCTCTCTCTCCCACCACCTTTGCTCGAATCACTGGTTGGAAAACACAGAAACACGGCGTCAGAGGCTGCAGGAATTCATCGTATTTACTCACTGAAGCTTTCATTATTGTCTTTCATACCAATGAACAAAAGAGTAGAAACAAAAAAAGTCAATGATTCCCACTAAAAAGGATAAAAAGGGAAACCTGCTAATGTTTGTTGGGTAACGGCTAAAACTTTGGATGCAGGCCCCATAAGCCCCATACTGTAATTGGTGTTGGTCTGCATGTCCACCAATTAGGTCAAAAAGTAAATGAATGAAACTAACTCCCTCCTAATTAAGTTAAAGTAACTCACAAATGAAGCAAAAGGTTAAACAAAAGGTTAACAACTATGTTACAAAATATCAGTTTCTTTTAATCAAAGCTGAAATTTACGAGTTTGTATACAAACAAATGCATTTCGACAGGAATCACCCCATCACTGATTTAGCAACTGTAAACCATCTGTAACTTAAAAGGGACCTACTATGCTTCTACTTATTTTCAGTTTTACATACACTGTTACATGGCGTTAAACATGGCCAAAGTTTCGAATAACGAGAACAGTTCATGTACAAATAATGTCTGTGATCAATGTTCACACGTCAGCCTGCTCTAAACACACAGTTTAGCATAGTTTTTTCTACTTGTAGTTCTGTGTGATGTCACTGAGAGCAGACATCCCTAATATGCTGATGTGCTGAGGTGTGTTGATCAAATCTTCTACTTGTGAGGAATAGCTGCCTGGACAAAGAGGCTTAAAGGGAGGCATAAAGGGGTGACCCTAAAGGACACGATTAAATTCAGTTGTAGTATATACAGCGTCAAATCACAACAACGGTTTCCTCAAAGTACTTTATGCTGTAAGGTAAAGACTACAATAATACAGAGAAAATGCTAACAATCCCAACACCTTATCAGTGTGCAGCTGGTGAGAGTGAGAGTGTACCCAGTACACAGGAAATAATGACATAACCCTATAATAAATACATTTGTTTCCAGAGTTATAAATGTGAGGCTTATGAATACTGATATCTCAACCTTAATAGTACAGTATACATTATAAATTGGCTAATCCATCATAAATTTATTATGTCTTTTGTAGGACTGTGCGATATGACCAAAATCTCATATCCCGATATAAGAATTCTATCGTCCCGATAACGATACAAATCACAAAAATGTAACATTTTCTGTAAATTCTGTGAATCTCGGGCAGCTCGACTTGCGGGAAGTGTTTCCTGCTGCGCGTCATGTAGCTGGAGTCGAGTGTTTTAACAGACATAAGTTGTAAAGGCCGCCGTTTTCTTTGTGAGTATTTATTACACGGCGTGCTGCGGGGAAAAGCCTGTTCTAACGTTTGAGTCTAAGGTTTATTTTTTAGCATCTGGCGGCTCTTTTTTACTTCTCATCCGTAAATAACCTGCTCTTTCACGTGATTCAGTTTATTTTGAAAAGTCTCAACAGGATCTTGAGCTTTATTGTGAAAGGTTTATGTGGAACATAAACACGTGGACACGCAATGGTTTTACCGTCGTTGTTGCTAACCACAACGCATAAAAACAGGCGCTTGTCCATCTGTAGTGTGGTTATATTAAATATAAGATAAAGAGAGAACTTTAAGAAATTAATATAGCCACTACAGTGACCATCAAAACGATGAAAAAGTATTGCTGTAAACAGTTTATTTTGCGACACCACAAAACAAACGATAGCGTAAAATGAAACGATAAACGTTTTTATATCGTCATCCGATATATATCGTTATATCGAACAACCCTAGTCTTTTGTTTTTTCCCCGCAGCATTTCATCCAATTTTTCTGCTTGTTATTACAAATGAACAAAAGTGAAACCCATAATTACGTTAACTCCCATACAATGTAACACTGCATAATGGCTATGTTCAAAATCTGGCCCTATTTATTATAAAATGCACTACATTTATAATAAATAAGTCCAGATACATGACAGTCATTTTACTTGAGTCACAA
The DNA here is from genome assembly GCF_963576455.1 of Neolamprologus multifasciatus. NCBI lineage: Eukaryota > Metazoa > Chordata > Actinopteri > Cichliformes > Cichlidae > Neolamprologus > Neolamprologus multifasciatus. The sequence continues at coordinate 8,996,640 of NC_140446.1, read as the reverse complement.
AAATTCGTCACTGGTCTCAAAAAACAAAACAAAACAAAACAAAGCAGCTGGAAATGTTCACCGCTTACAAAATTAGAGGCCAAAATCAGCATTGCACAGCTCTGATAATGGTAAACAGTAAATGGCCTGTATTTGTATAGCTCTTTACTTAGTCCCTAAGGACTCCAAAGCGCTTTACACGTTCAGTCATCCACCCATTCACACACTGGTGATGGCCTCTGACCACTACCAATAGGCAACGGGTGAAGTGTCTTGCCCAAGGACACAACGACAGAGACTGTCCGAGCCGGGGCTCGAACCGGCAACCTTCCGATTACAAGACGAACTGCCAACTCTTAAGCCACGATCACCCCGCCATCATCATTGACGATGATGAATGACGAATGATGATGAGTGTTTAGTAATGGGTAGCCACTATATTCTGAGAAATGAACGAGTTAAAAGCATTTCTGAACATACAGCAGTATGCACAAGTATACTATTATCGTATTTTTTAAATGTATTTTATTCTTTTTTTTTGCCCTTTACTTTCTGGATACAGAAAGTAAAGGGCAGGTACTTTGTTTGTACCTGCCAAGGACTGACTAATAAATAACTGAGCAACACAATCAGCTGCCTCTCTAGAGAGTGTCTCATCCCGTGGATGAACTTCACTGTTTTGCTCTGCAGCAGAGAATCTTACTTTTCCACCTACTGCAGTGACAAATGATGCAGTTGAAGAAAAAAGCATTCAGAGTGAAGACATCAATGACCTTGTCAGCTTGCTGGTGATAAAATACTGTTAGGTAGGTTAGGAGCGACTAGACTTTCAAAATAACAGTTGCTAGCAAATCATTTTTGGATGGTGTTCTCTCAGACAGACAAAAAAAAAGAAAGAATTGAAATAACTCTGGTACATACCTCTGTTACCCGCCTAAGTAGGGTCTATGTGTGGAAAACACTGCTTATGACTCCACATTGCAGGCTAAAAAAAAGCCCAAACCACCCATCGAGCTGCCTTAAAGTCTCATCCAAACACCACAACAAAATGAATTTTAGCATCTAAAGTGGTCCAGTCAATGAAAACCCAACCAGAAGTCGCCATCAGCCAACATTAGAGGAGGGCCAGACACATGACTTGGCGTGCAGTACAAACCTTCCTGCTTCAAAACATGACCAAGGAAACCATCACAGGACAAGAGCTGAGGATTAAGAATACAACTTGAAAGCTGATATACTGAGAAGGACTTGGCCAGAGGTTTGTTTCTCACCATGCGTGTGTGTTTGTGCGCGCGTGTGTGTATTTTAACGGCCTGACTGACTTCAAGCTTCAACTATGCTTAGGGCATTTATTCAGAATGGAAAATATGAGCAATACAGGGGGGAAAAAAAACATAAAGTAAGCAGGAACATAGGACACACACACATCTATAAACACACATACAGTCGACTGCTGCTGCTCTTACACCCTCGGGTTCAGTTTATGGCTTAGAGCAGATACAAATATGGAGGTTCACAGCTCCCAGAGTTAATAGTGTCTCTCTTTCTTTCTCCTTCTTTTTTAGTCTTACTAAACATGCTACTAAACTCTGTACAGAACAATCATTTAGTCTAAAAAATGTCCAGAAAGTGAAAATGATACAATGATAACACGTGATGTAAATTATTGTTAAATCCATCTCATTATTAATTCAGTTAGTAATTCAGCGGCCAGCCAAAATAATACCTGCCCTCTTTAAATAAACATGTACACATGTCCAAAATAACACTGCGTTTCCTATAAACACTTCTCCCCATAGCAACCGGTGGTTGTCAACCAATCTTTAGCCTTTTGTGACTCGTGTTGAAATAATTCATACTGAAAAAAACTACATATATAAAAAGTTCACTGGTAAAGACAGAGACTAAAAGCAGAGTTAAGGAGCCTTTACAATGGTTTCTCGTATGAAAAAGTCGTGGCAACAACACATGTGGGCTGTTTGTTTTTTGGGTGTCTGTGAATCATTATAAAATTTTAAAATATTTTATCTATACCTCTACTAATAAAAAAGTATTACACTGTTTTAAAATTGGATTAGATTTAAATACATTTAGTCCTCACATCATGAGAACTGCCTGCATGTAATGCAGCTTTTTTTCCTCACCTACTACATATCATTCAGATCATGCAGTGTGTCTGTATCGTTAAGGCTGCACTTTACCGTTTGACTAACTATTTCAGGCTGTTTGTTAATGTGTAAATGTAACACTAGGCTGACGAAATACATCTGCCAATTTAACCATCATAGTTAAGATGTAGTTAAGCTCTCAAATGTCCAACATTCATCCATATTTAGTCCTCAGAGCGAGTTGATTTAGGCTCAGATGGCCGTTGGGCTTGCAGTACATTGGTAAAAATCCTGAAGAAGATGATGAAGAAATCGTTGCAAAACAGCCTCCTCAGCTTACAGATGGACATTTGGACCATTTTCTTAATCTCAACAACACTTTAATTGGACCTGACTGCTAATTTTGAACTGACACCATGTTTACATGAAAGCAGTGTATTACTTCGCAATGTGAGGCTGTTCTTAAAGCACACTTAGATTGATATGAAGATAATATGATCACCTTGCTTGGTATATAGCCTGAAAATGTAGGCTGTTATCTTCATATTACGCCTCTTAATGAGGACCAGATTTGATCTGAATATTAGATTTAAAGGGTGATATAAACTAATTGCTGTTATTATTACGGCTATTGTTGTGTTTACATGTTTTTTTATATTGTCTCTATGTGGCAATAAAGGTTTTAGTAACAAAGTAACAAGAAAAACCTAAAGGCTAAATTACAGAACAGGTTTTAATTTACCAGGATTAACAAAGAAGAAGATGAAAGGTTTAAGAACAAATCTTCTTCAGAAGAATGAATCTGTTTTTTTAATCAGCACCATGAGCACAAACATACTGCTTTTTAAGGGTTTTTTTTTTTTTTTTTTGTAGAGAAACCAAGTTCCCCAGAATCAAACCCCCACATTTTGGTTGCACTTTGATGGTTATGCAAATGTTCAGCTGCAGCAGCCAGAGCACACATAAACACACACACACACAGCAGTATACCTGTTTGGCACTCGCTCCTGCATTCCTCCCAGTTTTTCCGCTCTCATTTCCTGACCTCATTCTGAGCCACAAACTAATGAGCAAAGAATCAGCAGCAGGACACAATACTGAGAGGAAATTACCCTGTTATTCACAACAGATTGCTGTTATGGGAGCTTATCTGTCTCCCTCAGTGTTGCAGACATGTTTACTTCTCAGTTAGTTTCTCCCCTTCAATAAAGCCAGAGCGGATCATCCTGTGCAGTCTAAACAGTGTGTTGCAGAGGCGGCAGACTACTCAGCACGATGCTAAAACAGCATGACGCCCACGAGCCTGCAGGCAGTAGTTTCACCGCAGGTTGATCCAAAAGTCATCCGATCAGCAGCACTCAATCAGCAGCCATAAACCACCAACTGACCCACATTTCAAGCGGTCCCCTACCGTCAGAGCGGGACGACACATAATGACTTCTACATACATATTAGTTGCACTACGCAATGTTTTCCATGCAAACCCCCATATGAATGCACACACCACATCCTAAGTGCCCCCCGATTCGTTCCACTGCATGACTGTCCATTTCTTTTTTCATACGCCAGTGACCACCAAATCATCCCTGACTCTCTTGGTGTGGTTTGTTCAGCTCCAGGCTTATGTGAGCCTTCTGTTTAACCTGTCATTTGAACAGAGACAAACCGCCCTCAAACACAATTCAGCCGGCACCTCTGGTTACACCTGCATGAAGACCTGAAGGCTCTGGTTTACCCTGACACAGTTACCGGAGCTGACATGACGGTGATCGAGTCAGCATGAAAAGGATGAGCTGGGGTGGAGGTGGGTTGCAAAGCAGCTTGCAGGGAAAGAAGTAATTGTTCGTCCAAACACCCCACCTTATATTGGATTTGCCAATGAAATGCATAGAAGTGGATCAGCTGAAGATGAAATCAGAGAGCCAAGCTTGACTTGACCTGCCTGAAGTAACAATTTGCAAACGCATTGAAACGTGGTGAACTCCTCAGCGCTTTTGCCATTAAATCCTAATTGTTTCAGCATGCAACATATGATGTATGTGCTGAACCAACACTGTACACCTCTCCAGGTGAGCCTGAAGCTATTTATTAGTGTTTCCTCCCCCACAGGCTGCAGAAGCCTTTGCAAAATCCTCCTCTTGATTTTCTTCTTAGCTCTATAGTTTTGTGACGATGAAACCTCTGCTTAACATCACAGACTGTTGAAACAGGGTTTTAAAGATAATCCAAACATGCTTTTAGAAGAAAAAGTAAATAACAGAAATACTACTGTTGTCCCTCAGAACACTTTTTGTTCACGAAAGGGACAAAGAAGAATGGAAAGCTTATGGGAAAAAACGGTATAAACCATCCAAATCCAGGTACTTAAGGTTGGTTTGGAAAACTCATAAAAGGCCTTTACTTTTCCGAGCTGATCTCCAGTACCTGGATTTGGATGTTTTATTCAGTTTTTGGGTCAAGAGCTTTCCATTTTTCTTTGGCAACTGATGTGTTTGGTAAAAGCATCTTGCACAGCTCAGACAGCTCCGTTGCTATCGTGAAAAATGAAGAAATACAGTTAGAACAATTACACCTTTTTGTCCAGCAAAAGCACCTAAGACAGAAACAGTTACATCAGGTACTGTGAACACTCCAAAAATGAGACATTTGACTTTTTTTTTTATTAGGTTTGCAATCATAGCAGCAAAATGTGGTTCAGGCTGACATCTGCCTTGTTTTAGCGATTATCAGCTAATCAGTAAATCAGAAGATATTTATGAAAGGCTCTGGCTGGAGTTCATCTTTCGTGCACATCGATGTCACATTAGCTACATATTTAGAATAGGTGTGGTGAAGATAAACCAACTTAGTCACTTTACAGCAAATATTTCTTTGTTTCCCTGTCGCTACAGGCAAAAGACGTAAGGAAAAACAAACCATCTGTACCAGCTTTATTTTACACATCACTGTTTTCCACAATCGGTGCTCATTTTTACTTCATTTGAAATTTTTGACATTATTACGTCTGTATTGATAGTTTAACTGTAGAGTTTTTATGCTATACTTTATGCATTTTTTTGTCTTTGAATCTTTTACATTTTTGGAGTGTTAATAATTGTTATCAAGGCTGTATAAACAACCATATTATAGGACTTTTGTCATTTAATTTTTTAGCCCAAGTTTCTTATTTACTATCCTCCAAAGGAGTGCCATTATATTTTTTTTAGTGACATGTGTTGGGGACGTTTCTGTATTTCCATGAAAGGACGTGTACACGTGCTATCATCCACACCATGTCCACTGCTGAGATCGGTGACTCTGATCTCTCAGACCGCTGACCAGAGTGAGCTAAACTGGGAAAGGGTGAGGGAAGTTCCCCTTTATGGGCAACGGATTTATATGAAAAGAGGATGTTTGTCGCGTTTGTGTGTGTGTGTGATTGTACCGTGGGTGCATGACACTGCACGATTTTTATGGCTTGTGGTCTGACCTAGAGTATCACTTTGACTGGAAAACAGAAGATGACACACACAAACACACAGCTGGTTCCCGCCTATGTGGTTTGTGTATCAACAAGCAAGGAGTGGGATCCCATTCCACCAAAACAAATCCCAATTGTCAGACCGCGCAACTTTTGACAATGTCACTTTGTTGCTGCCTACATGCACATTTCAGCCAACTCTCATCCGACACTCCCCGCCCTTCACAAGCCCTCAAAACCCATTCCACCCCCTTCTTCACCTCTTCCTCTGCAGTGTTTCATCTAGATGTTTCTAGGCTGGACAGTGACATCGACCATTGTTGCCGTTTGCGTGCATCCTCCCCCAGCTGCGACAAAAGCTTTCCTGACTCACAGATGCTTTAAAAAAGACAAACAATTGGAACACCTTGCCTCTGAGACATCCTGTCTGCAAGACCTGCCAACTCAGCAAGAGATTGAGTCACACCTCAAAATAGAGCTGTCATTTTGCAATAAGGAATTACAAGGATGCACATCTTACCAGCATAGACTCAAAAGTAAAATGCAAGATGAAAAAAAACAAAACATCTTCAGCTTTCTCGTTCTCATTCATACCATGCATATTTTAACTTGCACTGTGACTTTTATTGTTTTTCCCCTCTAAACACACCCTGAACTGACAGCCAGATGTCATCCGAGCCAGTGTGTCTGTGTGTGTCAGTCTACCGTGCATGGCGGCAGGCCTTGCACGGTGTCTATCTGGGGTGTGAAAGAGTGTGTACAAGTGTGTGTCCGTACACTGCATCGGAGCAAAGTTGGGAAAACCCCAGAAACATTCCTGTAATTCCTCTCAGCACCACCCCATGCAGGAAGAAACTGGACAGGAATGGAAATTTAAAAAGGAAAAAAAAAAGAAAAAAAAAAAAGAAGTGAGGGAGGAAAGCTCGTGGTGTGACATATTCTGCGGTTGAGATTCAATCCCCCCCCCCCACCACACACACACACAAACCCGTTAAATTTCTCCCTCACTTTCCCCATCCCTTGTCCTCTCTTCAGCTCGCTCCCTCCTTGTCTCTTTTCCCTCTCTGGTGCCACGTTGCCCTGCAAAATGCAGGCGACGCCGCTTCGTCCCGAGGCTGCTGAGGGTGAAGCTCGGTAAGCAAACACTCCCAGAGCCAAGGCTTTGGGTTCACACAGATGATCTCAAACTGCTTCCAGTCTCTTAGCTCTCACGCTAACAGAGTGGAGGTACACCCTTTGAGTTTGTATAAAGTGGATTTTGGGGGAGATTTAAACCAAAGTTCATTAAGGTCATCATTAACTTATCAATAAGTGTCACAAATGCACTCCTAACTCCTCACAGTGTTGCAGAGCAGAACATTATGGGGATCTGACCTGAGTGTGTTTCTATTTTTAAAAATAATAATTCTGAAAGAAGACATTTTGGACGTCTAACATTATCAACATGGCATGGCAAAAAATATGACAATGTGATCTGTAAGTGTAGAGCCGAATGTAGTGCAAACTGTCTGGGCCATGGCCTTGAGGAGCAACACCCCTACCACCACCACCACCAGCAGCACCTTCAGGTTTTCCAGGGTTTCCAGCAGCTTAGTTGAGTCCATTCAACCGTGGCCAGAGGATGGGCTAGTTAGCTGTGCAGGAGCCTGGCTCACTGCACGAGAGGCCGGGTAAACATAAACAACAACAACAACAACATAAACAACAACAACAACAGCAGCAGCAGCAGACACCGCGGCTGGACTCACCTACGTCGGCGTTGCAGAACGCCTGTTGCGGATGTACCGGAGCGCAGCTGCACGCTTCCGCGAGCTCCTCCGCCCGCCACAGGACCAGCAGCGCGAGCGTGCAAAGGATGCCGTTAACGGAAAACGGCATCGTGGTAAACACTGATGGCGATGTTTTTCAGCTCCTGCGTGGATGTTGTGCTCTGCGCAGATGCGTTGCAGTGTGGCTCCAGCGGCAGCGTCCCCTCTCCGTCGTTTTCCTAACGACACACACGTCAACGACAACGCACGGGCGCGCGCTCAGCTCCAGGTAAAAAGGTGAAGTTACACGGTGCGTTTGGTGCCCTCCGGATTTCCCCCGACTTTCCGTTTTCTGCAGCTGTCTGTCTGTCTGGACTGTTTTTGTTTCAAGGCGTTTTATAAAGCTGGCCGTGCGACTCCTCCCCCAGTGCATGGTGGTCCTGCAGAGGGCGCTGAGTGCTCAGTCGGACCCACCGGACATTTGGATTTTTTTCTTAAAGAGGGTCCCAAAGGAAATTTGAAAAATATTGCCCCTGCGCCCTCATAATACACGGTATTGGTTGAAAAGTGAGCCTGCACTCGAGTGTAAAGCTGAAAATTTGTTGCAACAAGTATTTAGACAGAAAGAAAAATATATAAAATCATTAAACTTATATTACTGGATACAAGGTTGTGATAGTTCACACAAACTAATCTAAAAATCTAAAAGTGACATGAAAAAAAAGGTTTTACTTAAGTAGAGCTTATCAATTCCAAAAAGATAAAATTAAAAAAAGGTTTGGGTGCTGTGGAAAATATGTGTAATCTCACAAACTCATATTTTATGCACATAGGATTACAGAAAACATATCAAATGTCTCATGGAAAGTAGTAGCTCATTTTGACTCCGTTGGCAGTTGCCAATAAAAGGCTTAAAAACTAAGTGGGATTAAGAGGAAACTGTTGGAGGAATGCTTTGCAACTAATTAGGGTTGTTGGCAACAGGTCTATAACATGACTGGGTATTTAAAAAAAAAGCTTTACAGAGAGTTTCTCAGAATTAGAGGTGGACAGATGTTCACTGTTCTTCAAAAAACAAAATGTGGAGCACGTTCAGAATAATGCTCCTCAGTGCAAAATTGTGAAGACTTTAAATATCTCCTGATGGGCTCGGGAACAGATGCAGGTTGGAGTCCTCACAAAGCTCATTTTAAATGGACTAAAGTGAAGTAGAAAACTGTTAATATTATTTCTGGTTTGTTAATAATGCTCAGATCAAAAATCTGCATCTCTGATGGTATGGGGGTACATTAGTGCCCATGGAACTGGCATCTTACACATCTGGAAAGGCATCATCAGTGCTGAAAGGCTTATACAGATTTAAGAGTAACATATCCAGTTCCAGGGAAAGCTTTCCATCTTTCAGTGTGACAACGCTAAAATTCATACTGCAGCCATAACAACAGCACAACTTCATAGTAGAAGAGTCAGAGAGCTGAACTTTACTGTCTCATTTTAAACGTGTGGTGTTTTCTTTGTTCTGTTGTGAATAAAATATGGACTTATGAGTTTTTACAAACAGTATTTTGTTTTTATTTACATTTTACTGAGCGTCCCAAATTTTTGTAATAATAATTTTTGTAATAATTTTACTCTTTAGTCACAAAGATCATTTTAGTCTTTGTGATTTTCAAACACAAACTAAACTGAAACAAATACACTGATTCTGTAAACTAAGGAGCTATGGAGGAGTCAGGCAGGAGAAAAGGGGAAAACCACAGAGAAGATTTATGGATGTAGTGAAGAAGGACGTGCACAGTGTTACAGACGAGTGACAGGGTGAGATGGAGGCTTACGATCCACTGCAGCGACACCTAAAGGGAGCAGCCGCAAGAAGAAGTCTGTTTATCTTTGCACTCCTTGATCCTCTCTTTGCTTTCCCACCAACTCAATTGGCTCCCTTCCCTGAGGCCCAAATCTACACCCTCTTCCTCCCCACTTTCAATCTGCCTGCCACATTAAGTGCTTTAAACCAGCTGTTTTAAACAAGCTAGTCTTAAGTGAAAGTGGATTATTAAGCCTTCCTTAAATAAAACACGTAAAGGTGCAGAATCTGTTTTTCGTCTGATATGGAGGAAAAGCTGCAGGCTCACAGAAAGAAGTCCCAAGTGATTATTTCAGGACTGTCACAATGGAGCTGTTACTGTTTAATTTTTAATGTTACAGAGCAAGACAGTCAAAAAACGATTTTGAGATGTGGGAGCATTTTGGAAGTTTTACTATAAGTGCCTAAATGAAAATGAAGTGAAACAGGTAGATATTCAAAAAAGGGATGGACATGGCCTCAGCTCAATGTGACAGCAGTATCAGTCACTGCAGATGCTGAAGGGTGAGGATTGGTGCTTTTCTATTCAGCTGCCTAACTCTTTATTTATCAGCGCTCCATTGAAATTTGTGTTTGAGAGAAAATGCAAATGATTCCTGAAAGATGAGATTATTTTGTAATTTTAGAGCCAAAATTATATATAAAAAAGGGGTCCTTTAGAGCTGTAGACACTTGGGTGATAAATGGTTAATTAAGAGAGCTTGTAGACTCCATCAGAGGGGGAACGTGTAAAGGCCTGACTGGGATTGGCTCTGTCAGAGGTCTCGCACTTTTTCCATGTTAAATTCAGAATTACCTTATATTACTCTCACATATAAAATCTTAAATTTGGGCTAGTCATATGTTAAAGACCCCATAGTACCTTATTATCCTAACAAAGCACTTCACTGTCAGACTGCAGGGTAAAAGCAGAATGGGAGGCAGAGCCTTCAGCTATCAGGCTTTTCTACCATGGCACAAACTCCCAGGTTGGATTTGGGAAACAGACTTTTAGTTCTGTGGGTTCAGCCCACTGCAGGACTTCTTTTCCTTCATGTAGCTGCAGAAGAACATTTTTTATTAAAGCAGCACTGATACTGCTGAGACATGCAGTGAGTTCTGGCATTCACATGACTCACATAAATGTGCCACAGAAGCCACTGAGTTTGCTGTTTTCCTCATGTGCTCAGCTGAAGTCATGACTAACTTTCTCTATAAAGTTTGTTAAAGTTTGAGCATCTTCCACACGATGAACGATCACTGGATTAAATAAACACCACTGTGAGGAGATGTGCTTCAATTGTGTGTGGTTTTATTCCAGCTTACAGAGGTCAGAGTTGACACGGCGAAGGGATCCAGCTGTCAAACATCTCAGATAAATCACAGAGACACATCACACATTTACCTCTTTTCTGGCAGAAGAGGGCAGCAGCCTCCACTGAACAAGCTCACTAGACTTGACTCATGCATAGAGGAACCTTTTCTCTTTTTTTAAGGTTTCACAGTTAAGGCATTAATGCCTTCAGTGTTGCTTCTCTCCTACCACTTTGTAAAAAGGCACAGACTGTAAGAAGGTTTGGGAGACCCCATTTTCCAACATTGAGACAGAAACAATGGAAGCAGCTACAGGAGAGCCACACTACGACGAAAAAGCGAACAGATTTATTCTGACGTGCTGTTCCTGAGAGTAGATCATTTGGTTCCTCAGCAGGAATCCAGACTGTTGTGATTAGAGTAAGAATTAAGTGACAGCATTGATCAAAAGTCCCACAGCAAACATCCAAAGACAAGCACCAGTTTGAAAATGTAATGAAAAAAAAGGAACAAAGAAGCATTTCATTGTGACTAATAATCACAGACTTAGGTCACGATATCGAAACACATGAATTGAGTCTTGTGCGTCGAATAGAAAACTCTAATCAACCCTCTTGACCTCAGAGGCCTTTGTTGAAGTAGACGTGTCGTATGCTGTCCCCATATTGAGACCTGATGGAGTCTCTCAGCTCAGGCTCCAGCTTCGAAACAGCCATAGAGCTGCAGGAGGAGGAAGAGAGGACAGAAAGGAAAAGAGGAGCACAGTCAAAGGTTTGTTTGCATATCAAGGCAAAACAAAGTGGTGTAGTCAATGCTCAAGTGTAGAGGACAAAACACATTTTTGTCAGTAATAAATAATAAAATCTACTCGGGTAATTAGGAAAGCAAATTATTATTTGTCATGTACTTAATATTCATTGTTATAACGTTGTTATTACAGCTCTTCAAGGCCTCAGTAAAGAGTTATAAATGGGTTTTACAACACAGGATGCAAAATATAAGTAAATAAAATCACATTTTAAAACGAGCAACATATTGAGGTTAAAAAGTTGCACTATTCTACTGTACGTTTATAAAAGCTTGGCAGGTTTTAATAAAGATAACTAGACATGTGCCGGTCTTTAACACCGTGTGTGAACACTTTACTTCCTGAACCTTAAGGACGAAAGAACAGGCGATTTTAGGTTTATTCTCTCGCTGAATCGTTTGAGTTCTGGCTTAATCTCAATATAAAGAAAAGTGAGTCTTATCCCCCCCAAATTTTTAAAATAAGAACTGCATTTTACTTTATTTTCTTTAGTGTAAACTTACATTAAACATGGACAACATTTCATATAGTTGTGTGTGTGCTTTTACTCGTGCAAAAGCTTAAAAAGAGAGTGAACGTAAAGGTGGAAGCCAGTTTATGAGCCAAGGCCCAGTTTAACATGACTGTGAACCGTGCACAGCTGCTCCAGTAGAAAATATAGAATTGGTAAAGTAGAGAATAGACACTCTTTAAAGTTGAAATACTTCCAATGGGGGAAAAAAAAGCATGCTCTCCAAACTGAAAATCCATGAGAAAGTTTTGTGTTTTTACCCTAAACACCAGCTAAACCATAAGTCACAGTGAACATCTGGAAAGCAGTTGTTAAGCGTCTTCATTCCACACTTGCTGGTGCTGCGTTTTAATTCCACTCACCTCACTGACATTTCATTTTTTAGCTTTGCCTTCAGAGAACAATGAGTTATGGACTACTGATCTGATTGTAGACCATTAGAAGCACCTGTTAACCGCACACTCATCAATCATTTTTTTCTTTTATAAGCATTTCATATTTTTATGAAACAAGAGCAGCGGAGAGAGATGAGAATTAAACAAAGGGAACGGCATGTGGTATGCATCCTCACCATTTTACTATCGGTTCACTCCCAAACCTAAAATTTAAGGCGGTAAGTCCAGGCCTGGGCTGCACAATCAGACTAAACCAACATTTAAATCAATGATCATAAGTTCCCAAGCAGGCTTACATTATAATTTATATTTATAATTTGCTGGTAAGATGGAAATAAACTTGTAAAAATATGATTTGCCACATTTTATCTGAGTCTTTCAAACAAACTAACATACAGATAAGCTGCATCCTTATTTGAAAATCTAACTTCAGTTGAAATTGTTTCCCAAAAGTTAATTTTCTCTGTGAGTTTTAAACTGGATCTGAAGACTGAGATGATGAAATATGTCTGAGCGAGCTTGAGCGAACAACACGTTTGAAAGCTGATTAGAGGCCAAGACACTGCAGCAGGATTTATTGTAACTCCAGGAATTCCAGCATCGCAAATTAATCCACCAGCTGCACTAACACGAACATCTTTTTTCGGACCAAAGCCACAAGACTTGAAAACCTGAGCTTTCTGCTTTGGATTTTTAAAATCTAGTCAATTAGTGTGGACTAGTTTCTGTAGCAGAAGCTAATTGTGTGAAACAGCTACAACTTAACTTAGACACAGGTCTTGATAACCTGCTTCCTCCTATAGAGAAGGTTCTACAAAAACCCTTATATTTATGATTTATTCCTAAGTTTTGTCAAACACCACACTGTATTACTTTGATTTTTGTTAATTCAAACATATGTGAGAGAGAGCATACCATCTGAAGTGTTTTAAGGGCTATTCTGAGGCAACTCTAATGAACTCTTTTGATTACAAATACTATATTTCTATAGTACAGAAACCAACTCCACTCCTCCCTTCATCTAGAACTTCTCTGAACACTTTTCTGATGAGTTGAAGATCAAAAATTCGAGTTGAGCTTCAAAAACAGAACCAACCAATGAGCAACTGTGCTGTAATCCTCCATCTTTTATATACAGTCAATGTTTATTTAAACAAATGACTTTCTTTTTCCCTATTAATGTAATTGTGTGCAGTCCTATGAAAGCTAAATGCACCCTTACTGTTTCCACAGAAATTAAGAGAGTACGTAACGGCCAGGAGCTGCTAATCGTCAGCAGGTGTGGAAACCTCTATAAAAACAGAGGTTTTGGCAGTTTGCTGTTCTGGAACATTTGCCACAGTCCCAGCAATTTCATCCCAAAGTCAGTTTGTGCTCAAACAATCTGCAAAAAACCCAAGAGCTACATCACTGACTCTGCAGGCCTCAGTACAAAGAAAAAGACTGAACATGAAGGGCTTGTTTCTAAAGGTTGCCAGGAGAAAGCCCTTTCTCTCCAAAAGTAACGTGACAGCACAGCTTACTGTGAGCACGGCGGTGGAAGGCTGATGATGTGGGTTTATTTTGGAGCCACATGAGCTCTACATCTTGTACTCATTAAGTTAACCGTGAATGCCTCTGTATACCGAAGTATCCTCAAGTCAAATGTGAGATCTGAGGCTAAAGCTTGTCGTGCTCTGTCACGTCACAGGACAACTTAAGCGCAACAGGCGGATAAAGAAAAGAATTGAGGTGTTGCCATGGCCCAAAGTCCAGACCTCAACCTCATTTAAGAGAATAAATGAATGCTCGCAAACTTCAACAAACTGTAAAGAAGGGTGGGTCAAAATTCCTCCACAATGATGTGAGAGACCAACAAAGCACAGAGAAAATGTACATAAATACGCATGTCAAGAAACCAGGCTGACTAAAGCTAATTATTTCTTGATGCTCCTTAAAGGCCACAAACTTGTGTGAAAGTAAAGAAACAGTTTCATTACCATCTCTGAGGGAACAGGGAGCAGGCAGCCGGCACCATGAAGATCAAACTTTGGGAAAAAAGGACAAAAGTTACCACTGAAATACTCCAGAGGACATTATAGTACACCTGACCCTGTAAACTCTCTGTACTTACAACCCTCCCACCAGCATCACTTGAATTGGTCCATGGAGAAATGTGATTCTCTGTAAAAAGCGAGAAAAGCACAATGAGGACAAATGCACACATTTAGCAGGAGGACGGTAATGAAGACGAACATCTTACCTGCATGAACTTGTATTTTTCCAGCCTTTGCATGATGATGGGGAGGATAACTGATAAAAGGAGAAGAACAGGAACATTAAGTGAAGAAGAGAGAGAGGATTTATCATATCTTCATGACATAACTTTCTCTTAAACACTTCTTTGCGTACTCATTCCTGGTGCGGCCATGGTAACCCGAGAAATGACCACCTGAGCGATGCCTTTTACTGCTGCTTTCTGCAAACAGAAAAAATGGACACAATTTAAGAAAAAATGAACACATTACAAAGTGTCTTAAAGTGCCTTAAAGTGTGTCCGGACCGTAGAGTGGCCCAGTTTGTTGCCATTTTCGTCTGTGACGGCGATGCCATTCAGAATTTCCCTAAAAAACAGAGAAAATTAAGATGAAAAGACTAAAAACAAAGAAAAAGGAAACTGAACATGAATAAGTGTTTCTCTAAGAGGGGAATGTGTTTATTATGTTGTTTTACTAATTTATTTTGGATTTATTTTATAGCTTTATCGTTTTATGTCTTGCTCTGTACTTTAACAATATACAGTATCAAGTACTGCACAGTTCACAGTAAACACTCTTTTATTGGGTCGCTATTCTGACTTCACTTCATCTTAAACCTTCAATACTGAAAACAAAAAACCCCAAAAAGAAGTGTAATAATCTGTAACGAGAGACGATCTGTACTAAAGGCCCCAGACCCTTCCCTGTGTCTCATTCACCTTCAGTCTCTCCCCACTTTCTTAATAAATGCCCCAAAGCACCAAAATTAAGCTTTAAAAGGATGAAAAGTGCTCTCTCCAAATCACAAATGTCACAAGCATCAAACTGGAGAACAAAATTGTGAAAATGAGCCAGCTCCTGTTTTTCTACCCGTGGAATGCAACGATCTCTGCTGAGATTTCCAGAAAAAAAACTAAACAAAAAACATTAAGAGTGTGTAGAGTAACATTAAAAGTATAGTCAAAGGAGCTTGCAAAGAAAAGCGTCTGGACTTCTTTAAGTTACTTGAAGACGTTTCACCTCTCATCCGAGAAGCTTCTTCAGTTCATGAAGAAGAAGTGAACTGAAGAAGCTTCTCGGATGAGAGGTGAAACGTCTTCAAGTAACTTAAAGAAGTCCAGACGCTTTTCTTTGCAAGCTCCTTTGACTACGATGACCTGGATGACTGAGAACCTTCACAGACACATTAAAAGTATAGATTTCTTGTTTTTGCAAACACAGAAACTTATAAGCAGCTCAGAGATTACACAGATGCACACAGAAATCAAGGTAAGCTAGTTAAAGATGTTAACTTTATGATATTTCAGCAAAATGCTAATATCTTGAACTACGACTACTTCGTCTGTTGTACCAACTCTACACAAACGCATGCAGAAGTCCTAACCATCCCAGTTTAGCAAGTAAATATGCCAACTTTAAATAATTAGTGCAACTGGTTTGGCAGGTATTTAATTATTGAATAATGGCCATTCAAAGTAAAAGTTAAAAATAAGCTTTAAGGAGGCGTGATGTTCCGAGAAACAAACACATTTACTGAAGTTAAAGCTGGAATTTTCTTTGCGTTTACGAGCCTTAATTAATCCTAAAAACTCAAAATCTCTGAAATTTAAACCACAAATTTATGGAGAAAAAGCCAAATCTGCTTTAAATTTAATTCAACAAATGATATGACTTCACTTTGTGAGGGTGGTTCACAAAGTGAAGTCATATCACTTTGTCTGCCTGCATACCGACTGCAGGCAGACGGTAAACAATGACAGCACACATTAGTAAGAAGGTGCGACAGTAAATGACACCATCGGTACGCTGGAAAACCTTTCTTCTGATAATCTGGTGATTCAAAACTCAAATAACAAGTATTTCCTTATTGCTTTAGTTCCGGCACAAATAATTATTTAATTACACAATGGCTATAAGCTCTGCTAGTTGTTGTAAGGGCGACCGTGGCTCAAGAGTTGGCCTTGTAATCAGAAGGTTGCCAGTTCGAGCCCCGCCTCGGACAGTCTCGGTCGTTGTGTCCTTGGGCAAGATACTTCACCTACCGCCTACTGGTGATGGCCAGAAGGGCCGATGGCGCGATATGGCAGCCTCGCTTCTGTCAGTCTGCCCCAGGGCAGCTGTGGCTACAACTGTAGCTTGCCTCCACCAGTGTGTGAATGTGTGTGTGAATGGGTGGATGACTGGATGTGTAAAGTGCTTTGGGGTCCCTAGGCGGGACTAGTAAAAGCGCTGTACAAATACAGGCCATTTACCATTTACTATTTGTTACTTTAAACCCTATTTTTCTTCTACTTTTTTTTTTTATCCGTGTCATTAGTGCCAAGGCTTTCTACTAAATCTGTTCTTTCCTTCTTATTTTAACTTCAATGGCCCAAATATGCCGTGATATAAAACAAAAGGGTGGAGACAGCTAAATTTCTGACTTCCCAGGGACCCTTGGTAGATCAAAAAGGTCTACCAAACTGAATAAATAGAGTTGTGCTGGAAGCATGGACATGTGAACCAAATTTAATGAGATTCAGTGCAATAGTTGTTGAGATCACTGAGATAGTTAGGATTCTGCTTGAGTATTGGTGCACTTAACCTTCCATCAAGAAGATGTTGAAATATAAAGTAGAAGTTTGTTTGAAAACCATGCTGGTGGAGCTAAAGGAAAACACGCAAAGACCGAAGGCTTCATCATCTGGAAACCATGAACATCTGTGCAAAATTTCACGGCAAATCATCCAATAGCTGTTGAAATATTTCAGCATGTACCAACTGACCTACATTACCATCCCCTGAGCCATAGCTAAAAGAGATTTACACATCACGCCACTATTTTAAGATCAGTAATTCTCCAGAAAACCTTCTCTCAGGATCTAACACAGCAAACACTGCTCTGTGGTTGAGTATCCTCAGGAAGCCTGCCCTTACAGAGTCGCTGTGGTTTCAGCAGACATGGCCAAAAAAACCCTGCAGTTCAAAGAAAAATGCAGGAGGACTCACTGCTGCCTCATCATGGGAATGTTAACACAGTTGGCAGCTGCCACAGCTACAAAAGGGACCCAGCGAGCCACGAGAGGAGGAGCTTTCTGTGGGAAAAAGCAGAGAAAAGTCATCATGAATATCAGTGTAATACCTGTAAAGATCTGTGCAGCTGTGACTGGGTTAAAGGGACATTTTCAGCTTTTGTTCCTGTTGGTTTTTGTTCACCAACAGCAACAGGATATATATGACAGAAACCAAGAAAAAGCATAACAGATGTGACCCAAACTATTATTTATAAGTTGGTTTGGCCATAATTTTAAACATAGGGCATAAAAGTGATCGCATCCAGATAAGTTTGACGACAAAACACTTCTTAAAAACAGTCAGCGCTGTATGAGTTCCTGCGTGCAGCATTTGTACCTTTGTGTAGAGGTTCAGTCCGACCGCTGTTGCTAAAGCTGTGCTGGTCGCTGTAACGTAGGCTACTCCAATCTGTCTGAGACACAACAAAGGCATTGAACAGCAGCTGCTATTAGAAAACAGGTTTTTTTTTTAATGTTTACATAAATAGGCATATAAAATAGCCAGCATTCAGTATGTGGAGCTCTCACACGTTTTGTTTTGCATCCACATAAAATTAAGGTGTGTTTAAATGCACCCATGTTTACATTTATCCAAACACTGCAAGTGTGCATTTGGTTAATCTTCCACTACATGCCATTTTTATGATACACTGTGAAAAGGATCATTTCCTGCTGTGTGCTACAGGTGAGAAAGGATAACTCTAAAGTTCATGTGTGAAAACTGCTTTACAGGTGCATGATATGATATCCACCAGTACACACCATGCACCTGATGGCTGGATATGAAGAAAGCTACCTGTAAATCAATCCAAGAAGACAGGATCAAATCAGTTTGTTGTGCAGACCACTTTGGAAGGAAGTTTGAAACAATTATTACCGATAAGGTAAAAGTATCTGACGAGAAGTCTTTCCCCGTGGTGACCTAGTTACCATGGGGGAATGGAAAGTGGCAGTGAAACTTGCTACTGCTCTTTTTACCTCTACTGATGCCCTCAAAAATTTCTAGTTGCTCGCTGATGCTGTGAGAGTTCACTGCATTCTTATCTGGAGGATGTGAAATGACAAACTTAAAGTCTTAAGAGCGCTTACTTGGGAGTGATGGGGGAGGCAGCGTTGCGGTTGGTGTAGTTGACTAAAGCGTTGAAGGACTGATTTACCCACTGCCAGAACACCACAGCAGGAACTGTCCTAGAAACAGACATGAATTATGAAACCTGTAGAACTTCCTCTGCAAGAAAGTAGGATGTGGTAAAATGCAGCTTTGCCTGTTCGCTCTTCTCTACCTGTAGAACTGCAGCATGAAGCCGGTGATGGCCATGCCTCCGGGTACCTGGAATGACATGCGGCCGATGAGGTTCATGCGGTCTCCTGTGTCTGGGTGAAAAGCTGAGTCGTAGAGCTTCTTAGCGTAATAGAGCTGCTCTGCTGTGGTGCCGGGAGGGATGGATCCCGCTCTGCAAAGCAGCAAAAAAACAAAAACACACTCAATGACGCAGGCGGAGCCTTTTGTAACTACAACACAGATTCATAATTAAATCTGCAGCAGCACGGTTACATCATAGAGAACAGGGTATGAAGCAAAACGTTGAAGGTAAAATGGGAATTTCTACGATTTTGCCAAAGACATGACAGGTGGTTTCCTTCTTTACTTAAACTACTCTTCTGCCGTTAGTTTTGTCTTCTGCATGTGAAATGCAGCTCTTATTTGATTGCAGAATGCTCTTTTTTTCAGGGTGAGTATTAGGACTGTCCTACTGTGGCTGTCTGCGGGGGGGGTTCAGGGTTTCTGTGGTTGCAGCCAGAGCTGTGTGCCTGAGATGACCACTCTTACTTGTACTTATCATACAGAGTAGCTAAAACTGTCTAAAGCAGTCTGCACGCAAGTTCAATAGTTTAACATAAGAATATCAAGTTTAAGGTTATATTTTCTTTCTCCAGAGTTTTGTTTCTTTAACAATGGAGTGAAACTCTTTTTGTGAGGGTGTCCTGGGCCATCATAGGCAGCATTAACCCAGGATGGTTTCCAATAGAGGGGGAAACCAGAGCTCCTAAAAGGAAACCCACTGGGAGAACATGCAAACTGCAAACAATCTTTCCATTTCCAGGATTGAACCCAGGATAGAGCAAGCCAATGAGCCACTGTGCCCTGAATGTCTTTTATCAAAGGAAACTTGAGGACGGTCACATGACACGAGACATTTTAGAGCTTGTGCATTCATTTTCTCACCTGCAGCTTTCTACTAAAGCTTTGGCCTCATCTAATCGCGAGTCAGGCAGGAGCGCTGTTCGGCAATCGGTGATGTTGAAGAAATGTTTTAGTCTCCCCATGAACGTAGACTGATCCCATCGTGGTGCGTCGATGTCAAACGAGCTCAGAGCCATTGCGTCTGTTAAAATCCAGGTGCAGATTAATGCATCAAAAAGCCTCGCAGCCTGTGTTCGCTCTGCGGGACGTCACTCAGCAGCTGCAGTCAGATCCTGAGGAAAAGAGGAAGAAAGACATTATTACAGGACAACCAAAGAGTTGGTGAATAGTTAATGCATGCTCTTGTCCTCCTTTGAGCTGATTAACATTATTAACATTATGAAGGTAATTAACATTAACATTAACAGATTTTTGTTTTTTTAGCTCAGCGGCTCAGAGACACTAGTTTTCTCTACCTTTGGACTCAACGTCCCACATGCAGAGGTGAATGTTTATAAAGCTGAGACACAACACAAAACTTATTTGGATAATTAACATCCAAACAGTCTCTTCGGTTTCCCTAATCTAAGAATTTCATAACACTCCCTTGGGTTTGAAAATACATGTATCCATAACAAATTGGAAAAGCTGTGAGCTTTAGTTTAGTTTCTATTACCAGTCCAACGCTTCATTCCATTGTGGTTCTGGATGTAAGGAGTCCATGCGAACACGTAATCACCCTTTTAGCCTTTCTGCTTCCATAATGAAGGATTGACTGGACTCATGGGGTCACTTAATTAAATTTGTGAGAGCTTTGACAGTGATGTCAGTGTCTAGAGCACCAAACCTACAACAGCAGAGTGAACCCAGACAGCTGTTCGTTATATCAGCGTACATGCTGAATTTGATGCTCATGACGGTGATGTTTAAGAGGAGAAAACTGAGCAAATGAGCAGGATACAAAAACAGCTATTTTAATATTATTGATTGATTCATTGATAAGTCTTACAAGCCATCATTTCTTACAACAAATGAAGCAGATCACACATCTGGAGTTAATTCAAAGCCTTGAGTTTGTATTTTATAGCTTTTAACTGTAATTTTAAATATAAGGTCCAAAGGAATGCAAGTGCAAGTGAGAGAGACTTTCATTAGACTAAAAGAAATAAATAAATAAACCCATCCGAGAGACAGCAAAAACTTCAGGAGTGGCCAAATCAAGAATCTGGTATATTTATAAGAAGGAATGAGACGGCCAGCTCAGCAACACCAAAAGGCCTAAAGACGTCAAAGTCTACCTAGGTCACCTTGAAGGTGCAAGCCACTGGTTACACTGGTCTAGAAGTCCAGAATAGACTGTGCCAGAAAGCATCTAAAAGAGCCTGCATAGTTATGAAAAAAAATGTAAAAACTGAAAATACTAATCAAGATAGATGAGAAGAGAAAAGTATGAAGAAGAAGAGAAACGGCTCATGATCTGAAGTGTAAATGGTGGAAGCCATGTTATGGCATGGCTGCCAGTGCAACCGGGTCACTGGTGTTTATTGATGAAGTGACTGCTGATAAAAGTAGCAGGATGAACTCTGAAGCATGCAAGGGTATTTATTCTCTGCTCGGATTCAGCCAAACTATTGGAACGGGCTTGCAAATAGATAATCACCCAAAGAACTGTAACAACATTCCTCTGCCTTGAGTTTCTCAAAGCAAAGAAATTAGATATTCTTTAACAGCTTTACCAGAGCAGGCTTTTCATTTATTAAACCAGAAAGGTACAAAGACCCAGAAAAGATCCTTGAATTCAAGCTGAAAGTCTGCACTTCAGTCACAGCTAAACTACTAAAATTGTATCTTTATCCAACAAATTACTGACCTGACAGTATAAAATGCTTTAAGTGCAAAGAATAAAACCTGTGGCTTGTATTGTACAAAGGGATTTCAGAGCTCAGCAACTTGCCTTCCTCATAAAATTATGGTGGTTATAGCCACAAAAGTAACATATTTAAAGACTTTGCTCCACATCTCCTAGAGGAAACGGTGCCCATGTTGGCATTAAACACTGGTAAACATACTAACTTTCGTCTGTTCAGCATCATTCCTCCAACCCCTGCTGCGATATCGTTGCTCTGACTATCCTGTAGCTTTGCAGATCAGGCTCTCTAAAGTTAGGCTGTTGGAAACATCTGCTCTTGGGTTTAAACCAAACACAAACTGCCTAAAAACCCTCAAAGCCCAAACGTCTACTAGAAATCATCAACCACCTCCTGTTAATGTGTCCTCGGGTAGTGATTTTGAGTTTTTTGCAACTGCACCATTGTGCTTGCTTTGAAGCAACTGGGGATCCAAAACGTGCTGACTACAGCTCAGCCTATCCAAATGTCCCACAGTTCATCTCCATTAGGCATTTATTGTAAGTTTTAGGTAAGTTTTGAAACAGGTGAAATGTAAGGGCGAGGAGAGGAGGATATCGGCGGTCTCTGAAGGTTCAGCCTGGTTGGAACTGGATTATTTCTGAAGCTGTTTGTTCACAAAATAGGTCAAAGGTCTGTGGAACATAGTCGAAAATAAGTCAACGTAGATCCTATTACCAGGACATATAAATAATAATATTAAAGAACATATATAGGACTGCATCTGAAAAAAATTATTATACCTTCGTAACTCTTTACTTCATTTGATTAAAGCTTCAGTTTACAGTTAATTTAAAACAGAGAGAACAACAAATCCATACATCCATTCACTTCCGCTTATCCTTTTCAGGGTCGCGGGGGGCGCTGGAGCCTATCCCAGCTGTCATAGGGCGAGAGGCGGGGTACACCCTGGACAGGTCGACAGTCTGTCGCAGGGCTAACACATAGGGACAGACAACCATTCACACTCACATTCACTCGCACATTCACACCTAGTGGCAATTTGGATTATCCAATTAACTTATCCCCACAAGCTGCATGTCTTTGGACGGTGGGAGGAAGCCGGAGTACCCGGAGGGAACCCACGCAAACACGGGGAGAACATGCAAACTCCACACAGAAAGACCCGCAGCCCGATGGTGGAATTGAACTCAGGACCTTCTTGCTGTGCGGCAACAGTGCTAACTCCGTGCCACCGTGCTGCCTTCACATTTAAAAGCTAAAACTAGAAAAGACTGAACTTTTTTTCATGACAAATTATTAAACACTTAAAAAAAAGGTGATGAGGACAAAAAGCCTTAGCAGCAGAGCACGTATCCCGAAACTCTTGATGTAGTGTTTTGTTCACAAAAATGCAGCTTTAACTACATTTTTAAACAACTTATCAAGCCTTTATCAAATAATGAAACTGTCACCTGTAGTGAAGGTCAGCAGGGTGCTAATCAATTTGGCCACGGTCACGAAGAACATGATTGATTTGTTCATTGATAAATCAATAGGGAGGCTGATTGATTATAATGTGAATAATAATAATGGATTGCATTTATATAGCGCTTTTCAGGGCCCTCAAAGCGCTGTACAATTCCACTATTCACACACTCTCACATTCACACTCTGGTGGAGGCAAGCTACAGTTGTAGCCACAGCTGCCCTGGGGCAGACTGACAGAAGCGAGGCTGCCATATCGCGCCATCGGCCCCTCTGGCCATCACCAGTAGGCGGTAGGTGAAGTGTCTTGCCCAAGGACACAACGACCGAGACTGTCCGAGCCGGGGCTCGAACCGGCAACCTTCCGGTTACAAGACGAACTGCCAACTCTTTGAGCCACGAATAAGACACAACATTGCAAGAAGACCTAAATGTTTGCTGCAGGGCAACAGCACAGCACAGATCCCATAAATTATTGATAGGAGGAGCAGTTACTTGGGTAAAACTGCAAGTATTGCACTTTAGTAATGCTCAATTACAAGTTCAACTCCCATAGATAAATCACTAAAAGTACTAAAAGAAACTAAATAATCCCTGATAGATATGATTATGTAATAAAATGATAATAAGCAATGTTTTGATGTAAAACAACATTTCACTGCTTTAGCTGGCTAAGATGAGGCTTGGTTAAAGTGGACCAACTACTGAAACAAATGAAGAGCAAATTGCGAAATATTCACATTTAAGGGGCTGGAACTGTGTGGGGTTTTTTTTTTTTTGTTGTTGTTGTTGTTTTGTTTGTATATTTTGAATAAAAAATCAGTGATTATTAGTGAAGTAGTAGAGTCAACTGATCGATCAACCAAGGATTACTATTTCTTCATCCATATGGTGGAGTAAACGAAATAAGAGATGTCACGTGCAGAGTACTGCAGTACAGGTAGTTACTACTGCTGACTAGCAGAAGGTTGCCAAACTGGATCTGTAGGCCAGAGCCCTAGTAACATCTGGATAAGTAGTAGCACGTGGCTGCTAATGGTTGAAATGTTAAATTACTTACATGCAGTTTGTGAAGAAGAGAAATGTGTGGAGACCTGTGTGAAGACAACCGACCAGAGTGCTGTGAAAAGAGTGAAAACATGTCAGTTGGGGGACTGATGCAACTCAGTCCTCGCGTTACCAGCTGGATCTGACCGGGGGGGGGGACCCCCAGCAAAGCACGAGCCAAAACACCGACACACCGGCTGCTAACACCGCCCTTTGAAACCGAAAATATACCTGTGTATACACCTCCAACGGAGCAGCAGAGCACGAACTTGCCAGGTGATCAGCTCAACTCCCGTGCAGGCATAGTAAAAGAAAAAAAAAAATGCACACGTGGCACGTTGTCCTCCAATCAAAGGCTGGAGCAGATGGGCAGATCCTTGCGTTTAAACCGGTGGAAACCGAACCTGATATTTGGCTGAAGACTAAAATTAAATCAGAAACTGTGGGAGCGGTTCCAGATGTCGAATCAACCCCCCTCCAGTTTACAGCTACTGTTAGTAGCTAGCTAATTACTTCGGTGACATTATATCCGGTTTGTTATGGTAAAAAGTAGTAAAAATTTATGTCCGTTGACTAACATTATGGACAAGAAGAGTGCACAAAATGAAATTTCAAAGTGTACTGCCTAAAGACAATTAAACGTTTAGCAGGTAGCTAACTAAACTCGTCCACCTTAGTTTTGGGTTTAGCGATGCCTTCATGGTACTTTGTTTAAAACAAAATGTAAATACTGCTGCGATAATGACCACTTAGTAACGAGCCGCTACAAGAACGAATAACACAGGGAAATAAATGTTAATGAACAGAATGTATACACTTCGATTACAAAAGAAAAGCATATCCCCTCAAAACAGAATCAGAGTCGGCATTATTTATTTTACCCATTAAAAAAAAAGTTTCGTGAATGCAACACGACGCAGAATCCGTGCGTATCTCTACGTCTGACGTCACTCCCCTTAGTAACCCTCGGCGGCGTCTCCAGGAGAGAAGGCAACAAGATGGTGAGTTTTAATTTATCGCAAACATTTAGCGCATAACCTAACACAAACTTCATCGATTGCTCATACTTCTACACCTTATCGTCCATTTTTAGTTATATCAATTGTAATAAATTCCGTCACCACCAGGTTGACAAAGAAAAAACTCGACTGCCTTGTTGCTTCGTTCAGTTATCAGGGGAGATTAGCTTAGCACGTTAGCTGTGTTTAGCTCCCATTTGCGTGCCGTTATCTAGCCCTGCCTGGGAAACAAATTAGCCGTAAGGATCAAGAAAGTCAAAGCACAAGATCTGACTTGCTGCTCAGAGGATCTGTTACCGTTAGACGAGTGTTTGTACATCATCAAAATCCATAGAGGGTGCTAGAAATGGCCTGTTGGTGGATGGAAAGAAGAGATGTGTTTTTGCAATGGTGGTTAGCTGCAGCAGTGCTCCCCCTGTCCCCCCGGAACAGTAACACCACGCTGTTGTTTTTAACTGCTTGTTGTAGGGATTGCTGTCCATCCTGCGCAAGCTAAAGAGCACACCAGACCAGGAGGTGAGGATACTGCTGCTGGGTCTGGACAACGGTGGGAAGACCACACTCCTTAAACAGTTGGCATCTGAGGACATCAGCCACATCACGCCCACGCAGGTAAGACACAAAGGATGTTTGTATACAAAGCGTGGTCGAGGAACTTTCATGCGTTTCACCTCTTACTTATTTTATCTTCTTCCTGCAGGGATTCAACATTAAGAGCGTGCAGTCTCAGGGGTTTAAACTAAATGTCTGGGACATTGGAGGCCAGAGGAAGATCAGGCCGTACTGGAGGAACTACTTTGAAAACACAGATGTTCTGGTGAGGAGATGATGCAGCAAATGAAGCAATATGACCTTAATTTCAGTAACATGCAACTCTTTCACACACTAACAAAGAAAACTTTTTGTTTCAGATTTATGTCATTGACAGCGCTGACAGAAAGAGGTTTGAGGAAACAGGTCAGGTATGTAACTGTGTATAAGGGTTTTGGCTCCACACCAAAAAAGTGTCAGTTTCCTACCAAATGAACGGTGATAAAAAAAAAAGAAAAAAAAAGAATTGGACTATATATAGTTATAAATGAATTATAAGTAATTAGGGTTATTCCATTTCAGATCTTTGTAGGTCTTCTGCTCAACCTTGTACCATTCTTCGTAACAGAAATGAAAAATAAAACCAAGTTTTGGAGTTTCCAGATGGTTCTCTAATTATGACTGAAAAAAATAGTTAAATATATGCATATTTAAAATTTTTGAACCTTCCTTTACCTACCGTTTTGAGAAGTACTGCCCTGGAGGAGTCTTATAATTCAACTTTAATTTTTAATGTACTAAGAGGTGTTAAAAAACAATGTTAAAAATGTCAAAAAGGATTCTACATGCTTTATTTTACAGTATTGTGAAACTCAACTCTATACCAACTCTATAGTAATTGTCACTAGTTGTCTTTCCCATTTTTTTACTGGTGTGTGTTCAAATATGGGACTTTACACGACTATTTGAATTTTTTTTTAATATTTTAATTACCCAGTACTCAGACATTTTTTTTAATGTATCTGTCCCAGATCATACATACTGGTTCATTTTATGGCAAGAAAGCCAATTATTTTATTTATTTTTTATTAAACAGCTGATTATTTCCCCCAAATCATTTGTAAATGATACCAAACCAATCCTAAAACTTTTAAATTAATAAGCAAGAAATACATTTTATTTATAGTTTTTTAATAATTACAGAAGCTGAGGATATAGTGTTTAAGGTGTTAGGCTATATAATATATATTTTATGTTAGAAATAGAGAAAACATGGATAATTCCATGTTTTGCTTCTGACTTTAAATGTGGCTAATGCGTTCACCTTACACACGAAAAATACTGGTTTGATTCCGGGAGGAGACCCAAACCAGCCTCAGGATGTACAAGCTAGTGCAAGCCCCAAACCCGGATAAATTGAAAGGTTGTGTCAGGAAGGCCATAAGGCATAAAATCATAAAATCTGACCCAAATCAAATATCAAATATATCCATGTGGCAAACTCCTGGGAAATAAAGTAGCAGCTTAAAGGTCTTCTTCTTCTTAAGGATCTGAACCACTAGAGCTGTTTTACATTACAGTATAGTTGAAGTCCCTTCTGGTTGTGTAAGTGTGTGTCTGTCATGATGTGTAGCTGACCAGATGTGTGTGTCTGTGTGTGTGCTGCAGGAGCTGGCTGAGCTGCTGGATGAGGAGAAGCTGAGCGGTGTTCCTGTGCTGATCTTTGCAAACAAACAGGACCTCCTGACCGCCGCCCCAGCCTCCGAGATCGCAGAGGGTCTCAATCTGCACACCATCCGGGATCGCATGTGGCAGATCCAGTCCTGCTCCGCCCTCACTGGTGAGGGGATTCAGGTGAGCAGATGAACTGTGCTTCACCTTTGTTGCATTTAAAAAATATACATATATCTATATTTTCCTTCTCACTCCACTGCTTCCCCTAAATTTAATACAGGAGGGCATGAACTGGGTCTGCAAGAGCGTCAACTCTAAGAAAAAATAGCTTTGCTTGTAGTCTTCTGCTAATCAGGAGGACCAGCAGCAGCAGCAGCAACAGCAGCAGCAGCACACACGCATACACTGACACACATTGCACCCTCCTGAGCCTTAGTACAAGGGATATACCTGTGAATGTACACACACTACTAATCCAACATGGACTTGGAGTTTTTAACCCCTCTGCATTCCCGCATCGCTGATGTTTACTAATCTCAGCACAGCTTTCTGTGCTGGCCTCTACAACGAGGAGGGGCGTTTGCCTTCAAAAGGGAACCCAGACCAGCATATCGACCCCTTCCACCCCTCCGCCGTCCACCCACGTCACCATCTCTGTCCAACCGTAGCCACCCATGCGCAGCCTGTCACAGCCTCAAACATTCCCATTAAACTGCTGTCTTTCACTGGAATTCCAACATGTTCTTTAAGCTCTTTCACACGCTGTCCTGGAAACCTCCCCGCCCCCTCCCTCCATCTCACCCCTATGTCGTGACAGTTTTTGTTGTTTTTGCTTCTTCTTCATTCCACAAAAGGCTGTAACGCGCTTTTCCTGCTATGGCTCTGTTCGAAGTGACGTATATTTTTGTAATTGTCTTATTTATGGTGAAGTAGAGTGTAGAGCGCTTTTAAACAACAGCTCATGCGGCGTGTGTGCGCGTGTGTGTGTGTGTGTGTGTGCGTGTGTGTGTGTGTGCGTGTGTGTGTGTGTGTGTGTGTGTGTGCGTGTGGTTTCAAGGATGTTTGAGAAACAGTCCAACTCTCCCCACTACAGATAAAATAATACTCTACATGTTAATATGTAAAAAGGAGGCTGAAATTAAATGGTTAAGGACATTTTTCGATCAACTGTAAATAGCTCAGCTCTGTGTTCATATGTTACGTTATGCACATGTTATAGAGTATTTGTTACCCTGCTGTAGTCTATAATGTTTGCATATCTAATGTATGCTAGCAGATCTGTAACAGAGGAATAGGTACTGTATGTCCCAGTGCATTTCTATGTGCAGGTAATTCGCTCCTTTTGATATTCTTGAATGTAATCTGTTCAGAGCTGAAGATACTGTATGTGAATAAAAACACGAGAAAAATGTTTCACAAGCCTTACATTTATTTAGTTTCTGGATGCAGTAACATACTTGGATATTGAAGACTTGGTCACATAAGCAGGTGGAGTCGTGTGCTTAATGACAACAACCACCCTCTGTGGAGAGGCCGCTGTGGGAGCTGATGGGTGGGGCGCAGAGCATTGTTTTCCCTATCAAAATATGGATTTGATCTAGCAGTATGATACCCTACTTGTATGGAACTGCAGCACACATTTGTCTCTCTTGTGTGCTGGTATAAGCCTGCGTCACACAAGATTATTATACAGTGAGATAATAGGTGTGGAAAAAGCAAAGATTTTAGTTAACCAAAATAGAAATAACTAGACTTTTATGACGGGAAAAGTGTTCACTGAGACAGTGGGCATGAGTATGAGTCAACTGCCTTCATTTAGTGTTTGTGTTGAGAGTCATGACAATATAAAATCAAACAAATCTGTAAAAATGCCTCCAGAACCTTCCAGAATGAGCTGATTGTTTTATATTAAGTAAGTTTAGTACATTTAATGACCCAAGCAAAATTTTACCTTTCTTCTGGGATTTCCTTCTGAATTACCAGCCCTTGAATTATATAGGCATTGCTATAAGTGTTCTGCTTTTCGAATTGCGTTATGTCTTCTAGCATATTTGAGCTGTCCTAATTTTTAAATACAAAAGATATCCACATGAAATTTCCAGGGCTGAAAGACACATTTACTGAAAAACAGCAACCAAACCTGTTTTACACGTTCCCCATGTGTCACGATCTCATTTTTGTTCATTTTTGTTCTATGGGGAAACTTGAGCATCAGTATCATGGGATATATGACAGCTTCAGTAGCAAAACTGGACCACTTTAATGTCTAGGATGTAGAGTAATAGAAACAAGCTCTGGCACCCAGGATGTTTTCTCTGTTTTCTGTTAATTCACTGGAAAAGTTCAAAAAGTATATATTGGGTAAACTTGCAGGGGATATATCACCATGTGTGGTCAGTGACGGCTAAAACAAGGTTTAGCATATTATAAAGGTCTGGGATCATCTTCTAGCCACAATTTGTTTCTAATATAGTCCAATTTTGGATGAATTAAATCCAAAATCTGAAATTCTATTTATTCAAACAATTAAAACCATGTTAATGTTGAATAAGTGAACTTTAAACATATATTCAGCCATCGATCATCTCTTTAGCTTCTCTAGAATAAATAAATAAATAAATGCTGATGTTTAATAAAATATTCCTTCTAGATTTTTTTGAAATTCCATATTATTAACTAAAAACTCAGAGGTCTCCTGAAGGTATTTTCAAACTCTTTGCTTAATATATAACAGCCGATGTGCAGTAGAAAAGCAATTTGGAAGGCCCAACTTGAAAAACATCAAACTTAAACTTAAAGTTGTTTTCTGTTAAATAGGAATTAGAGATGAATGCAATGTGAAACATTGATGTAATCATTAACATAAAATCATAAATGTTGCACTTGCATAGGTGTACAAGGTCAAAGTGTGAAGGATAATATAACATTAAAGATTTGACACATCCACCAACCTGTTTGAAAATCAGTGAACTTGTCTGTAATTATGATTACAGCTAAAAAAAAAAAAAATGTATAAAGGTAAATTTAACTTCTTGTTTCTTGAAATAAAATCTTAACCTGTTTAAAATTAGGGGTAAGGTTTAGGTTTATTTTTTAACTCCTTTATGTGCACGTTTCACCTAGTGCACACAGCACATACAAGTGGAAATGTTATAACTGATGTACTCAAGAGCTAAGATGCATGTGTAAAGGAACTGATCTGAAAGATAACACCTTCTAGTTTTAGAAACCATGCTTGTTTAGCATGCAGCTAAAATGCACCCTCACCCACATAGAGCTCTGCCTGTGACCTAATGAATGATAAAGCTACAGTAGTTCAACCTATGACATGGAAAAAAACATGTGCTTGTGTTTTCAAAATATCTACAGTTGTGGTAAGAAATTTTTATGCACTCATGAATGTCATGGTAATTTTAGACGTTGAGTGATTTCTTTGAACTGCTCTTTTTACAGAATGGAATGACTGTACGACATACACCTTTAATGATTCTAAAAGCAAAAATTGGGTTTATAAGTTTGAATCGACTCTCTTCCGCTTATCCAGTTCAGCGTCAACAACCTTCAGGCATAATTCCAGTTGGATATTTGACCGCTCTTCTTTGCAGAGTTGGTGGAATTGGTTGGCTTCCTGGTACAAACCCGGCTTAAGCATACATTTTCAATAGGGTTGAGGATCAGGGCTTTGCAAAATCCCTACCAGAAGCATACTATTAGCTTGCTTCATCCAATTCCAAACCACTTTTGATATGTGTTTGGGATCATTGTCCTGTTGGAACACAATTGTGTTTGACATTTGAACCATCTAAGCTGCCGATTTGACCTGAAGTTAAAAAAATGTAATCTTCCAAACACTGTGGCCAAATAGCTCAATCTTTGTGTCTGGCCATAAAACTTTTGTCCAGAAGCCATTTGGCTTGTCCAAGTAGGCAGCTGAAATTTCACTCACGCATGTCAATTTTGGAACAGGAGCTTCTTTATTGGTCAGCACCCTCTCAGTGCATGGTAGTATATGGTTGTTTCACTGTGGACACTCACGTTCCAGTGAGTGTTGAAAAATAAATAACTTTTATGCTACCAAAGAGGAAACTGACTGTTATAGTCAGTCGTGATCACTAGTAGGAAATAAATAGAAGCTTCAGCACCTTATTAAAATATATAAATCAGTATATGTATATATTTGAGCTTGTATTTGATGCTGTGTAGATTGGAGAAAACCCAAAATAAATTCAACCTTGTTATCTAAATTGGGTTTTTTAAAGGCATTAAATATGCATGCTGTATAATCATTCCAACCTGGAAAAAGAACAGTTCAAAGAAATAATTAAAACCTCAAAATTACCATGACATCATGCTCATGATGAGTGTATGCAAATACTGACCACAACTGAATGTTCTTTTCCGAGATGCTACAGGCTCAACCTGTCCTAAAATGCAGAATGACAGCTGTAAGATACCATCGTGGTACATCTGGAAAATTACTTCCACTGCTGACTTGTACAAATGACTTATAAATGTCTAATCATTTATAAGTCATCACTGATGATGCATGCCTGTGTTGCTCCAGGTACTACTGGTGAAAACCAGACAGTACTGCCTGGAGAGGATCAATGGCTTCCTGTGTTACAAAATATTGTGTCACAAAATCATGTCGTACTTGTGAATATGTATTACAATATAACAGTTGCAGTGTCAAATCAAATCCTGACAGGCTGTCAGGTTTCAGGCAGGTGGTGCTGCATCCACCGGTCTGGGTAAGTGCCTCATGTCCCGGGGCTGTGCTCGAGGAACCGTTGAATCTTCTCCCCCGAGCTGTAGTGACAAATATCAGGAAACAAATACACCTCATCCACCCACAAAGGCCCCTGTTTAACTTGAGAGCACTTAACTGTTACAGACGTGAGCGATAAACAGTTGTATGACACTGCAGTCTTTCACCTCCACCCAGTAGTTTTAATATAACTATGCAAAGCTATTTAACCTTCAAATGACTAAGTTGTATAATTGGAAAAAAATGTTTTATGTCATGAATTCTACTTCTACTTTTACATAACTTTTATAAGAACTGGCAAATGTGTGTTGAGAAATGATAGAAAGTTGTATGTATGTATGTGTTTTTTTAAACATTTGTTGTCATAAGTTTTGGTAGTGACAACTTTTTGATTGTTACAACTTTCAGATATTTCAGTGATCTCAATATTTGAAGGAGTTTTTCTGCCAAAGTAAATCACACGCCCACAAACAGGATGTGTGCTTAGGTGTTGTTTGAAACAAACCTTGTATCAGGTCGATGGCTGAGTTTTAAATAATGAACAGGAAATAAACTGAGGCCCAGAGCTATGGAAGCTTGTTTCCACAAGTTAAAATATCTTTAATTTTTTTTTAAAGCCAGACCTAAGTTGAAATTTTGAGTTATTACCTCAAGATTTTGACTTATTGACTGAAACTTCAAGTCAAAAATGTTAAGATAACTAAACTAGAATTTTGACATATGGATATATTTATCTTTTTTCTTTTGTAAGCAGCAGAAACAAGCTTCCATGAAAGTCTTCCTATGTGTCTCTTTTCTCTGTCTTTTCCCTCACCTGTAAAGTGGTGTGCTCTCTCTTCCTGTTAAGAGGGACTTCTTCGTCCCCACCATGGCCAAGTCTTTACTTAAATAAAGTGCCTTGAGATAACTGCTGTAAAACGAATGCAATCTATTTGACTGTTTCCAAGTTAGGCTACATTTCAGAGATTGTTTTCTTGCTTTTGTTTAGTTTTCACTGGTTTTGCTGTTATAATAAGATTTCTTTTTATCAAAAAAGGGATTTAGAACAGGTATTACAACACAAGCACAATACTTTGTTTGGCAGCTCACTCACAGTCATGCAGACATCTCAAGTCTCAGTAAACAAAGCCTCATCAGACTGAAACTACAGCAGTCTGTTTACTTTTATTTTATTTTAGTTATTGTTTCAGTTTTTTATTCCTTGCAGCAAAAGTTTTGTCTTTTTTTTAATTTTATTTCTGTTAACAAAGATTTTTCCACTCATAATTTTATTTTATTTTTTCTAGTTTGGTTTTAGTTAACCATGGCAACGTTGCTCGGTTACCCTGACCCTTTTTGATTTTACATAGAAAACCCATGAATGGCTCATATTTTCTGCTTAAGTGAAGGCAATCACTGACTGCAGGAACCTTAACTACAGCACTGAGTCCACTTACTATATAACTGATTACTCCCAACCCTGAGTCATTTCATTTTAAAGCTTAGAGAAGCAGCATGTGTTTGTTATTACTCAACCCTGAAGTACACTCAGATCCTTAATACTGATCCAGAAGAAGATATTTGGAGGTATTACATGTCTAATAGTGTGTTCCGGGTGCAGAAACAGTGTGCTATGTGTTTTACTTTATGCATAGCTTTGTATGTAACTGATTCAGAGGGCCTTGGAGGCCTGAAAACAGCCTCTTCTTGTCTTACAAAGATTCTCATTGTTCAGTCTTCCTCTCTGCTCACACAGACAGAATGTGCAAGTGTTGTTCCTCATTTCTGGCTCTTAAACGCCCAGTTGCATTTAAATCTAACAAAGCACTGCGGAAAATGTGATACGCCGCGGGAGTCACATTTAGAAATATGAAGGCGTTGGGGGAAACAGTGTGGGAAAATATCTTTTTGCTCTTTGGTGGAGAGTTGGAGATAAGTTGGTCACACAAAGACTGAAAACACTGAAACAGCTAGCATGGCCTGACTAATTCACCTGCTCAGGCTTGTTAATTTGCACAAAGTGCTGCTTTAAGGGG
Source organism: Neolamprologus multifasciatus (assembly GCF_963576455.1). NCBI lineage: Eukaryota > Metazoa > Chordata > Actinopteri > Cichliformes > Cichlidae > Neolamprologus > Neolamprologus multifasciatus. The sequence goes on along the minus strand of NC_140446.1, from coordinate 8,962,610 downwards.
GTTTGAGTGCTGGAGATTTTTTGCCGGGACCAGTTGTCAGGCAGCTGTGAACACAGACTGGTCCCGGCAAACTGAATTACTGGTATCGAATAAATAAACCTGATGAAATGTAATTTAGTGAGCATGCCAGGTGTTCCCAGTGTTTATGAAACCTTTCTGTGGCACCGTTAAACTAATATACATAGTGCTATCAGTATTTTAATCTACTACTTCTTTAGCTGGCACAAAAATGGTTTTGGTCTCTACGGTGAGTGTCTTTGAGTCTTTGAATGTTGTGAATTACAGCACCTGATTAAGCAAGCCAGTTAGCAACTCCCTAGTATTACACATTATCATATCCAGTATACAAGATGGTAGTGTGCTTCCTGATATGAAAACCTAAGTTAAGAGTCTATGTGTTTAAGTCTGATGGTTCAATTGGTGATTTTTGAGCACGACTAATAAATGATGGTACTTTTAGAGGCAGAAAGGCTAATGTAAGTCAACCACAAGTTATTAGCTAATGAGGATCCTGGATATTGTTAGTCAGATCTTGGCCAGTTACAAAACACTAAGATGGTGACAGCAAAAATGCTCAAGTCAAGGCTTCCTAACAGGAGTTTAAATTAAAGAAGGTATGCCCATCCTTTATACTTTCTAGCATCCAACCAAAGACAAGATTTTTGAAGGTTAGCACCTTTACAGCCGCTGGTTTTTGTGAAGCCAGAAGTTGCCTTAACATCCATTTGGGACGTTTTTGCATTTTAGGGTGATCAAGTAAATAAGGCCCAGTCATGCAGGCCTAATGACCAATCAACCACCTGTCAAATAGGAATAATGAGTATTCCCCACAGTTTGTTGCTGGAGGTTGGTGGGAAATGATTATTAACAACTGGAACTATGGATGAGACCTGGCAGACTCCAAGTCAGTTATCCAGGTGGGTAAGTTATTAAATAATTGTTATGTAAGGAAAATGTTCCACAGGAGCCAAAACCACTTTTAAAGTTAACCATTTTTATGGGGAAGATTGACTCCACTTAACAGCCAACCTCAAGCATCACCTAGAGGAAGTGCAGTTTTTGCCACTTAAGCTGCATATGTCTATGGTCCACCTTCCCACCTAAAAATGGTGTCAGGGACCAAGCAGTAAAGCACAGAGGACACGTCGCATTCAAAAAGGTCAGTTTTTATTGATCTAAAAATATGAAAAATGACAAACAAATCCAAAACTTATACAGGCAGACCAATAAAAGAGGTCAATTCAATAAACTCAACTCCAAACAACAACTAAGAAAACGAGACATCAGGGAAGTTAAATACTGGCTTAGCTAAACCATATGAGACACCAGGGGAAGACAAAATGACTGCCATATAGAAAACGAACACAAAACAATGAAACAAACTCCAAACACCCCTCGGGCAATGAAACATGTGGTTCAGTCCAATGAGGCTCTCAGCACTGCTTAGCCTCCCTTAGCCCTTAGCCACACCTTTTGCAACCAGGAAGGAGAAGCCATGTGCCCCGGGTAACTCAAGCAAAGAAAGATGTATTAATACAACATTAAAACATGTTTTGTAATGTGTGATGGAAAAATAAACCAATTTAATTTAATAATGAAAAAATATATTGGACAATGAGTAAAATATATTTTAAGGACTGACTGCAAAGTGAAGTAAACTAGTGGTGAGGTGTGGCTTGCCATCACAGGTGCTCATGCCTAATTAAAAAATATCAAATTTAAGGCTAAAAAACATCCAAAAACAAATTTAATACTACTTTTTCTATGGTTTGTATGACAAGTTTTGTTGCCTTTGCCCTGTTAAACATCGATTCATAAGCGCTGCAGATTTACTGCACATCCACTGTAGGCAGCATTTTTTCACACCCACAAAGTCAAATAACTGACAAATGAGAGAAATTTCCTTTTAATCACTATAAAAATAGAATACCCAGACAGAAAAAAATAAACAGAGGATTTTCAATATCAGCAAGCTAAGACATTAAATAGTAGGTTTTGGTAGCTGGTTGTTTTGCATTATTTTAAACTCAACAAATCTGTGTGTATAAATGATAAGTTTTATCAAGATTCCTTTTATAATAATTACATTTTTTAAGCACAAAAGTTACCATAGAAACATGAAATCAATAACACTTAAATGACAAATATATCAAAGAGTCTGCTGTCTTTTAATGCCATATTTTTAGAGTTATATCTGTCTTTTATGTGTCTGTTGAAAGCTTCAAATGAGAGTACAAAAAGTTCTGTGGCTGTTTTATTGGTGAATAAAAAGCCCTGCTGTGTGTGGTGGTAATTCTAAAGTGGCTCACTGTGTATGCATGTGTGTGTGTGTGTGTGTGTGTGTCATAGATGCATATCTGAGAGGTAGGCGACCGGATTCTTCTTGTTTCTCCTTGTGGATCAAGCAGCTGTTCGGCAGCTGTGTGCGCAAGTGTGAGAAAATGTGTGTCAGGGGAGAAAGAGGGGAGTGTTTGCTAATGTGTGTGTGTGTGTCAGCAAGAGAGAAAGACTGAAAAGCAGCGCTGTAATTTATGCTGCACCTCCGACCCCACAGCTCTTGGCTGCCTGTCTCTGCTGAGGTTTGCTGACGTGAGAAAAAGAAGCAGCACATCAGACCTCTGCTTAAGCTTGAAAGGGAGAAGAAGTGGGAGGAAGACGAGGGTGGAGCAAGAAGCAATGTGATTTAAAATGTTTGTTTTTACGTGTATGTTAACCGCTGACTGCTGCTGGAGGGAAAGAAATGGCATTCAGACATTGAAACTGACATATAATGAGTAAATATCTCATAAAACTGTGAAGAGAGTTCAAAATGTAGGTTTATTCTTTACCTTGGAAGCTGTAGTTGACAAAACAACCTCAACGTGATGTTGATTTTGTAGCTTTAGTTGTTTTATGAATAAGACTGGTGCCACTCATACACAGTAGCATGACATGGGGTAAACTTTTGAGCCAACAGGACCTGCTGGCACCTTGTTGCAACTGATGCGAGACTTTACAGCTCACAGCTCTTTCTCATAATGAATAGAAAGAAACCTTTATTTCTAACGTAGTCGGGCCATGTTTAAATTTTCACTTTCACATCATTAAGTATCTGTAGGCTACATATTTAAATTGCTTGATAAACAAAAATGCTGTCAGTAGTTCCTTGGTGTTTCAAACTTGGTCACACATTCAGTTCTCATCACAATGGACTGAAAGCAGTACCAAGTGGTTAACGACCACAATCTTACCAGGTAACTTGCACCTTATGTCCACTGTTGTCATTTTCTGTTCGGAAACATTGCAATAAAACTACTGCTTCTGTGGACTGACACATGCAGTTACAGCCAGTCATGTAAAGTTCAAATATGCAATTCAGTCACATTAAAAATGAATGTGCAGTCGTGGTCATGATGTTTCCGTGACACTCATAATGTACGGGATTTCTTTGAGCTTTTCTTTGTCTTGTACAGGATACATATTTAATGACTTTTTAAAATAAGAATTGTGTGCACATTTGAATTTATTTTGGATTTTCTCTAATCCACAAAGAGTCAAACGTGTGCATACAGGTTCAAATATAGACACCTCCACTAACATTTAATTTCCTTTAGCAGGCTGCACCGGGACCAGACACTTTTGGTAGCTACTGACAGCCTTCAGGCATACTCGTGATTGGACGTTTGACAGTTCTTGGCAGATATAAGTTGGTTTCCTGGCCGGACTTTAAGTGTAATTAATAAATTTGTAATAGAGTTGAGGTGAGGGCTGTATTTGAGACAAATGTCCTGTTGTGGACACCCAGTTGTGTCCAAGTTTACAGTGTCTAGCTGTTCATTTCAGGTGGAGCTGAAGACTTTGGTGGTTCTCCTTCATTACTCTATCCACCTTGTGCAATTTACGAGTAACCCTGGCAATAAAACAGCCCCAGAGCACGAGGCTACCACCACCATGCTTGACAGTTTGAAAAACCTCATCTTAAATCCTCAAAACATTGTGGACAAATAGCTCAAAGAGAACTTCCCAACTGTAAATCTGAAGTTCTCTTTCTTAAATCTACCTCAGCTTCTTGGACTTTCCCATTGTTCTGATCCAACCCAACAAGTTCTGTCAAATAAATTATTTTTTGTGCTTTTAAACTGCCCATGACACTGTCAAGTCAAAAGTAATTAGAGAACTTTTAGCCCCTCTTATTAGATTTAAGTGTATGTATATATTTGAGCCTATATGTATATGGATTAGAGAAATTCTGAATAAATCCAAACTTGTGCACCCAATTTTTGTTTCTTTAATGTCATTAAAGATTTATGCATTTTAATCATTCTACCCTGGAAAATAGAAGAGTTCAAAGAAATCATTAAAAGACCAAAATTACCAAGCCATTCATGCTCCTGATTGAGTGTATGTAAGCTTCTCACCACTACTGCAGCTTAGCACAGAGCCTAGAAGAAAGAAGCATTTAGTCCAGAACAACAAAATCAGCCAAAACCAGCACCTCTGCAGATGTCTCATTCGTAAACTCTACATAAAAGATCATTGTAGCTGCCACAACAACACCCAAAGGTTTAAACTAGCCTGTAGCTTTTTATTTTATACGTTACAGTCCTGTGGAGTTATCGGTTAATGCTGTTGCGAGTTCGCTAGCAGCAACGTAGATCTGTAACTGCCTGTGATATAATTTGATGCCAGAATTAATATAAAGTGTAGCCAGTTGCTGGTTTAACATTGAAAACATGTAAAGTAGTGAAACTAAACTACCCTTTGTTTACAGTCTATATGCTAAGCAAAGATAACTTTATTGATGAAAGTGTCCTCATCTAGGAAATTATTAGCATCAGTCTACTCCTTTGAGTAACTTTCAATCCAATCATGTGATCTTCATAACTGAAATAATCAAAATTTTCTTTCCTTCTTTCCACTCTGCACTCACTGTTTTTCTAAGACACAGGTGGATCATCTCTGCTGTGTGAATGGGATTGAGGCTCAAAGTGCTGGGTAGGGGAAAGCAGTAATGCAACAGCTTAATCGGGCTGAGGGGAACACACACGTGCACTCACTCAAAGACACACACACTCTCTCTGCATCTCTGTCTCGCGCGTCTAGTCATCTCAAGACTCGTTTTCTCCATCCTGTTTTCTCTCTGCAGGCCTCCACCCACACATACTCATGAGCCGTTTTGTACTCAGTGGACACAGAGATAGTTGTTAAGTTGTGTTTAAATAGGTTTTTCCTTTACTGACACGTCCATTAAGACAGATAAGCACACTAATAGATTATATATAAAACCGATACAAGGCGGACTGATTAGGTTTTTGTTTTTTTGGGGGGGAGGGGGAGCAGAGATTGTGTAATGTTAAGGGTATAGGTGGGAGGATGTCAGTTTGTTTTAAGGTTGAATGGTTGAGTATGCAGATGACTGTTTAGGGGTAGCTGTGTTTGCAAAACTGCACAAATTGCCAGTGGAAAATTTTATGAGAAATACAATCCACAAAATAGCAAAACCATCAAAGAATTCGTACTTCCAATAAGCATTGTCTTTATAAGGTCATCTATTTTGCTGCTCTTTTAGGCTATACAGTCAATTTGAACTTCTTTGTACTTGACAACTGACTTTGGTTGACTTAAGATTTTCATATTTGTTTAGGTCACCTGTAACATGGCTTGAAATATTCTTTAACTCGAGGCCCAAAACCCAGAGTTGGCTCTCTGAAAGAAATATTTGGCACCATGAGTCAATGTGGTATTTCACATCTAATGGTGTCGAAGAACTGTTACGCAACGCTGATGACACGGACACCTTTTCTCACACACAACAGTGGAAACCCAGATCTATGACTCAGCCTAATTTTTAAATAATTAAAACAAATAAATCAAGGCAAAGTGTAAATTAAATAAGTATCCACCACATCTGGAAAACTTTGGGTCCTCTTCTGAACTACGCTGTAAACTGGACCCTTAATTAAATTAAATTAAATATGGCAGCCCTTTAGTGCTATGAAATTGCCCCCCACGATTTTTAAAAGGATAAAGGCGTTAGCCTCGGGAAAGCTTAGCTAAAGCTAGTGTGTGATTTTACTGTGTACCAGAGAGGAAGATGAAAAACTCTATGCAAAGAGCCAGACCTTTGTGCAAATTTTGAAAGTGGTCTTGAGGGATGGCTCCCTGAGCTTTCAGAATTTTTCTTTGTACCTTACCATTTTCAGAAAAAATACTTTTTGTTTGTTAAGCTACTTAACACTTAGCAAAGTTGACACAGAAACTAAGAAATGCATTTGCACCTTCATCAACTGCTCAATGAAGCCTCATCAGAAATGGTGTCAGTGGAAGGGTGGCTGTCAAGAAGTCATTCTTAAGGAAGGGAAACAGACTGAAGTATGTCAAATTACACAAGAACTGAAAATCAAAAGGTCTTCAATGTGTATGGAAGAGTTCAGGAGAGAGGTCCTACAGTCATCAGTAAAATACAGTGAAGGCACTGTCATGGTTTGGAACTGCATGTCAACCAGTGGTGTTGGAGATCTTGCAAAAATTAATGGCAGTATGAAGTCAGATTTTTATCCAATATGCAATACCAACTGGAAAGCATCTGATTAGCAACAGCTTCATTTTTCAGCATCACAATGATCCCAAATACAATGCTAGGCTAGGATATAAGGCCATACAATGGAACAAAATCAGTCATGGATTGACCTCCCTGGACGTCAACATTACTGAAAGTGCGGGATCATTTCGACAGAGAACGTAACACAGGCAGCCAACATCCAAGGAAGAGCTTTGAATGCCCTTTAAGAAGCCTAGAGAACAATTCCTGATGGATATTTAAATGACAAGAAAGCTGCCTAAGAGAGTTCAAACTATGTTGAAGAATAAAGGTGGTCAGACCAAATATTGTCTGGATATTAAAACAGACTGTTTTTGTTTTATATACTGTATTTCTATGTATCTATGTATGAACTTTAAATAAATAGATCCAACCATTTTCCCAGCCAAAATAAATATTATATATATTTAATTGCAGGTGCTAACAATTTCTTGCACGCTTAGTAAACCCTGGGCAGGTGAATCATTTGCTATATTAATCTCTTAATAATCTCTAAACACAGAGCACAGCTAAATCTAGCTTTAGCTAGCTGTTAGTATAGAAAAACATCCTAACCTGCCTCTACAAGTGTACAAAAGCACTTTCACGACAGTTTTGTTGAATTCTTACATGGGCCAGTTTGAAAATAAGAGTTTTTAAATAAACTAATGCATAGATTTGTTACCTGTTTACATCTCTAGTTGGAGTAAACAAGCTGCAGCTATGTATGGACATGACGGGGAAGTGGAAACGTATTTGAATACTAACACACAGCTGGTTTTTGTCTTTTTATGGGATTTATTTACAGTAACAAAAATATAGAATATCACCAACCTTATCCTTTAAACATGAGATGTTTCGCACATACACAGTTGACAGCAGAGACTGGTTTAAACTTGTTTATTTGGATCCTTTCTCCAAATCACGTCTGTAATTTTTCCATTTCACAAAATATTTACAAAAAAAGATACTTTTAGGGTTTTTTTTTTCCTCTGTCTTTATCGTGGCTGTTGTAACAGCTACTTTTAAGGATGATGAACCATTGCTTACATCTTGCAGTCCAGTCTTTTAGAAAAAGTTCATGAAAAAAAAAGAAGTTCCTCCCACCCTTCGTTTCTTTCGTACACTCATTTTAAAACAGCATACAGTTTCTTTTCCCCCATTGTTCTTCTTCTGAGTGCTTTTAGAAAAACAAACAAACAAAAAAACTAAACCTCTTCCTTGCATGCTTTCAGCTGCAAACAGGAAGCCAAGAGCTTGTGTGCTTATTGAGAGGAAGTGACATCTTTGCCCTGCAGGAAGTACAATTACAGCATCATCAGATCGTCCAGATGCCTGATTAGTTTGGTCTCCCCAGTCTTGCCCTTTTCTCTAAAATAGTAGAGTCTCTGTAGGCAAGTGTTAAACGTACAAGTGTACCAAATAACACAAAGTCATTCATCACTAAATGGAAACAGTCTGTAATATTTTCTGTCCTGTGGCAGCAGAAAGGGAGTGCTAAGGATGCGGGCCGAATTCTCAAAAATGCAGAGGGCTGGGGTCAGCCAGCCCTTTAGACGCTGCTCTATTGTCCCTCTGTGGGTCAGCATCTGTAGTCCAGGCATAGCAAGGCGTCCACAAGTGCATTGTGGGTGTTCCATGGAAGAGCTTTTTGTGTTCAAGCTGTACGATCCATCCCTGAACTCAGCAAAGAAAGGAAGAAGTGCCATGACAATAAAAATAAAACGGACACGCAGGGACCGCAGTCCCCTTTTAAAGGATCTATTCAAACAAAGTCAGCTATGTGGAGAAAAATATGTTTGCTAATAACATAAGGCAATTGACCTCAGTACAACTGGAGGGGTGATTATATCAGAGAAACATGAGCTGAACGTGGAAAGCTCAACACTGCATGGTATAATCTCTTTTCCCTTTAGCCTCAGTGAGAAGCCTTGAAGAAGCATGAGAAGATTCTCTACTAAAAGTTAATTTCCTACCAATCCATCTCCTACTCTATAAATAAAAAAAGATGCATCTCCTCATCTCCTCCTCAGGCTTCTCTTCCTTGTTTCTGTGTAAAATGCTGAGCTGAGTTTCACCAGCCTGTTTATGCATTTTACGTATAATACACTACACGAAAACACGGACCCAAATTAAAGAAAGGAAGAAAATAAAAACAAAGAGATCAACCCTGCCCCCGAATGTGTGTGTGCGTATGTGTGTAGATATAAACAATTATTTTAATATGTGTATAGTATAATCGTATTGTGTTTATTCCCGTTAGTAAGTCGGTAAAGGTGTGCTATTTTGGTGCCTGTCTCTATATCTGTGTGTGTGTTTGCTCTGTTAACTGGTGACGTAGTGCTTTGTAGAGGGCTGCCCATACAGCCCGTAGAAATCTGCATGTCTGTGTGTCTGTGAGGCGTCTATCCAGTCCCTCACTGCCAAGCCCTGCATGGACGGACCTCCGGAAGCCAGGCCAGGAGGAGGGGGGTAGTCCTGGGCGCTGACCCAGGGAAAAGAGCCCGAGCGTGGGTACGGAGGGTGGCTGCGGTGGCCTGACACAGAGGGCACTCCAGAGCAGTAGCAGTTATCCATCGTGCACACCAGAATCTTGCGACCGCCATACTGAGGGAGCACTGCCTGCTGGGAGGAGTGCGAGGAACTGCTGCCTCCAGGAGGGAAGTGAGAGGAGCCGAATACAGAGCCTGAATGGTGATTAGTCAACGAGCCACTCCCGCTTCCCGTCCCGCCGCTCTCGCTGATGTGAGGCGGGCCACAGGGTCCGAGAGCTTGCTGATTGGTGGACTGGCCTTCTCCAGAAGCAGAGCTGGACCCCAGGTAGGGCTGTTTGGCTAACGACGAGGAAGATGATGAGGAAGAGGAGGACGAGTCTTTGAAACCCGGTGCGGCATTTTTTCCGCCGTTCCCATTTCCCTCTGGGAAAGCAGTGGAATGTTTCCGTTTCTCTGCACCAGAGCCAGAGCTCTGACCGCTGGGATAGGCGGGAACAGACTGCAGGAAGGTCGAGGGAGGGGTGAGGGGAGCTAAGAGACGAGAGAGAGAGAAAGTGCGAAATGGGAAGAGGTAAGTGGTAATTAAAAGAAAAACACTTCCATGGCGGTCGTGCCCTGCATTAAAAGCTAACAGGTGTATTTCATTTTCTCACCTTCAAGTGTTCTTTTCAAGCTCTTCTCTCTTTTTGAGATCTCAGAAAGGAAAAGTTTAGAGTTGAGATTCCCAACTTTGTAAGGAGGGAGACTGCTGCCCACACATGCCTGAGATCTGCAACAAGTGCGAGGAGACGGGGTTCATGATAAGGTGTTTGCTTGGAAACATCTCCAAAATAATTCAATTAAAAAAAATCATTGTATGAAGACCGTTTGCTCACCTGTCTGTGAGGATTTTAACAGGCTTGGTGTTTTTCATGAAGCTCAGCTCCTCCGCTTTCCCGAAGGCAGTCTGGATGGAGCTCAGCAGCTTCTGGGCCTCGTGGCGCTGCTCCCCGAGAGCTAAAACCTGGGCTGCGTTCTCCTGACAAAACCGAGCCTGAGCCCGATCCAGAGCCTCCAGTGTCCGACCGAGATCCTCCTCCAGGAGCTGGTGCATCCGCTGGTACTGCAGGCGCACCTCCTCTTTCAGCTCACATACCCTGTCCTGTAAAATAAACACACACACACACCAATCAAAATTTCCTAAAGATTTTATAGTGCCATAAAAGAGAAAACGCGCCCACGGAGTGACGTGCGAAAACATACCTCCACCACACACTTGTCTGAGTCGAGTTTGCAAAGCTGTTCCTCAATCTCCTGCACTCGCTCCTCCACGCGTTCCTGCTGTCTTAACAGGTTTTGCTGTGAGGTGAGAAGGACAGAAAGTAAATAAAGAACGCCTTGTGGCCTTGGAAACTTGTGACCTCGGTCAGCTACTAGCATCCCCTCCCCAAGCCTGAGATATTAGGATCCAGGAGTGGGCTAATTTAGTCTCCATCGAACACACAATCCCTGTGGGGGAGGAAGGAGGGGGATGCAGTCATAGCAACCAGCAGCTATTTTGTGTTTGCATTAGCGAGTGAAGACTAATGTTGGGGGAGCCGGGGGCAGCGAGCAGAGATAGATAAATGGGCAGAAAAAGCTCCGGCAGCTTCGCTCTCCCCTTGGTGCAACTCCTCTTCCTCTGTTCTGCCTTTTCTTTCTAAAAGACACACACTCAAACAGAGGAGGCTGCTCTGCGAGCTATGACAGTGTTGTGGCAACAGCGTCTGTTTTTTCTGGGATGATGATGATGATGATGAAGATGATGGCATGTGAAGAAATAAAGGCCGAGCTGAGTTTTATCCGGCTCAGCTTGTGGCCAAAATTTACAGAAAAGAAGGAATAAATGGCTCCGTGCGAGACCAACAATCCTTTGCATAAATTTTGGATAGCGGGAATGCCATTGACACAGATTTGATGATTCCTTCGTGTTGCTAATATTTAATGGGAAATATAAATAACCCTCACTCAACATTTAATGAAGCGTATTGATAAGATGGTGCTGACATGGCTACAGCCCTTTTTGCTTCTTGGTCAGGTGTGCTAAGTGCCGGTTTCAGCTACATGCCAACATGCTCGCAATGACAATGCTAGAATAGTTATCCTATGCAGGTGTATTGTTTGGCAAGTTGATCATTTAGTGAACTGTGTGACCAGGGGGGCACAGGTTTGTGAAATTCAGGGCTGACACCTGTGTTTAAAAGAGCAATTTGACCGACATTTTTCTGTTCTTGTTTTGAATCGTCATTTTCTGTCTGAGAAAATAAAAGTACTGCTAGTGTTTAAGCTTTTCACCACACCATCTCTGAATAAAAATAAATACATGGCATTAATGTTGGTAAATGTTGTCCTGCTTAGTGGCGATAGTTCACGATGCATTTGTGCATGCAACTTTTACTCATTAGTGTTAGAAATGTGTAAGTAAAATCAAATGAATTTCAATAGTAGAATTTTTTTTAAGTCTATAAATTATTAATAAATAGTTTAAATCTTGCCCAAGGTGGTTCAACCTAGTAAGAGAATAAAGCCTAAGATTTCCCCCAATTAACCACCAAAATTTGCAAATACTCATATTTAAGGAGGATTAACCAGCAAATTTTCACTTTTGGCTCCATAGTGTAGTGGTTGACACGTTGCTCTTACATATTAAAGATCCCCAATTTGAAACCATACTTTTAGGGCACAGGTGTCAAACTCTAGGCCTTGAGGGCCACTGTCCTGCTTGTTTTCCAACTAGCCTGCCCTTGTAGCTTCTTATTGGCAAAAGCACACCTGATCCAGGTAGTCAGCTGCAGGTAGGGCACGAATATCTCAAAAACAAGCAGGATACTGGCCCTCGAGGACTGGAGTTTGACACCCCTGCCTTAGGGGGTCATAAGCTAGTGCTTTTCTAGTCCCGATCCCAAACCTCTGATTAATGGGAGGATTGTGTTGGGAAGGGCATCCAGTGTAAAACTGTACTAAAATAAAAACAGATTCATTTGCAGTAGCATTTTATAAATAAAAGAAAAATCAGAAATAAAAGAGCAGATGAAAAAAGTTTAATGATTTAACAATGAATGTGGCATCCGCCAGTTGTAAAATTTTAGCCCAAGATGTTCAAAATATGAATTTTGAACATACGAAGTTTGAAATTTTAAACAGTTTAGTTTTGCTGATGCCATTATTTTTCTTATTTTTTTTTATTATGTAAAAAAAAAAAAATTCCTTTATCACATCTAACATCACAGTGCAAAGAGTCTTATTAAGAGTTTATCATGTTATCTCTTAGATTAGCATTAAACCGAAAACCTTTTTTGTGTTTTTAAATGTATGTGTTGTTTAATGTGTGGATATGCTGCAAATCAATTTCCCATTGGGGACAATAAAGGTACCTTTGACCAGACGGCCAAATCACCTCAACTAGGTCCTTTCGATGTGGCTAGTGGCTCTACTAAGAGCCCTTACGGGATGGCTGAACTTCTTACCCCATCTCTATGAGACAGGCCAGGCACTTTTTGGCGACCATAGGTGCGGGTAGGGGTACAGATTGACCAGTAAATCAGGAGCTTCGCTTTTACACTCAGCTCTTCCTTCACCGCGACAGACTCGCACAGCATTCACACGACTCATGCCAGAGCAGCAATCCGTCTGTCGCGCTCTTGCTCACGTAACTAACGAACAATACCCTGAGATACTTGAACGCCTCCACTTAGGGCAGAAATGGAGTGGGTACTGCACCCTCTATCAGCTGAGGACCGTGGCCTCAGACTTTGAGGAGCTGATTCTCAGTCCCGCTGCTTCACACTCAGCTGCAAACTGCTCCAGTGTGAGTTAGAGGCCACCACTGGATGAAGCCAACAGAAGCACGTCATCTGCAAAAAGCAGAGATAAGATTCTGAGACCACCCAATTGGAAGCCTTCCGTCACTTGGCTATGCCTAGAAATACTGTCCTTAAAATTATGAACGGAATTCCACACCCCATACTCCTGAAGCACCTCCTACAGAACACTCCAAGGGACACAGTCGAATGCCTTCTCTAGGTCCACAAAACACATGTAGACTGGTTGGGCAAACTCCCATGCACCCTGAAGTATTCTCGAGAGGGTAAAGAGGTGGTCCACTGTTCCGTGATCAGTACGAAAACTGCATTGTTCCACCTTTATCTGATGTTTGACTTTCTGACTAACTCTGCTTTCCAGCACACTGGCATAGACTTTACCAGGGAGGCTGAGGAGTGTGAGCCCCCTATATTTGGAGCACACCCTCTATTGCCTCTTCATCAAGATGGGAACCACCATCTCCAGTCTGCCAATTCAGACGCACTACCCCTGATTGCCACGCAATATTATAGAGGCGTGTCAACCAAGATAACCCTAAAATATCCAGAGCCTTCGGGAACTCGGGGCAAACCTCATCCATCCCATGGGCCCTGCCACCAAGGAGTTGTTTAACTGCCTCTGTGACTCCACCCCCTTGTCCCCAGACTCTTCTTCCTCTTCGGAAGATCTGGCAGTGGGATAAGGCCCTCAAAGTATTCCCTCCACTGCCCGACAATCCATTTTTTCCAAAGCCCAAGCCATGTGTTGAGGTGACCCTGACTATAGCTAGCCAATACCTCTCAACCTCACGCACTAGCTCAGGCTCCTTCCCCATCAGACAGGTGACATTCCATGTCCCAATCGCTAGACTCGGTAGCTGGGATCAGTCCACCAGGGTCTCTGCCCCTGGCCGCCACCCTGCACACATTGCACCCCATAAGCTAACATTTGTTAATTAGTACTAAAATTAGCAGTGTAATCAAATAATGATACCAATGGACGTCAGTAACACACTAAATGAGTCTGTGTTTCTTTGTCCTTCAAATTCTCCTACCATCAAGAGTTGAGCAACTAACCCTGGCTCAGGGGTAAATCTTAGGCCTCTGGAGGTTCTAATATATCTGATATCATGATGTGTAGCAATGGGCTATGCATCTAGAACCTGTTACACATCACTTAAAATTCAATGGAAGAACAAGTCATGGATATGCATAAAAAGTGTATTATGCACTGTGCCGAGCAACCACTGGGCAACAGCCTAAAGTAACCCATTTTCAGCATATATATATACCCCCCCCCCCCCCGCTTTATTCTTTATTACTTTGTAACTTTTTTCAGTGGGATTAACATTATCACTTTCCTTTTTTTTGTCTACCAACTTACTATGACACAATCTCTAAACCTAAAAAAAATAATAAAATAAAATTTGAATAACTGGGAAATGACATCTGTAGACATAATCTCATTTTCTGATAAGCTCATCATACAACAATTTGGGATGATAGTGCTTAGCTCATACATTTGTGAGTGCCATCCATGAATAAATAAGCAAATATGTGTTTAAAATAAGACTGGTTAATAAAAAATGCTTTGAGGTACAGCCTAAAGAGAGAAACAACAAATACAACCAAATTGGGGACGGGACTAGGATAAAAGCATGTCTAAAGAGACTTTAAGGTATTAAATGATCACCAAATGAATGACATTCAACCTAAAATGTCTATGCACCCAAACCTCATGGTGGTCACCATAATGCTTAGGATTCATCCTCTGGTGAGCATGAATAACTTTCAGTATTCAACAGTCAGACAGCCTTAATTAAAGGATGAGTCTGTCATTAGCTTGGCATGCCATTAATCATTTGTTTTTCCTCAGGCTGAAGGTTTATTCACATACAACAACCACAATCATCATCGTCACTGCGCAGTCATTCTAGCTAACAGCAGCTGCTTTTATCATTAGTGATCAGCTGCTGTAGAGGCTGATAGGAATGAAAACCTGCATACTCCTGGGCCTCAGCAGCACATGGTTGGGAATTGCTGCCCTAGATATCTCTCTCCCTCTCTCACACACTCACACACACACACACACACACACACACACACACACACACACACACACACACACAGTTGGCATGGTTAGATCCAGGACGGTGACCTGGTTGTGCTGACTGATTGAGTTAGGCTCTGAGCAGAAGCCAGAGGGGGGAAAACAGGGTCGAAGAAGCTGAGGCTTTGCAGAGAACCTCTCAGGGAGAAAGGGAGGGAGGAAACAGGGGGTATTAAAGAGGGAGGGGGCTTGTTAGTTGTCATTTCACCACAGTGTCTTTTCCATCAGAACCACCAGAGCAGGAGAACGGGGCCAGAGGGAAGGTCGGTCCTCACCGGGAGTGACTGGTGGATGGTGTTAGGGAGGTGAATTTGTTGGAGGGGGACTGACGGAGGTGAAGAGCAGGGTGGGGCCTGTAGGGTTGTGTGTATGTGTGAAAGGGAGGGGTGGTTCCTCTCTGCAAGCCTTAAATCACATTCAACATGGAGGATCTGCTAGTAGTTAATACATGTAGACAAATATCTAAAATATTTATGGACTGGGGCTGTGAATGAGCTCAGTGACATTAGATTTTTTTCCCCTGTTTGCATCATCTTAAAAACATGGTCAACCACCCAGATGAGATACAATTTACCTCGTGGTCTATTTATTTAGAGACAGCTTCTGCTCTTTTATTTCATAAAATATAAATTTTTAATGAGGTTAAAGTCTGGTTGATGCTGTATTTTTAAAGCGGCTAGTGAGACATTTTACAGTGTAACAAGAAGAGAGTTTGTAATTGACTTCTAACCTAGTGCAGCATTTTTTTTTTTACTGTAGGGTTTTTTTCCGGGCTCAGAACTGTTCATTTATAGTAAGAGCCAAGTCATTTCTGACCGTTTATATAATAAAAATGTGCAATTATATTTGATTAAATTAAACGTGGTCAACAGAAAGTTGGCAGGAAAAATAATTATCCGACTATACTGGAGATCTTTTTGTTTAGATCTGGCTAAAATGTGTTTGAGGGCCCAAAAAACATGAGCACAGGACCAGTTTCGGCAGGCCTTACAATCAAACTCAGCCCCAATCCTGGCAGATCAGCTAATCTAAATGCCAGCCCACATCAGCTGATATCCTTTACACATCCAGGTGGTAAATCTCATATAAGACGCTCTATTAAAGCTGTTTTAGCCCTGCATCTGCAAGCCGCTTTGCAACCTTCTTCACCCCAGCTCCTTCATATATTTAATATCATATCTGTTGTTACTGAAGGTCTTGCTTGAATGCAAACCTTCCAGAAAACCTTCTACAATTATAGGAGCCAACAAGCAGTGGGTGTCGGGAGCCCTGTACTTGTAAATGCCAAGGCAGGTGAATGGCTGAGCCATCTCTTGTGAATTCAAAGACTTTATTAAACTGGTTTTCCCTGTAGTTCTGGACTGTTGGCTAAGGAAAATAAAGCATATGAAGCCACCACCATGTGGGTATTTTTTACCTTATCTGTATATTTTACACTCCATGCAACTTGTAGATTAATGGACTGACAATCTATTAACTTATTATTAGTGAAGCTATTTCTAAATAGAGTATCACAGCTGTAGGACCACTGACAAATTAGCATCTACTTGGTTCATTTACAGCTAGCAGTAGTACGACAAAAAAAAAGAAAAAAAAAAGAGTGTGAAACAAACCTGAAACGTTAGGTTACCGTTTTCCTTTGTTTTACTACAGCTTGGAGAGTAAACAGCAAATGTTTGAAGACCACTCTGTGCTCCATGGAAACTGTGGACTAATGGGGCAATCTGCTTGCAGGACCCTCTTTGTTACCTAATTCACCTAAAAAACTACCACCAACCAACTGCCAACCAGTTGGGGAACAAACCTCATATGGTTGCCTTTGGTTTGCTGACCGGTCTCTAGACCAGTGTGACTGAGGCCTTAGAGATTCATGTGTGATGGGTTATTCACTTGTGTATTTTATGCTGCACATCCATGAATTTGTCTAAAGCCCATCTAAACCACAGATCTTGTTTCTTGTCGGTAACCCACGCTAACCCTTTTCATCATCCAACATCATGTAATGAGCGCCATGTTTTGTGTCGCTGCCCAGAAACCTTGGATGTAAATTGGCTTGTAGCTAAATCTGGTACAAAGCATCTTTTCTCTTATAGGATTAATGTTTTTGTGCATGGTCCCACGAATGAAACTAAACAGAATGCTTGTGTGTGTTTTTTTCTTAACCTGTAAGACGTTTCCTTCTACACATATTCAGGTCACTGACACAGATTAAAGGTCAATAAACATCAGGTCACAATAGTGTATTTTAGTAAAAATGCAAATACGACAGATTTTAACAGTACAGCTTCTAAATTTAGCCCACCTGAGAGTCATTTGTGCGCTACAGGTGACTGATTTACTATACGTAAAGCTGAGTCATAGCATTACCAGCAGGAAAAATGCCCAACCATAACACGGTTGCCACCTAAACAGGGTGTTGGGTGAACTAAATGAGTCAGATGGAATTGGTTTTCACTCTGACTGGACGCGCCTGTCAACCACCCCTTCAAAAGAAAGAACAGAGGCTAGGAAACTCGCCCAGCCTCCGCTAGAACAAGCTGCAGTAAGCACCAACCCCTCAGGAAAGGAAGAGGTTAATAAAAAACCCCAAGTAGACCGCAGAATCAAGTGACGAATCACTTTAATCCCCCTTCCCCTCGTCTCTACTCCCACCCCTGCCGCACACAACTGGCGATCCCTGAGCTCGGATGCACCTGTGCTGGGGAGATAAGGCCCTCTGAGGGCCCCTCATTGTTCCACTCTCGACCACATTGTTTGTCATTCCAGCAGATGAGAACGGAGGCTGGAATGGATCACCACTGAAAAAATGCGAGATAGACCTGAAACACTTGAAATGCAACCATTTCTTAAAATGGGAAAGTGTTCTGTTATTGAAGACGGGATTGTGTAACGAGGTAAACAATCAACAACTTATTGTGGCAGCAGAAATCTCCACTTTAGGTCTTAAATGTGGCACGGGAAGGCATTAAATATGCTCTTTGTTCTGCTGATGTTTGCTTGAAAGCTACAAAGTGGATGAAAAATGAGCTTGCAGGATGGTGTGATGCTGTTATAAAAGCCAGCACTTATTGATCTCTGATGAGCAGAGATCAGTAAGTAGGGCTGAAACTATTGATTATTTTTTTGATTAATTGTTGTAGTCTATCAGCAAAATGTAGAAAATATTCGACAGACGATCCAATGTGACACCACTGATTTTAAAAAAATCATAGTTAAATACAGAGATCTGCAGATTTTACTAGCAAAAGTGCTTTTTTCCAGTAATTTTTGACCCCAAAATATATTCTAGCTTTATAATGTCCACTTAGTATAAATTAACCTATTACCATTTCTTCAAAGTCTTACAGCATTTATGAACTAAAATACTAAAAATTAGTTGCTTTTATCATTACTAACAACAAAACAAATAAACAAACAAAAAAAAAATTGTCAACTGAAGGAATCGGGGCTGTTATAAAGCAACTATTATTCATTTCTATGTTTACAATCATCTAGGTCTGGCCACAGGAAGCCATTGGAGATGGCAGAAAGAGCTGCATATGACTCTGAAGCCATAGGTTCAATACTCCTACTGGTTTCCTTTTAAATATCTTATCAACCAATCTGAGTAACGTACTAGACGTCAGTAGTTTTCTTTCCCCTGTTCTTATTCGAGTCACTTGAGCACATATAACAAATGGAAAAAACAAGTGTTTAAAGTGAGCACACTGTATTTGTTTTCCCTTACTCTGATGTCATTGCGTCGCAGCTCCACATCAGTGACGGCGTGGCCGTGGCTGGGATGGCAACGGGCGAAGCAGCAGTACTGACACACAGCCGTCTGCTCGGCCTCGCAGTGGTACAGCCTGTACTCGTCGTGCTGGGGGCAGGTCCAGGCCTTCACCGCCTCCGCCTCCACCAACAGGTGCCCGAGGGCTGAGCACGGCTGCTGCAGGTGTGTCTGGACGTGTGACTGGCAGCACGGGGCGTTGCAGCGCAGGCAGACCTTCACGGCGGGGAGTGGGGGACCCCGGCGGCAGAGAATGCACTGCAGTGTCGGCGTGGTGGCCTTCTCCACGCTCAGGGCGTTGTACTTCTCAACTATGTTGGATAGTTTGTGGTTCTTCTCCAGGCTGGGCTTCTGGGTGTAAGCATGATTGCACTCGGGGCAGCGAGCCAGCGAGGAGTCTTTGGCCCAGGCCTCGCTGATGCAGCCCCGGCAGAAGTTGTGCTTGCAGGGCAGCTGGATGGGATCTGAGAACACGTGTAGGCAGATGGGGCAGATAAGCTCCTCCTCAAAACAGTTCCTCCATGTCTCAGCCATGTCAGAGGCCATCATGGTGCAGGCAGGCATACACTGGTTTCCACTCCTTTCAGACCTCTGTCTCTCTCACAGGAAACCCGACACTCACAAAATGAGTCTCGCGAAAAAAAAAGAAAGAAGATAAAACCAGACCCAATGCCGCCCCTGAAAGATCAGTCTGTGTAGGCCGACCTTTGTGACCAAATTAGAGGAGTCTCCCTGACAGATGACGAGTATTGCTTATTACTGCAGCATGAAGGCAAAATTCCAGAAACCTGACCAGAGAAGGCTTCAGGCAAAAATGACAACACCTTGGTGATTTCAACACATGCAACAGGGGCTGACGTTATGCCGATTACAGTAAACGGTGCTTTCCTTTCCCCTAAATCACACACACTCACACATACACACAAGCACTGGGCCTGCCTTCACTTCACAGCTTCTGTGTGTGTCTGTTTAAAGGCCTGCTGCAGGAAGCCAACAGCCTGTCTGCTACAGGTAAACCACGAAATGCAAACAAGGCACAGAGAATTAAGATCTACACAATTACCTGTACAACGAGGGAGAGACTCAATCTCTGTGTAGCACGGGAATAGACACTTGATCCTTTTCTGCCCTTACCTTCACAGCTCTCTTCCACTTAAACGCCGGATTATGACTGACTGTGGACAATTCAGACCAACAAACCATGCATGAAAACATGAAAAGCACGAGAAAGGACTGCTGGAGCCCACACCCTGATTACTATTCCCACACAGAAAGCTTTACAGAGAGAGAGAGAGAAAAAAATAGCTGAACCTGTTTTATCGGGATCTCAAGGACGCTTGATTTCCTCTATAATCACAACGCAGCGCAATGCTTTTGTCCGCTGAATCATAAATAAGTATCCGAGTAGCCTCTACCAGCAATTTAATTATACATACAACCAGCGATGGTTTGGCAGTAGGCAGAAAAAGCTGTTTCAAAGGTCAGATGGAAAAACACAGGTACCTCCAGCCCTTCAATTTGACATAAAAGCGACATTTCCATTTGATGAATAACGCCTGCTATGTGGCACAGCTCGCATATCTGAACACAAGGCCGCAGCTTTTCTGCCAGTTTTCAGTCGACAACAAAGGCCTTATAATCTCATTAAAAAGGAAATCATACCCGGGCCATCACATCGAGGCTGTTTACTGCATAGTTAATCGTTTTAATAGTCGAGTCCAGCTCTTGCGCACAAAACAAAGGGGTTTTTAGGATCCGCAGGAATGTTGGGCTGCTGTTGCAGAGCCAGAAACATCTATCAAATATCTCCTCACACAAAGATTACTAGTTCTCAGATGCGCACCCCTTCATTTTATTTTATTTTACTTTGGTTTGTACCATTTCCCCCCCTACAGCCTTCAGCCAACAACATATTTATGTACTTCCTTATCTCGATTAAATCGCGTAAATTACCTCAGACGTCACCTCACCATTTTCTACCATAGCACAGGTACAGATAAACACTACATCCACTCCGCTTTCACACGAGGACAGGCGCTGCTAATATAACCTATAGTCATTATTTTTAGAAGCAGCCATATTTATATATTTAACTAAAAAAAATTACAAAAAAAATACAAAAATATACCCTCCTGATCTTAAAGGGGACGTCGCGTTTCTGTCCTTGTTAGGGCTAGCTGTCATCAGCCATCTTGCAAATCCTCATTTAAAAAAAGAAAGAAAAAAAGTAGATATCCGCTGTGGAAACGCTGTAGGCTGTTTCACCAAAGCTGCTTTTCGATAGCTGTCCTACACAGACTCATCAACGCCACAGTCCCCTTTTCAGTAAAGAAAAATACGCATTTTCTCGGTATTGTACGTCCGAAGGAGCCGTCTGGCAGGAGTAATTTTCGAGGCTTGATGTGTCCCGTATGAGTCGGCTCCGGGTTTCATAAAAATCCAACACGGTTGTGAATAATAATTTGTGTTTTCTGCCCCCCTCCTGCTCCTCCTTTCTTTCTCTGTCTCTATCGGCCAGGGTTTAGAGAGAGGAGGAATGCAGGCGAGCTGAACTGAAGCAAAGTCAAGATAGCCATTACTTCGGGCAGCTTCCGGTGATGATTTTCAAAATAAAAACAAGTTTCCGTGTAGTCGAAAATCACCACTAGGACCTTTTTCCTCGGAATTCTACCCTGGCCATTTTGGCATATTGGCCCTAATCCTCTTCTGCATTTTGAGAATAAAGTCTAACTTTCGATCTAAAAGTCAAAATATTATTTTCAGGATAAAATCTAAATACCATTCTGAGGATGAAGTCGAAATGTAAAGATTAAAGTTATATTTTCAACACTAATAACTGCCATGGCTGGTAGATGAGTTAGTCAAATGATTTGATGAGCCATCTTATTGTGTCTAATAGAACATCTATTTTCCACCAAAGCGTAACTTTTGGGATCCTTGCATCTATCCACTGCCAGTGATTTTATTTAATTTTTTTAAGTACACGTGTTTTTAAGTAGATTTTATTTAGTTTTTTTGGGTTCTATAGCATAAATTTGGTCATTTAATTTGGTCCACTATGGAAAATAACTTGATCTTTATTTTCATCAGAAGATCTTTTTTCTTCAGTCTGAATGAGAACAGAATGATTCTTTATTGACAATTAGTGAACATAGATTAAGTCAATTCAGTAAACCAATATACCCATAATATCTTCGTGCTGCTAGGTAATTTTTTTTTCTTTCGTTTTTGGTACCAGGCTGCAAACGTGCTCTTTTAACACTGTTTGTTTGGGCATTTTAATATTGGAGTTTGGGGACTGACTGACTTTTGGAACCAGCCTCAAGTGACCATTAGATGAACTGCAGTGTTTTTATCATTTCTTTGTTGGTTTCATTTTTCAGCCATGGGTGATTTTTTTCTCTCTTTAAGCTCCTTGATGTTTATTTTGAAACCTCCTCGCACAGGCTTCCGTTCTGTTACATGCGCTCTCTGGCTGACCTGACGCATTTTCAATCCCCTTCTACTCTCCCTTCCTCCCGCTACTCAACCCGCTCCCCTCCATCCCTCCCTCCTTCCGGATCAACGCTACGGCCATCACGTGACCTGTCACTGAAGTGTGTCACGTTTTAACCGGGAGGAGATGAGGGACGAGCCGGGGAGGAAGGGCCGGGGATCATACATACTAAAGGGCTTACAGCATTTGTTAAAGGCCTGGACTCTCTATTACCCGCTTGTGTGTGTGATTTATTCCTCACAGAGTGAAGGGACGTTTAGGCGGAAACGGGATTTAAATAGTGATTTGTTCGCTTTATTAATAAGTAACATGTGAGTATACTAGTAACAGTCTATAGTCAGTAAATGAAGGTTGCAATATTTGCCTGATGTTAAGTCCTGCTTTTAAAATTTTGAGTAAGGGTAGCAACAGAGGTATGCTCAGCATATATTCATATCTTCATGAATAAGAAGTAGGCTAAAAGTCTATTTATAGGATTAAAGCTGGAACAATTAGTGACTAATAAGTTACAGTAATCTGGTTTTAGTACTATAGTCATTTTTAAAGAAAAGAATACCATCTTCTCCAGAGTGAATTTTACTCTTGTTGGTTTTGTTTATGTTCGAACGTTTGATATCATTAAAACCGCTTCGCTTTAAATATTTCAAATCGTTCAAAGGCGCCCTCTTGTGCTCGGGAAAATTACAGCACTCTTTTCATTACATGTATTTATATAGCACCTTTCAAGAAAAGCAAGCAAACAAATACAAAATATAATATAAGTGTTAAATCAACAATATTATCCACTAGTTTAAAGCAAGCCTATACTAAAAACTCTTTAGCAGCTCTTTAAAAGTTTCAATAGCCACAGATCTCATATGCAATGATAGTGGATTTCATAGTTTAGAAGTTGTAAATTCAAATCTACAGTCTGACCAAAACACTGGCAGGTTTTGATTAACCTGCGGATGCAAAGAACATAATAATCCCTCCATCTATCCGTTCTCTTCCACTTATCCTTGTCAGGGTTGTCGGGGGACTGGAGCCTATTCCAGCTATTATAGAGCGAGAGGCGGGGTACACCCTGGACAGGTCGCCAGTCATTTGCTGGCCTAACACAGAGAGACAGACAACCATTCACACTCATGTTTACACCAAAGGGCAATTTATCAGTTAACCTAACGCCACTAATTTCATGTCTTTGGGCTGTGGGAGGAAGCCGGAGTACTTGCAGAGAACCCGCACAAATACAGGGAGAACGTACAAACTCTACACAGAAAGGCCCCGGCCAGATGGTGCAGTCGAACGTTGCTGTGAAGCAACAGTATTGCACCACTGTGTGCTGCCCAGGACTTAATAATGATGCCTTAAAATATATGTTATTACATGTCAGCAAATCAGTCCATTTAAGCACGGAGACATAGTCAAGATAACCTGCAAATTGAGCAACAGACTGAAGAAGAAAAGTGATTTTAGTGACTTTCAATGTGGCATTCTTCTTGGTGCCAGATGGGCTGCTCTGAGTATTTCAGAAACTGCTGATCTGCTGGGATTTTCCCACTCAACCATCTCTGGGGTTTATAGAGAGCAGTCTAAAAAAAAGAAAATATCCAGTCTGTGGCAGTGCTGTAGGCTTGTTGATGCTAGAGGTCAGATGAGGATGACCAAATTCAGATTGTTTCATGCTGATAGGAAGGCAACAGTAACTCAGACAACTGAACGTTACAACCAAAGTATGCAGAAGATCATCTCTGAACGTATAACCCTGACACAAATGGGCTTTGGCAGCAGAAGACCACGCTGGGTGCCACTAAAAATTTACACAGGATCTTTAAAACTGGACAGAAGACTGAACCCT
This sequence comes from Neolamprologus multifasciatus, assembly GCF_963576455.1. Taxonomy (NCBI): domain Eukaryota; kingdom Metazoa; phylum Chordata; class Actinopteri; order Cichliformes; family Cichlidae; genus Neolamprologus; species Neolamprologus multifasciatus. Next base: position 8,938,526 of record NC_140446.1, on the reverse strand, counting down.
CCCTCAACAAAACAAAAAACATTGCTTGTCGGATGAGTCTGTTTCGTGACATACAGGTAGTATTTGACCTAAACAACATGAACGCATGGCTTATTCCTACCTTGTTTAAATGGTTCGTACTGGTAGTTGAGGTGTAATATGGTGGGGGATACTGAAGATACATAGCATAATGTATAATCAGGGATCATGCCTTAGAAAAATGGGGCTTTTGCATCCATATTGCACATTTTACTCCACAACATTCAAGTCTTTTACTATTTGTAGTCCGTGGCTAATTTGGTTATGTCTTATTCCAATAAATCAACACTCACCTTCTTGTTTTAATAACAGCCTCATCAGTGGTAATGGGTAACCAGAATTACTACACAGGAGATTTATATAAATTATATAAAGATTTAACATCTTTCTTGAGCAAACAACAAACAAACAGCTCAACAGTAGTCCAATAAAATTAATTAAACCTAAAATATGTTTTTCAATTGTAAAATACTGAAGAGCAGGAACTAAACACCCTTAAGTACTGATTTGTTGGAGCACATCTAACATGGTTTAATAGGTTGTTGAACACAAAAAGCATGAGCTTCTCCAACAGTTTTAATGGAAACCTGGAGTATAACCAGGCAGCTTGATCTAGATGAAGAGGTCAAGCAGGTTTGCAGCTTAGGTGCACGTCAGGGAAATACTTTGATCCCAGATCATGTGTGAGGCGTTAAAAACAAAAATCCACATTTAAAATCTACTCTAAACAAAACTAAAAAAGTTAAATACTACTGTTAAAAAAATAATAACTAAATATACATTCACCAATGGTTAGCACTGTTGCCTCACAGCAAGAAGGTCCTGAGTTCAATTCCACCATCTTGCCGGGGTCTGTGTGGAGTGATTGTGTGGGTTCTCTCCAGGTACTCTGGCTTCCTCCCACAGTCCAAAGACATGCAGTTAGTGGGCGTTAGGTTAATTGGAAACACTAAATTGCCCATATATGTGAATGCGGGAGTAAATGTGAGTGTGAATGTTTGTCTCTGTCTATGTGTTAGCCCTGTGATAGACTGGAGACCTGTCCAGGGTGTACCCTGCCTCTCGCCCTAAGACAGCTGGGATAGGCTTCAGCGCCCCCGTGACCTTAAAAAAGGATAAGTGTAAGGGATAGATGAATGGACATTCATCAAGTAAACATGATGTTGAATAAAATAAAAATATTTTGGAAATGTCCTTAATTTTACTCTTTTGCATTGTTCTGAACTCCAATTAGAAAAAGACTTACAAACTAACATATAAATTAATAACACGAATAGAAACATTTTTTAAAAATAAAACCTTAATGTGAATAAATGAAAAAAAAAACGTAAAATATGAAAATAATAACTGTGATAAACTGCTATAGTTCAGCGTGCTCACTACGAAAATATATACTGTAACAACAATAACGGGTACATGAAAAATGAAAACATTACATGACTGGCTAAATTTGAGAATGTTGCTATACTAACATTGTTCGCGATTGCGACACCAGCGCATTATTTCTTTTGAACATACTTAACAAGCCCCGCTGAATGCAGGGCATCAAAAAATTGGGCGAAACTCTTGTTGTTCCTCTCCACGGAAATCTTTAGTAAAAGGCGAAAGATTTATACGATCTGAAGAGAAACAAGAGTGTACTAAACCGTAGAAAGACCGCAACAGGACCCCATTGACAACAAAGCCGTGTAAAGTGACGGTTCACTGGGAAAGAGCATTTATAAATGACAAAGACCACTTATTGTCACACAATGGAATAGTGAATAAAACAATATAAATGCACAGGGTAAGACTTTTAATGTGAAAGCTGTAAGTTTATTCACATTAGATTAACCGTCAACAGTAAGCGCAATGCATGATGGGATTCCGTGGGGTTTTCCGGGTTGTTAAAAAGTTAAAATCTAACGCAGAGCTCTTATTTATTCGCGTAAGATTTTGCCCTATAATCGCTTTTACCTCGCAAAGCATGGTGAAGTATTGTGCTAATGTTTTTGAACGCTTTTAAATGTTTAACCGTATCATTTATTTTCGGAAGTCACGCCCCGTGTAAACGTAACCGTCGTGACGTCACGCATTTGTTCACACATTTCAAAGCTTTAGCTTTAGCCGTGTTGCCGCCATGTTGACTTTCGGAGCCAGAACTGATGGGTTAAAGGGTGGAGCGTAAAGTTATCAGGTAACACACATACGTGTCTGCTAATGTGCGGGAAGTCACAGATTCATTAAAGACCAGAATTTCACTCACCAAAAGCTCAAGCACAAACTTCTCGGATGCTCGGTGCCACACACACAAAAGACGTAGTTAAAACTTCTCTCACAGCCTATACAGTGAAAAGGTCCACTTTAATAAGGCCATGTATCAGGACACCTGTCAGTCAATCCTGACACGCCCCTAATCAGTCACCGCCCCACTCGGAGCAGTGATATAGGGGGAAATCTGTAAAGCTGAACTCACAATTATGGAGACCACATCCCATTTTTAGGGACTGATTTTTCTATTGATTTTTTTTTTAAATAAATAAATAAACAATGTGAAACATCAAATCTCAATGGGGGAGGGGGGGGGGTCATCCTTGATATGCATACGTACTGGGCAGTGGGTTAGGAACAACAGGATGCCACATCCTTGTATGAAAATAATCAACCAGAAGGTTGAATTCAAAGACACACCAAAAATCGAGAACTGAACTACATGTAAATTTAAAAGTGTAGGTTTTAAATTATGTTGCTGACTTTATGCAAAACAATGACCTTTTGTGGTAAAAAGCTGCTGTAATGGAATTATAAAATCTGTTCTGTTCCTTAGATTAACTATAAATACTCTCTGGCAACTTTTCTTATTTACACCTGTTACTTGTTCACACAAAAATCCAACCAACCAATCACATGGCAGCAACTCAGTGCATTTAGGCATGTGGATGTATTCAAGATGAGCTACTGAAGTTCAAACTGAGCATCAGAATGGGGGAAAAAGTGATGTAGGTGTCTTTAAACTTTTAACTTGATTGTTGGTGTCAGATGGGCTCGTTGTAGTGTCTCAGAAACTGCTGATCTACTGGGAGTGTCCACGGTTTATAGAGAAAGCTGTGAAAAGGAATTAAAATAAATAAATAAATAAAACAAGTGGCTTGATGATTCCAGAAATCAGAGGAGAATGTGCCAGGTGACAGAAGGGTGGCAGTATATGGAGAAGAATCTTAAAGCAGATGTGCTACAGCAGCAGAGGCCCACAGGGGGTGCCACTGCTTTCTGGAACTGGAGAGTGCACAATGCTATCATTTCAACATGGACCAAAATCTCCAAGGAATGTTTCCATCACTGTGTTGAATCTTTACCATAAAGAATTAAAGTAGCACTGAAGGCCAGAGTACAACTCAACACTAGTAAAGTATACCCAACATAATATTTGTATGAAATAAGAAAAGAAATAATGAAAAAAGTATTGAAGTACAGTGTCTGTGTGTAGAATTTGGTGACAAGATACAAAATCATCAATCAATGACATAACTGCTTTTGGAATTAGTAAAACATATGGGGAGCCACTTTAACAAGCCCAGTTTATTAGTTTATCTTTTGTTTATCTAATGTTAAATAAAAATATAAATATACCTTTATCTTCACTACCTTCTCTAATGATAATTATTACTTTTATCATTAGAGAAGCAACATATTAAAGGGAGAACAATTATGGAAATTCAAATTTTCACGATTTCAGGTTTTTTAAGAATTGGTTTCTGTTTGGTTTCATGGTAGTTCTAGAACTCAAAGAGCCAGTTTCCCCCTTTCTTTTTTCCCCTTTCATACATATACTTGTATTATTGTGTGGTCTTTAACTTACAACCAGGGGCGATTCTAGGATCAGAGCTTTGGGGGTGCTGAGCACCCAGAGAGCTGCCCATCCAGGCAAGGTAAACTTTACTCGTCATAATGAGACGTCTTCCCTGTCTCTGTCAGTCCCTCCTTAAATGTCTCCAGTTGTCACCAGTTCTCTCTGACTGTCTCCTTGGTGCATTTAAACCCCTGTTCCTCTCTGTCCTCATCGTCTGCTGACTTCATCTCCATTATCAGTCATCATAATTTTACCATCTCTGTGCAAGTCTGCAAATTTCTTTATTAAATCATAAGATTCTTAAATTCATCAAGTCTCTCTGTGCCTGGGTCCTCGTCACAAAACATGACATCACTGTTTTGTACGTTTTAACACAATTTAATCCCACATTTGTGAAAGAAAAGCAAAACACTTTTTTGAAAAGTCTGTAACAAAACCATCAAATCTGATAAAGGTTATTTAAATGCTGCAAAAGAAGAATGGATTGGAATAAAAAAAAAACATATCCTAACCTTAATTACTGCGGGAGAATAATGAATGATGCTCATAGTGAGTAAAAAGTAAACTCAGTGCATTTTTTGGACAGAGATTCACTTTTAATGTGTATGCATAATATAAAATAGATACATAAAAAATACACTCCAAAAATAGAAGAGTCCTTGAAATGTACAAAATATTATTAAAAAATTAGAAAATTGAGAGACCTTGGCCTATATATGAAAAGATCTTTACTGCAGATACTACTATGGCTCTGCAGATTTTTTCTTTTCTTTTAACCTATGTCGCCTCACCTTGAGGTTGGTAAATCTGTCACATTTTGGTGGTCAAGTCTCTGAAGCATCTCTTTCTCAACTGACATCACAGCCAGGTGCTGGAGTCTGCTTTGACCCATGGTCCTTCTCAGCCAGGTATGGAGCTGACTCAAGACACTAAAAGACCTCTCACAGCTACAGCTGCTAACTGGGTTTGTTAGGGCAACCTGAATAACAGTTTTCAGTTTGGGGAAGATCTGATTATCCAGAAGATTGTACAATGTTAACATATCTGGAATGGCACCAGCCTCACTCTTGAGCTTCAAAAAGTTTTTGGCAACCCGACTTCCTCTGACTGAAGCTCAATATGGTAATGCAGTGCCAGGACTGACAACCCAGTTTGTTTAGCAGATTCTGTATAGCAGCTTTAATATAGGGAGAACACAACTTCCAGATTGTATGAGTAAAATTAGTTGTTGTTTTTTTTATTTGCCAGTTTAACAGTTTCTGTCTTGCCTGTTAGTACTCCCTGCCTGTTTCCTTACCTGGTTCTTCCTGATCTTGTACTTTCTCCTCATGTTCTCCTCTTTCCTCTCTCCCTCTTTGGACTGACAATCATACACAAATAGATTGTATTCAATTAGATTTAAAAAAAAAAATACTATTAAGATCACTAATAAAAAAAAGTCCTCTCTCAGTGTACTTTCAACCAAAACGCAAATAACCAAACCACATGCACATCTAATAAAGGATACAAATATTGAAACACTGATCCAACATTATCCTTTATTTATGGATAATTTGATTTTACACTTTTACACTTTTACACTAAATGTGGCTCCTTCTGTTGAAAAAACTTCCTCATATCCATTATGAACCTGGCTGCCTCTTTGTACTGCATCCAGTCAGTTAGCTAGTTAGTAACTTGGGTTCAATATCGGCACATATGACAAAATAACCAGTTTCTCTCATTACATTTCAAACAGGACAGTGGTAACAACAGCAGGCTAGATAATGTTAAGTTTTAGATTTTAAATAGGCTATATAAATTTCAATGGGCGCAACGGGACGGTCAAATATCACTGATTTTACTACAGAGCAGGACGGATTGTAGGGTAGCAAACATCGTCGGAAAAGACATTTTCAACACTGCAGGTTACCTGGGTGTAATGTTTTTCAGCTAAAAAGAAACATGGTCTGACTCCTACCTAACTATATAAAGAGTAACTGAAGGTTAAATGCAGCTAATATGTCCTGTTTTAAGCCAGGCACTTCCCCCTCCGCTCCGCTGCGTAACAGCCACTATCGCTCTGGCAGCAACGGCGCTGCAGAGCAGGGGAGAGCCGAGCTGGAACAAACCATTTTGGGAGGGGGGGGGGTTATCTAAACTTTTGCTGTTAAATGTTCCATCTCAATTAAGTACTGTATATTTTTTATATTTTTAATAGTGTGTCACACAAACAACAAATATTGTCAAAAAAAAGTAAGAAATCTTTGGGGGTGCTTTGATTCATTTTGGGGGTGCTGAAGCACCCCCAAAAATGGGCTAAAATCGCCCCTGCTTACAACATAAAGCACCTTGAGGCAAGGGCGTAGATTTGGCATGGAGGGAGGGGACATGTCCCCACCAATATCCAGCGATTATTGAATTGTCCACACCAATAATTTGATCTCTTCGAGTAAAGAAAAACAAACCCGATAGTAAGAAAAAAAACCGATCTGTTAGCGTCTCATTCAGCGAGCGGTGCAGAAACAGTTAAATTACGTTCTCTACTGGAGTCCTACCTCATGTGGCAAATATGGCCAATGTGATTGGCTGAGCCTTTCAGGGAGCGCGGTAAACCTGCGCTGCCAGGAGGAGAGGAGGACGGCAGCAAAGAGGAAGAACCTGGATATAAGAAAGTATTTTTCAAAGAAACCTGTAAGTCACTTAAAGTCAAGTTCACTCATATAACGTGTCCGTCACAATAACGTTACAGGCTATGCTAGGACATACATGCCAACACTCCCGATTTTTCCGGGGGATCCCGAATTTCAGTGCCCTTCCCGAAAGTCCGATTTTCCACCCGGACAACAAAACTGAAAACCATATCCCAGACTGGGCCAGCCAATTCCAGTTTCCAACAATGGCTACTATTACTGCAGCTACTTAGTTTTAATATTACTCTTATTACTCTTTCTGGGTCGCAACTTTTAACACATTTTCAGGCGAGAATGTAGCTGTGTAAACGTCAAATAACTTAAACATGTTATTGTTTGGCCTTTTTCAGTGCTTTAGTTGTATTTTATTTGTTGGTGAGTAAATCGTTTTGGCTGAGATTAAAGTTATTAGATTAAATTAGATTAAATAAAACTTAATTGATCCATCGGGAGGATTCCTCCGGGGTTCTCACACAGCTGAATAAACTGCTGTGTGAAAACAGCAGTTTATTCGACCATCTACGTCGAATAAACTGTAGCCACTTCTGTCAGTCTGCCCCAGGGCAGACTGACAGAAGTGGCTACAACTATAGCTGTGGCTACAACTATAGCTGTGGCTACAACTATAGCTGTGGCTACAACTATAGCTGTGGCTACAACCGTAGCGTGCCTCCACCAGTGTGTGAATGCGAGAGTGAATGAATAGTGGCATTGTAAAGCGCTTTGGGTGCCTTGAAAAGCCCTATATAAATCCAATCCATTATTATTATGTTCTCTTTCTCCCTCCAGGCTGTCTCTGTGTACTTCCTATTTTATTCTGAGGTCTGTCTCATGGTTGTTTTCAGTTTTACTCCCCCCTGTCTCGTTATACTTTCGTTATACGTTATACTTTTTTCAATATTTTTTAAGAACTTCGATAATTACACAACATGTTGCTTGATTAACAAACAAATATTAAAAAAATACAGAAATGTACTCCTTTTATTGTCATTGTTTTGTAATTTTCACTCAATGTATCAAAGTCAGTGAAAAAAGAGGTAAACAGACCGGTGTTACATAATACACAACCTGAGTACTCAAAGCGCTTTAAACAACTTTCTTTATTCATCCATTCATGGAAGCATTTTTATGCTTAAGTCTTTTCTATCTAACATTCACACATTCATGGAAAACAACTTTGCGTCAGTAGTTTACCAGGGTGCTTGGAATGCAGCATGGCGTGACCAGGCAATTAAAATGTTGTTGTGCATCCCTTTGTTGTGTGATAAAGGCACAAATGTCTGATGACATTTTGTGTATGGGTGTATCTGCTTCTGAATGAATTTGTTTGCTTTGGATTTTGTATGAATGTTTCTATGGCAGTTGTGCTACAGCCCTGCCCTGCTGCATCAGTGCCAAGGTGTTACGTGGATCTTCCACCTGTGAGCAGCTCTCAGGAGGGAGAGCAGATAGTTTTTGAGCTTAACTGAGCAGCAACAACTCCACAAACCAGAGATGGCAGAGTTAATTTTAAAGTTTTTTTCTTTGCTTTTTTTGTCATCATGTATCTTGATTATTTTGAATTTATTAGACAATAGAATAAAAAGTATCAGGTGGGTTGTGTTTTGTTATGTTGACTCATGAAAAACCTATGATTGATTTAATCTGTTTACTGGTAAATTTTTTTTTCTTTCTGTAAAGTTTTTCAGAGAAACACACACTACTTGTCTCACTAATTATTTTATGTTGCTTCTGTTTCCCTTTTGATTCAGCTGGTCAACCTTCATAGAAATAGATGACAGTGAATCGGAAGATTTTGTGCTTGGGAGGTACAGGGCATACTGGGAATTAAAATTAAAATCAGGACCACCACATCCTGACTTTAGCAGAAGATTTGAAGCAGAAATAGCAGATTCAGCAAAAAACAACACAACACAACGCATTGTAGCTGAGACCCCCATGGCTCTCCTCTACAAAAAAGACTTCAAGAAGCTTCCTCAGTGGGATTTTGAAGATGTTTACAGTGAAGATACTCAACATAGACGACCAGTAAGCATGTTAAGACAAGATATAGTAAAAACAGTCAAATGTATTAACTTTATGGATGTGAGCCAGCATAGCTGGAGTCATACCAGCCATCTGCATGATGACTGACATTTCAGTTTCTGTCTTTTTGGCTTCTTGACGTATTGCTTTTGCTGTTTCCTGATTTGTTACAAGTCATTCATTTTAACTTGTTTCGTGATCTAATATTTTTTTTTATGATTTTCAGACATGTGCTCAGTCTCTACGAAACTCTCAGGATGAGAAATTCAAGAAGGCTTTTCTTCCTAACATACGTTTGTTTCTGCACAAAGACAACATTAACATGAGCGAGTGGAATCGGCTTTCACATTTCAACAGGCCTTTTGGGTTTATGGAGTACAAATATGATGGTAGGTTTTTATGAAGCTGATATTGGGACAGTATTGTGTGCCAGACTGAAGAATAACAGAGTAATATACATCTATTCTCTGACTGGATTTTTAAACACCTATGTAGTTTTATGAGATATGTTTAAACAGCCAATGAAAGAACAGCACGTCAATGCATTTAGGAATGGATGAATAGAAAAGATGGTGTGCTGATATAAACCTAACTCTGGACTACTTAATAAAAAAACATGAAGCAATTATTTTAAGTAAAATACAGTTAAAATATATAAATTCAAACATTTATTTATTCAAATAATTAATCATTAAGGAAAATGTGATTGGTATAAACTGAACATATACCAATCAAACAAAAGCTTACATTTAAAATCTACATGTAAACAGATTAGTTAAAGTATTCATTTTAGGCATTTTTTCTGGAGGCTCCATGCCCTCCTGGGTTTTAAAGGCACCTTAGAACACACAAGCATCAACACTACATATGAGCGGGCGGAGGGAGGTTTGGAGTCTTCACACACCCCCGTTCTCTGTGGCCTGTTGGAGCGGGGGGCTAGGAGGAGAAGTTGGCCGTCCGACTGGGGTCTGGAGTGTGGGGCCTCCCTGCTGCTGTGGAGTCGGGGCGGTCTGCTTCTCCCCACCCCAGGGAAAAGGGTAGCACCACCTGGGTCTGGGTGCAGTTTCCCCCTCCAGGGGCAAGGGTACCTAGACCCGGGGCTTAGAGTACGCTTGGGGATTGTGATTGAGTGTACAGTGTCTCTCTATGTCTGTCTCCATGTTGGGTGAGTGTTGAGTAATTGCATATGAGAGCATGAGGGTGGGAATGGATGTTTGTATCTGTGTGTGCCTGTATGTCTGTGTCTATATGTCAGGTCGGGTATCAGACGCCACCTCTCTGGGGAAATCCCAGGTCCTCCAAGGTATGGAAGCCTATCTCCCCCCACCACTTCCCCTGCCAGTGGCAGATGCCCTCAGACATCGGTGCATTGGTGGTTCTTTGTGTCCGGGGATGGGCGTCCAGGCACGCACCGGCTCACTCCTTGGTTGCTGCTTATCGGGGCCTGGAGCTCGCTCGGGCCACTTCTTGTGTTCTGGGGGCCTCTGGATGTCTGGAGTTTTGATCTCCTCCATACCTGCTTCATGCCCTGGTGGACGGGGCTGTGGCCCCCCACACCCTCTAGCAGATCATTGCATGAAGGAACCTTTTAAAAACAAGCGCGTCCATGCTCACAGGTGTACACACAGGTGCTCACACACACAAACGACACCCTTTTTGGCTCCTACCTCAAAGCACACTGTGCGCTGTCGATATTACGTGCTGCACAATAATGTTTAATATTTAGTATTTACTGTTATATTCCCATATATCATCGTGATGTTGTTTATTATGTTGCTCTCGTTTTCTTCTACTTGTTTTCTTTTTTCATTCTCAACAGGTGAAATTATCTACTGTTATCTATTGTTAGCTAGTTTATTGTGATGGTGTTGTTTTTATTATGTTGCTCTTTGTTGTTTGTTTTCTCTTCTGGTTTTTTATCTCCAGTTGATCCAGGTGTTTTGTTTGTTTTTCTTTTTTTTCTTCCCCCCTTTCTCACCATCTCTTCTCCCCTCTATTTTTCTTTCTCTCCCTCTCTTTCTTTCATTCTTTCTCCCTGTCCTATTCCCATGTCTGTCCCGTCTTAAAAAAAAAAAAAAAAAAAAAAATACATAATTATAATATGGCAAGGCCATGATAATCCACTTGGTAAAGTAAATCCACTTGGCATCTTTCTTGGCCTTCAGACAACAATTCTGATGGCTAAAGATCCAAACGGGACAGGCAAAAAAACCCCAAAAAACTAACAAACCTCTTCTACTCATACAGCAACTTTTGTTTTGCAGATGTGATGGATTCAGTGAAGCTGATTCCAAAGCCAAAAGAGCCACTTCTTCTCCCAAAACCCGGTGGTGATGGCTGTGTGCGCTGTGCTGTGGTAGGTACTGGAGGAATCCTGAACGGCTCAAAGAAGGGGGTGGAGATCGATGGCCATGATTACGTTTTTCGGTAAGACAAAAAAAAAAACCCATGCAAACTTCTTGGCTTTGTTTGACAGGCACTAGGCCAAGTGTAGAAAAGATACAGCAGTGTAAAGCATACCCTGCTTTATCTTTCTCTGTGACTTTCATATAGGGCTGGGTATTGTCACTGATTTCTAGAATCTATTTGATTCTGATTCACAAGGTCCCGAATTGATTCGATTCACGATTCGATTCGATTCAAATTGGGGAAATTTTGCCTCAGACAGTCAGAAATATTATAATTCAGATCATGCATCAGTACATTTCCATATTTTTATATCTATAAAAAGAAAACGGACACTTGCGAGACTTTATCAAAGGTGTAAGCATCACAGCAGATGTCTTCCATATTCATTCACTTCCGTACTGGCTTTACTCTTTCGATGTCCAACCTTTATATATAGTCTATGACTATATAAAAAAATCTAAATACATTTTTTTTAATAAAATTCCACACAAACAACATTTTTGTTTATTTTCTAACTACAGAAAGTTGGATCAGGTAAAAAAAAAGGAAAATGAAGTAGGGCTAACCCCCCACCTCCCCAAAAAACAAAACAAAACAAAACAAAAAACAAAAACACCTAGCTGAACATTCAGCTAACTAACAAGTCAGTGACATAATTGGGTATAAAAAGAGCATCTTGAAGAAGATGGACAGCAGTTCAACAACATACAAAACACTAAGTCTACAAATTATGGAAAAATGTTCCTCAACAAAAAAACATAAAAGGTTCCTAGACTTACATCATTGTTTCTATAGAAAAATAATTATTTAGTCATTATTTGAATTCAATTCGATTAATTTTTTCATATACCAACAATCATCTGAAGGCACTTTTTATTGTAAGGTAAAGATGCTAAAATAATACAGAGAACAAGCCAAGGACCCCTCCTGAAGGGAAAATGTCCTATTTAACAGAATATCCATCTACTGTGACCAGTTAGGGGTGATGGTTTACAGTACAATGTTTACAATTTGCAGTATTTACTGTGAATAATATCATAAAAAGATCCACACAGTCTAGAGAAATCTCTACAAGAGAGAGGGCCACAAATCAATATTGTGCTTGATGTTTGGACCCTCAGGTGGCCAAAATCATTTAACCTCCTAAGACCCGAACTCTTTCATAGCATCCATTTTTAATTTCTCTTTGCTGTTTGGGCTGACTGGGACTAGATAAATGTAAAAACAAAGAATTAGCTGATTTGTATTTTTTTTTCCTGATTTTTGTTTTTGACAAAAATGAGATCCACATATGAGGAAATTTGTTTTAAATTTCGATTCAATAGTGACAGTATAATGTCCTCGTAAGTGGATATCAGGCCCTTGTAGAGCAAAATGTAGTATTTTGGTCTAGACCAGCCAAAATATGATCTCCACATATGTGGACGCCAGATCCTAGGAGGTTAAAGTAACTAAGGCAGAGTGAAAAACTGGTCAGAAAAATTTAAAGTTGAAACTCTTTTTAAAAATCATAGTTATGCTGTCCTCACTAAAGTTTGTTGCAGGCAACATAATTTCAGCTATACAGTTAGCTTAACAATCTTTATTCCCAGCACTTCATCCTCCAAGAAACAGGCCGCTTGTTGTGTTTGGCAGGATTTATTGATGAAAATAAATTCTCTCTCTCTCTCTCTTTTTTAAAACTGTACAAAGAAAAGGAATACAAAATACACAATGAAGACATGTTCCATTACACTGGGAGAATAACATTGCTCTAGTGAAAAACACACGACCACAGATGAAGCATCTGCTGAAAACATACAAGCATCTACCTGCCTCCATATGATTTAACTCAAAACAGTGTCAAAACTTACTAATACACATTAAATGTATAGGAACTTACGGATGAAGCCGATATTGTGGACTTTAACACCAGGATTGCAGAGATTGCCACCAGATTACAAATGCTGTCACTGCAGCAGCTAAAGAGCACACTACTTCCTGTAGACCACTTCCTCTACAAAAAAGACATTCTGCTTAGTTACCACTAGGTGGTAGTAACACTTCTTAAACAACTATAATATGTCCATTCCATGACAATAGTCTTTCTCTCTCTTCTCTCTGTGAGAACACAATGTGTATCTATTTATGGTTTGTTATCAGTGCTTAAGGAATTCCTTACATGTTTCAGCAAGACATACTATTACATCTATTTCAACAACAGTTCTCCACCTGCTGAACTGGCCTGCACAGAAGTACACAAAGGTTCAGACAGGAGGAGACACAGACATAACGGGCTGGGGAAAACATTGAATGAAACACAAGGAGAGGAAATGAGGGCTCACAGAGGGGCACACAGGGGGTAATCAAATAAGGAACATCTTTAACAGAACCTAGGAACCACGGCATAAATAAGGAACAAAATACAAAAATACAAGAAAACTAAGAATGCTGGGCCAACATGGCCCAGGACCATGACACAATCCGAATGTTATAGTTTCTTTCCACTGTGTTCCTGTTAATGATAAACTACAAATTTACCGTAAATTACTAAAATATCGATATTTTAATGTGAGAATCAATTCTAGAACATAAATGATTGGTATCGGAGGAATCGATATTTCAGGATCGATCCGCACATCACTACACATAAGCGTAAATATTCTTCTTAAAATTGTACATTTTTTCTGTGTTCCATTGTGTATAATATGTGGGTTTGTCAGATTTGAAAATAACTGCAATCTGATACATTTTACACAATGTTCCTGCATCTTTCGAATTAGAGTTGCTTTATGATGTTACTTCACGTGAAATTGCTCACTGTCCCACAAGCAGTTTATATATGGCAGATATTTGTAGTCAACACCTAGACATTGGTATTACACTTTTAGCTAGCAACAACTGATAAAATGTATTCTTGTCTTGTCTGGCAGGATGAATGGTGCCATCACTAAGGGTTATGAGGAAGATGTAGGAAACAAAACATCGGTTTATGTTCACACAGCCCACTCCATCACAACATCACTTTACTTGCTCAAGAAGTACGGGTACAAATCTGCCCCTCATGACGAGGTACTTAAACTTCAAAGACAACAGTGTTGTATTGTACTTATTTTCCCTGCACAGAATAAACATATGTGCTCTCCTTTTCCTTTTGGCAGGGTATAAAATATGTGTTGATTCCAGAGTGGATGAGGGATTTCCAGTGGCTAAAGGCTCTTCTGAGAGGAGAAAAGGTCTCTGCTGGCCCATACCGCAATAAACTGTGAGTATAAAATGCAAAATAAATAAATAAATAATAATAATAATCAAGAAGTGTATTCACCACTTTCAAAATGTTGCAATTATCCCATTTAGGAATTAAGACTCCAACTGTATTTGTTTACATTTTGTTTTGTTTGTTTTTTTCAAAATAGTCCTGCCTTGCATTTTTGGAAGCAGAATCATGATGTGAATGTTTTGTACACATATGTTTGTTTATTTTCCAGCAAATAAATAAACACTATAACCTTCTATTTTACCCTCTATATAACACATAATGATGCCACTGAGGAGAAAGTTATTAAGATTATTTGTACTATCATACATTATCCTTTACAGTATATTTACAACAATTGGACAAAATAAAATATTAATCAATACAAATATATATATTTAATGTATTAATTCATTCAAAGTCTGTTGCCTTAGGTCAACACTGTAACATAATATAGAAAAAAAAGAAATTAAAAAAAAAAACATGAATTTAACCAATTAAATTTAACCAGTTGCCATTTGTTTCACAAATGCAAATTTTGAGTGTACATGGAAGCCTTACCTGCATACAGCCTTACCTGTGACATGTAATTTAAATGTATCTTTCTAATATAATGTCTTTTACAAATCAAAATATCTTCTGTGGCATATATGTGACTAACAAGTGTGCCATATTTTGTCTTCTAACCTCACCAGACCAAGGACCTACTATTCAGGGCAATACAATGAAAGTCGTTTCTACGTTCTGCACCAGGACTTCCTCCGATATGTGCGGAACAGGTCAGCCTGCAATTAACACCCTGTACATAATATTTTTGTTAAAAGGACTATGAATAGTTAGAAGAAAGCTTTCATGGCTACTGGACGGACTCACGCGCAGACAGTTCTTTCTTTGAGAACAAAAGGAGATTATTTATTTACAACAGGGATCACTTCAGTGCTATATATATGTGCAGTGAGTTGGGAGGGGTGGGGGTGGGGGGGGGTCCAGGGCTCCAGGGAGAGAAGGGGGGGGTATCCACACATGTTAGTTCCACAGCAAAATACACAGGGGATTCTTTTGATAATGCAGAGAGCACGAACTCAGGAGGGTCAATGTTCCAGTGGTGAGCTGCTCTGTGCCACTGCCTTAAATAGCAGCTGGGGAAATCAGCCAGATCAGCAGCAGGTGGAGACAATCACATAGGTGCGTGGGCCAAGAGCGAGAGCCCGTAACGAGCTCCACCCAGGCAGAAAGGAGGAGGAGAGACAGAAAACAAAAACAAAAAACAACAACAACAACTGGAGATTAATTAATTGATCTAATAGAGAGTGATCAGCCATGAAGGTATTATTCATGACTATTTTATTATCTGGGACTTAACTCCAGGCCACTATGGAATGTAAAACAAACAAACAAACAAACAAACAAACAAACAAACAAAATCAACACACATCAAAAAAGCATCGTGATGAACTCAGGTGGAACAATGATGAAACGGTTCCAATCTGTACTTACAGTTTCTTTTTGTTGTTTACAGCTCTCCCCCAGGAATGCAATGGGAAATATTTGCAGCAATTTATTGAAACATGTGCAAACATACATAGAAATACAATATATTAGCAGTGTTGGGGAGTAACAGAATACATGTACCGCCGTTACGTATTTAAAATACAAAATATGAGTAACTGTATTCCGTTACAGTTACCGTTTAAAAAGGTGGTATTTAGAATACAGTTACTTTGTTGAAATAAATGGATTACACGGCGGTACTTCCCTGTTTCATATTGTGGTGGGTCAGGACCATTGACTGACTGTTTGGGTGTTGTTTGACAGCTACGTTCTGTTGTTCCAGGCGGCAGCGTTACGGTTGCCATGGTTACAGGGCTACGCTCTCTCTCTCTCTGTGACTGTATCCCAATTCATGGTCTGC
Organism: Neolamprologus multifasciatus; assembly: GCF_963576455.1. Classification (NCBI taxonomy): domain Eukaryota; kingdom Metazoa; phylum Chordata; class Actinopteri; order Cichliformes; family Cichlidae; genus Neolamprologus; species Neolamprologus multifasciatus. The sequence goes on along the minus strand of NC_140446.1, from coordinate 8,922,426 downwards.
AGCCTTAAAGGCCGCATTTTAAGGCCGATTACGTCACCGTGACGCGACGAAGGCTGTCCCAATTCAAAGGCTGCCCGAAATGCGGCCCTCAAAAGCGTCCTTAATTTCCCTGAATTTTAAGGACGTGGCGGTGTCACTACCCGATCCGTACCGGAAACCCGATCGGTACCCCGCATGCGCAAATCTTACGTCACTTCCTCTCTTTGCGACATTCAATATATTTGAATGATACGGTTAGCGCCCAGTTAGCTCCTAGCATTTCTCAACAGCTCTGCCTCCTTTTCGACTGCCCGGGACATTTAAACAATGGATAATCCGTATACAAACAAATCATGCTTTTCTCCTCAACAGAGAGCGTTTCCCGATTGAACAACAGCGCCATAAAATAAGAAGAATGGCGCCTAATTACAGACTTAATAATATTGACTTAGCAATGTGTCACGTGAAGATTCAGCAGCCAGATTAAGTGTTTACTGACAATTGACAGTGATAGCGGACATCATCATCACTATTCCAGTCAATCCTCTCCACACAGACAAGCATAAACACACTTGATGATCACTAAATCAAATTTAACACACGTTTGTAATGACGCCAATTCAGTTTACAATAGGGTTCATTCGCTCGGTCAGCAGGTGGCAGTATCCTCGTACACTGGGGAGTAAACTGCCATTAAAAGAACAGAAGAAGAAGAAAACCCCTGCACATGCGCGGTACGGATCGGGTAGACCCGATTTGTACGGTCCGACTTTGCACATGCGCAGTAAGGATCGGGGAGTTCCGATCCGTAACTGTCTTTTTATTTTTTGTTTTTGTCTACATTGTACTGAAATGCTTCATTATTGCAAACATTTTAAGATATACTTAATATTCTTAACATTTTAACAGATACTCTGACCCATAACTATCGTAAAACGCTACGACCGGAAGTAGACACCATTCGCGCATGCGGGGTACCGATCGGGTTTCCGGTACGGATCGGGTAGTGACAGTACGGTCCGACTTTGCACATGCGCAGTAAGGATCGGGGAGTCCTGATCCGTAACTATCTTTTTATTTTTCGTTTTTGTCTACATTGTACTGAAATGCTTCATTATTGCAAACATTTTAAGAGATACTTATTATTCTTAACATTTTAACAGATACTCTGACCCGTAACTATCGTAAAACGCTTCGACCGGAAGTAGACACCTTTCGCGCATGCGGGGTACCGATCGGGTTTCCGGTACGGATCGGGTAGTGACAACAGGCGGTGTAGACTTCGTGGCCCAACATATCCCAGAATGCACAGCGCGGGCGGTGGGTGTGGATAATTTTGCCGAAAAAAACGGCGGATGAGGGGCGCCCGAAGAGTAAACTTAAGTAAGTACTGAATATTATGTCACTTATTTATGTGCAAATGTTTAATAATGAAGATCATTAAAACATTACTGTTGGCCACATGTCGGCAAAGTTATGTGACATTAGCGACGTTTGTTCTAACTTGGTTTTACAGCCTTTACTTTAAAATATACGCTGTTAAATAGCTGAGCTTAATCTTACAGAGAATGATCAAAGCTCATGTAGAAACAAACAAACAAATGAACAAAAGATTTTATCCTTAATTTCTGTCAAACAAAGCCGTATGAAACGTTTCCAGCTGTTAGTATCATGGTTGCTAGGCAACCTGGGCAGCGCAACGGAGGCTAGACCGTCCCATTTCACAAGCCTCGCACTTCCGGCCTTAGCGGTCTTTAAGTACGCGGCCCTTGAGGATCGTTGAGGCTGCGTACTTTAAGGCTGCAGACCCTGAATTGGGAGACAGCCTGTGTGTTTCCTGGGTGAGAGGGGCCTTTTTGTTGTTGTTGTGCTAAGCTAACAGGGCTAATGCTACAGGCATAGCTCTAAAGAATGTAGCCTCATGGGCAGTGTAGTCCATGTTGCAGGGAGAATGGACTGCCATACCCGTTATGTGTCTGTGAGCAAGAGGAGGGAGAAAAAGGAGAGTGGAAAAGTATGAGCTGTCATCGAGCAATAACGGGAGCTGGAAGCATGTAAATATAATAATAACCAATAATAATAATAATAACCAATGCAGCCAAGAAGAGTGCCTGACGAGCCCAGTTGTAAGTAAGCTATTAAGACTCGACTGTACACTGTGTTCGTGTTTTCCTCCGAAAACAATAAGTTCCGTTGGAGCAGCCTTTCAACGCATCTCTGTCTCTCGCAAGAAAAGTTGACCCATACAACAAAGTAAAGCTATTTTTCAGCTACGAGCCGACACGGACCCCGCCATATTAGTCAGAGGTCCCTTTACTACGGTTCAGAGCCGCGGACCTTCAGTAACAGTAATAAATCACAGCAATAGTACATTCACGTAGTTGTAAAAAGCATGATAATATATTAAGTAATCCAAAGTATTCAGAATACGTTAGAATACATTTTGGGGCATGTATTCTGTAATCTGTAATGGAATACATTTTAAAAGTAACCTTCCCAACACTGTATATTAGACAAAATATATTGGTACAATTCTAACCAATCAATGTTTGGTGTGACCACCTTTATTTTTCAACACAGTCTGAACTCTCTCAGGCAAACTTTCTTGTAATTCCTTTAAGTGGTCTTCAGGAGTAGGACTCCAGTCTTCTTGAAGTACATCAAGTAATTTACACTGAGTAATTTTCTATGCATGTGTTCTTTTACAGTGTGTTTGGGATTTGGAGGTTGCCTATTCTGCTGTCATAGAAATGTTGCTCATTTTCCCCCATGTGTATGCTTAATTGATGCTTCTTCTTCACTCACAGGTTCTTACTGTCACCTAATCTGAATAAAACATCCTGGCCTTTAGTCAGACCAACCAACGGGGCATTCACTGTCTTCTTGGCTCTGCACACCTGTGACATAGTGAGTTAAAACTACTTGAACTTTGTGTGCTTATTGTTGGTATTCACAGCTTTAGAAGCATTGACCTGGCAATTAACTCTAGAATGAGCAAGGCAACTTTCAGGATTTTTCTCACACACCCAGATGAATCAGAAATAAGATGAAGAGTCAAAGACACCTTTCATGAAAAAGTACATTTTTACTCTGCAAGTTAAACAAAAGGTCCGAACCATAGTGATTAATACAGTGCCACCCACCACATGATAATTCCCTTCATAAAACATAAGCGTTATAAGCGTTTTCACTGTTCTCTGTGTTTTAAATCCAAGAATAACTGGGATGAATCTGATGGATCCCAACCATCATAGCCTTTGCCTCTCTAACTTTGTCCTCAACCTGCCTTCCTCTTACTTTAATAAAAAGACACACACACACACACACACACACACACACACACACACACACACACACACATATAATTATAATATATTTGTCCTACTATTTCTCCTCCCTTTCTGTCTTCCTCAGGTGGATACATATGGATTTATGACTGACGACTAACTACTGTGTTGAGAAAAACATGAGCAAAGTCATTTTCTACATCAACCATGACTACATTTTGGAGAAGAATATATGGAAAGACCTTCATAACAGGAAAATAATCAGGCTGTATCAAAGAACTGAGTCAAAAGCAAAGAACTAAAAGCAACACTGACATGATCAAGATTTCTGATTACCAGATTTAAAAAATAACTATGTGTACTTTCCAAAGACTGAGACAATATGTGATGCTCAGTTTTACTCATTATGATAGCTGTTTTTTTTCTACAACTCCTTTTATGGTTTTATCACAAGCAAAAGACGATCGAGCAGTAATATCTCATTAATGACGCAAACTAAACCATCCAAAGCAAAGATGCTATGATTATTATCACTCATGTTATTTTAAAGTGCATCTCTGTGGGAAAATTTCCATAGATTAAAATCAAGCATCGACAATAGCTGGGATTGAGTCAAGTGCATTAATGGAGATGAACTCTTTGCCTCTTTATTTTTACTATTGGTTTAATTTGGTCACATTGAAGGGTTTTTCAGCATAAATGGACTGTTTTAAGTTATGCCAACATTGTAGTTTAGAAATTAAGTAGGAAACTCTAAAATCTTGTAATCTCTAAAACTTTTTGGACATTCAGATGTGGAGTTGGGGTGTGTTTTGGATCTTTGTCCTAATTCTGCATAACCAAAGTGTGCTTGAGCTCCAGGGCAAGCACACTTTCCACACACTGTCCATCTGCCACTTGCATTTCCTTACCTGGATGATTGAGCATGCATCAAGACATGCCTACTTATTATTATTATTATTATTTTAAACTTAACTTAAACATCTTGAACAAACTTAACATAGCATTTTGTTTGATGTCTTTGGATTAGGGTCAGTTGCACTCTTACACAGATATTCTTCCAAACTTCTGTAGTTGATTGCTTTTCTGCTTATGATTTTTCAGCTCATTGCAATAGTATCAGTTTAATCAAAGAACATTAACAGTTAATATTTTGTTCAGATAAAAAAGTGCTTCATATGTTTTCGATACAGTAAATGTATTGTTTATTAATCTGATATCTGCCATTGAGAGTTATTTTGTTTTAGTGTAAAATAAAATGAAAAAAAATCTATTATTAACAGAATTATAAAATTAGTATATAAGGTTTTGGGTTTTGTTTTTACTGATGACTTATTTACATTGATGAATACAAATTTATTCATTATTTAAATAAAGGTATTACTTTAATTAGGCTGTCTATTTATTACTATAAATCAGGTTTTCATCATACAAATAACTCCTTTAGACAGCTACTAAACTGGATTTATGTGCAATATGATGGAATTTTCTAAATAAACAATGTTTCACAGCAACATCGGTTTTAAAGTTCCATCTACTAAAAGCTAGCTTGACATGGCATTTTTGGCAGTGGTGATATATTCTCTGAGCACTTGAAAAGCCTTAAAACTGTAAACCTGCTGTAGATTTAAAATTAATACAAAATTTACTGTTTTTATTTGAAAGTGCTCTGTCAACAGTCAGTGCTGAAGTGCTATCTTTGGTACAGCACTATATGCACTATATACAGTATATATATATATATATATATATATATATATATATATATATATATATATATATATATATATATATACACACATATATATATATATATATATATATATATATATATATATATATATATATATATATATATATATATATATATATATATATATATATATGGATGGGTATCGAAAACCGGTTCTTGTTGAGAACCGGTTCCCACTGTTTCAATTCCTTGGAATTGTTTGCCATTTTTGCAAACGATTCCCTTATCGATTCCAGTCGCCCCACATGACGTCACCACGTTGCGGAGCGTCATTTACCTGGCAGGAAACATGGCGGCTCAAACGCTAAAAAGTTTGGTTATACTTTACGAGAACGGATGACAACAGGGCAACTTGCAATACTTGCAAAGTAGATATTTCATTTAAGGGAGGAAACACTATGAATATGCAAAAGCATTTGCTCACAAAACACATGATAATCTTAAATGAATGTCATGTTTTTAATTCCGCTCCGGACTCGTGAACCTCAATCCAGCAGCAGCGGTAACGTTTGCACGTCCTCTCCCGTTAATGCGGCAGGTAAATAATCAACTAACAGTGCATATTATGTTAGCGCGATCTGCCTTATTACAAAATCTGCCATTACTGTGCATTTAGGTGACCATGATGAGAGAGACAGACAGAGTCTGGCTCAGATGCTGGCAGTTGTCGCTGCAGTCTACCGTTAGCGTCTCCTTTCAGGCCAGGATAGATGAATGTCACCGAGCAGTGACTAAGTTTGTGGTAAAAGGTTTGCACCCATTTGCCACAGCAGATGCCCCCGATTTTCGGTAAGTGAATGTGTTTAATTGTAGGCAGGGACATTACTGGATATTCTTGTGTAATTGCTACAGAATAAGTTATGTTAAACTTTGTTATTGCTACAGAAGAATATTTATTTTATTATTTTACATTTACAATTTTTTTTCCTGCGGACCCTGTGACACCCCATTGAAGAGCCGTAGGCTGGATCTCTTAAGATCTCACTGTTGGGTTTGTAAGGCCATGTTATTCCTAAATTTCTATCTTGTTCAAAGAGAAGATATAAAACAAAGATCTAAGCTAATTGACCTTAGTGTTCTCCTTTTTAAAAAAAAAATAATCGATAAGAGAATCGATAAAGAATCGAATCGTTAAACAGAATCGAAAATGGAATCGGAATCGTGAAAATCTTATCAATACCCATCCCTATATATATATATATATTAGGGGTGCAACGATACAACAAAATTCACGGTTCGGTTCGGTTCGATACTTTGGTGTCACGGTTCGATATTTTTTCAATACAAAAAAAAATGTTCATGCCTTTTTATTAATTTGTCATTTATTAAATTTTCACGGCACATTCTGCACCACATCTCTGTGCGTTCATCATTTGTTTGAAGCCAGCTCACCTCCTGCAACCACTTTTCCGAGAATACGTGCTTCTTTTGTGGTTCTGACTCCTTCTGACATTTCTTTGGAGGTGGAGGAACATCACAGTAATTGCTTAAAGGAGCTTCTTCGACATCTTTAAGAGTTCTAAACAAATGTCTGTCCTCCTCCTGAAAATCTTATGTACGCAAACACGCGTTGCAACTTCTTATCTTGTGCGGGTTTTTATTTTGACAGCGAATGCGCACCTGCGGACCACTTATGTGCAGCCCTGGTTATTTAGCTCGTCATATTGCAGCCACAGAAATTCTTTTGTCCATGAAACCATAAAGCTGCACTTTCTTTTTGCCTTATAGTCTGATTTGTCATAACCTTTCCGTTTTGTCACTTCTTCACCCTGACCTGTCTTATTTGGCTCAGCAGAACTAAAATATATATCCTGCTGCTTTTACACACGCACTAACATAACGCTCAGCGATTCTCTGCGCGATCAACCTCTCACATGTTTAAGCTGCAGGAGATTTCACTTGTCATGTTTGCATAGTAAGCTAACGATTGATAAGACGATGTCAGAGGAATTGGTGCGCAAATTATCATCACTCACCAATCAGTACTGTCGCTTTCTATACACAGTTCACGCGATTGCAAAGTGAAAGCAAAAAACAAGCGCAAATTCAAACGCGATTTCAGTATGTCACATATTGACAGTGGCCGATGCCAATGACATAATTACCCAGCTACATTTCCGAAAGAATGCAAAAGCATTGACATATATTTTTCCTTCCTACGATAGGCCGACGGGCAGGGCAGAGATAGATTTTGGTAGCCCGACTGGAAAAAAGCCCCAGGACGTCGGGCTAGCGATTTTGCGAGCCCTGTATCTGATTGAGGAATCACTCATCTTTGGAAAAGAGAGTTTATTATGGAGAAATGTCTCTTTCCAAAATAAAAGCTATACTATACGCTTCTTCTGGGCTATATTCTCAGCAGCATATTAAACATATCAGGTCCCCATAAGGAGAATCATGTGCTAACGGCTGTCTAAATGACTCGGGTAAAGTTTGTAGCATGCGTGCTTGTTTTTGTCTGCTTCCACTTGTCTTTGCACTAGGATGATGTCGGAGTAAATGTGCAGTCATATTGGTTGTGTTCCCACTAGTGCTGTCAGCGTTAATCTGAAATGACGTTAAGGTCACAACACGGCAAATCTCCGTTAACGAGCTACCGCGGATCGCCTCATGAGTGGGGCTGGAAGACGTCAACACATTAACGAGCTAACTGCGCTAACACACTAGTTCCCACCAATTGAGCATTGCTGGCACATCCAACATACTGTTTTACTTTTGTCCATGACAGGCTTACCTTCAGGGTCATATGTCACATGAAAACCAAAATAGTTCCAAACGCCAGATCTGAATGAGGGTGGGGGAGGTTCAATTTGCCATGTTGCAACGAGCTTAACTTCTGTCTAGCTAGCTTGCCCTGCGCTCAGTGAATCTGTGTTCGACTACTCCGCCTAGGCTGCACTGTCGAGCGCAGATCCACTGAGCGCTCAACACAGACAGCATCGTCAGAAGGAAAGTTGATAAAATAAATTAAAAATGTTGTATTGTTCGATACATATGCGTACCGAACCGAAAGCACTGTATCGAACGGTTCGATATCGATACGAGTATCGTTGCACCCCTAATATATATATATGTATATATATATGTATATATATATATATATATATACGTATATACGTGTATGTCAAATCTGTAGGATGAGAACAACAAAGAAAAAGGTACAAAGTAATGTGAAATTCAGAATAGCATTCATTACATGCCTATGTATTGTATTAGGGTTGAAAACTTTTTTTTTTTTAAATTTAAATTATTAGATAAAGCTGTTTTAATATTTTATTTATACACAATGCAAATATTCTCATAAACCAGTTGGTGCTCCGCGTTTTCAGGGTCAAAAGCTTTGTCGGGTGCTATGACTGGGCTAAAATATTGAAGAGTAGACGTAGCGTGCAGGTCGTCCTTTTTGCTGCATGCTTACATAAACATAAGATTAGTTTCTGGCTCAGGAAATGCGAACGAGACCCCCAAGGCTCTTGAACTGGGCCTTAGAATAATAGGCAGATAGCCAAGGCTACGCAGGGGTTGTTTTTCTTCTCCGTTTCTCATTCCAGGACAAGCAAATACAAGGTGAGGTCGGACTGAACGGGGGGGATTCACAGCAAACTGCCACGTTCGTGTTGGGAGAAGATAATCTTTGTTATTATCACAGTATAAACCTGTACAGCCCGATCCAGGGTCATCTTTTCTGTGAAACAGTTCGCTGGTTCACACAAAAGTCCAGCGCTGTAACTTGTAATTTCAACTGCTCAAACAAATTACATCTTTTAAACTACAAATATTTCTCCTGAATTCCGTCTGAAAAATCTGAGCATAACAATTGTAAGTATAGACATTGGCAGTAAGAAACAGCTGGATAGAGCATAATTATCACTTTGACCTTCAGATTAATCTATTGACCTTAAAGGAGAAGTCAAATTTGATATGCCATTTTAAATATTTACGTATTACTTTCTATATGTTGACAATACAAACCATACTTATATGAATCGTAGTCAAGTTAGAAGGTTTTTTGTCCATTTTAAACCAATAAATAATTAAGAGACAGAACTCTGACAGAACTTATTAAGACAGATGAACTGCTGCAAAAGTACTCTGGGCAGCTAATGTAGGAATATGCTAAAGAATTTCATTTGATTCAATCCATTAAGGGTGCAGGTCCCTGGTTCACAAAGATTTAGCACATGACTAAACATGTGATATATTCAGTGTATAGTAATACTATGTTAGAACATTTGAAGAATAATTAGGACATGAAACATGCAGCAGATTTTGTCTGAGTTCATTCTAGCGCATTCATAAAGAATACATTTCAAGGCATGTTCCCGTCTTTAAGAAATACATACTTTGATAAAGGCCTTGAAAAGCACTGGGGTCACGGGAATGACAGTCCTGTCCTTATCACAGACAATCTTAGATCCCACTGGAGTGTTTTCCTGAGTGATAATGCCATTGTTGGATCCATTGCAATTGATGTTCAGCTGTAATCTTGAAAAATAATAAATGAATAAATAAATAAATAAATGTTTAAAGTTAGCTTTAGTGTTAAGGTGAACGATTTGTGATTTAAAATACAGTACACCTGTATTGTAATTGTCATTTCTGCTACGTATGTATAAAAAGAAAACAAATCCCACATAAATTCAGTATTTTATTTAAAACACTGATTTTATTTTATTTAAAACACTGAAAGCAATACAGTTTCATATTAATTAATTTCATATTAATTTCCAATGATGAATTTCAGCAACAGCAAATCAGGCTTACCAGAGAGGGAAAACAATTAAAATAAATGTTTTCATTTATGTAGTATTTGAATAATTCAATTCAATTCAATTTTTCAATTCAATTTTATTTATATAGCGCCAAATCACAACAAATGTCGCCTCAAGGCGCTTCATAGATACAGAGAAAAGCCCAACAATCATATGACCCCCTATGAGCAAGCACTTTGGCGACAGTGGGAAGGAAAAACTCCCTTTTAACAGGAAGAAACCTCCGGCAGAACCAGGCTCAGGGAGGGGCGGCCATCTGCTGCGACCGGTTGGGGTGAGAGAAGGAAGACAGGATAAAGACATGCTGTGGAAGAGAGACAGAGATTAATAACAGATACGATTCAATACAGAGAGGTCTGTTAATACATAGTGAGTGAGAAAGGTGACTGGAAAGGAAAAACTCAATGCATCATGGGAATCCCCCGGCAGCCTACATCTATTGCAGCATAACTAAGGGAGGATTCAGGGTCACCTGGTCCAGCCCTAACTATATGCTTTAGCAAAAAGGAAGGTTTTAAGCCTAATCTTAAAAGTAGAGATAGTGTCTGTCTCCTGAATCCAAACTGGAAGCTGGTTCCACAGAAGAGGGGCCTGAAAACTGAAGGCTCTCCCTCCCATTCTACTTTTAAATACTCTAGGAACAACAAGTAGGCCTGCAGAGCGGGAGCGAAGTGCTCTAATAGGGTGATATGGTACTACAAGGTCATTAAGATAAGATGGGGCCTGATTATTTAAGACCTTGTATGTGAGGAGCAGGATTTTGAATTCAATTCTGGATTTAACAGGAAGCCAATGAAGGGAAGCCAAAACAGGAGAAATATGCTCTCTCCTTCTAGTCCCTGTCAGTACTCTTGCTGCAGCATTTTGGATTAACTGAAGGCTTTTTAGTGAGTTTTTTGGACATCCTGATAATAATGAATTGCAGTAGTCTAGCCTGGAAGTAATAAATGCATGAACTAGTTTTTCAGCGTCACTCTGAGACAGGATATTTCTAATTTTAGAGATGTTGCGCAAATGGAAGAACGCAGTCTTACATATTTGTTTAATATGTGCGTTGAAGGACATATCCTGGTCAAAAATGACTCCAAGGTTCCTCACAGTGTTACTGGAGGCCAAGGTAATGCCATCCAGAGTAAGAATCTGGTTAGATACCATATTTCTAAGCTTTTCAGCGCCGAGTACAATGACCTCAGTTTTATCTGAGTTAAGAAGCAGAAAGTTAGTGGCCATCCAAGTCTTTATGTCTTTAAGACATTCCTGCAGTTTAACTAATTGGTGTGTGTTATCTGGCTTCATGGACAGATAGAGCTGGGTGTCATCTGCATAGCAGTGAAAATGTATGCTATGTCTTCTAATGATGCTGCCTAGGGGAAGCATGTATAATGTAAACAGAATTGGTCCTAGCACCGAACCCTGTGGAACTCCATAATTAACCTCAGTGTGTGAAGAGGACTCTCCATTTACATGCACAAATTGGAGTCTATTAGATAGATATGATACAAACCACTGCAGTGCAATACCTGTAATACCTACAGCATGTTCTAATCGCTCTAATAGAATATTATGGTCAACAGTATCGAATGCTGCACAAAGGTCAAGAAGGACAAGCACAGAGATGAGTCCACTGTCAGAGGCCATAAGAAGATCATTTGTAACCTTCAATAAAGCTGTTTCTGTGCTGTGATGAACTCTGAAACCTGACTGAAACTCTTCAAATAAACCATTCCTCTGCAGATGATCTGTTAGCTGTTTGACAACTACTCTTTCAAGGATTTTTGATATGAAAGGAAGGTTGGAGATTGGCCTATAATTAGCTAAGACTGCTGGGTCTAGAGATGGCTTTTTGAGTAAAGGTTTAACTGCAGCCACCTTGAAGGCCTGTGGTACATAGCCGATTATTAGAGATAGGTTGATCATATATAAGATCGAAGAATTAATCAATGGCAGGACTTCTTTGAGCAGTTTTGTAGGAATGGGGTCTAAAAGACACGTTGATGGTTTGGAGGAAGTAATTATTGAAGTTAACTCAGAAAGATCGATTGGAAAAAAAGAGTCTAACTTAACATCAATGGAACTAAGAGTAGCTGTAGATAATATTACATCTGTGGGATGATTATTGGTAATTTTTTCTCTAATGATAAAAATTTTATTTGTGAAGAAGTTCATGAAGTCATCACTAGTTAACGTTAAAGGGATGGTTGGCTCAACAGAGCTCTGACTTTTTGTCAGCCTGGCTACAGTGCTGAAGAGAAACCTGGGGTTGTTCTTATTTTCTTCAATCAGTGATGAGTAGTAAGCTGTTCTGGCTTTGCGGAGGGCTTTCTTATAAAGCAACAAACTATTTCTCCAGGCTAAATGATGATCCTCTAAATTTGTGACACGCCATTTCCTCTCCAGATTACGAGTCATCTGCTTTAGGGTACGTGTTTGAGAATTATACCACGGGGTCAGGTACTTCTGATTAGAGACCTTAGTTTTCACTGGAGCTACAGTATCCAGAGTCGTACGTAGTGAGGAGGTGAAATTATTAACAAGATAATCGACCTCTGTTGGGGTAGCGTTCAGATAGCTGCTCTGCTCTGTGTTGGTACAGGGCATTGACGATGATAACAGTGGCTGGATTATATTCTTAAACTTAGTTACAGCGCTTTCAGAAAGACATCTACTTTGATAAAGTCCACTCTCCACTGCTGCGTAATCAATTATTGTAAATGTAAATGTTATCAAGAAATGATCAGACAGGAGAGGGTTTTCAGGAAACACTGTTAAATGTTCAGTTTCTATGCCATATGTTAAAACAAGATCTAGAGTGTGATTAAAGTGGTGGGTGGGTTCTTTTACATTTTGAGAGAAACCAATTGAGTCTAACAACAGATTAAATGCCATGTTGAGGCTGTCATTTTTAGCATCTACATGGATGTTAAAATCACCCACAATAATTATTTTATCTGAGCTCAGAACTAAATTAGATATAAAGTCTGAGAAATCAGACAGAAACTCTGTGTAAGGCCCAGGTGGACGATAGATGATAACAAGTAAGACTGGTTTCTGAGTTTCACAGCTGGGGTGGACAATGCTAAGCATCAGGCTTTCAAATGAATTAAAAGTCTGTCTTGGTCTTTCATTAATTAATAGACTGGTGTGAAAAATTGCTGCCACACCACCCCCTCGACCTGTGCTTCGAGATTTCTGGTAGTTAGAATGACTCGGGGGTGTTGATTCATTTAAACTAACATAATCATCCTGCTGCAACCAGGTTTCTGTAAGGCAGAGTAAATCAATTTGTTGATCAATTATTAAGTCATGTACTAACAGAGACTTGGAGGAGAGAGACCTAATATTTAATAATCCACATTTCACTGTTTTATTCTTTGGTTCAGATGTGGATACTGTATTGTTCTTTCTTTGTGATTGTTTAAGTTGTTTGTTGCTGGTTTTTAGTTTGTTTTTTGTCTTTTTGGAAGCAGACACAGTCTCTATGGAGATGGGTTTTTGGGGGGGTAGCAGGAGGAGAGAAGCTGCAGAGAGGCGTGTAAGACTGCAACTCTGCTTCCTGGTCCCAACTCTGGATAGTCATGTTTTGAGGGGTTTAATAAATTTGTCGATATTTCTAGAAATGAGAGCTGCTCCATCCAAAGTGGGATGGATGCCATCTCTCCTAACAAGACCAGGTTTCCTCCAGAAGGTTTGCCAATTATCTATGAAGCCCACATCGTTTCTGGGACACCACTCAGACAGCCAGCAATTTAAGGAGAACATGCGGCTAAACATGTCACTCCTGGTCTGATTGGGGAGGGGACCAGAGAAAACTACAGAGTCCGACATTGTTTTGGCAAAGTTACACACCGATTCAATATTGATTTTAGTGACCTCCGATTGGCGTAACCGGGTGTCATTACTGCCGACGTGAATTATGATTTTATTGAATTTACGTTTACCCTTAGCCAGCAGTTTTAAATTTCCTTCAATGTCGCCTGCTCTGGCCCCTGGAAGACAATTGACTATGGTTGCCGGCGTCTCTAGCTTCACATGTCTGAGAACAGAGTCACCAATTACCAGAGTTTGACCCCCGGCGGGTGTGTCACCGAGTGGGGAAAAACGGTTAGACACATGAACGGGTTGGTGGTGTACCTGGGGCTTCTGTTTAGGACTACGCTTCCTTCTCACCGTTACCCAGCCTTTCCCCAGCTGCTTGGGGTCTGCCGGGGAACAGCTAGCGGGGCCTACGCTATCTTCGGCTGCACCAGCTACAGGGGCCTGGCTAGCTAAGGGTGAGAGCAGGGTGCAAAGCCGAGTCTCCAATTCAGTAATCCTGGCCTCCAGAGCTGCAAATATGCTACATTTGTTACAGATATCATTACTGCTAAAGGAGGCCGAGGAGTAACTAAACATCTGACACAATGAGCAAGAAAGTGCAGAAGGGACAGGTGAAGTAGCCATGGTGCTAACGGGTCGGCTACGAGCTAAGCTAGCGAAACAGTACAGAGACAGTGAGTGAATACTATAAATTAGGTAGTGAGTACACAGAAAGTGTGCTTCGGATGAAGCACGTGAAGATTATACTGTGAAAAAAGAATGTATTTAAAAGTTGTTAATTAAACTGCTAAGCAAATAAGCTACTCAGAAACACCACTGTGTTTGAGCAGGAACAGGAAGCGATACTATACCACAGAGCGAGCGAGCGAACCTTCAGTGGTTTCAGTGGTTTGAATGGAAATGGTTATTTAACCGTACTGAAAGCCATTTAACTTCAGGCAGCTACAGATACAGCATACATGTAGGACAGACAACCTGTCTTTTGTCTTTAGATTGTATTTCATATTAATTTGTCTATTGTTGTATATTATGTTTACAGTTAGTGTTTTTTATGTTTAGTTTTTTCTTTGGCAATATTTGGCTTAACTCTTCGGCAATTAAAGACATTTTTATACAAAGTTCCCTATTCTGAGTGGTTCAAATGTAATTTGACAGTTGAATGATAAACAGTTTCATGTCCTGCTGAACCGCTTCTTAATTCATAAAAAATTAAGCAGATGTAATATCTGAAGTTAATTTAAAGTCTCGATTTTGTATTTCGTAACTTTTTCTCTGATTTTAAATATAAGAAATGTCAATGCAAATGAAGGAAGCCATTATTAGGTTGCAAAAAAAAGAGAGCAAAAAATTAACAGACTGATTCTTTCTTTAAAAGAAAGACTGCAGTGAATCAGCTCAGCAGCAAAAAGACCTGAAGGACCACAGAAGTGCAGGATAACAGAATTATTTACATGGTCAATGAGAAGAATTTTACAGCATCTTACCAATTAAGGAACACTCTCGAGTGTACAATGAATAAAGAGATGCTTTCATGAATGTAAATACTAGGGTTGGGAATTGATAAGAACGTAGCAATTCTGATTCTATTATCAATATCACTTATCAATTCGATTCCTTATTGATCTCCTTACTGATTCTCATTGGCTCCATTTTGGGAGTTACTGCCATCTCTAAGCAGCATATCAAACACATTACATTCATGGAAATTAATTACATGCTGTGTGTCAAATATTTGTGCATGTTGGAGGTATTTAAGCTCTTTGTTGCGATCAGTGTTGGATCTGTGTTTCCACAGGCCCTGCAAGTTTAGAGACTTATTCCTCATGAAGAATGAAAACAAGACAGAACATCTTCAACCGGTCTTTAACTCGCTAACGAGGGAAGCTTTGGTCAGAACCAGGCGGTGGAGCATAATGCTCAATACCTGTCTCTAGCCCAAATCCTTCAAAGAGCAGCTCTCCTCGTAGCCTTTTTATTGACAAACTGTTACAATATACAATAGTTTACACAACACAACACAAGCACCTTCCACTGTAAAACCCACCAATGGTTCTAAGACAAGGCACTATGTGTGTGCGTGTGCACGTGTAAGCATGTGTGCAAAAATGTGTGTGTGTCGTGGGGGTGCGTTTGTGTGACTTCCTGCTCACCAAAAGGATCATAAAAGCAGGAAGCTTACAATACAAGAAACAGATCTTTCAGATAGGATGTATCTACAATAAAACCTCCCCCAGCACCAGAGTAGCTGGAGAGGTGGTCAGAGACAAAAGAACGTTGTTGATCCTACTGCTTGAAACAATGTAGAGATGGTAAGCATAAAAATGACAGCATTTAGCAATTCAATTTAACAATCGGTGTTTAATAGTGATGGGATTTCCGGCTCTTTTTAGAGATCCGGCTCTTTCGGCTCGGCTCACTAAAAAGAGCCGGCTCTTTCGGCTCCGAACCGGCTCTTCAGGTTGTTTTGCTGCTTTAATTAATTTATTATTAACAATGATATAAAATTATGCACAAAAGGAATTACTAACGTAAAAAAAGTGGTTTTATTTATATATGTTTATATATAAATATATGCCGTGGCCCCTAGAGACAAAGCACGTACAAACTCCAAAACACATTTCTAGCATGAACTGAACTTCCAAAGCAGAGCTACTAGATCACTTAAATTACACAATTGAAAGCATGTGTGTATTGTTTGTGTATTTATACACAGGCACTCATATATATTCAAATAATTTTTAAAAAAGTTCATTTACCTGTTACTACCACACACCAAATCGGGTCGTTGGTACTTGCTGGCTTGTGTAGCCACTAGGTAATAAAAGCTCAACACTGTGCCCAGCATCCTGGAGCACTTCTGTTGTGTTTTGTACGTGTTTTGAGTTTTTACGTGCTTCGGAGTTTTTACATTTTTACGTGCTTTGGAGTTTGTACGTGCTTCGGAGTTTGTACGTGTTTTTACGTGTTTTGGAGTTTGTACGTGATTTGAAGTTTGTATGTGCTTTGTCTCTAGGGGCTGTAAATATACTTTTATTTATTCACTCCACATAAAATGTAATAAATAAATCATATAATACAAAAATCAACTATTCACATTTCAAATTTTAACTATTTAAATTTTCAGCTTTTTCCTTTTACAAATTTAAAGTGAAACAACACAAAACACTGCAAACCACAACACAATTAAATATAAATTAAAACATGAAAACAAAAAAAAAAATGCATATTCTCTGTCATATGGACCTGCATGAATAAACTTTCTGAATCCTTTATCATCTGCAACTGAAAATAGTTGTGGATGATTACTATACCTTTCTAATGTGACGTTGTTGTCCCTGGCTTTCTTTCTCTCTCTCCGGCTCTGTTCCTGTGCTACTGAGTGTAACTACCGCCCCTCCCCCCTCTGCCCAGCGTAAAGCACCAGGCTCGCGTGCAGAGTGAAGGGGAAAAAAAAGTGCGAGAGAGAGGCTGAGAGAAAAAAAAACAAAAAAAAAAACCCACGTGACGGCTCGCGATAAGGAGCCGGCTCGCGTCGTTCACGTCAAAGAGTCGGCTCTAAGAGCCATTTCGTTCGCGAACGACCCATCACTAGTGTTTAAGTCATTACTCGAAAAAATAATGTATTACACAAAACACTTTTATTAAAAGTAATTCAGTACTTTACTTAATTAATCATAGGAGGAAGTAATCTGTTAAACTACTGTTTACATTACAATTGCTGTAAAATGACCTGTAATTCACTGTCTAATATCAGGATGTTAGAAGGCTTGAAGTGTATGATCTTACCAGAATCTGTGGTAATTCTCCTCCTGCTTTTTCCATGTTTGATTGTAGAGCTTTTTTACTTTATCGATGGCTTCCCTGTAATGCACAAGCATTCATACACACAGTTAGAAGTATCATGCCTGCAGGTCTGACATGACTCAATCTTGGCAAAAATACTGTAATTTATTAAGAAAAAAGTTATGACAGTGCTCGCCCTTACTTGCAGCCTTTACAAAGTTCAGAGGGCTTTGAGGCGCTTCTTTGAGGAAGTGGTCGGTGAAATTCCAAACTGTGAGAAACAAATGAGACAGATTAGTATGTGCACATAAAAAAGTTACCTTTTCTTGTACCCATTTTTTCCCTCAGCTTCATTGCTGTTGTTGTTTTCTGTACATGTGTTGGAAGGTCATTTGTGATCTTAACTCATTGTGTCTGAACCCTGTTCTTATGCTACCTGCAAAAATTCCAAAAGTTACCTACATATTCAATATAATATTAGATCAGATATCTGCGTTATAAACAACTTGTTACATGTTTTGTTTTGTTTTTTTATGGTGTTAAATGTCTTGGAAAACAAACTAATTCCACTTCACAGTTTGAAGTATCATCGCTGCAGGGCTGACATGGCCAACTCTGTGTTATTCAAAGGTTGCTAGGAAATACCGTTGGTTTGTGGCAGGTTAGATTGATTAGTCTAGTCAGCATTGCGGTGAAGTTTAGAGTAGTGCCATTGATGATGAACTGGTGCAGAGCAGCTTTACTGCTTCCTGTCATAATTCAGTCACATCAACCATACCAGAGATCAATTTGAATTTAGGTGGATGATCGTGTTTGGATTTACTCACTCACTAATGTATGCTTCAATCTGCTGTGTAATCATTAGTAAATCCATAAAGAGCAGTGAATTCTATTCCCAACTACAACCAATCTTAGGTTTCACACTAAGATTGGCTGTCAAATCTCACTTTAGACCTTACATACTCTTTTTTTATTTTGTGTTTTGATTTTAAGGCAAAGCCAGTCAAAATCACTCTTATTTATTATTTCTTTTATTTTCTGCTTTTTTTTTTTCTTTTTTTTTTAAATCAGCTTGTATTTATAAACAAGAAACACTCCTAGAGTGAAAACCTCTGCCAAGGAAGCTCACTCTCTGGGCAGTATTAAAGAAACAGCATTGTAGGATAGGCTCCAGCCCCCCTGTGGCCCTGGATAAACCAGTATAATGTCCTAAATGTTACCAACACAAACAAAGACAGGATAATTTTAAGTACAGTGTTCAAGATAAAAGATATTTTTGGTAAATTGACTTTATCTGACCTTGAAGAAGAGGTCAGAGGTCCAACGTAATGTGATATTTAGAATCCACATACATCTTTTCCTATGTGCCTATATGTAGGGTGATGCTCATTCTTCTCTGTTGGGGAGGGTTTTTTTGCACCATATGTTATGCAGGGAAGCTGAAAAATTTTAATACCTACCATCCATTACCTACTCCTACATTTTTGTTTAGAGTAAAAATTTGTTACCTTGCAGCTTGCTAACTTAATTTGAAAGGCACTTCAAACTTCTTAAAGTGCCTTTCAAAATAATAAAAAATGAATACAGACAAAATACAAAGCTATTCCTGTAAAAGTAAATAGTGAAGAGGGAGTGAGTTTCCTTGGTTGGGGTTTGTAGTGACGTGTGAGAGAATAATTGACATGTAGGCAAACACATAATAAAGTTGGCACACATAATAAAGTTTGCCTGGCAGAGAGCTGGTACAAATGTCCTCCAAAGACCTAATTTTTATTTTTATGCTTGAGTGTTGGGTCTGCGCTTCTACAGGCCCCGCTGGTTTTATTTATTCTTGTTAACGACAAGCAAGACGAACATCTTTTACTTGCTAGCAAGGGAGACTGGTCGGAACCAGGCTCTTGGAGCTGAACGCTCCTCACCTGTCTCCTAGCCATTCAATTCAATTCAATTCAATTTTATTTATATAGTGCCAATGTAACAGGGTCATAAGTCACATTGTTATAATTACACAAAATGTGTCCTAAACCCCCAAACTGTTCCTTTTATACCTGACTTTTAGGACCTCCAAGCCTGTAGTTATGTTCATTATCAGTTAGAGCCCCTCCTCATTCTTTTCTTCTTCTTCTTTGGTGCAACCCTATAAATACAGTGTACCCCTTTTGCCTCTCCCCTTTTCTACAATTCCCCTGTGGGAGAGGTGGGTGTCATTTCTTTCCCAACACTGTAAAACGCTCATATAATGCATATTTAGCCACCTGGATGTTCCTGATTGTGATTTTAGTTCAATTATTGTCATTATTAAGCCTGTTTTTTGTTAGATGTTATAAGTGTGTAGTATGTGTGTATTATAAATGTGTTTTAGGCGCCATAAATGCTAGCTTGGAAGTTGTGGTGGGTTGAGCTAACCCTCTTCCCCACTGTTTGTATTTGGTCATAGGAGCTGGAGTGGGCAAATTATTTATTTGGAGGCCTTTCTTTCTTTTACCTTTTGTGATCAGGTATGTCGGATTTCATGTTGTTGTTTTTGTTTTATCTTATGTCAAATATTTTACGTGTAAATCCATACTTTATGTTCAATGTAAAAATAAATGCAGCCCTTTTCTACAATTCCCCTGTGGGAGAGGAGCTGGAGTGGGCAAATTATTTATTTGGAGGCCTTTCTTTCTTTTACCTTTTGTGATCAGAGATCAGACACAACGCAGAATCACACCGGTTACACCAAATCACAACAAAAGTTGCCTCAAGGCGCTTATATATTGTACAGTATATCCTATAATAATAGATACAGAGAAAAACCCATAAACCCCTATGAGCAAGCACTTTGGCGACAGTGGGAAGGAAAAACTCCCTTTTAACAGTAAGAAACATTGACTGTAGAAAACATGGATGACGCGACAGCTCCCCAAAAATGAAGCCAAAACGTCTCTATCGCCCCCTGTTGTCTGGCTGCAGTATAGGTCATAAACCCCGCCTCCTCCACGTTAGCGGATGGGACTGGGGTCAGACTAAAATAAATTAATTCTCCTTAGATAATTTTTTTCCAAAGATTCTTTCTTTTGTTTTCAATAGTTCTCATCACGCTGATTGATGTTCAAGGGGTCTCCTTTCCCATAAGTTTGATTCTAATTCCTACCGCGGTGATGTTAAATTGGGGTGAAACGTCATCATAAGAGCTTTGACTGGCAGCTGCAGTCACGGAGAAACTTGCGTATCTCTATTCGGGAATAGCGGATAGAGCGTAGGCTCTGAGAGGACGCCCAGCGTTTACGCTACAAAAACACGGCCGAGTGTTTTAACCTGACAGCCTGAGGTGTTCTTCAGTAAACTGGACTACCCGACAGAAGGACCCGAGGCCCCGCTGCACTTTTTCGGTAAGTTAAACGTGTTTGTAAGCTAATCCGTAACTACCGTCCTTTGCTAGCTCCTGAGACCTAGCTATCTAAAATGAGCACTCAGCTGTCAGGGTTTGTTTAGCTGTGCAGGTGAATGAATTTACTAAAGAAATCAAGAGAAACGCTCCGGGCTGCTCAGTCACTAATTACTGTTACTGTACTTTTATTACAAGTATTATACTGTAAAAGCAACCGGCTGCACCCTGCTTCAGCTCCTATGCAGAACTGAATATTAAATATGTGCAAACAACATCATGTTTTCAGTCTCTTGCCATATCTGTAAAGACAGTAACAATTTTTTTTAAAAGCTTGTACTTCAGTAACTCATTAATCAGGAACTATGGATTAAAGTACTGTAGTGTACTGTAATACTGAAAAAATGTAAGAGAAGAACTTCAGATCCTGAGTGTGTGAGGACAGAAGAATCAGCTTTATTTCAATATTGAGGGATAAAATTTATATCTGAGTTTGATGGTTCTGTTGTCTTTGTGATTACAGGAGCTGCCCTCAGATTCAGACCTCAACCCCATCGAGTGACAGCAGACAGATCATCCAACATGTTCACATGTTAACTGCAAAATAAACTGATGAAAACAGTACAAAGGTTAAAGTACCACACGTGCTGTAGTGAAAGCTGCAGCTGTTTTATTGATAAAGTTAAAGACAAAAAAACAAAAGGATTAATCACTCATGTAACTGTGTCACTATATATCAGCATTAACAGGACCTCAGTTTGGTGTTTCACAAAGCTGCTGATCTCAAACCTGCACAGCTTCCATTTTAAACACTTGATGTACTCAGCTGCATGAAGAGCATATGAGATTTTCTCTAACACAATTAAATAAAACCTGATGAAGGTCAAAGGTCGTCACTTGTATGTTGAACTGCAAACTTGTCATCTGGAATTTTTTCACAGTTTTTTTTTACACATAGTGTGTTATTTACCATAAAGTGATTCAGAGTTATTCATACCAGAGTAACCAGAGAGGATCACATATTTTTAAATATATAACTTTCTACAGGACTGAATATAATATCTTTATGTAAAAGTCCGGAGTATCTGAGTATTTATAACATTACGCAAACCAAAGGTCTCATCACAGTGTTGATGAAATGCTGGGTTTATCCATCTCCTGGGGCGGGCCTACAGAGGAGTGCTGAAGATTTCCCTGTGAGGGAGCTGCTGGTGAAGATCATGAGTCCTGCTTGATCAATGCGATGAGCTTCAGTCTTCCTGATGTTTCTTAAATGATGCCTCTTACAGCGGGTCAACAGGACTTATGGCACAGGACAGCTGTGATGAAAGAAAGGGAAGAAGTTTCTGCAAACCTCTGGACCCAGGAAACCCAGCTTGGTCCCGATGGTCTCCCTCACTAGTTTCTCTCCAGGGTG
This sequence comes from Neolamprologus multifasciatus, assembly GCF_963576455.1. Classification (NCBI taxonomy): domain Eukaryota; kingdom Metazoa; phylum Chordata; class Actinopteri; order Cichliformes; family Cichlidae; genus Neolamprologus; species Neolamprologus multifasciatus. The sequence goes on along the minus strand of NC_140446.1, from coordinate 8,900,252 downwards.
AATGTAGCTGTTGATATAATATTGACTCTATTATTAAATAGATAATAGATAATCTAATTAAATGAAAAGAACAAATTGGACTACATTACTGAGACGTTCTGCTGATGTTTTTAAAGTCTCCATGTTACCAGGCTGTAGAGGGCTCTGAAGATTTAAACAGTTTTAGATCCATTACACTCACAGTCTTATGTTAAAATCTCAAAGGACAGCATTATATTTTTGATATTAACAGTAACTCTGGGCCTCTGTAGAGTGTGCAGCTGATCTCATCGCTGTCAAAAATGGATAAAAGAAAACATAAGTGTTGAAGACTATTAAGAGTAGCAGGTGTGTAGCATCGCTAACTAGCTAGCAACAAGCCTCCAACACAGTGCGTATGCTAGCGGCTAATCTAACTAACGAATTAACAACAGAGTGATTTTAGAACTATAAGATGATAAGCTGTGTCTTTTTTATAACAGTGACATTGTTGTATTTACCTTAATTAAACGAGTCGTCAGTCGAGATAAACCAGCAAAAAAACTCGAGCAGCCGGGCTACGTAAAAAGTGTAGGGGGGCGTGTTTGCGGTCAAGTCCAGCGGGTGTGTGGGCGGGAGCGTTACACAGTCGCTCCACCTCAAGTTACTACTGCGCAGACTCTGGCTCCAAATTTGCAAGATGGCAGCCTCCACAAGCGGGGTATTTTTGCACTATGGTAGGAGGCGGGGTCGCGTCGTTCATGTTTTCTACAGTCAATGGTAAGAAACCTCCGGCAGAACCAGGCTCAGGGAGAGGCGGCCATCTGCAGCGGCAGCCTACACCTATTGCAGCATAGCTAAGGGAGGATTCAGGGTCACCTGGTCCAGCCCTAACTATATGCTTTAACAAAAAGGAAAGTTTTAAGCCTAATCTTAAAAGTAGAAATTGTCACGGTTCTGGGTCCGTTGGACCCAGTATTTTGAGTTTCTTATGTTTTGGTTTAATTTTGCATCAGGGATTGTTTTCTTGTTGTGTTAATGATTATGATGTGTATTATTAGTTTCATGTTTCTGTTTATTTGTGTTTAGGATTTGTTCTTTGGTTGTGTCTGCTTTGTATTGGTCTAGTTCCATGTGTCATTTTCTGTCTGTCTCTCAATGTCGAGTCTGCGTCTTAGTGTGATGGTTTCTTGTTCCTGTTTTATTGTGAAGGTCTGCGTCTCATGTGAGTGTGTTCAGTTTTACCTCTCGTCTCGTTAATGACTCCCAGCTGTGTCCCCCACCTGAGTGTATTTTAGTCAGGTCTTTTGTGTTTGTAGTCGCTGGTCCGTCTGTGTTTCCACCCTGCTTCATCTGTGTGTTTCCCTGCAGTCTACCGTCATCTGTTTTCCCCCCGCTCTTATTCATGTCCAGGTTCGTGTTCTGTAGTCAGTTTGTTCCCAGTTTAGTTTAGTCTTTGCTCCGTTCGCCGTTTGTCCATTTCCTTTTTGTGTTTAATAAACCACCCTCACACCTGTACAAGTGCCTGCGTTTGGATCCTCCTTTATTTTCCACACGGCTCATCTCACTCGCCGTGACAGAAATAGTGTCTGTTAGAGCAGGGTGATATGACCAAAAATATTTATCACGATATACATTTGAAAATTTGCGATAACGATATAACTGACGATATAACTGACGATATAACTGACACTAGACAAAATACTTTACAACTCCACAACTTTATTAGTGCAAAAAAAAAAATCTATGTATTTTCACCTAAACAAGCAACTGTTTTTTATGTGCATTAAAGTTATATAAAAATTTAACAGTGCAAATACAAATTCCTTGCTGACAGTTTAACCAAAAGGCATTTCCAGTGGAAATTGGCCGACATATCCTCAGCATAACCGTGTATAATATCCACAAAACTTAAAAAGAGGTTATACACACACAATACGGTAATATTATGTTGAAGCACATTGCGCATGCGCGTATTACCCATATTCTATCGCGATATTTCAATTTCTTATCATTGCCCGACATTATACTGGTATTACCGTAAACAATATGATATAGCCCAGCCCCGGTGTCTGTCTCCCGAATCCAAACTGGAAGCTGGGGCCTGAAAACTGAAAGCTCTCCCTCCCATTCTACTTTTACATACTCTAGGAACAACAAGTAGGCCTGCAGTGCGAGAGCAAAGTGCTCTAATAGGGTGATATGGTACTACAAGGTCATTAAGATAAGATGGGGCCTGATTATTTAAGACCTTGTATGTGAGGAGCAGGATTTTGAATTCAATTCTGGATTTAACAGGAAGCCAATGAAGGGAAGCCAAAACAGGAGAAATATGCTCTCGCTTTCTAGTCCCTGTCAGTACTCTTGCTGCAGTATTTTGGATTAACTGAAGGCTTTTCAGCAAGTTTTTAAGACATCCTGATAATAACGAATTGCAGTAGTCCAGTCTGGAAGTAATAAATGCATGAACTAGTTTTTCAGCGTCACTCTGAGACAGGATATTTCTAATTTTGGAGACGTTGCGCAAATGGAAGAATGCAGTCTTACATATTTGTTTAATATGTGCGTTGAAGGACATGTCTTGGTCAAAAATAACTCCAAGGTTCCTCACAGTTAATGCCATCCAGAGTAAGAATCTGGTTTCTAAGCCATACCATGTTTCTAAGATTTTCAGGGCCGAGTACAATAACCTCAGTTTTATCTGAATTAAGAAGCAGAAAGTTAGCGGCCATCCAGGTCTTTATGTCTTTAAGACATTCCTGCAGTTTAACTAAATGGTGTGTGTTATCTGGCTTCATGGATAGATAGAGCTGGGTGTTATAGCATAGCAGTGAAAATGTATGCTATGTCTTCTAATGATACTGCCTAAGGGAAGCATGTATAATGTAAACAGAATTGGTCCTAGCACTGAACCCTGTGGAACACCATAATTAACCTCAGTGTGTGAAGAGGACTCTCCATTTACATGCACAAATTGGAGTCTGTTAGATAGATATGATACAAACCACTGCAGCGCAGTACCTGTAATACCTACAGCATGCTCTAATCGCTCTAATAGGATATTATGGTCGACAGTATCGAACGCTGCACTGAGGTCTAGCAGGACAAGCACAGAGACGAGTCCACTGTCAGAGGCCATAAGAAGATCATTTGTAACCTTCACTAAAGCTGTTTCTGTGCTGTGATGAACTCTGAAACCTGACTGAAACTCTTCAAATAAACCATTCCTCTGCAGATGATCTGTTAGCTGTTTGACAACTACTCTTTCAAGGATTTTTGATATGAAAGGAAGGTTGGAGATTGGCCTATAATTAGCTAAGACAGTTGGGTCTAGAGATGGCTTTTTGAGTAAAGGTTTAACTACTGCCAGTTTGAAGGCCTGTGGTACATAGCCGATTATTAGAGATAGGTTGATCATGTTTAAGATTGACGCATTAATTAATTTCAGGACTTCTTTGAGCAGTTTTGTAGGAATGGGGTCTAAAAGACCTAATGATTTGGAGGAATTAATTATTGAAGTTAACTCAGAAAGATCAATTGGAGAAAAAGAGTCTAACTTAACATCAATGGTACTAACAGTAGCTGTAGACGATATTACATCTGTGGGATGATTATTGGTAATTTTTTCTCTAATGATAAAAATTTTATTTGTGAAGAAGTTCATGAAGTCATTACTAGTTAACGTTAAAGGGATGGTTGGCTCAATAGACCTCTGACCTTTTGTCAGCCTGGCTACACTGTGTTCCTGTTAATGATAAACTACAAATTTACCCTAAATTACTAAAATATCGATATTTTAATGTGAGAATCGATTCTAGGACATAAATGATTGGTATCGGAGGAATCGATATTTCAGGATCAATCCACACATCACTACTAAGAGCCATTTCGTTTGCGACCGACACATCACTAACACACACCCCTATTCATACACACAAACATGGAAACAGCAGCAACAGGCAGCCAAACCAGACAGACAGGAAGTACCCAAAAAATATATATAAGGTGAAATGAAATTGAGTGCTGTGAAATGTGAACCACTGGAGAGACATGAGGAAACGGCTCTCGATGATGGCCAATCTCCTCTGTTTGGGGTGTCTACTGAACGCTTTTATCTGGTACTCATTCGAAGAAAGGTGAGTAACTACCTTTATACTTACAAATGAAAAGGGAGAAGCCAGTAAAACAAATATTTTGATCAAATGTAGCTTATGTCACTGTGAAACCACAAAAAAGTAACATTGTGGTTTTTTTTACAGAAAAAAACAGTTAAGCTCTGTTAGTGTTTTACTCTTATTATACAAGCCCAATTCTGAAACACTTGGGAAGCTGTGTAAAATGCAAATGCAAGCCAGAGGTGGAAGAAATACACACATGCTTCATATAAGTAGAACTATAAAATAAAAATACTCTAGTAAATGTACTAATTCAACTTCTTTCCTCAAATTAAAAAAAAAAAGTGAAGAAGTGCAGGCTCTAAAAGGTTCTCAATGTTGGAGTCAAATTGTTAAATGTTGTCACTGTGTTACTTAAATTTGTAAGTCTTAGTTCAAGCAGCATGATCAATGACATTCCTGTGTTTCTCACCACCTCTCCAGCCAGTTTGTTGGTGGGGGAGGCTGAAGTGTTTTATTATAGGCACATCCTATCCGAAGGTTCTGTTTTCTTGTGTCATAAACTTCCTGCTTTTATTACCCTTTTCTGGGCAGGAGGTTACACAAACACACCCCCAAACACATACACACACACACACATATTCTTGCACATACATACATGTACAGACACATACAGTAGTAGCGCTAAAAAGAGCTGTTTCGGCTCCCAACCGGCTCTTCAGGTTGTTTTGTTGCTTTAATTAATTTATTATTAACAATAATATAAAATTATGCACAAAAGGAATTACTAATGTAAAAAAAAACATGGTTTTACTTATTTATGTTTATATATAAATATTTACAGTGGCCCCTCGAGACAAAGCGTGTCTCTAGGATCCACCTTAAATATACTTTTATTTATTCACTCCACATAAAATGTAATAAATAAATCATATAATACAAAAAACAACTATTCACAGTTCAACTTTAAACTATTTAAATTTTCAACTTTTTCCTTTTAACCAAATTTAAAGTGAAACAACACAAAACACTGCAAACCACAACACAATTAAATACAAATTAAAATATGAAAAGAAAAAGAAGATGCATATCCTCTGTCATATGGGCCTGCATGAATAAACTTTATGAATCCTTTATCATCCGAACTGAAAATAGACCTGGAAAAGCTTGTTCACGCCCTTTGTGATCTCTAGGTTGGACTACTGAAACTCCCTTTATTTCGGTCTTCATTCTGCCCTTCTTCATACACTGCAAACTGTTCAAAATGCGGTGGCACGCTTTCTGACCGGAACTGGGAGGTTTGCCTCTATTACCCCTGTTCTAGCTGACCTGCACTGGCTACTAGGGATGGGTATCGAAAACCGGTTCTTGTTGAGAACCGGTTCCCAGTGTTTCAATTCCTTGGAATTGTTTGCCATTTTTGCAAACGATTCCCTTATCGATTCCAGTTGCCCCGAATGACGTCACCACGTTGCGGAGCGTCATTTACCTGGCAGGAAACACGGCGCCTAAGCGGCTCAAACGCTCAAAAGTTTGGTTTTGCTTTACGAGAATGGATGACAACAGGGCAACTTGCAATACTTGCAAAGTAGATATTTCATTTAAGGGAGGAAACACTACAAATATACAAAAGCATTTGCTCACAAAACACACGATGACCTTAAATGAATGTCGTGTTTTTAATTCCGCTCCGGACTCGTGAACCTCAACCCAGCAGCAGCGGTAACGTTTGCACGTCCTCTCCCGTTAATGCGGCAGGTAAATAATCAACTAACAGTGCATATTATGTTAGCGCGATCTGCCTTATTACAAAACCTGCCATTACTGTGTATTTAGGTGACCATGATGAGAGAGACAGACAGAGTCTGGCTCAGATGCTGGCAGTTCTCACTGCAGTCTACCGTTAGCGTCTCCTTTCAGGCCAGGATAGACGAATGTCACCGAGCAGTGTTATTGCTACAGAAGAATATTTATTTTATTATTTTACATTTACAATTTTTTTCCTGGGGACCCTGCGACACCCCATTGAAGAGCCGTAGGCTGTGGATCTCTTAAGATCTCACTGTTGGGTTTTTAAGGCCATGTTACTCCTAAATTTCTATCTTGTTCAAAGAGAAGATATAAAACAAAGTTCTAAGCTATTAGACCTTAATGTTCTCCTTTTTTAAAAAGAATCGATAAGAGAATCGATAAAGAATCGAATCGTTAAACAGAATCGAAAATGGAATCGGAATCGTGAAAATCTTATCAATACCCATCCCTACTGGCTACCCATTAAATACCGCATCCAATTTAAAATACTGCTGCTTACTTTTAAAATGATCAACAACACAGCCCCGAGCTACCTTATCGAACTCCTTAGATCGTACATTCCCGCTAGAGCACTAAGATCATCTGCTCAGTTACTCCTGGTGCAGCTAAGATCTCGGCTGAAGTCTAGAGGTGACCGTGCGTTTGCCTTGGCTGCACCAGATTTACGGAAGAACCTTCTTATTGCTATCCGCGCATCTGATTCTATCCAATCACTTAAATCACGGTTAAAAAACTATTTATTTAACCTTGTCTTTCCTGCTTGTTAATCCCTGCATCTGATCCCTAGACTTACTCTATTTTATCTTTTATATACATTTTTGTATGGTTTTATGCTTTTTTTACTTGATATTCATTTTATGCTATTCCTGTGTATTAGTGACACTGACCTGTTAGCAAACTTTTTACTTTTTGGTACTTTTTTTAACTTTATTTATGTCTTATTTTCTGTCTTTTATGTGAAGCACTTTGGTATGCCGTTGGTTTTTAAATGTGCTCTATAAATATGTATTGTATTGTATTGTACAAACTCATCAACTAATTTGGACCAGCATATGTGAGCAATAGGCATCAACATTTTTACTGAAAATGTTATATTTCTACTACTACTACTACAACTAAGAGAAAGGAGGGAGCAGCAGGAATAATTGTGAACTTTGAATAGGCGAAACTTATAAACACAAAGACACTGAATGCCATGTCTTGTAGAAAATAACAACTACATTACCAGCATCAGTCTGACTTTGTATCAGTTCAGACTGCCTAATATTTATTTACTTGTGATTGATTCCTGAATAGTTGATGAGATGACTGGGGTTGCTTGTTTTGTCTGCACAGGTCTTTGTGTTACACTGACTCAATCATGTAGCAGAGTAGAAAAAATTCCTGAAATGCTCTCTCACTGAGCTATATCCCAAATTGAAAGTCAGAAGTGAGATTTAGCATGTGAGGAAACCCTAAGAGCAATTTTAGTGGCTCAGCTTGGGAGAAAGAGTTCCAACTCAGGCTTGTAACAGTGAGCCAGACACCCCACACTTCCCCAGCACACGCCAAAGGTTCCTCCGAGGGATGTGGTCGAAGTTCAGGAAACAGAGGGTCTAATGAAAAATACCAACCTCCCTTGGAAAGCTGTTGAAGTTCTGCTCGAGGTACGTGTTGAAGATCTATAAGTTTAGGTCCGTCAGGTCTGAAAAATAATCAGATCGTTTACATTTTTTGTGTTTTGCTCTTAAGCACTGACTGTAACATAAAGAGAGGCATTCAAACTGATTCAGTCATGAAGCTCTCATTTGACAGCTGAATGACAGATTTATATTATCATATTAAAGAAATACCTGGATTACATCCCACTTACTTGACACTATCTAACCTCACAATGATTGTGTGTATAATCAAACCTCATGTATTCAAGGAACTTCACTAGGTGAGCAAACAGATTTAAGTGCTTTACATTAATAGTTTTTCCAAGGTTGTAATTAAACAATGACGTGGGTTGAACATCAGACAATGTCAGTCGCATCACTGTCAGTTTGTCAAATTGGTACGCAGACTGTGTAGGGCTGCGGTCGCATTGTGGTGTTGGTGGCACCACAAGGTTCCCGAAAATGAGAAAGATGAAAGATTGTCGTCTATTTTGATACCAGAGGAGACATTTATTTTTGTAAAAAAGACTGATTTCCTTCCCACTCTCCCGAGTCTACCTGTTGCCTGGATGATTCTCAATGTGATTGAGCATTGACCAATTATTAATGATTATTTGTATAATTGTACATACACACAGTTTGCAAAGGACCTTGATGCTATGAGCCTAAACTGTTGTTATTATGCTTCTCTGTAAAAGGTTTTGGATCTTGGGTTTTGTTTTGTTTTGTTGCATCTGTCTTTCCATACTGTTGATGTGTTTTTTCATTAACCAGTATACTTAATTAAAAATGTACATTTACACTTAGTTAGTGAAGCTAAAAACAATTGAACAATTTAGTTATTTTAATTTTTAATGCATCTATTGGGTATTGTACTGAAGACATTTATGTTCTTTATGGGGCTACAGTTAATATTTCACGTCTTCTTAAACATGTTATGAAGACATGACTCACAAACCTTGTAGGACTTGTGACTGAAAAACTTCCAATACTGTATAATTCCCTGTATACTGTATAATTACTCATAAATGGAGTACTTTTAGTTCTTTAAAAATATTTACATTTTCTTCAGCTAAAAGAAATCAGTTTGTCAAGGTGTGTGTGTGTCAGGCAGAGCAGGGCCCAAAAGCAGGACTCGGAAAACAAGACTTAAAACTCAAAAACCGCTTTATAGTTGAAAACTTATAACAATAAGAAAATATGAGCCAAGTGCAAATTATCTAAATGAAAAGTATCATACAGCAAACCCCCAAGGTGGAACACACAGCTTAAAGGTGAACACAACAAAAAAGAAATGACAATGCATACAGACCAGGTAATTAGGGAGATGAGAAACACCAGGGAACACAGCTGAATAGAAGAAGCAAAACCGAACATAACACACATAAAACTAGAGACTAACAAAACAAAACAGGAGGTGACTTACACTGAGACCGGGACTAAAATAGATTAACTTGACAGAATTGTGACACGGACAACACAATGAAAGGCACGACAGATGTAGGGGCACCAATGAGGAGACAGCAATGTTAAAGAAACACAGAGACAAGACACACAAGTAAGCAGTCACATGGCAAGAGGCGGGGCAGACCTTGCATAGCTCGCCAGTTTTCCGCAGAGAGAGACTCAACCATTTACACTCACATTCATACCTATGGCCAAAATAGCCTCGCCAATTAACCTAACCCAACTAAGTGCATGTCTTCATGTAGCATCAAAGGAAGCTGAAGTACCCGGGGAGAATCCACACAGACACAGAGAGAACATGCAAACTCCACAAAGAAAGCCTCCAGTTATATGGTGGATGTGAACACAGGACCTTCTTGCTGTGCTGACCACTGCACTACTGTGCCGCCTGACACGGCTCTTGAATAGTGGTGGTGTAGATTTTATCCATGCGGGTGGACTCAGTGTTACTTTGGCTTTTCAGTCCCTGATTCTGGCTCCGTTCTTTGATAGAGCTTTATTATTCTTCTGTTGTGAAGATCTTTCCATGTATTCTTCTCCAATTTTTAGTCATAGTTGGAATAGAAAATAACTTTAGTTTTAATGTACTTCTGAACATAGTAGTTGGAGTATTTCATGTAGTCATCAGTCATGAACCCATATGCATCCACCTGAGGATACAGAAAGAGATACTATACTAAAACTCTTTTAGTATAGCACTTTTCTAAGAGATAGTTTGCCGAATACATTATTACAGTTCCCGACAACAGCAACAACAACAACAACAACAATAATAGGTCATAATAATAATTAATAAAATAGTAGTTAATAAAAGTTATTGACAGCACAGTTACAGAAGACTGATGGTTGCTTCTTCTCTCTAAAAAGAACATAGCAGCACAGTTTAATGTACAAATTGCTTGTGAAGACCTTAGAAACACTGTCCTTTTGTGCAGAAAAATCCAGAGTGGAGATTTTTGATCATTTAGTTGAACACGAATTCCTCAGCGCGATACGGCAGCCTCGCTTCTGTCAGTCTGCCCCAGGGCAGCTGTGGCTACAACTGTAGCTTGCCTCCACCAGTGTGTGAATGGGTGGATGACTGGGTGTGTAAAGCGCTTTGGGGTCCCTAGGGGGTAGTGATGGGATTTCCGGCTCTTTTTAGAGATCCGGCTCTTTCGGCTCGGCTCACTAAAAAGAGCCGGCTCTTTCGGCTCCGAACTGGCTCTTCAGGTTGTTTTGTTGCTTTAATTATTTAATCATTAACAATAATATAAAATTATGCAGAAAAGGAATTACTAATGTAAAAAAAGTGGTTTCATTTATATATGTTTATATATAGCCCCTCGAGACAAAGCACGTACAAACTCTAAAGCATATACAAACTCCAAAAAGCACGTACAAACTCCAAAACACATTTCTAGCGTTAACTGAACTTCCAAAACAGAGCTACCCAGATCACTTAAATTACACAATTGAAAGCATGTGTGTATTGTTTGTGTATTTATAGACAAGCACTCATATTTATTCAAATAATTAAAATAAAAAGTTCATTTACCTGTTACTACCACACACCAAATCCGGTTGCTGATACTTCCTGGCTTGTGTAGCCACTATGTAACAAAAGCTCAACACTGCGCCCTAGCATCCTGGAGCACTTCTGTTGTCTTTTGTACTTGATTCTGAGTTTGTACGTGTTTTGGAGTTTGTACGTCCTTTGTCTCTAAGGGCCACCGTAAATATACTTTTATTTATTCACTCCACATAAAATGTAATAAATAAATCATATAATACAAAAAACAACTATTTACATTTTAAACTTTTAACTATTTAAATTTTCAGCTTTTTCCTATTAAACAAATTTTACGTGAAACAACACAAAACACTGCAAACCACAACACAATTAAATATAAATTAAAATATTAAAACAAAAAGAAGATGCACATTCTCTGTCATATGGGCCTGCATGATTTCTGAATCCTTTATCATCTGCAACTGAAAATAGTGGATGATTACTATTAGGGATGCACCGATACCGATACTGGTATCGGGTATCGGGGCCGATACTGTAAAATGTGTGTGTACTCATACTCGTAAAAGTTAACCGATACCATGAATTGATACTAACTTATTTCATTAGTCAGAGGGTGGCTGGTCATTTCTGTTGTAGTTTTTTAGATTGGTCACTAGGGGGACATCCCGCGCTAAACAGGCACAGGGTTAGGCGAGCGAGACTGGCGGCTCCAGATAAAAAAGAGAAACTGGAGGCTGCTGTAGCAAGGCTAAACAAAATGTCAGCAGTGTGGACCAGAACAGCCAACTTTAACTCAGGTTTTGGAAAAACGATAAAAAATGTCAAGAGAAAATCCACAGGCAGTTAAAATAACAGAGGCTTTGACTCATTTTATTTCTCTGGATGACCAGCCAATGCCGGTCGTGGAAAGCATAGGATTGAACCGTCTTCTCAGCATACTCGAGCCGCGATATGAAATTGGACACTCTGCAATAATTTAAAAGTTTATTTTATTCTCAAACCTAATTTGTATTTATTTTATTCCAAACAGAAGTGTTTATTTATTATTCTGAAAGCTCGAGACAGTACCCAATAGTTCAGTGATATTTTGTAAAATTACAATGTGGAGACTCTGCAATAATTTAACAGAAGTGCTTATTTTTCACTTGAAATTTTTTTTGTAGTCATTTTTATTACGATTTTATTTTTTATCGGCAGAGAATAAAATAAAACCTGTCTTCCAATTCATTGCATTTGTGTGTGTGTGTGTGTGTGTGGTAGAAGTATCGGTTTTTGTACTCAGTATCGGCAAGTACTCAGATCCCAGTATCGGTATTGTATCGGTTTGAAAAAATTGGTATCATTGCATCCCTAATTACCATACCTTTCTAATGTGACGTTGTTGTCCCTCGCTCTCTTTCTCTCTGGCTCTGTTCCTGTGCTACTGCAAGTGTAACTAACACCCCTCCCCCCTGTGCTCATCGTAAAGTACAGGCCGCGCGTGCGGCGTTTAGCGGAAAAAAGGGCGAGAGAGAGGGTGAGAGAAAGAAAAAAAAAAACCCTCACGGCTCCCAATAAGGAGCCGGCTCGCGTCGTTCACTTCAAAGACCCGGCTCTGAGAGCCATTTCGTTCGCGAACGACCCATCACTACTAGGGGGGACTAGTAAAAGCGCTATACAAATACAGGCCATTTACCATTTATAACTGGAATTCTCTGTGCAACAAATGTACAAGAGAAGAGCTGAAAATAGCTGTGGGGGGTGCTGGAGCCTATACCACCTGTCATAGGTATAGAGGCGGGGTACACCCTGAGCAAAAAAACTAAAAAAAACCCCACAAAGAAACTGTCAGGAGCTGGGTCTGTAACCCAGCGCTTTCATTTGGCTTTTGATCGCTTTTGTTATATTTTGAAGATAGTCTGTGTCCTATGTCAGTGTAATCTGTTTTACTTCCTTTGTCTTGTCATGTCAGATTAGTGTCAGCTGTTTCCCCATGTATTTCCACTTGCCCTGATCACTTCCTGTGTGTATTTAGTCTATGTGTGTTCATTCAGTCTTTGTCAGATCATATGTTCCCAGGTCTTTATGTATTTATGCCAAGCAGCCACGTTTAAGGTTTTTTTTTTTTTTTCATGTTTAAGATGTACCATGTTTTCTTTCTAGTTTTCCCAGTTTAGGTTATTGTTTAGCTTTTGTTTTGTAGTGTTTTACCTGCCTTAATAAACGGATCGTTTTCTGTTAAGTTTGTTTGAGAGTGTCTGTGCTTGGGTTCAGCTCCTCTCTCTACACAGTCAGCTTCACAGCCTGACTGTGACAGAAACCCCATAAACTCAAAAAAGAATTATGCCTAGTTAATTTCCTGCTATTAAAGTTGATATCACCAAAAATAGGTACATATGAAAACCAAATAAGATTTTGAAATCCGTAATGTATTTCAATTGATTGACTGGAAGTCCCAACAATCACTTTAATGATTACCAACAGAGCTCAGCAGAAGCTCAGAAGATTCACTCTCCCAGAATGGAGTTAACTTTAAGAGCAAACTTGTTCAGGAAAGACAAACAATTATTAGATGATGAAACAATGTGAACTGTTGCCTGTTTCTATGTTCTATGTTTCTATGACCTGGGATGCACCAGTAACCTGTCCAGGTGTGGAACCAGCTTTTCTGCAACCTTATTGCATTATTACCAACATAGGTACATATTAAGCCGCAAATAGTCTGCATAGTATGCTCATAGGAGTCTTTGTGCAAGGATTTCCTAAATGCATTCCCATAAGGTACAAGAGAATTTTTTTTATGGAAGTTTATTTACATCACTGAAAAACGTGAATTTAACAACTACAAAAACAAAATTTGTATAACTCAAAAGTATAAGTAACTACGGCAAAAATATTGGTTGTTATGTCAAGATTTAAATTTAATAGCTAGAAAATTCAACTTATGAGTAGGGATGCAAACTAATAAATATTTACTGATTCCTGAATGTTTCAGGATACATGAGCTGCCATTATCCAATGAAACAATCAGAATCAGAATACTTTATTAATCCCTAAGGAAATTACGTGGGTTACAGTTGCTCCAAGAAGAAATGGTAAAACATTTTAATTGATTCCCTGGTCAGGCCAGCCTAGTTTTAAAAGACTGACCCATTTAAAGTGGAAAAAATATGAATATATAATATTTTTATAGCACTTTTGGGGGCGTGGCCGTTTTGTGGCCTTAGGACCACTAAAGGGTGCATTTTTTTAAAATGTGCCCCAGCAAAAAAAAAAGTGGATCAGAATGAATGTTGGTGAGTAGTAATACGATGGCACTAGTCCAATATGGCAGCCAACCAAACCGGTTTGACAACCTGTTTGACCGGTTTTGTGCGTGTGCGCATTTCGGAATGTTGAACTAAGAGGGAGACAGAGCCAGTTAGTTTTTTAACACAGTAAATGGTCGCAAATAACATTCAGCCCCTTTAGAAAATAAACGCTATTGGGCTACTTCTAAAACCCATTGCACACGATGTCACCTTTCCCCCCAAAGCAGCCAGTATCGCTCTTTCAAACTAATTGTTTTAATCACACTCATTTTGTGATTCTGATGTCACAGCATGCAGCGATGCAAGCATTTGATTTATTTAAAAACGGATCAAACTGGATTTTCTTCCGTAAGGGGTTTCATGGTTTCAGAGTAGTTTTTAACACGACAGATGGTCGCAAATAACATTCAGCCCTTTAGAAAATAAACGCTGCAGTGATACTTCTAAAACCAGTCGCACAGACCCGCTCCGTCTTTTCAACAGCCGGTTAATCTTTTGAAATTGTTCAGGATTGCAAAAGCAAAGGTTATGCCCTGCAGGTGATTTGCAGGGCATCACGTAAATCAAGTACTCTTGCTGCAGCATTTTGGATTAGCTGAAGGCTTTTCAGGGAGTTTTTTGGACATCCTGATAATAATGAATTGCAGTAGTCCAGCCTGGAAGTAATAAATGCATGAACTAGTTTTTCAGCGTCACTCTGAGACAAGATAGTTCTAATTTTAGAGATGTTGCGCAAATGGAAGAACGCAGTCTTACATATTTGTTTAATATGTGTTCTAAGCTTTTCAGCGCCGAGTACAAAAACCTCAGTTTTATCTGAATTAAGAAGCAAATTTGATGGTTCAATCAGATTTGATGGTTTTATTACAGACTTTTCAAAAAAGTGTTTTGCTTTTCTTTCACAACTGTGGGGATTAAATTGTGTTAAAATGTACAAAACAGTGATGTCATGTTTTGAGGCGAGGACCCAGGCACAGAGAGACTTGATGAATTTAAGAATCTTATGATTTAATAAAGAAATTTGCAGACTTGCACAGAGATGGTAAAATTTTGATGACTGATAACGGAGACGAAGACAACAGACGATGAGGACAGGGAGGAACAGGGGTTTAAATGCACCAAAGTGACTGTCAGAGAGAACTCGGGACAACATTTAAGGATGCAGGGACTGACAGAGACAGGTTTATCTTGCCTGGCTGTGCAGCTCTCTGGGTGCTCAGCACCCCCAAAGCTCTGATCCTAGAATTGCCCCTGGTTTGATTAAATGAAACGCTTGTGAACAGGTTGAAATTACCCGTACAGAAGAAATTCCCACTTGTGCCGTTTTTAAAATAAAATGCTTGCATCGCTGCATGAGGAGACACAGTGGCGGTCCTAGCCTGTTTGGCGCCCTGGGTGAACACTCCCTCTGATGATTCTCATGTATCCTGAATGTTTCAGGATACATGAGCTGCCATTATCCAATGACACATCTGCTTACCTGTATCTTTTGCTCATTTCTCCTCCTCTTCTTTTCTTTTTTCTAAATTGAGCACCTGATGGCTTTGAACTTTTCTTGTCCGTCTTCAATTGGTTTCAATTTTGCACTCCAGTACAGGGCCGTGCAGAGAGGTTTAAAGGGGTGGGTGCTCAAAGTTAAAAAGGGGCACATTGAACCAGGCTGAATAACAACAACACACATTCCTCAAGAATCTAATATGGGCAACAAGGCAAAGCAAACGTAGCCGATGTTTTACCTGATGGGTACAGTGTTGCTGTTGAGGGGTTGCTGTGGATAGTGCTGGAGGGCAGGGCTGTGTTTATCTGAGACTGTAGACATTAAAAAGTCCATAGGAGAGATGGTAGCTGATTAAACAAGTGTCATGAGATAATAACAAAATGCAAAGATTTTTGACAGCGTTTGGAACCATAAGGACACAAAAAACTGTGAGAAATAATTTAGGCTCTGCCTGTGAATCACTCTTTGCTTCTCTTCTTCCTTCCATCCCATCATTTCATATATCACTCTCCACTTGCTGTCTATCTGAGAACAAGGCACAACTTGCTATTGCAATAAACTATAATTTAATTATCCACACCTAACAACTTTTGCACTTAATCTATAATAAAATGATGACAGAAAAATGTTATAGCACTGCCTTTAGTAGCCTCACACAGCTCCTACTGTTTCCTCCTCATGTCCTTACCAGGCATGTCTGGACAATGTTATATCATGAGTAATATTTTTAAAAAAAAAATCCATCTAAATAAAACACACACATGCACGCACACACAGTGACGTTTTAGACCTTCTTCAGAATACTGTATATACTATGGGCATCACGGTGCTGATCCAGAATCCTTACATTATTATTTATTACTAGAGCTACAATAATAAAGCAACGAGGAGGGAGAAGTAATAAATATGAAATAATATCATTAATATTATCATTATTTAAGCAGCGGAGGCGTGTGTTCCATTTGTTTCACTATCCACTCTGTGCAGGGGCAAAGCTTATTACATTTTTAAACTGTAGAGATACAATAATTTTACTGCTGTAAAATCCAAATTTTGTCTTATTTAAAATATAAATCTAATATAATCTGCTTCTTAATGTATGTTCTTTAAAATACAGCGTGTGTTTTTTAATATATTATAATTATAATAATGCATAATTATGTGGACATGCATATTAGATAATTTTTTAGTGAAATATAATCCCTCCAGAAAGGCAGGAAAAGCCCGGAAACTTACTTTAAAACTAAATATGTTCCCTAAAACGGTGGACAGAGCTACAGACCCATGACAACCTTACACAGGTAGCCAGCAGCTATGACCAGCACTACTTGTGCAGTTAATAAAAGGACAGGTAATGTTTGTCACGCTGTTGCACACGCAGCACGCTCGTTTGTTTCAACATACCAACGTGTAGATAATAAGCTAATACTCCTGTGTGCTATACACTACAGTGTACGCTGTACACCTACTTACTGGTTTTGTCGCATTAGTCTGCGTCTCTGAGTTAATTTATAGCCCTGCCCTGCTGCATCAGTGACAACTTGTTATGTGGATCTTCCACCTGTGAGCAGCTCTCAGGAGGGAGAGCAGATAGTTTTTGAGCTTAACTGAGCAGCAACAACTCCACAAACCAGAGATGGCAAAGTTAATTTTAAAGTTTTTTTCTTTGCTTTTTTTGTCATCGTGTATCTTGATTATTTTGAGTTTATTAGGCAATAGAATAAAAAGTATCAGGTGGGTTGTGTTTTGTTATGTTGACTCATGAAAAACCTATGATTGACTTAATCTGTTTACTGGTAAATTATTTTTTTCTTTCTGTAAAGTTTTTCAGAGAAACACACACTATTTGTCTCACTAATTATCTTATGTTGCTTCTGTTTCCCTTTTGATTCAGCTGGTCAACCTTCATAGAAATAGATGACAGTGAATCGGAAGACTTTGTGCTTGAGAGGTACAGTGCATACTGGAAAAGAAAATTACAATCAGGACCACCACATCCTGACTTTAGCAGAGGATTCGAAGCAGAAATAGCAGATTCAGCAAAAAACAACACAACACAACACATTGTAGCTGAGACCCCCATGGCTCTCCTCTACAAAAAAGACTTCAAGAAGCTTCCTCAGTGGGATTTTGAAGATGTTTACAGTGAAGATACTCAACATAGACGACCAGTAAGCATGTTAAGACAAGATATATTAAAACAGTCAAATGTATTAACTTTATGTGAGCCAGCATAGCTGGAGTCATACCAGCCATCTGCATGATGACTGACATTTCAGTTTCTGTCTTTTTGGCTTCTTGACGTATTGCTTTTGCTGTTTCCTGATTTGTTACAAGTCATTCATTTTAACTTGTTTCATGAGCTAATATTTTTTTTTATGATTTTCAGACATGTGCTCAGTCTCTACGAAACTCTCAGGATGAGAAATTCAAGAAGGCTTTTCTTCCTAACATACGTTTGTTTCGGCACAAAGACAACATTAACATGAGCGAGTGGAATCGGCTTTCACATTTCAACAGGCCTTTTGGGTTTATGGAGTACAAATATGATGGTAGGTTTTTATGAAGCTGATATTGGGACAGTATTGTGTGCCAGACTGAAGAATAACAGAGTAATATACATCTATTCTCTGACTGGATTTTTAAACACCTATGTAGTTTTATGAGATATGTTTAATCAGCCAATGAAATAACAGCAAGTCAATGCATTTAGGAATGGATGAATAGAAAAGATGGCGTGCTGATATAAACCTAACTCTGGACTACTTAATAAAAAAAACATGAAGCAATTATTTTAAGTAAAATACAGTTAAAATATATGAATTCAAACATTTATTTATTCAAATAATTAATCATTAAGGAAAATGTGCTTGTATAAACTGAACATATACCAATTAAACAAAAGCTTACATTTAAAATCTACTTAACTAATCTAATTAACTAATGTAAACAGATTAGTTAACGTATGCATTTTAGGCATTTTTTGTTATTTTGAGTGTATGAAGACTTATGAGAGACAATAGAGCGACTGTTTTGGTAGTCGCTCTATTGTAATTTAACAGAGAACTATTTTGGCTGGAAATTTTCAAGTGCCGAATTTAATGTGGTTAGATATGAAAGAATTTACACATTATGAGAGTGTTGGGATGAAACATGCTATTTTTTCAGGTGATGTATTATATTTTCTGATGGTGGATATAAAGATTTAGTTGTTAATATCCATCGATTCAAACTATATGCTACCTGCATCATATTGTCTTGGTTGAGACATCGTTATAAAGACATCCATCTTTTAAATATGAAACATTAGTTTAAAGCAAACTAACAAACCTCTTCTCTACTCATACAGCAACCATAAAACAGTTATAGATTGTGTATTCATGTTTTTCTTTTGGTTTGCAGATGTGATGGATTCAGTGAAGCTGATTCCAAAGCCAAAACAGCCACTGCTTCTCCCAAAACCAGGTGGTGATGGCTGTGTGCGCTGTGCTGTGGTAGGTACTGGAGGAATCCTGAACGGCTCAAAAAAGGGAGTGGAGATCGATGGCCATGATTACGTTTTTCGGTAAGACAAAAAAACCCAAGCAAACCTGTTTGTTTTGTTTGACAGGCACTAGGCCAGGGCTCTGCAACCTTTAACACCCAAAGAGCCATTTGGACCTGGTTTCCACGCAAAAGAAAACACTGGGAGTCGCAAATACTTTTTGAAATCTAAAATGAAGATAACACTGTATATATTGTTTTGTTTTTTACCTTTATGCTTTGTGTGAACAACTAAAGTAAGTAAGTAAAGTTTATTTATTAAGTGCTTTTCACAGACAGGCAGTCACAAAGCGCTGTACACAAATATTAAAATAAACAATACAATCAATAGACATTATACACAATGTAAAAGATCAAATGTAAATAATGTAAAGAATATAAAATACGTAGATCAACAAAAGGCTTGTTTGAACAGAAAAGTTTTTAACAGCTTTTTAAAAGAATCCACAGAGCAACTAAGGTGTGTTGCTTATGAAATCCATGAAGTGCTACAGAGAAAATTACATTTTATTTATGTAATTAACAGATTTTGAGCTCTTAAAGAAATATAACAAAAGGAAAGACACCCAGCTGAACTAAAATGATCCATGTAGCAAACAAAAACTGTTGTGAGCCGCCACCCTCATATCATCTTTGGGCTTTTGGAGCCTTGACCTGACTTTTAAAAAGTAATTGGAAAAAAAGCACTATGCTGCTAAAAAAGAAAAAATAGATATTTGCAAAATTGTGCCTAAATATGTATTTTACCTGGTTAGTGTGTGTGGCGGAGCGTGGTCTGCAGCGCCGCAGCATGAGAGTCGGACGCACCTGAGCAGCACCCGCAATCACGCCTCGCCGCCTTAAAGTCTGTGCTCTCTCTGCTGTTGTGTTGTCAGGCTGTGAGCTGAAAAGCTACAGCCGGCTGTATGCGTACAGCAACTGTGTGATCCATAATTGGCCTACCTGGGGTTGAAAGTCTCGATAAATGCACGGTGTATCGGCGGGTACACCGGCTACCACGAGTGTGATGCTTATTTTGAGCGATGAAAAAAATAATAAGATATAATTTTATTTTTATATTTCAAAATCACAATAATCTTCCAATTTAGAACTACAAGTTAAAAAAAAGAACTAAACACAAATAAAATACACTTCAGCTAAATACTTCTAATTTATTTTCCCAAACCACCCGGAGCCGCAAAATAAGGACTAAAGAATGTGACAAAGTGTCGGCAACCTGCGGCTCCGGAGCCGCAGGTTGCCGACCCCTGCACTAGGCCAAGTGTAGAAAAGATAAAGCATACCCTGCTTTATCTTTCTCTGTGACTTTCATAGGGCTGGGTATCGTCACTGATTTCTAGAATCGATTTGATTCTGATTCACAAGATCCCGAATCGATCCATGATTTGATTCGATTCGATTCAAATTGGGGAAATTTTGCCTCAGACAGTCAGAAATTTTATAATTCAGATCATGCATCAGTACATTTCCATATTTTTATATCTATAAAAAGAAAACGGATACTTGCGAGACTTTATCAAAGTCTTTTAAAAAAACATAAAAGGTTCCTAGACTTACATCATTGTTTCTATAGAAAAATAATTATTTAGTCATTATTTGAATTCAGAGGCAGCACGGTGGCACGGTGGTTAGCCGCACAGCAAGAAGGTCCTGAGTTCAATTCCAACATCAGGCCGGGGTCTTTCTGTGTGGAGTTTACATGTTCTCCCCGTGTTTGCGTGGGTTCCCTCCGGGTACTCCGGCTTCCTCCCACCGTCCAAAGACATGCAGCTTGTGGGGATAGGTTAATTGGAAAATCCAAATTGCCACTAGGTGTGAATGTGTGAGTGAATGTGAGCGCGAATGGTTGTCTGTCCCTGTGTGTTGGCCCTGCGACAGACTGGCGACCTGTCCAGGGTGTACCCCACCTCTCGCCCTATGACAGCTGGGATAGGCTCCAGCGCCTCCCGCGACCCTGAAAAGGATAAGCGGAAGCGAATGGATGGATGGATGGATATTTGAATTCAATTCGATTCATTTTTTCATATACCAACAATCATCTGAAGGCACTTTTTATTGTAAGGTAAAGATGCTAAAATAATACAGAGAACAAGCCAAGGACCCCTCCTGAAGGGAAAATGTCCTATTTAACAGAATATCCATCTACTGTGACCAGTTAGGGGTGATGGTTTACAGTACAATGTTTACAATTTGCAGTATTTACTGTGAATAATATCATAAAAAGATCCACACAGTCTAGAGAAATCTCTACAAGAGAGAGGGCCACAAATCAATATTGTGCTTGATGTTTGGACCCTCAGGTGGCCAAAATCATTTAACCTCCTAAGACCCGAACTCTTTCATAGCATCCATTTTTAATTTCTCTTTGCTGTTTGGGCTGACTGGGACTAGATAAATGTAAAAACAAAGAATTAGCTGATTTGTATTTTTTTTCCTGATTTTTGTTTTTGACAAAAATGAGATCCACATATGAGGAAATTTGTTTTAAATTTCGATTCAATAGTGACAGTATAATGTCCTCGTAAGTGGATATCAGGCCCTTGTAGAGCAAAATGTAGTATTTTGGTCTAGACCAGCCAAAATATGATCTCCACATATGTGGACGCCAGATCCTAGGAGGTTAAAGTAACTAAGGCAGAGTGAAAAACTGGTCAGAAAAATTGAAAGTTGAAACTCTTTTTAAAAATCATAGTCTTTCTCTCTCTTCTCTCTGTGAGAACACAATGTCTATCTATTTATGGTTTGTTATCAGTGCTTAAGGAATTCCTTACATGTTTCAGCAAGACATACTATTACATCTATTTCAACAACAGTTCTCCACCTGCTGAACTGGCCTGCCCTCAGTCCACACCCTACAATAACTGAAATAACTTTGTGAGATGTAAAATGATGAATGGGATAGAGAGGTCAGAGAACACCACAGTTCCTAAATAGTTATGGAGGTTTATTAGAATACAGACGGATGATGCACAGTGGTAAATATGGACAACTCTTTTTCGGAGGTGTTGGTGCCATCAAAGTGTAATATTCTTCTTAAAATTGTACATTTTTTCTGTGTTCCATTGTGTATAATATGTGGGTTTTTCAGATTTGAAAATAACTGCAATCTGATACATTTTACACAATGTTCCTGCATCTTTCGAATTAGAGTTGCTTTATGATGATACTTCACATGAAATTGCTCACTGTCCCACAAGCAGTTTATATATGGCAGATATTTGTAGTCAACACCTAGACATTGGTATTACACTTTTAGCTAGCAACAACTGATAAAATGTATTCTTGTCTTGTCTGGCAGGATGAATGGTGCCATCACTAAGGGTTATGAGGAAGATGTAGGAAACAAAACATCGGTTTATGTTCACACAGCCCACTCCATCACAACATCACTTTACTTGCTCAAGAAGTACGGGTACAAATCTGCCCCTCATGACGAGGTACTTAAACTTCAAAGACAACAGTGTTGTATCGTACTTATTTTCCCTGCACAGAATAAACATATGTCCTCTCCTTTTCCTTTTGGCAGGGTATAAAATATGTGTTGATTCCAGAGGGGATGAGGGATTTCCAGTGGCTAAAGGCTCTTCTGAGAGGAGAAAAGGTCTCTGCTGGCCCATACCGCAATAAACTGTGAGTATAAAATGCAAAAAAAAGAAAGAAAATTAATCAAGAAGTGTATTCACCACTTTCAAAATGTTGCAATTATCCCATTAAGGAATTAAGACTCCAACTGTATTTGTTTACGTTTTGTTTTTTGTTTCTTTCACAATAGTCCTGCCTTGCGTTTTGGAAGCAGAATCATGATGTGAATGTTTTGTACACATATGTTTGTTTATTTTCCAGCAAATAAATAAACACTATAACCTTCTATTTTTCCTATTACTATTTTATGGGACACATAATGATGCCACTGAGGAGAAAGTTATTAAGATTATTTGTACTATCATACATTATCCTGTACAGTATTTATACAACAATTGGACAAAATAAAATATTAATCAATACAACTATATATATTTAATCTATTAATTTATTCAAAGTCTGTTGCCTTTGGTCAACACTGTAACATAATATAATATAGAAAACAAAACAAAACAAAAAAATGTGACATGTAATTTAAATGTATCTTTCTAATAATATGAATTATATAATATCTTTTACAAATCAAAATTTCTTCTGTGGCATATATGTGACTAACAAGTGTGCCATATTTTGTCTTCTAACCTCACCAGACCAAGGACCTACTATTCAGGGCAATACAATGAAAGTCGTTTCTACGTTCTGCACCAGGACTTCCTCCGATATGTGCGGAACAGGTCAGCCTGCAATTAACACCCTGTACATAATATTTTTGTTAAAAGGACTATGAATAATTAAAAAGCTGAGAATGATCTCAAAACTGGAGGTGAATTAATTGATCTAATAGAGAGTGATCAGCCATGAAGGTATTATTCATGACTGTTTTATCATCTGGGACTTAACTCCAGGCCACTATGGAATGTAAAACAAACAAACAAACCAACGAAATCAACACATCAAAAAAGCATTGTGATGAACTCAGGTGGAACAATGATGAAACGGTCCCAATCTGTACTTACAGTTTCTTTTTGTTGTTTACAACTCTCCCCCAGGAATGCAACCTTATTAGCTAATTCAACCATACAGTTGTGATTCCTATTATAAATGAACAATAAGGATGAGAAACAAGCAAAACATCACTGGAATAACTGTTATAAGATTGTAACTCAGACATGAATGTCAGCATGAACAGTCCTTTAACAACTTAATTATACAGTACTTTTCCCATTTACTTTGAAAATGGGAAATATTTGTAGCAATTTATTGAAACATGTGCAAACATACATAGAAATACAATATATTAGACAAAATATATTGGTACAATTCTAACCAATCAATGTTTGGTGTGCCCACCTTTATTTTTCAACACAGTCTGAACTCTCTCAGGCAAACTTTCTTGTAATTTCTTTAAGTGGTCTTCAGGAGTAGGACTCCAGTCTTCTTGAAGTACATCCAAAATCGGGTGTCTTCTGACCCATTCTTTGTCACGATGATACACACTGCTTCAATAATGTTAAGAATTGGGCTATGGGGATATTGTTCCACTGAGTAATTTTCTATGCATGTGTTCTTTTACAGTGTGTTTGGGATTTGGAGGTTGCCTATTCTGCTGTCATAGAAATGTAGTTAATTTTTCCCCATGTGTATGCTTAATTGATGCTTCTTCTTCACTTACAGGTTCTTACCGTCATCTCGTCTGAATAAAAAATCCTGGGCTGCAGTCAGACCAACCAACGGAGCATTCACTGTCTTCTTGGCTCTGCACACCTGTGACATAGTGAGTTAAAACTACTTGAACTTTGTGTGCTTATTGTTGGTATTCACAGCTTTAGAAGCATTGACCTGGCAATTAACTCTAGAATGAGCAAGGCAACTTTCAGGATTTTTCTCACACAGCCCAGATGAATCAGAAATAAGATGAAGAGTCAAAGACACCTTTCATGAAAAAGCATATTTTTAGTCTGCAAGTTAAACTGAAGGTCCGAACCATAGTGATTAATACAGTGCCACCCACCACATGATAATTCCCTTCATAAAACATAAGCGTTATAAGCGTTTTCACTGTTCTCTGTGTTTTAAATCCAAGAATAACTGGGATGAATGTGATGGATCCCAACCATCATAGCCTTTGCCTCTCTAACTTTGTCCTCAACCTGCTTTCCTCTTATTTTAATAAAAAGACACATACACACGTATAACCATAATATATTTCTCCTACTATTTCTCCTCCCTTTCTGTCTTCCTCAGGTGGATGCATATGGATTTATGACTGACGACTATGTCAAATATCCTAACTACTATGTTGAGAAAAAGATGAGCAAAGTCATTTTCTACATCAACCATGACTACATTTTGGAGAAGAATACATGGAAAGACCTTCATAACAGGAAAATAATCAGGCTGTATCAAAGAACTGACTCAAAAGCAAAGAACTAAAAGCAACACTGACATGATCAAGATTTCTGATTACCAGATTTAAAAAATAACTATGTGTACTTTCCACAGACTGAGACAATATGTGATGCTCAGTTTTACTCATTATGATAGCTGTTTTTTTTCTACAACTCCTTTTGTGGTTTTATCAAAAGCAAAAGACGGCCGAGCAGTAATATCTCATTAATGACGCAAACTAAACCATCCAAAGCAAAGATGCTATGATTATTATCACTCATGTTATTTTAAAGTGCATCTCTGTGGGTAAATTTCCATAGATTAAAATCAAGCATCGACAATAGCTGGGATTGAGTCAAGTGCATTAATACAGATGAACTCTTTGCCTCTTTCTTTTTACTATTGGTTTAATTTGGTCACATTGAAGGGTTTTTTCAGCATAAATGGCAGTTTTTTAAATTTGCTTGCATTTGAATACTTGATATTGTTTGGTTACTATTGGTTGCAGATTTTCAGTTTTCATTTATGCTTTTTCAGCTTATATAGCTTTAAGATAAACTCTGTTAATACCTGTTTGTGACAGCTGTAGTTACAGCTTTTACTTGTGGCACAGTATCTTCATGTTGAAACCAAATAGCCAGTTATATATTCCACCCCTGGTAAAGGCATAATAACAAGATTATATTATTATCCTTTTTTTTGTTTGTTTGTTGGATTTTAGTGGTTGACTTTGCTTTTATAGTAAATTTAAATTTCTAGAGGTTTAATGGGGAAAGACGCTCTGATTTTATTGTGGCTGTTTGTTTTGATGTTACAGTTTTTCTCTGTTATTTTATTTTCTTAATTAGTTCAAAAGTTGTATCTTCCAGAAAAATTATTTTTTGTGAAACACAAAATGTTCAGTCAAACACAACAAGTTTTGTATAGAGTTGTTTGATGCATCAATGACATCACAATGACAGCTCAAATGATCTGTAACATCTGTGTACATTGTGCATGTAATTTTATGTAGGAAATAAAGCTGACTTTTGTGGGATGTGTTAATTTTGTATTTTATAATTTACTAGCATAATGTAAACATACTTCTATTTCTAGTTTGCTTAAAAGTTTTAACCTAAAATCACTGTGCCCTGAAGGATCCCTTATTTATACTTTATCTTTTGCTTTATGATTCTTTTCTTGCTGCTGCTCATTTCTGTTATCATCTCATCTGAGCACAAACTATTCACAGTACTTCATCCTGTAATTCCCCTTATCCAGTGGTACATTTCCACCTTTCCAAAATGTCCTAGTAAGATGATATCTCATCATTAGATATGTCTCTGTGCAGAGTCTGTGCCTTAAAATATAAAGCTCCTTGGGATCACTGGCATTGTGAACAGGTGCTAAATAAATTTAATGAACTGAATGTTAACATATTAGTCCATTAATTTAATGCATCTATGCTGTTCTTCTTTTCCCTTATGCAAGAACAGAAAAGCATATCTCATTTTAAAACTCCACACAATCAGCAGCACCTCAAAGGAAATCTAGGTTACTCAAAGAATAAATGCATGTAATGTGAAAAGAAAATAATCCAGTCTATTTTTTTTAAAAAAATTTTAGATCAGAAGCATAGTGTTATTTTTGTGGCGGTGTTAAACTGCACTGTGCATTCACAGAGATATAACTGATAGTTAATCTTTGGAATGTGGTTTTACTTCCCCATTAACAGGGTTGGCAAATAAATGGTAAAATGGCCTGTATTTGTATAGCGCTTTACTAGTCCCTAAGGACCCCAAAGCGCTTTACACATCCAGTCATCCACCCATTCACACACTGGTGATGGCAAGCTACATTGTAGCCACAGCCACCCTGGGGTGAGGTGAGGTGACAGAGGTGAGGCTGCCGGACACTGGCGCCACCGGGCCCTCTGACCACCACCAGTAGGCAACGGGTGAAGTGTCTTGCCCAAGGACACAACAACCGAGACTGTCCAAGCCGGGGCTCGAACTGGCAATCTTCCGATTACAAGGCGAACTCCCAACTCTTGAGCCACGATCACCCACGCCAAAGAAGCTCATACAAACAAGATGTTCATTTATCTCAAACTCATCCTATGTCAAGGTTACTGTGTGCCAAGCAGGAAGTATTTAAATAAATTTGCTATTGTCATAAGTGGAAAGTTCCACAGCTCTAATGGAAAATACCACATTTCCATTTGTAGTGATGTGGGAACAGAACATATGCTCACATTGATTACTACTATAGTTTTAGGACCCTTACATAGCATAGTCTCTGTTATAGTGTGTACACTGTCATTATTATAGTCTGTTCAGAGCGCTATGCTTCCACTACTGTAGATATATTTATAGCACTGTGTAGATCTGTTTACCACACACTAGTACATCTGTATATATGTAGCACATCTGTATGCTATACAGATCATCTCTGTATATGTATATCTATACGTCTATAGATCTATACATCTATAAATATACAAAGTACATCCGTACATTTGTCTGTAGTTCAGTCCAAAGATGATTAATTCATTGACACCCTAGCCAGGACAAGGACCCCAATTCTCACCTCCAAAGTACACAGTCCTTTTAGAAAGGTCATTTCAAGAATGATTTTCTGTGTTGAGTTGGGCATGACCAGTTCAAAAGCTCTCGTAATATCTATAATACGAGTCACTGATGTCTTGATGCATTCTCAATCATCCAGGAAAGTAAATCTCCACAAAGTTGATTCTGTTCATCTGGACGTAGCGTTTTGTGGGAGAAACATTTCATCACTCATCCAAGTGACTTCTTCAGTCTCAGCTGACTGCAGGTTTTCCCAATCTTATAAACAGTACATTTGCATAATGACTGAAACCAGCCCACTGAAGGAACCATGGACTGGGAGGTCAGTTCCTTAATCTTAATTATGCAAATTCTCATGACCATTGATCAACAACCAATGACCAAAAACCCGCTGATCAAAGCGATCAATGGCGAAAGATGTACCCTGTAGGTGTAAATAGACTGCAGAGTCCTGGCCTGACGAGGCTTTCACCTACAGGCCAAAATCCGCCATCTTTGGATCTTGTGTGTTCCTTCTATACTTCCTGCATGTGATGCACTTATAGATGTGTGAGGCAACTGCACTGCTGCATCTAATGACTCATATCCCATTAGATCGCAATTCATTTACAGTCATACCTCTTCCCTGATGCTGTACTTTCTTATGATAATGCTGGATCAGTAAAGAAGACACGTTGCTTGCTTTTGGAAGAATGGCAGGATGTTTCATGTGTGGATGAAGATCAGATCTTGTCAAGTGGCCGCCTGCTCTCAGCACACCCTGCTTATCCAAAAAATGACTTAATTTGCATAGCGTGTTTGCTTTGTCTTTGGATATTATGTTGTTGCATTGCCGTAGATTCTTGATTTCACTGCTGAATGCTTCTCTTTGGACCAATCTGATACTGAAAAGTTTAGTTTGTTGTCTTTCCTCAACACTTGTACTTCCGTTGGGATTAAGACCTTTGACTTGCTTAGCACAACATTTAAGACAAGCAACAGCTCATTTAACAGCTCTTTTCCAGCCAGTAAACTTAGTCAGGCGGTCCAACAATGTTCTATTTACCTTTGTGCTGGTGTTGAGCACAGAATACACCCGACCCATTGCTCAAATTTGGGGAAATGAAGGATGCATTTGGCTGCGATGGCGGCGATGGCGGCGATGGCGGCTCGTCAGGCGGCCATGCAGGACCAACAGTTGGCGTTGCTTCGCCTGCAATCGGAGCAGCAGACCGCGGCTCTGGGGCAGATGCTGGGGAATGCGGCCACGCCGGCGCCCGCCCCTCCACTGTCGGTGACGTTGCACCGCCCGGCACACGAGGACGTGTGCCGGGCGGTGCTGGATCGTTTGGGTCTCTCCCCGGAGGATTACCACCATCAATTCCGGGCCAGCAGGATGACGGGAGGGGAGCGGCCGTTTGCGTGGGCTCGGCAGCTGGAGGATGCGGCAGCGAGGTGGCTGCGACCAGGCCCCTCGGCTGGGGAGGCTGAATCTGGTCGTCCTCGAGCAGTTCGTGGGAGGCCTGCTCGAGGCAACGGCTCGTTGGGTCCGCTGCCACCGCCCGGCGGATTTGACGGCGGCGGTTACGCTGGCGGTTACGTTAGACCCTCTGTTGTTTGCAGTGCGGGAGGTGCCCCAGGCATCCACGGGATTTTCTCCCTTTGAGCTGTTGTACGGCAGAAAGCCGCGGGGGGTGCTCGACCTGATTAAAGAAAACTGGGAGGAAGGTCCGAGCCCTGCAAAAAGTGAAATTCAGTACGTGCTGGACCTGCGAGCAAAGCTGCACACACTGGGGAGGCTCTCACAGGAGAATTTGCTCCAGGCCCAGCAGCGGCAGCAACGCCTGTACAACAGAGGGGTGAAATTAGGCAATTTTCACCGGGAGATAAAGTGCTTGTGTTACTTCCTTCTTCCAGCTCTAAATTACTCGCCAAGTGGCAAGGACCCTTTGTGGTCAAACGGCGAGTGGGGGACGTTGATTATGAGGTGGTACGGTCGGACAGGGGCAGAGCCACGCAGATTTACCACCTCAACCTCCTCAAAGCCTGGAGGGAGGCGGAGACCGCTTCTCTGGTGAGCCTAGTAAGAAAGAGAGATGAGTTGGGGCCGGAGGCGCCAAAATCTAACATCCCCGCCTCCCTCCATTGTAGTGACCATCTCACACAGGCCCAGAGGGCGGATGTGGCCGCATTGCAACAGCGCTTTGCCGAAGTGTTCTCCCCCTTGCCCGGCCGTACTTCTCTCATAGAGCACCATTTTGAGACGCAGCCTGGCGTGACGGTGCGTTCACGGCCCTACAGGCTGCTGGAACATAAGAGGCAAATTGTTTTCCGGGAATTGAAGGAAATGCTGAGGTTGGGAGTAATAGAAGAATCACACAGTGCTTGGTGTAGCCCCATCGTTCTTGTGGTGAAGAAGGATGGGTCTATACGGTTCTGTGTCGATTATCGCAGAGTGAATGAGGTGTCACGTTTTGATGCCCCGGGTCGACGAGCTCCTGGACCGGTTGGGCACCGCTCACTTTTTCACGACACTGGATTTAACCAAGGGCTACTGGCAGATTCCCTTGTCTGCAGAGTCCAAGGAAAAGACGGCCATCTCCACTCCGTACGGGTTGTACCAATTCGTTACGCTTACGTTCGGCTTGTTCGGAGCCCCTGCCACTTTTCAGCGCCTCATGGACCGGGTGCTGCGGCCCCACGCTGCCTATGCTGCCGCCTATCTAGACGTCATAATTTACAGTGACACATGGGCGGAGCATGTGCGGCGTGTGGCCGAGGTGCTGGAGTCCCTGAGGCAGGCGGGGCTCATGGCCAACCCGAAGAAGTGTGCGATTGGACGGAGGGAGGTACAGTATTTGGGGTACCACTTGGGGGGTGGGCAGGTGCAACCTCAAGTGGATAAGACGGCGGCAATTGCATCCTGCCTGCGTCCCAAGACGAAAAAAGAGGTGAGACAGTTTCTGGGGCTGGCCGGCTATTACCGGCGGTTCGTACCAGGGTTCGCGGACTTGACCAGCTCCCTAACTGATCTCACCGCAAGGGTGCCCCGGATCTGGTCCAGTGGACGGAGCGGTGCCAGGCGGCGTTTGTGCAGGTGAAACGGGCTCTCTGTGGAGAGCCGCTGCTATTCACACCTAACTTCTCCCTCCCTTTTTGTCTGCAGACTGACACCTCGAGCAGAGGGCTGGGGGCCGTTTTGTCCCAGCAGGTAGGGGGAGTTGACCGGCCGGTCGTCTACATCAGCCGGAAGCTGACGGACCGCGAGTCACGGTATAGCACCGTGGAGAAGGAGTGCCTGGCTATCCGGTGGGCAGTCGACTCCCTTCGCTACTACCTCCTGGGCCGCCCGTTCACCCTCTGCTCAGACCACGCCCCGCTGCAGTGGCTCCACCGCATGAAAGATGCCAACGCCCGGATCACTTGGTGGTATCTGGCTCTGCAGCCCTTTAAATTCAAGGTGATCCATAGGCCGGGCGCGCAGATGGTCGTGGCTGATTTCCTCTCCCGCTCGCGGGGGGGAGTAGGTTCGGACGGATGGGCACCGGCCTCAGTCGGGCGGTGGGGATGTGTGGCGTGGGTGTGGTCTTTGGCCACCTGCAGAGGAGGGGTGACGCAGTGAGCTCCCGGGGCGGCGCAGGGGTGGGGTGAACAGGTGTGCTGGGATCTGACAGTGATTGAGTCTCTTTATATGTTGGCAGTGACAGTCGGAGGGGGAGCGGACGTGACAGCAGAGAGAGAGCGGGAGTGTCTGTGTCCCAGTCCAGAAACCACAGTGTTAAATAAAAGTTCTGCTGTCAACATATTCGCCCCAGCGTATGTTTCTTGGGTCCAACACTACATCCTTTTAAACAAATTTAAAGTGAAACAACACAAAACGCTGCAAACCACAACACAATTAAATATAAATTATAATATGAAAACAAAAAGAAGATGCACATTCTCTGTCATATGGGCCTGCATGAATAAACTTTCTGAATCCTTTATCATCTGTAACTGAAAATAGTTGTGGATGATTACTATACCTTTCTAATGTGAAGTTGATGTCCCTGGCTCTCTTTCTCTCTCCCTCCCGCTCTGTTCCTGTGCTACTGCGAGTGTAACTACCGCCCTGAGAGAGAGGGAGAGAGACAAAAAAACCCCAAAAAAACACAGCTTGCGATAAGGAGCCGGCTCGCGTCGTTCAAGTCAAAGATGCGGCTCTAAGAGCCATTTCGTTCGCGACCGACACATCACTACTGGCTAGTCCAACTTCAGTAACCCTACAATCATCACTGCTGTTTAGTTTTCTCTCTCTTCATTTATGTTGGAAGTGACAGCTGTACGTTTTTATTTTTTCAGAAATCTCTCAGACAGAACATGGCATATCATGTTAAGGTGGAAACTAGCAAGCGAACTTCCAGCGAACTTCTGACTCCGTGGAATTTAATAAATTCTGTTTTCATGGATGCCTGGATGTTAACTTAATTGTTACACCTGGTAAAGCAGCAACTCTGATCATTTTATTAAAGATGAAAGAATTTGAACAGTTTTTAACTCTCAGTGATGCCGCAGTGTTTGTTTGACTTTGGGACCTGAAGAGGACGGAGTTTTGGACCCAGATCACTCTGCGAGGCTCCTGACGGCAGCTGTAATGCTCCGACAATCCATCAAGCGGTGCGCCTTCATAGCTTACCAAAGTCATAAGCGCGCAGTGTACTACATAAAATCGGTTCGAGGTCAGTATGCACAACCAGAATTCATACATAAGGCACACTGTCGATTTTTGAAAAAATTTAAAGATTTTAAGTGTGCCTTATGGTGTGTAAAATACGTTATACAGAAGAAAAGAATATATCATGATATATATTGTTACCGCACATGCTTCAAATTATACCATGATATGGATTTTAGGCCATATCGCCCTGCTCTACATGCAAGCATTTTTTTATGCTTAAGTCTTTTCTATCTGACATTCACACATTCATAGAAACCTACTTGTGGTTAGTAGTTTGCCAGGGTGCTTGGAATGCAGGCTGGCATAAGCAGGGAATCAATCCAAATGTTTTTGTGCATGACTTTCCTTTGTGATAAAGGCACAAATGTCTGGTGACGTTTTGTGCTATAGCCCTGCCCTGCTGCATCAGTGCCAAGGTGTTACGTGGCTCTTCCACCTGTGAGCAGCTCTCAGGAGGGAGAGCAGATAGTTTTTGAGCTTAACTGAACAGCAACAGCTCCACAAACCAGAGATGGCAGAGTTAATTTTTTTAAAAAGTTTTTTTCTTTGCTTTTTTTGTCATCATGTATCTTGATTATTTTGAGTTTATTAGGCAATAGAATAAAAAGTATCAGGTGGGTTGTGTTTTTTTTATGTTGACTCATGAAAAACCTATGATTGATTTAATCTGTTTACTGGTAAATTATTTTTTTCTTTCTGTAAAATTTTTCAGAGAAACACACACTACTTGTCTCACTAATTATTTTATGTTGCTTCTGTTTCCCTTTTGAATTAGCTGGTCAACCTTCATAGAAATAGATGACAGTGAATCGGAAGACATTGTGCTTGAGAGGTACAGGTCATACTGGAAAAGAAAATTACAATCAGGACCACCACATCCTGACTTTAGAAGAAGACTTGAAGCAAAAATAGCAGATTCAGCAAAAAAACAACACAACGCATTGTAGCTGAGACCCCCGTGGCTCTCCTCTACAAAAAAGACTTCAAGAAGCTATCTCAGACATGTGCTCAGTCTCTACGAAACTCTCAGGATGAGAAATTCAAGAAGGCTTTTCTTCCTAACATACGTTTGTTTCTGCACAAAGACAACATTAACATGAGCGAGTGAAAGCATAAATCCTTTTGGGTTTATGAACTACAAATATGATGGTAGGTTTTTATGAAGCTGATATTGGGACAGTATTGTGTGCCAGACTGAAGAATAACAGAGTAATATACATCTATTCTCTGACTGGATTTTTAAACACCTATGTAGTTCTATGAGATATGTTTAATCAGCCAATGAAATAACAGCACGTCAATGCATTTAGGAATGGATGAATAGAAAAGATGGCGTGCTGATATAAACCTAACTCTGGACTACTTAATAAAAAAAAACATGAAGCAATTATTTTAAGTACGATACAGTTAAAATATATAAATTCAAACATTTATTTATTTAAATAATTAATCATTAAGGAATATGTGATTGGTATAAACTGAACATATACCAATCAAACAAAAACTTAGATTGAAAATCTACTTAACTAATCTAATTAACTAATGTAAACAGATTAGTTAAAGTATGCATTTTAGGCATTCACTCATGTTATTTTGAGTGAATGAAGACTTATGAGAGACAATAGAGCGACTGTTTTGGTAGTCACTTTAATGTAATTTAACAGAGAACTATTTTGGCTGGAAATTTTCAAATGCTGGATTTAATGTCGATATCAGAGTTTACACATCAGACTAGAGATCAGACTAGTGTTGGGATGAATCATGCTATTTTTTTCAGGTGATTGATTATATTTTCTGATGGTGGATATAAAGATTTAGTTGTTAATATCCATAGATTTAAACTATATGCTACCTGCATCATATTGTCTTGTTTGAGACATCGTTATAAAGACATCCATCTTTTAAATATGAAACATTAGTTTAAAGCAAACTAACAAACCTCTTCTCTACTCATACAGCAACCATAAAACAGTTATAGATTGTGTATTCATGTTTTTCTTTTGGTTTGCAGATGGGATGGATTCAGTGAAGCTGATTCCAAAGGCAAAACAGCCACTGCTTCTCCCAAAACCAGGTGGTGATGGCTGTGTGCGCTGTGCTGTGGTAGGTACTGGAGGAATCCTGAACGGCTCAAAGAAGGGGGTGGAGATCGATAGCCATGATTACGTTTTTCGGTAAGAATAAGCAACCCAAACCTTGGTTGGTTTTGTTTGACAGGCACTACTTCTGACTCACAGTAAAGTGGTGAAGATTTACTGCCATTCATGTCAAAGTTATTCTTATAGCTTTTATCTTGATGGTAGTGTGAAAATGTAAAAATACTACTACAGACAACCTTACTAATTTTCCAAGTTATTTGTTTACATTTTTCTGTTGTTAAGCAGTAATAAGTATCATTTTCTGTTCTGGTAGTTGGTCTAATGTAATTTAACAGAGAACTATTTTGGCTGGAAAAATGAGCATGGGTAAGAAGACTCCAGACTTCAAAAAGGTTAACGAAGGATGTCATCCTTTTAGTATTTATCACCCATACCTAATTTCTTGAAGTATTGCGAAAAATACTTGACTTTGACGGGGAAACCTAGGGACACTTCAGGGTCATATGGCAGGCCCAGTGTAACGAAAGATAAAGTAGTGTTAAACATACCCTGCTTTATCTGTCTTTGCGACTCTCATAATTTACAAAATGAACTTCATTTTGTATTCAATAAGACTTTAAACTAGTGAGAGGTAGAAATTAGAGAGCAAGAGAACCTAAGGGTTGTTTTATCATAGACTTCTGAGCAACTTCTGTACAAAGAATACAGGCTTAAATTACTTCCATATTGGCTTTACTCTTTAGATGTCCAGCCTTCATATACAGTCTATGATATATCTCATTCTAGAGAAATTCATTTCATTCATTTTTTTTTATACTGCCAAATAACAACAACATATAAACAAAATAGGATTTTTCTATCACTAAAAACTTACAATGTGTCTGTGTTTTGATGGTTTATGGTTTATGATTTTTCAATCAGAAAGAGACCAGATCTGTACATCCACATATAAACTCTTATTGCTCCTGTTTTTCAATGAAATGGTGCTTTTTGGCAAAACAGGTATACAGTCACCTCAAGGCAGGAAAAACTATTCTGCAGTTATAATTTTTTTTTATTTTTTTTTTATCAGTGCATAAGGAATGCCTTGTATGTTTCAGTAAGACATACTATTGCGTCAATGCATACTATTAGATTTATTACAACAGCAGTTCTCTACCTGCTAAACTGGCTTGCCTTCAGTCCACACTCTAAAACCTGAAATACCTTGGTGAGACATGAAATGATTAATACGATAAGGAGGTCAAGTCAAGTGGCTTGATTGTCATTTCAACCATGTGCGGTGGTACAGTACACAGTGACGTGAGACAATGTTCCTCCAATAGAAAACTGCAACAATGGCAGTGGGATGTGGAAAAAGACTGAGCATTGTGCAAAAAGTAAAAGTATGAAGGTATGTGTGTGTCCAACACGTTCTCACTCCCAACTTGTCAAATGTGTGACGCATGGTCAGGCTCCCTCTGCTTCACTTATCGACGTGCAGGGTACCCCCCTCGCGTTGAGAATTGACTTGCAGGGTCCTCTCATTGAATACTATAGAACTCCCTAAACGCTGTTTATTGACGACAAGAGATTGCCGCGGAAGAGCCTGTTGTCCGTATATTTATATATTTCTGAAATCACATTGTAGTGATGTATACTGAACACAATAAATTATATAATGTAATCATCTATAAAGCTATATTATGAATGAAATAAAGCTGACCTTTGTGGGATGTTTAGTGTTTTTATGATTGCATTCACTGTCGCAAACTCACAATAACGGCGTCAACGTGTTAGCGCGGCTAGCTCATTAACGTGTTAGCGCCATCCAGCCCCACACACGGGCGAGCCGCGCTAACTCGTTAACGGAGATTTGCTGTGTTAATGCGGTTATGCCGTTAACATCATTTTAACTAGATTAGCTGACAGCACTAGTTTTTTTCTTTAAATTTTATATTCTTTTGTTTGAATCTGCATGCTCAATTTGTCTGTCACTTTGCAGCTGGAATTTCCCCATTAAGGGACAATAAAGGGTTATTCTATTCTATTCTATTCTATTCTATTCTATTCTATTCAGTTCTGCATAGAATAGGACATACAGCACATCCCAAACAAACTGGTACAAACCAGATACCCTTTATTCCATACTTTGCACCAGTACAAACAATTTGGCAGTCACATATTTTAGTCTCTAGTTTTCTTTGATGCAGCTTTTTTATTTTGCTTTGGTGAAATGCTTTTTTTAAAAATATGATCTTCTCCAAAATGTAGTCAAGTCAAGTCAAATTTTAATATATTTCTCAAAACAGTGATTGGTGTATTTTATGTAATTGTGTTTTATATGAATCTATATACATCCCCCTGAGGATGCCAGTAAGAGGACATAGTTTTCGGATTACCTTAACAACAACAATAAAAACCACCACCACCAACAAAAAACGTTTACTTGCACAGCACTTACTTACTCCCAGAGCTGAAGTGAATTAAAACCCTTGGAGAAATACAGACATGTTGAATATATGTGTAATATATTGCAGATACTGTTAACAACATGTTTATGTGAAATATTAGTTTTTACCACTAGATGGCAGTAATGGATTTGCTAGGCCAATCCAAAAACCTACACCTGCCTTTAGGCAACAGTCAGTTAAAAATAATTTCTTCTCTCGTTAAACTTCATTTAAAACTACCCCTTTAAAAGTGATTCGGTTTATCCACACTGTGGTTTTATGCAAAAATAAATCTAGTGTTTCAAGCTGCCTGAGTTACTCGTCAAGTGAATAACTGTTACATTTGCAGTATTTTTGGTATAGAATTCCTTTAATTAGAGTGAGATTGCAGCAGTTGTATATATACAAAAAAGCATATTCAAGAAATCAATATGATTTGATCAATTTTGACAACAAATATTATTATTTGTGCTTCTGACACAATTAAAAACAATTAACCCTGCTTATAAGTAATTCTGTACTTATTTAGTACAGTTGAGCATTTTATTTTTAATTAATTAACTTAACACTATCATTGCATTGTACAGTAACAAAAATATACTAAATATTTACTAAAATAAAATGCAAATTGTTATAGTATCAGAATCTGAAAATGTACGTGTTAAGAATCCAGCATTGAAGCTACTTTGAAAAGGTTAGGTTAGATTAGAAGAGCTTTTAGAAGGACGGGTAAGGTAAGCGACGGGTAAGGTAAGCGACCCATGTTGTAGGTGACGTCAGACGCCGGAGATTTGGCGGAAAAAACAAAGCGAATGGTAGCGTAGAGTTTAACAAAGTTTCCTTAAGCTTCAGTACTGCCAAATAAACTAACCAACTGTCATATAACTAACAACATCTGTCTTATCATCTCTAACACCCTGGAGGACAACGGGGAGAGTTTAGACGCTCTCCAAGAATACATCGAACGCTGCTTCCAAGATTTAGTAATGAAGAAGGCCCAGAGTGCATCTTCCCCGGCCAAAACCGAGACGCCGTCATCGAAGAGATGTCGTCCGGCAGACTCCCCCGGCACAACATCGCCTGCCGGCAAAGACATCGCAGATATCCTGGAGTCAATCGACAAGCGATTGTCCAGTTTCGATGCGAGGCTGTCCCTGGTGGAGATTCTACACCGGGAATTTAAATCTCTGAGAGAATCCCTGGAATTCAGCCAGCAGCAGGTGGAAACGCTTGCCGCTGAAAATGCCACGCTACGGGAGTCGGTCAAATCTCTCGCCGATAACGTGACCCAGCTAAACACTGAAAATAAAAAAATAAAAGAGTCCGTTATCGATCTACAAGCCCGTAGCATGAGAGACAATCTTGTTTTTTCTGGTATTCCAGAATCTACCGGAGAGGACGCGGAGGCAACGGTGAAAAGCTTCATTAAAATCCACCTGAAGCTGCCGGAGGACACCGTAAAGAACATCGCCTTCGACAGAGTGCATCGCTTGGGGGGCGTGAGGTCGCGGACCGGGAGACCACGTCCTATTGTGGCCAAATTTGGTCAATTTAAACAGAAGGAACAGGTGAAGAGTCGCGGCAGGGAACTGAAAGGAACGGACTTCAGCGTGAACGACCAGTTCCCCAAAGAGATCCTGGAACGACGCAAGGTCCTGTTCCCAGTCCGACGTAGCTTCATGCAGAAAGGCTCCCGCGCTGTCATCGCCGTGGACCGGCTCTACGTGGACGGACAGCTCTACCGCGACCCCGGCACCACACCGTGGTTATATTGACTGCACTCCAGATAAGAACCCGCTACACTCTTTTCTTATTCATTCACACTTTCTCCTTTAACATGGGTTGAACCTAGTAATATCAGTATGATGTCATAGCAGATATAACACCGTCACCCTCCGTCATTACTTTAATTGGAATGTTTCCGTTTCTTTTCTTTTTTTTTGTTGTCGCTCACACTTTATGTGGTTTCTTTCTTTCTCTTGTCTTTCACTGCTGTGATCACCTACTTCCCCACTCACCTACAAACAACACCCTCTATTTCTCCATATATTCGCACCACGATCACGCAAACACACACGCTCAACGGCAGCACATTTACAACAGCCTCACAGCAAGCACAGACTTACAGGACACATACGCAAGCCACGCTTGTTCATATTAGTGAATAGTCACACACATAGTCAGACTTATGGAGCCTATCACCACACTTTTTTCTCTTTCTATTTACAAACAAGTGATGTTTCCACATTTTCTCCACCCGTCTAAACGGAACACCCAGCTTACATCATTAGACATACACACACAATTATGGGCATGCTGAGGTTTGTCACATGGAATGTAAATGGGGCTGGCACCAGAGGAAAGAGGTTAAAGATATTTAACCAGCTTAAAAAACTACAGGCAGATGTTGTTTTATTACAAGAAACTCACAGACCTGTTACAGGTTTAAACGAACTTAAAACACCTGAGTTTCCTAATGTGTTTGCAGCTTGTTATAATTCTAGACAAAGAGGAGTAGCAATTTTAATACATAAAAATGTTAATTTTACAGTACTTGATACAGTTATGGATCCAGAGGGTAGATTTCTAATTATTAAACTATCAATATTGAACAAAAAACTATGTATTGTAAGTATATATGGTCCAAATGTTGATGAACCCTCATTCTTCCACGGATTTTTTAGTGCACTCTCTGAACACCTTGATTGCACACTCATTCTTGGAGGCGACCTCAACCTTGGACTAAATGAAGAAATGGATAGGCTCAACACAACAGGAACTCAGCGCAATTGGCAATCCACAAATATAATCAAACAGTATATGAGCGACTATGGCCTTTGCGATGCATG
The DNA here is from genome assembly GCF_963576455.1 of Neolamprologus multifasciatus. Lineage (NCBI taxonomy): Eukaryota > Metazoa > Chordata > Actinopteri > Cichliformes > Cichlidae > Neolamprologus > Neolamprologus multifasciatus. The sequence goes on along the minus strand of NC_140446.1, from coordinate 8,860,803 downwards.
GAGCTCCCTTCACCCCAACAGTAAGGAATATACTTTCTTCTCACATGTTCATCACTCCTACTCTCGTCTGGATTATTTTTTGGTCAGCAGCTCACTGCTGAGTGACATTTCAGACACTGAGATTCACCCTATAGCTGTCAGCGATCATGCTCCTGTATCTTTAACACTAATACACAAGAATAATACTACGCCAAGTAAAAACTGGAGATTTAACACATCACTACTTAAAGATGAAGACTTTATTAAATATTTTAAAAAGGAATGGACTTCATATTTAGACTTTAATGACACTCCCGGAACATCTGCTTCTGTTCTATGGGAAGCAGGAAAAGCTGTGATGAGAGGTAAAATAATTTCTTTCTCATCACACAAAAAGAAAGAAGAAAACAAAATATTCAGGAATTAGAAAAAACCATCAAATCCTTAGAAGAAGCCTACGCGTTCCACCAAGATCAAGAAATAATGAACAAAATATGCAAAACAAAACTAGAATTAAATGAAATTATTAATAGAAAAACACAATTCCTTGTACAAAGACTTCGCTTGCAGAATTTTGAACACAGTAACAAACCAGGTCGATTTCTAGCAAACCAGTTAAAAATAAATAAAGAAAAAACAACTATATGTGCCACTAAAGATTTATCAGGGAACACAATATATGACCCTGGAAGAATAAACAAGATTTTTAGGGATTTCTATGAAACTTTATATTCACCACAAATAAACCCGTCTAAAAATGAAATTGATTTGTTTCTTGACAACGTAACTCTTCCAAAATTACTAGACAGTCAAGCAATGGCACTGGATTCGCCACTGACGCCAGGTGAACTCCAGGAAGCCCTGATAAGTATGCCCATTAATAAAGCTCCAGGTCCAGACGGCTTTCCTGCAGAATTCTACAAAGAATTCTGGACAATTTTGGCACCAGTATTCCATGGAATGTTGCAGGAAATCAAGAAAAATGGCAGACTACCACCAAATATGAATTCTGCTAACATTAGTCTCCTGCTAAAACCAGGAAAAGACCCTTTATTTCCCTCAAGTTATCGTCCAATATCCCTTATAAATGTAGACCTTAAAATAATCTGCAAAGCTCTCTCAAAGAGATTAGAGAAAATAACCCCCCTCTTAATTCATCCTGACCAAACTGGTTTCATAAAAGGTCGGCACTCCTCAACAAATACTCGTAGATTTCTTAATTTAATAGACTACTCATACAATAAAAACATTGAAACCATAATATTATCTCTAGATGCAGAAAAAGCATTTGACAGAGTTAACTGGAAATTTTTATTTGCAACTTTACACAAATTTGGTTTTGGAAACTCTTTCATAAATTGGATAAGAATATTATACAATTCCCCAACAGCTCGTATCAGAACAAATGACCAGACATCCTCCAGCTTTTGTCTCCTGAGGGGCACCAGACAGGGATGCCCACTCTCCCCTTCACTTTTTGCAATTTTTATCGAACCTCTAGCAGCAGCACTTAGACAGGCTACAACAATTAAGGGCATAAAATGTAATAACGTAGAACATAAAATCAGTCTCTATGCAGATGATGTGTTGCTTTTTCTGCAAAACTCACAAATCAACCTCTCTGAGGTAATTACTCTAATAAACTGGTTTTCAAGAGTTTCAGACTATTCAATTAACTGGCCAAAATCTACAGTTCTTCCCATTAACTGCTCCTTCCACAATTCATCTTCTGCCCCACTACAATCTGGAAATATTAAATATTTAGGTATTATTGTTTCTCCTAAGCTTTCAGACTTAATTAAATTAAACCACATCCCACTTCTAAAGAAAGTAGAAGGCGATCTGACTAGATGGAAATCTCTACCCATATCACTCATGGGAAGGGTCGCCACTATAAAAATGATGATCTTGCCAAAAATAAATTACTTATTTTTAATGATCCCTAACAAACCATCACAAGATTGGTTCAGATCTCTGGATTCACATATTTCTAAATTCCTTTGGAAAGATAAACCCCCGCGCATCAGCTTAAAAACGCTACAAAGAACCAAGGATAGAGGAGGACTAGATCTGCCTAATTTTCACCAATACTTCTTAGCCAACAGGCTTCAGTTCATCTCAGAATGGTTAAAATGTACCCTCTTAGATGAGCCCTGGCTAGATGTTGAACAGGCACTATGCAATGATCTAGAGATTTCAGACCTACCATTTATTAGCTCAAACATCAAAAGACATGAATGCTTTAAAAGCATCAACATCAGCTTTTCTCTGTCAGCATGGTGGGAGTTTCTAAAAATAACGGAGTCTTCATTAATCCCATGCAAACGTACACCTATCTGGAATAACCCTGACATATTACAAAACAAAAATATGATTAATTTCCCAGAATGGAGTTGTAAAGGAATTAAATACTTAGAACATATATTAGAGGGAACAGAATTTATTCCATTTGACAGACTAGTTACACAATATGGGATCAACAAGAAAAGATTTTTAGAATATCAACAAATTAAATCCATAGTAAAAAGAAATTTAACCTCAGTCAAGTTGAATTACAAACACCACCAAGTGTGGTTCAATTTCTTACTCTTAAATCCCCCAAACTATTATCTAAAATATACAGAACACTTTCTAAAATAGATGAATCAATATCCCTTCCTATTGCAAAGTGGGAAGCAGATTTATCAGTCAGCTTAGACCAAAACGTCTGGTCTCAGATTTGCTTAAAAACCTTTAAATTTATTAAAAATCCCAATCTGCAATTAATACAATACAAAATACTGCATAGAGTGCACTATACAGGTCATCGAATGTTTAAGATGGGCTTTACATCCGCCAACAACTGCTCACACTGTCAAGGCAATACACCAGACAGTTACATCCACGCTCTTTGGTTCTGTCCACCAGTGCAGAAGTTTTGGCACGAGATATGTGAGGACTTATCAAAGTGTCTGAAATGTAAAATTCCAACCTCCCCTTTAGTATGCTTGTTGGGAAATTTGGATGATGTCACTACAGAAATTAATACAGTCCACATGGTTTTTATTGCCCTATGCATCGCCAAGAAAACGGTCCTCATGAACTGGAAAAATAAAAATAATCTTAATTCTAGCCAATACAGAAACTATCTAATAGATCACATTAGTCTCGATATAGCCTCTGCCACCACATTAGATCAATCCCTCTGGGCTCCTTTGATCGGCTCCATCACCTAGCGGGGGTGGGGGGTCGTGGTTTGGTCCCGCCTTGGCTATTGTGGTTGATGTGGAGGTTGGGATGGGCTTAGGGCACCTGGAGGACCCCTAGAGACGTTATCCCTGGAGGGCTTAACCCGGGGGTTGTGTTCATAACCTGGTTAGTGGCTCTGGTCGCTCTCAGAGGTTGTTCTCCTCGTGGCCGCGTGCAGCGGGGCTGGAGGATGGTCTGTGCTGGCGGACGTAGGTTACTGGCCTGGTGGCCTGGCTGCCCCTGAGTGGATCCGGGGCGGGCGTGGGGGTTTGGGGTTCGGGGGTGCTTCGCCTCCGTGCTGGGGCTCTGGCTGGGCCTTGGGGGCTTCGGTCCTCGTCGGTGTGTCGCCGAGGTTGTGGGCGGGTGGGTGCACGGGGGCTCAGCCCTGGCGCAGGGGGCCTCTTGTGCATCGGCCTAACCGGGGGGCTCTTGAACTGGCAGGGAGGTTGTTCCATCTTTGCAGGAGTCCACTCTGCAGGTGGGGGAGAGACATAGGAGAGGTGGAGAATAAACTTAACCTGGGTGTCTGTGTCTTGTGTAGTCTGGGAGATGATTGAATGTTGGGGTGGGTACAGTTTTCCTCTGCGGTGGGGTAGAGTGGGCTGCCCCGGGTCCTGTGGGGCTTGGCGGTGTTGCTGCCGTAGGCCCCGGTCTGGATGGGCCTGGGCTCCCTTGCCTTGGTGGATACCAGAGGACGGGGGTGCATATTGGGGTCAGCGGGGGAGCTGGCCCTAGGGAGGGACACCCTCCCCTCCCTTCTTTTCCTCCCCATCCCCGTCTGCCTCCCTCTTCACGCTCCACCACACCCACCCACACAGGTAGGGCTTTGGGGTGCGGGTGTGTCACCAGGGTGCAGGGGAGACATTCCCCCCCCCTCTGTCCTCTTCTGGCCACCTGTGCCTCAATTTTATCTCACAACTTAGACATCCACATTACTTACACTCTCATAACACACACATATATATATATATAGGGCCTTGAGGGTGGGCACGTTAACGGCGTCCAGTAGACGGTCTGTGTATTCAAACCTGCCTCTGGCGCCGGTGCCCACCTCTCAATTTTAAATCCATGTAGACATTGAGGGTTCTCGGGAGGGGCCGTGCTAACACCTGCTGCTCTCTGGCAGCAGCACCATGCTCTCCCTTGTTTTAAATACACTTTAGAGCAACACGCAGCAACACTACACTTGAGCGGGAGGAGGGAGGTATGGGGTCTTAACACACCCCTGTTCTCTGCTAGCCATCGGGGCGGGGGGGCTGGGAAGAGATGCTGGCTGTCCGATTGGCCTCCCTGCTGCTGCGGAGCCTGGGGCGGTCTGCTTGCCTCCACCCCGGAGGGAAGGGTAACATCTCTTGGGTCTGGGTGCCGTTTCCATCTCTGGGGGTGAGGATACCTGGACCCGGGATATAGAGTATGTTTGGGGAGTGTGATTGTGTGTACATGTCCATTTACGTTTATTCCTGCGTTGGGTGAGTGCTGAGTGTTTGTATATGTGTGCATGAGGGTGGGAATGCATGTCTGTGTCTGTGTGTGCCTGTTTGTCTGTGTCTATATGTCAGGTCGGGTCTTAGACTCCACCTCTCTGGGAACTCCAAGGCCCTCCAAAGTGTGGAGGCCTATCTCCCCTCACCACACTCCCTGCCGGTGACTGATGCCCTCAGGGGTCGGTGCGTTGGTGGTTCTTGGTGTCCGGGGCTGGGCGCTCAGGTATGTACCAGCTCACTCCCGGTGACTACTTGGCGGGGCCTGGCGCCTGCTGCTCGGTCAGGCCTCTTCCGGGGCGCGGGGGGCCCTCGGGCCTCCGGCCTCTGTGCCTGTGGCTCGGTTCACTCTGGCACAGCTGGCTGCCGGCAGAGCCGGCGGGCACGCCGGTGCAGCCCCCTCTAGCTTCTGCCCGGTGGCTACTGGGTGACCCCTCATCTGGGGATCCTCAGCCCTTCCCATGAAGGTGGCACGGATGCCCCTCCGGTGGTCCTCCTTGGGCTCTTGCACTCTGGGGCCTCTGGATGTCTGGGGCCTGGATCTCCTCCATGCCTGCTTCATGCCCTGGGGGACGGGGCTATGGCTCTCTACATCCTCTAGCAGACCATTACATGGGGAAACCATTTGAATACAAGCGCGCCGATCCACACAGGTGTGCACATGGGTGTTCACTATTCGTAGACTTAAATCACACCTTTCTTGGCTGCTACTTCAAAGCACATTGTGCGCTGTCTGTCCTGCGTGCTGCACAACAACATTCAATATTTAGTATTTACTGCTGTTTTCACTTAGCTAGATTAATGCGATGGTGTTGTGTATAGTATGTTGCATTGTTTTGTTTTTTTTTTTGCTTGTTTTCTATTCTTTTTCTCTCAACAGGTGATCCCGGAGATATTTTTTCTTCCCCCCTTTCTCACTGTCCCTCTCCCCTTCTGTTTTTCTTTTCCTTCCTCTTTCTTTCTCCCTTTCCTATCCCTCACTCATGTCTGTCCCGTCTGTAACAACTGAAAATAAAATAAATAATAAAAACAAAGGTCGATCAAATGGACCAATACGGCAATGCCATGATGATCCATTTGGCAAAATAAATCCATTGGGTATCCTTGTTGGTCTTCAGACAACAATTCTGATGGCTAAAGAACCAAATGGGACAGGCGAAAAAAAAAAAAAAAAAAAAAAAAAAAAAAAAAAAAAAAAAGAAAAGGTTAGGTTGCATGCACTCAAAGAAGGGGGTGATCGAACAATTTTTCAATAATGAAAAAACAAACAGAACAAACATGTTGGCCATGTTTGACAGACAACACCTTTTACTTGTAGTAAGATAGTGAAGGATGCGATACAAAGTGGTTCTGATGATTTGAATCCTGAAGGGAGCAGTTCTATTTTTATTTGAATTGCAAAAAGGAATGTGATTGAGGGGATTTCAGGCTTCTAAAACGTTGGCTGAGGCCTTCAGTATTCGACAGTGCTATTGCTATTTGCACATTTTATTTGAAGTTACTTGAATATCTGAATAAGAAATTAAAAAGTGCTTTGAAGGGAAAACGCTATCAAAAAACTGAAAGCAAAAAATGCATTTAACTTTTTGATTTTTTGCCCTGTTTTAATCTTATTTATTTATTGATCTTTTTTTGTATTTTCTTTATCACTGAGGGCACCACTGTAATTTTTGTTACGTTCTTGTAACATAATGACAATAAATAAATAAATCTAAACCTTGAGACAATTTAGTTATAGTTTAGAGTTATAAACCTTGGAGGAGTCCTTTTACCTTCAGCTAAAAGCAATCAGGTTGTCTCATAATATAAAAAATACCCTACGGACATACACTTCTTTTTTTTTCTTTTTCCCAAAACATCCCATGGAATAAACCTTTAGGCTGACTTATAGAACAAGATCTTTCAATGTCTTTAATTTAAAGATTTCTGCTTGTGATGTTGTTATATACTGGACTGAGGACCCCTTTAGGATTGGCAAAACATCCCAAACAAACTAGAACAAATCAGATCACCTTCATTCTATCCATCCATCCATCCATCTATCTTCCACTTATCCAGTTGAGGGTCACAGGGGGGCTGGATCTTAGTCCCTGGCAGTATGGTGGATTTGAACACAGGACTTTCTTAGGCTAACCACTGCACCAACGTGCTGCCTGAAACAAGCTTTGAATATCAACAGAGCAGTGGTGCGGGTTCTGTCATTAAGAGGGAACTCAGTGTTGCTTCGGGGTTTCTGTCTTTGTTTCTGGCTCCGTTCTTTGATACAGCTTTATTATTTTTCTTTTGTGAAAGTTTTTCCATGTATTCTTCTCCAAAATGTAGTCATGGTTGGCATAGAAAATTACATTACTTTTAATGTACTTCTCAAAATAGTAGTTGGAGTATTTCATGTATTCATCAGTCATGAACCCATAGGCATCCACCTGAGGATACAGAAAGAGAGAAAGAAAAAAAAAATTTTAGTACAGCACTTTTCAAAACATATTTTGCAGAATACCTTAATACAGGATCAATCTGGATCATGCACAGCACAAATCTACAGCAGAATGGCTATATATACATACATGCAGTCAACAAAATATCAGAAATGTGAAAAAAAGCTTGAGGGTCCTGCGCAGTATCTTAGCTGTTCCTAGGACTGCGCTCTTCTGGACAGAGATCTCCAATGTTGTTCCCGGGATCTGCTGGAGCCACTCGCCTAGCTTGGGAGTCACTGCACCTAGTGCTCCGATTACCACTGGGACCACCTTCACCTTCACCCTCCACATCTTCTCGAGCTCTTCTCTGAGCCCTTGGTATTTCTCAAGCTTCTCGTGTTCCTTCTTCCTGATGTTGCTGTCATTCGGAACCGCTACATCGATCAGTAGCCGTCTTCTTCTGTTTGTCTACCACCACTATGTCCGGTTGGTTAACCACCACCATTTTGTCCGTCTGTATCTGGAAGTCCCACAGGATCTTAGCTCGGTCATTCTCCATCACCCTTGGGGGCATCTCCCATTTTGACTTCGGGACTTCCAGGTTATACTCGGCACAGATGTTCCTGTATACTATGCCGGCCACTTGGTTATGGCGTTCCATGTATGCCTTGCCTGCTAGCATCTTGCACCCTGCTGTTATGTGCTGGATTGTCTCTGGGGCATCTTTACACAGCCTGCACCTGGTGTCTTGCCTGGTGTGATAGACCCCAGCCTCAATGGATCTTGTACTCAGAGCTTGTTCTTGTGCTGCCATGATTTGTGCTTCCGTGCTGTCTTTCAGTCCAGCTTTGTCCAGCCACTGGTAGGATTTCTGGATATCAGCCACCTTCTCTATCTTCCGGTGGTATATACCGTGCAGGGGCATGTCCTTCCATGATGGTTCCTCGCCTTCCTCCACTTTCTTGGGTTTCTGCTGCCTGAGGTATTCACTGAGCACGCTGTCAGTTGGGGCCATCTTCGTGATGTATTCGTGGATGTTCCTTGTCTCATCCTGGACTGTGGTGCTGACACTCACCAGTCCCCGCCCCCCTTCCTTCCGCTTAGCGTACAGCCTCAGGGTGCTGGACTTGGGGTGAAACCCTCCATGCATGGTAAGGAGCTTTCTTGTCTTGATCTCAGTGGCTTCTATCTCCTCCTTTGGCCAGCCTATTACCCCAGCAGGGTACCTGATCACGGGCAGGGCGTAGGTGTTGATAGCCCGGATCTTGTTCTTTCCGTTCAGCTGACTCCTCAGGATTTGCCTGACCCTCTGCAGGTACTTGGTGGTTGCAGCTTTCCTAGCGGCCTCTTCATGGTTCCCATTCGCCTGGGGGATCCCCAGGTACTTTTAACTGTCCTCTATGTCTGCAATGTTGCCTTCTGGTAGTTTGATCCCCTCCGTTCTGACTGCCTTCCCTCTCTTTGTTACCATCCGACTACACCGAATGACATTCCGATGTCATTGCTGTATATCCTGGTGGTGTGGATCAGTGAATCAATGTCTCGTTCACTCTTGGCATACAGCTTGATGTCATCCATGTACAGGAGCTGGCTGACAACTGCTCCATTCCGTAGTCGGTATCCGTAGCCAGTCTTGTCAATTATCTCACTGAAGGGGTTAAGGCCTATGCAGAACAGCAGTGGGGACAGAGCATCTCCTTTGTAGACTTGTGCTATGGGCTTGAGGTTGGCCTCCAGTGTTGTCTGCCACATCCCCATTGAGTTTCTGATGAAGGCTCTGAGGGTCCTGTTCATCTTATATAGTTCTAGGCATTCCAGGATCCAGGTGTGGGACATTGAGTCATAGGCCTTCTTGTAATCAATCCAGGCAGTGCACAGGTTGGTCATTCTGGTCCTGCAGTCTCGACTGACTGCTTGGTCTGCCAGTAGCTGGTGTTTTGTGCCTCTGGTATTCTTGCCCATCCCTTTCTGTGTCCCGCTCATGTATTGACCCATGTGCCTGTTCATCTTAGCCGATATGATGCCTGACAGGAGCTTCCATGTAGTACTGAGGCAGGTTATTGGTCGGTAGTTGGAGGGGACCGGTCCTTTCTTGGGGTCCTTGGGGATCAGGACCGTCCGACCTTCGGTTAGCCATTCCGGGTGTCCCTCGTTAACTAGCAGCTGGTTCATTTATGCTGCCAGGCGCTCGTGGAGTGCAGTCAGCTTCTTCAGCCAGTAGGCATGAACCATGTCAGGGCCTGGTGCTGTCCAACTCTTCATACTGGAGACCCTTTCTTGGATATCTGCCACTGTAATGGTTACTGGACCCTGTTCGGGGAGGTCGCTGTGGTCTGCCCTCAGATCCACTAGCCACTGAGCATTGCCGTTATGGGTTGCGTCCTTCTCCCATATGCTCTTCCAGTATTGTTCCGTCTCCAGCCTTGGTGGTGCTGTTCTCATATTGTTCCCCTGCCATTGAGAGTACACCTTAGCTGGTTCCGTGGAGAACAGCTGGTTTATTCTCCTGCCTTCTATCTCTCTGGTGTACCTCCTCAAGCGGCTGGCCAAGGCTGTGAGTCGTTGCTTGGCAGTTTCCAAGGCCTCAGGTATGGACAGCTTCCTGTACTTCTTAGGCCTTTCTGCAACTCCGATAGCTGGCTAACCTCCCTTCGTGCTACGTTGATCTTAGCTTCTAGCCTCCTTCTCCATGGAGGGTACTGCCCCTTGTGGCTGTTCAACCTGTAGCCAAGCATCTCACTGATCACTGCTGCCGTATTGTAGATCAGCTTGTGTTGGTAATCGTGGCTGTAGGTATCGTCCGTATTTCTGCATTAACATCATCTAGCAGACTTTCTGAGGGTACTTCACGTAATCTTGGTAACCGGCTACGGGGGGGGGGGGGGGGGGGGGGTCCAGGTTTCAAGCTTGGCCATGATCCTATCTTTCAGGTCAGTTCCTCTCGCACTCAACGATCCTTCTCCTATCGCACTTGGGGCTTGGTACCCAATCTCGGGTGGGGGTAATGATATCTCCCCCCTGACCTGGCGTCCTGGCTCCCCCTTGCCATAGCATTTATGTTGTACCTCGTCAATCTCTAGCTGTGAGAGCAGTCCCTTCTTTCGAATGTTGGAACACTGAGCTACTAGTTGTTTCGCTGTCATTGTGGATGTTGGGTATCGAAGAATCCATAGGTCCCTCATCCTATTCATGTAACCCCTCCCACCAGGGTTACAATTTGCAAAATTGTGTGTTAAATAATTTCTTTTAATGAAAGAGCTGCTCTGAGGTTCAGTGCCTGTCAGTATCTGTATTGTGTGCTTTGAAATCTGTGACTCTCACAATGAAATGTAAAGGTGATATTAACTCACTGTATCACATGTGTGCAAAGCCAGGAAGAGCGTGAACGCTCCGTTGGTTGGTCTGACTATTGGCCAGAATGTTTCATTCAGATTAGGTGACTTTAGGAACCTGTGGATAAAAAAAAAGCTTCAATGGAAAATGAACAGAAAACAAACCAAACATATAAAAAGAAGAAGAAAAAAAATACTGACAAGCAAGGAAACACTGCATCCTTCACACTGACCTTTAAGTTAAAATAGCTTCAGGAAAGGCTGTTAACTGTAAATGATCAAATATCTGATTGTTGGATTTATAACAATTAAATGATTTTGAGTTCAATCACCAAACATAATATTTTATGGTGATTGCATTTTTTATTAGTTATTTCATAATTTACTGGCTTGGAAAAAATTTCTGCTTTCCATGAATGATAAAAATAATTATTTTTTGCTTCCTAATGTTGTTTTACCCATTTTGGCAATTCTACATTACCTTCAAATGTAAGCATCTTATTTGTCATTATTACATTTAAATAGGATAAAATCTGGTATTTTAATGTTGGGTGGTTTTTTTTAGTTTTTTTTTTTTTTTTTTTTTTTGGTGTGTGTGTGTGTGTGTTTTTTTTTTTTAAATCTAATTATTTATTTTTACCTCCGGTAACAACTGACCTGTTCCTCACGTATCGGAGGAAGTCCTGGTGTAGAACGTAGAAGCGGCTCTCATTGTACTGCCCTGAATAGTAGTCCCTTGGCCTGGTGAGGTTAAAACACAAAAGACAGGAGGGATAATTTATATTATTATTTTTTTTTGTTTTGTTTGTTTCTTCTTCTTTTTTTTTAAAAATTGCCTATTAAAACGTAAAACCAAAGTGGATTACAACCCAAGTTTCATGTTGTTTTGGGTCTTTCAAGAGTGTATTTGTCATTTGTATCTGTTAAGCAAGACACCTGTGCGTCTCTCACTTGGTTGTTGGTGCACTCAGCAGTGACATCTGGGAGCTGTGACAAAGGCCATGGATTTTTACTAGCTACACAAAACCACAGCTGATCTTAAAAAGTTGTCTAATGTCAATTTAAAGCAATTAGAAAATCTAAATTTGTTAAAGGAAGAGAAAAATAACCAGTGTATGTAACAGTCATGTACATCAATGAGAAATCACAGATGAAAGCTAAAAATTTAACAATGAGCATAAATCAAAACTTTCAGTCAATTTCCTGCAGATGATAATCACCATTCCTTGTCGAATTGGCCACCAGAGACCTGCTGCCCTTTGAGAAGACCTTCGAGCCATTGAAAATCTCTCATCCCCTCAGGAATCATCACATATTTTATTCCCTGCCAAGAGAAAAATTATGGAGAGTAATCATCTTTATTTTGTGGAGATTATAAAAAGTATCACAATCTTGTCTACGCTTTTGTACCTCATCATGAGGGGCAGATTTGTATCCATATGTCCCAAAAACAGAAGGTGATGCAGTGATGGAGTACGCTGTGTGAACGTACACTGATGTTCTATTTCCTACATCTTCCTCAAAACCTTTGGTAATGGCACCGTTCATCCTGCCAAACAGACACAAATTTTCCATGAGTGACTGGCTAAAATCTTTTTTTTTAGTGTTCTCATCCATTTCAAAATCAGTTCCACAAATAGCATGAATATTAGGTCTGTTTGATGACTGATGTGATTCATATTTCTAGTCTGGAGTACCAGAGGGGGGTGTCATTTACCAGTACAGCTGAGTCACATGCCGGTAAGCAGTGTTGGTCAAGTTACTTGAAAAAAGTAATCAGTAATTAATTACTGATTACTTCCCCAAAAAAGTAATCCCGTTACTTTACTGATTACTTATTTTCAAAAGTAATTAATTACTTAGTTACTTAGTTACTTTTTAAAAACCTGAATAGGTGATAAAGCGATAGATCTTTCAGCCCAATTCTACTTTTTCTACATAATCCATCATACAAAATGTAATCAAATGGAAAAGTCTCTTTTTAAAACTTGTTTTGTTAGTTTTAATCTTTTAACTTTATGCATGAAGCAAAATTTTAATTATATGCACCATTCTCTGACTGGAAGAAATTAGTTTAACATTTAAACCTATTTTCTGCACATTCCAGCACATTATATATATATATATATATATATATATATATATATATATATATATATATATATATATATTTGTGTTTACACTCACTCTTTCAGATGCAAGTAAAACACAGCAGAAAATAAATAAAGTCAAAGACTAGCGGTCCTTTTGCTCTATTTTCACCTGTAAAGCAGGAGTAGAGTAGGCGGAGGTTTATCCTGGTGCAGGTGTGCCGCAGCGGTCAGTGGAAGGATACCGCAGTTTCTCTGTGAGTTTCTCATTACGTCGTAGCTACTCGGTGCTTGCTTGGAAGTTTAGGGGGTTTTTTTCGCTGTAAAAAGAAGTTTTCTTCCCACGCACAACGGACACTAATGTTTTTGTCACTTTTTACGGAATCAAACTCAAAATAAGGTCAATACTTCCACGCTTTAAACGCTGCACGCTCATACTCTCTCCCGCACTCGATATATTATCCATTGTTGATCTGCACACAGCTGTTGTCACGAACATCACACTCGCTTACGTCACTGTCATGAGACATTCTCGCAAGAAAATCACGGTTTTAGTAACGCAGTAACGCAGCGTTCCTACGGGAAAGTAACGGTAATCTAATTACCGTTTTTGCAATAGTAATCCCTTACTTTACTCGTTACTTGAAAAAAGTAATCGGATTACAGTAACGCGTTACAAGTAACGCGTTACTTGTAGTAAGGCAGTAACGCGTAATGCGTTACTGCCCATCTCTGCCGGTAAGAGATCTTTTCAGACAATAGCTGGTGTTGTTTAGGCTTAGGAAATAACAGTCAGTCTGGGAACTCAAAGGCAATCTTGGCATTCCTCATATAAAGTCGGTTCTTTCTACTTATATCACTTCCTTAAGAGTTGAGGTAAGAACAAGTTTTGTGAGTGTAATTGCTTGGCTTCTCATTTGAGTTTGAAAGTGTATTTCCTTCTTTGGATTTCATGTAAGGGTGTGGGACACACCACACTGGGCCAGTGTAAGCTTCTTTTCACTGTCCTATCAACATAAAATAAAATAAATAAATAATAATATTATTCAGGAAGAGACCTCCACATCAGCATGGGTATAAGAGCAGAGGAAGCAAAGAATTTGCAGTTTTCTCCAGAAAACTGTTGAAGCATCTGTCTCTGAGATGAATCTGTGAGTTCCTGTACTAATAGATCATTAAAATGTTGGTAAAGACCAAAATGATTGCACACTTGTGCCATATTACAAAAATCATTGGGTGGACAGCAAGCTGAAATCAGACTTGCGACAATGGTGAGCATTAGGTTTAATGGTTAAGCTGGTTAAGCTGGTTCTTTATGGATAGAGGCTTTGGCATCTGGAGAGGACCATTCCTATCAGAATGAAATTTCTCTTCATAGCTAAAAAGTGATTACACAGAGACTTATAATTATTTCAAGCAACTCTTCCTTTCTCCATGGATATAATTAGATCCCTTGGAAGGAGGAGAAAGACATAATGAGAAAGATATGATGAAAATATACAGCTATAAATGTTAAATGGTCACATATAGTTTGAATGACCTATTTGTGACTGTTAAATTAAAAACTTATAAATATCAATTCTTGTTTCAGCAAGGTGAAAATAAAACTGACTGTTTGGAACTAGCACAAGAAAGCTGGTCTTCAATCACTAACCTGTGGGTAGGCATACATATAATTGTGGTAAGTGCACAGACATTTAGGCAATATCCTGGTTCAGACATTTAAGTGTTTGACACTATGGTGTCAAAGTGTGAACCTCCTCCCTGTATACATCCTCTTTGTTGTCAGTCATGAGTCGAATGATCCGTGATGTCCATGTTATGGATGGATTGACAGTTATGTGTACAGAGCATATAGAGGAGGATCGCAATGACTCTAGTGCTCATATTGAGGCTTGGGGTATTTGCTTGTCCAGCCTGACAGCCTGGGGGCATTTGGTGAGCTAATATAGTATCTAGTAACATATTTAAGTCAGTGCATGAATTTTGTCCAATAGCTTATTTAAAACAATGTCATTAAATGGCGAGCTGAAGTCCATGAAGAGCATCCAAATCAAGTGTGTTTGTCTACGAGAGTAAGGGCTGTATCAAGAGCCAGAGAGTTAATCTGTTTCCTATATTTTATTGGTGTAAAGTTATTGCAACTGATAATGCTGTCTGATATGACGGGGTTTTCATCCTGTGACCAACCAGTCATATACTGTAGCTTACAATGAGGGTCAAAGGACAGAATGCACCTTATACATAAACAGTGGCTTGAAAGATAAATAAATAAATAAATAATAAGACAAGATATAGCACTGTTTCTGTCAAACATATTTGCCTCAATATTGAATTTTTTCCTGTCTTTCTTTCTTTTTTGTACATATTTGTCACATGCTGTATGTTTTTGATCGTGAAAGTAATTTCAATATTAGACACTAAAGTAAATGCAGAACACAAACTTTTGTATATGATGATTTAATTTAGTAACGACAAATTATTTCTGCAACACTAGTTCCTAGGCTTCTTTGACACAATATTATATCATAATTATTGCTACTTTTGTCATTTCTTTTTGTAAGGGTTTTCTTTTTATATGCTGCCATTGTCTTTAAGCTCTGCTACAAAAAAGGATAAAAAAAAAATCTGCTCAACCAAAATATGTGAAAACACTTAAATACATGTCTGCACATGTTCCTGCTTCTTATTTCTTGGATGTTTTTTCTGTTTCTTTTTTAAGTTGTTCAAAAGAAAGAAGTTCTTGAAGAACAACTGCCGATTTTCTGAGAGAAATGAGTTTCATATCAGTGTCTGCATAAGTGTACACAAATTATATCTCAAAGGCTCTCCACCATAGTTAAATATTGTCCTATGCATTCGAATGCATAGAAATAATACATTGATTTTTTTTTAAGGCGTGGAATATCCTGGAATTTTAAGAGGTGTGTTCTCCTCTTGGATCCTTCTTTAGCTCTCTGACAGGTTTCATTGCAGGCTTTCTTTCTGTGCTATCTGCCCAACTCTACAATTACATATGTTTGAGTGTAAACAGAGATTAGGCAGTTTGGTTTGGCAGTTAGTTTGGGTGAGCTGATATACTCCCTCACAGAAGCTCTGTCCACTCTCTGTTTACATATGCCCGGCATGAGAGTCTAATCCTAACCCAGTCACAACTGGCCATTGTGTTCGGTTTGCTGTGTTAAGATATGATATGTTTAGTTATGATACATAAGAGCAGTTCTCTCTTTATACATTCAGAAAATTTTGTGAATAGAAATATCTTATAGGTTAATTTGAGTAACGTCCTGCAAAAAAAAAAAAAAAAATCTCTGGTCACTTTATTAGGTACACCTATTCAACCCAAACCTCTGGTAAGCCAGTCATAAGGCTGTTCAATTCAAATTTAATATAGACATGTAGAAATTGTGAAAGAAAGGTGACCCCAGTGACTTTGAAAGTGGCATGGTTGTTGGTGCCGACAGGCCGGTCTATTTCAGAAAGTTCTGAAGGGAAAAAGGACTCCAGCATAGTACTAATAAGGTTTATCTCATAAAGTACCTGGAGAGTTTATGTGATGTTGTACCAAAGAAGAAATACTCTCTTTGTGATGGTTTCAGCCACTTAATTTATCTTGATCTTAAAGGTATATAATATATTTCAGTGGTATTTAAAAATACCACTGAAATATGGTATTAGCTGGATGTTTCTAGAGATTTCACCAGACCTAAGTGATTGTTGTGCTCTCCATTAAACTGCTCTCAAATAGGAACATTTTACCCCTAAATTACCCTTCAGTTCAGAGAGAATAGGTGGTATTTTTTGAAGCTCTTTCTTACCGAAAAATGTAATCATGAGCATCGATCTCTGCACCCACTTTTGAGCCATTCAGAATTCCCGCAGTACCCACGACAGCGCAGTGAACACAGCCGTCGCCCCCTGGTTTTGGGAGGAGCAGTGGCTCTTTTGGCTTTGGAATCAGCTTCACTGAAGCCATCACATCTGCAAACGAAAAGAGAACGCATCAGTACAGACACTTACAGGAGCAAACCTGTTCAGACTTGTGGATGCCAGATTTTCATCCTAACATGCAAATTTCACAGCAGAATTTCATCAG
Source organism: Neolamprologus multifasciatus (assembly GCF_963576455.1). Taxonomy (NCBI): domain Eukaryota; kingdom Metazoa; phylum Chordata; class Actinopteri; order Cichliformes; family Cichlidae; genus Neolamprologus; species Neolamprologus multifasciatus. The sequence goes on along the minus strand of NC_140446.1, from coordinate 8,844,180 downwards.
ACCAAATAGTGTTTTTTTTCCAATCTTATGTTTTCCAGTTTTGCTGGATTAGGGTTAGACTAAAACTAACTTAACTAAACTGTAGTCTTGGTTTCCTGTTTTGATAGGAGTGGCAACTGGTGTGGCTTTCTGGTAATTCAAGTTTCAATTTGTTATGTGTTCTTCTGCATACTTTAGTTGTGTTTATTTGCTGTTGTCTTCATAGTAGTTCAAAGAAGTCTGGCTGTTCTCCTCTGAACTCTGAGATCAACAAGGTGTTTTCACCCAGAGAACTGCCAGTGCTCCCTACCATTTTATGAATTATTTTTATTGTTTTATAATTTTATTATTGTATTGTGATGGGTTATTATCATTATTATTTGACTTATGGATGGCAAAAAGTAATTTTTTCATTCACAAAAAAACCGTTTTTTCAGTGCAGAAAAAAAGCTTCTATAGTAAGCTCTAGAGATGGTTGTGTGGGAAGATTAAAATCCCAGTAGATCAGCACTTTCTGAAATATTCAGGCATCAGCAACCGCGCCACACTTAAATACAAATAAATCTTCTTTCGTTGCCCATTCAGATGCTCAGTTTGAACTTCAGCAGGTAATCTTGACCATATCTATGTGTCTAAATGCATTGAGTTGCTGCTATGTGATTGGATGATTAGGTATTTGCATTAAAGAGCTGTTGAACAGATATATAATGAAATGACTGTATTTTCATTGGGTGCGGTAAGAATAATGTCATGTCTTACAAGTTCAATCTTAGCTTTTTTTGACTGATTTTTTAATTACTCCTTTATAAGCTTGATGAGTTTTGACTTACTTCACCGGGACCTTTGTCTCTCTGGTGCTGGAAATAGTGTAATTACAGAATTGAAAAGTGTGTGTGACACAAAAACAATAATAAAAAGTGACATAATATTTCTTAACACTTAAGGTAACTGTCTTTCTTATTGATGTGTATCTTTTTCACAATTATTTTATTAGAATATTTGGAGTTAGAATTAGGAAGAGGAAATTAAATCATAAAAAAAATATGTATTATTCCATTACTTAGCAGTCTGTCACACAATACTGATACTTGACCTGATATCAGTTTCACAACTACCTACCATCATATTTGTACTCCATAAACCCAAAAGGATTGTTAAAATGTGAAAGGCGATTCCACTCGCTCATATTAATGTTGTCCTTGTGCAGAAACAAACGTATGTTGGGAAGAAAACCCTTCTTGAAGTTCTCATCCTGAGAGTTTCGCAGTGATTGGGCACATGTCTGATAATCACAGAAATATTAAATTGTGAAATAGGTTAAAAGGATTTTGTGCCAGACTTATTTTAGAAACCTTTAGGAATAATTAAATGGAGTGAAACCATTAAGAAACCCAGTCAAATAGAAAATACAGGACAGTTACAGCAGAGGCAAAAGACTGACTGCATTGCTGAGCTCACTTCAGCGTTGCCAGCCCACACCCATCAAGTTAATTACTACATTTATACTGTTTCTGTCATACTGTGTCTTAGCATGCTTACTGTTGGTCTAGGTGGGGCATCCTGGTTATAGACATCATCAAAATCCCACTGAGGAGCCTTTGTGAAATTTCCTTGGTGGAGGAGAGGTATTGGAGTCTCAGCCACGGCTCCATGTGTAGAGTATTTCGGTTCTGTCACTGGGTTTGTTTGTGTTGAATCAACATTTTTTGCTGGGCTGGTTGTGGTAGACACAGAAAGCAGTGCGGTTGTTTTTTCTTTCTGTCCCCAGAGTTTAATATCAAATGAAAGGCTTTCCCATCTGAGTTGATGTTTTCCTGAGAAAGTTATCCAACTGAATCATAAATTTGACAGAAAAGCAGAAATGGAAACAGGACAAAAGGGAGCAAAAAGGAAAGTTCAGAATTAGCAAAACAGTTTATGGTTCCTTTTTTAAAAAACAAAACAAAATAAAACAAACTGCTTACCGTTTTGATAACTTTTCCTGAGATAGAATCAAACCCACAAAACAAACTGTCATTATAAGGAGCAACGAAAACATCCTGGATGTGTGGACTGCCATCGCTGTTGAGTGAAGGCTTTGCCGTTAAATTGAACACACATAGATACACATATGCACTCCCTTCTGGATTTGACTCACTGAAGTGACTGGGCTGGGCTACACCACAGTTTGCGGACAGATATGCAGTCAAATATATTCAGACACACAAAGCCAACCACACAGAGCTTAACAGCAATGTGGTTTGTTACACAACAATGGAACTTCAGAAACAGACATAACTCAGGGATGTTTGTACCTGTTATACATGTAGTATTTTAAAACTAAAATAAACAGCCACAGCATTCCTTTAATAACGTCGAAAACTGCAAAAAGGTTCATTTGGTTTGTCTTGTGAATTTGACCGTGTGTGGGTGCGTCCTGCCATCTCCCTGCCTTAGGTGCCACACTTTTTGTACAGCTGACTCTACTCAGGGGCAAAAAGTCTTGTTGGTTTTGTAGCCAGTGAGATGTGTGTGTGTGTGTGTGAGATGACTGCTTATTCCTGCTCAGTAGCGAGGAGTGTGTTTTTTTTAGTTCAATTAGTAATTCAATTATTAGAAAAAATCTTTAATTTAACGGGGGGCACCCTAGTTAGATTTTTTGTGCTTATTATATCTTTAATTGGTGATTCACTGTTATCTCACTACATGTTCTATGACATTACTTAAAGATACCACTAGGTGGCGCTTAACATAAACCCCCTTGGAGGCAAATCTGCAGAATAAATCCTGAAGTTGAAACTTCAAACAAGCTCATGATCTTTATTTTACTTGAGTCATTTTGAGAGTTACTAGTGCTCAAAATGACTCATAGGTAACAGTTGAAACAGTAAGGCTGTTGTCAACATGTGAAAGGAAAGTATAACGTTGTAAGTAAACGTGGTCATGCTAGGCTAATGGACTTGTTGTTAGTGGGGAAAGTGAGGCAGGCACCTCGCAGAGTGATACGTACTGCGCTTCAACATATTACCGTATTGTGTGTGTGTAACCTATTTTTAAGTTTTGTGGATATTGTACATGGTCATGCTGAGGATGTGTCGGCCAATTTCCACTGGAAATGCCTTTTGGTTAAACTGTCAGCAAGGAATTTGCACTGTTACATTTTTATATAACTTAACTTATAAACAGCTGCTTGTTTAAGTGAAAATACATTGATGGGGTTTATTGCACTAATAAAGTTGTGGAGTTGTAAAGTATTTTGTCTAGTGTCAATTATATCATCAGTTATATCGTTATCGCAAATTTTCAAATGTATATCAAGATAAATATTTTTGGTCATATCGCCCTGCTCTACTCACAATGATTGTGTGTATAATCAAACCTCATGTATTCAAGGAACTTCAGTAGGTGAGCAAACAGATTTAGCTGCTTTACATTAATATGTTTTTCTAAGGTTGTAAGTAAACAATGATCTGGGTTGAACATCACACAATGTATTGTTGCATCTGTTTTTCCATATTGTTGATGTGTTTTTTCATTAAGAAGCATATTTAATTAAAAATAAACATATTACATTGAGTAAGTAAAGCTAAAAACATTTGAACAATTTTGTTATTTTAATTTCAAATGCAACTATTAGGTATTGTACTGAAGTCATTTATGTTCTTTATGGGGCTACAGTTAATATTTTCTTAAACATAGTTAAGACATGACTCACAAACCTTGTGGGGCTTCTGACTGAAAAACTCCCAATACTGTAAAATTCCAGGTATACTTTATAATTACTCATAAATGGAGTAATTTTAGTTCTTTAAGCAGCTTTACATTTCCTCCAGCTAAAAGAAATCAGTTTGTCAAGGGGAGTGCGTGTCATGGAGAGCATCACCCAAAAGCAGGACTCGGAAAACAGGACTTTAAACTCAAAAACCGCTTTATTGGTTTTTTGGGGGGTTTTTTTTGTTTTTTTTGCCTGTCCCGTTTGGCTCTTTTGCCATCAGAATTATTGTCTAAAGGCAAAGAAAGATGCCCAACGGATTTACTTTACCAAATTGACCATCCCAGCTTTGCCGTAATGGTCCATTTGATTCACCTTTTATTGTTTATTTTATTTTCACTTGCTGAATACGGGACAGACTTGACTGGGGGAAAGAAAAGGGAGAAAGAAAGAGGGAAAGAAAAACAGCTGAGAAGAGGGATGGGGAGAAGGGCAAAAAACAAAAACCAACAGAATAAGCAGGAAAAAAAATACATATATCGATCACCTGGATCACCTGTTGAGAAAGAAAAAAGAAAACAAGCAGAAGAAAATGAGAGTAATAGAATAAACAACATCACAATGATATATGGGAATATGACAGTAAATACTAAATATTAAACATTATTGTGCAGCACGTAAGATCGACAGCACAGTGTGCTTTGAGGTAGGAGCCAAAAAGGGTGTAGTTTGTGAGCACCCGTGTGTACACCTGTGAGCATGGACGCGCTTGTTTTTTTTAAAAAAGGTTCCTTCATGCAATGATCTGCTAGAGGGTGTGGGGAGCCACAGCCCTGTCCACCAGGGCATGAAGCAGGTATGGAGGAGATCAAAACTCCAGACATCCAGAGGCCCCCAGAACACAAGAGACCAAGGAAGACCAACAGAGGGGCAGCCGTGCCGCTGTCCCAGAAAGAGCTGAGGAGAGTCCCAGATGAGGGGTCACTCAGCAGCCGCGGAGCAGAAGCCAGGGGGGGTTGCAGTGACGTGCCCGTGAGCTCCGCCTGAGTGACCGAGCCCCAGGCCGAGAGGCCGAGGGCACCCCACCTCCGAAGTGGCCCGAGCGAGCCCCAGGCTCCAGGCCCCGATAAGCAGCCGCCAAGGAGTGAGCCGGTGTGTACCTGGACGCCCATCCCCGGACACAAAGAACCACCAACGCACCGATGTCTGAGGGCGTCCGCCCCCGGCAGGGGAAGTGGTGGGGGGAGATAGGCCTCCAAACCTTGGAGGGCCTGAGATGTCCTCAGAGAGGTGGCGTCTGATACCCAACCTGACATATAGACACAGACATACAGGCACACACAGATACAAACATCCATTCCCACCCTCATGCTCTCATATGCAATTACTCAACACTCAACCAACGTGGAGACAGACATAAAGAGACGCTGTACACACAATCACACTCCCCAAGCGTACTCTACGAACCGGGTCTAGGTACCCTTGCCCCTGGAGGGGGGAACTGCACCCAGACCCAGGTGGTGCTACCCTTTTCCCTGCGGTGGGGAGAAGCAGACCGCCCCGACTCCGCAGCAGCAGGGAGGCTCCACATTCCAGACCCCAGTCGGACGGCCAACTCCTCCTCCTAGCCCCCTGGTGGAGCGGGAAGAGGGAGGCAGCTGGAGATGGGGAGGGAAGGAAGGGAGGGGCAAGTGACCCCTCCCTGGGGCCAGCTCCCCCGCTGACCCCAGTAAGCACCCCCATACTCCGCGACCCGCCAGGGAAAGGGGGCCCAGGCCCATCAGAACCGGGGACCAGTGCAGCAGCGCCGCCCAGCCCCACAGAGCCTGGGACAGTCCACCCAACCCCACCACAGAGAAAACTTCACCCACCCCATCATCCACTCATCTTCCAGACTACATAAGACAATAGACGCCCAGGCTGAGATCTTCCTCCACCTCTCCTGTATCTCCCCCTCTTGCAGAGAGAGTTCCTGAAGAGAGGAAAGCTCTGGGCCCCCATACACCCACCCGCCCACAACCCCGGCAACACACCAACCAGGACCCAAGCCCCCGAGGCCCGGCCAGGGCCCCAGGCCAGAGCCGGAGCGCCCCCAGAACCTCACGCCCGTCCCGGACCCACCCAGGGGCAGCCAGGCTACCAGGTCAGTAACCCCCGTCCGTCAGCACAGACCCTCCCCTAGCCCCGCTGCACGCAGCCACGAGGAAACCGTCACCTAAGAGCCAACAGAGCCCCTAATTGGCCATGACCGGTTGAGCCCCCCAAGGAAGATGCTCCCGGGGAACACCCCCGACGCCCTAAGCCTGTTCCTACCCCCACACCAATCACAACAGTGAAGGGGGGACCAAACTATGACCCCCCACCCCCACTAGGTGATGGAGCTAATCAAAGGAGCCCAGAGCAATTGATCTGATGTGGTGGCAGAGGCTGTATCAAGACTAATGTAATCTAATAGATAATTTCTATATTGGTTAGAATTAAGATTATTTTTATTTTTCCAGTTCATGAGGACTGTTTTCTTGGCTATACATAGGGCAGTGAAAACCATATGGGCTATATTCTTTTCTGAAGTGACATTAGCTGCCCAACAAACACACTAAGGGGGAAGTTGGAATGTTACATTTCAGACACTTTGATAAGTCTTCACATATCTCGCGCCAAAACTTCTGAACTGGTGGACAGAACCAAAGAGCATGGATATAATTGTCCGGTGAATTGGTTTGGCAGTGTGAGCAGTTGTTGGTAGACGTAAAGCCCATCTTGAACATCCGATGACCTGTATAGTGCACTCTATGTAGTATTTTGTATTGAATTAATTGAAGACTGGGATTTCTGATTAGATGAAAGGTTTTTAAGCAAATCTGAGACCAGAAGTTGTGGTCTAAGTTAACTGATAAATCCGCTTCCCATTTTGCAATAAGAAGTGATATTGATTCATCTGTTTTAGAAAGCATTCTGTATATTTTGGATAGTAATTTGGGGGGTTTTAAGAGTAAGAAATTGAACCACACTTGGTGGTGTTTGTAGTTCAACTTGACCCGGTTTAAATTTCTTTTTTATTATGGATTTAATTTGTTGATATTCTAAAAATCTTTTCTTGTTGATCCCATATTGTGTAACTAGTCTGTCAAATGAAATAAATTCTGTTCCTTCTAGTATATGTTCTACATATTTGATTCCTTTACCACTCCAATCTGAAAAGTTTATCATATTATTGTAATATGTCAGGGTTGTTCCAGATAGGTGTACGTTTGCATGGGATTAATGAAGACTCTGTCAACTTCAGAAACTCCCACCATAAACCGCTTTATTGTTGAAAACTTGTAAAAATAAGAAAATATGAGCCAAGTGCAAATTATCTAAATGAAAAGTATCATACAGCAAACCCCCAAGCTTAAAGGTGAACACAACAAAGAAGAAAGGACAATGTATACAGACCAGGTAATTAGGGAGATGAGAAACACCAGGGAACACAGCTGAATAGAATTTGAATAACTAGACAAGAAGAAGCAAAACCGAACATAACACACATAAAACTAGAGACTATAAAAACAAAACAGGAGGTGACTTACACTGAGACCAGGACTAAAATAGATTAACTTGAGAGAATTGGGACACGGACAACACAATGAAAGACACGACAGATGTAGGGGCACAAATGAGGAGACAGAAAGGTTTAAAAAAAACCAGAGACAAGACACACAAGTAAGCTGTCACATGGCAAGAGGTGAGGCAGACCTTGGATAGCTCACCAGTTTTCCACAGAGAGAGAAACGCAACCATTGACACTCACATTCACACCTATGGCCAAAATACTCTCACCAGTTAACCTAACCCAACTAAGTGCATGTCTTCATGCAGCATCAAAGGAAGCTGAAGTACCCGGAGAGAATCCACACAGACACAGAGAGAACAGGCACACAAAGAAACCCTCCAGTTATATGTTGGATGTGAACACTTCTTGCTGTGCTGACCACTGCACTACTGTGCTGCCTGACATGGCTCTTGAATATCTTCAGTAGTGTAGGTTTTATCCTTATGGGTGGACTCAGTGTTACTTTGGCTTTTCAGTCCCTGATTCTGGGTCCGTTCTTTGATAGAGCTTTATTATTCTTCTGTTGTGAAGATCTTTCCATGTATTCTTCTCCAAAATGTAGTCATGGTTGGCATAGAAATGTACTTTTGTTTTAATGTACTTGTGAGCATAGTAGTTGGAGTATTTCATGTAGTCATCAGTCATGAATCCATATGCATCCACCTGAGGATACAGAAAGAGAGAGAGAAAAAATCCTTACTTTTCAAGACATAGTTTGCAGAATACCTTAATACAGTTCCCATCAGGAAAAACAACAGCAGCAACAACAATAATAATAGGTCATAATAATAATAATTAATAAAATAATTAATGAAATAATAATTAATGAAAGTGCCTGACAGCACAATTCCAGAAGACTGATGGTTGCTTCTTCTCTATAAAAAGAACATAGCAGCACATTTTAATTTACAAATTGCATGTGAATGACCCAGAAAGACTTCAGAAATACTGTTCAATTTGGGCAGACAAGACAGAGTGGAGAATTTTGTCCATAATGTACAATGGCACATTTAGGAAAACAAACAAACAAACACAGCACATTATTTTTCATATTATAAACACCTCATACCAACAAGCAAGACTTTAGCTTTTAGGACAGATGAGTTACGCTGTATTTTTCAGCCACAGTGCCTGGGCACAATCATTTAGTTGAGTACAAAAAAATAATATAAAAAAACTCCTGCACGTTTTTAGTTTATAACCAATATTCTCAGTGCACCGAATGTATAGGAGAATGACTGGAAAATTAAGGTGTTGCAATGGCCCAGTCAACGTAAAAAAAAATGCTTCAAACTTTAATGAACTGAAGCAACATTGCAAAGATGAGTGGGAAAAAAATTCCTGAAGAACAATGTGAGAAACTTTGGTTATTGCTGGTAAAGACGATTCTAAAAGGTACCGAATCATGTTGAATAAATGATTACTTGGTCTAATATGTCACGTGGTGGCATTGTTCATCTGGGTTTATTTACGTAATTTCAAGATTGCTTTTTTTTCAAGATTCGTTTGTTTTGTGGTTTGACTGTGACATATAGATGTCATCTACTTTGCAGAAAACATGTGTTAAATAGCTTCTTTTCATTAAAGAGCTGCTTTGAAGCTTTTAGTCTGTGTATTGTCTATATAGGTGTGGAAACAAATACCTCTTACACAGAAATGTAAAGGTAATATTAACTCACTGTGTCACAAATATGCAAAGCCAGGAAGAGAGTGAATGCTCCATTGGTTGGTCTGACTATTGCCCAGAATCTTTTATTCAGATTAGGTGACTTTAGGAACCTGTGATTAAAAAACAAACAAACAAAAAAATAAAAAATAAAAATACTGGAAGGGTTAAGAGACAATCTGAAAATGAAAGAAGGAAAACTTGCACAATAAATACACATGATGGTGACGAGGGAAGTGGAAATACACGGGGAACACAGTTGGGAGGAGTTAATCGAGAACGGAGCAAAACAGAACACACTAAACACAGGACCCAACACTGTCAAAGTAAAACACTAGTCGCAGACAAGAACACACGGCCTAACATGAGGCCGGGAAGGAGGAACCCAAAGGGGAACAAGAAAGACTGGGGAGACAAACAGAGGAGACACAAAGAGGGTAATACGGAATAATTAAGAAAGAGGAGACATGGAGGGGGAAAGAGAGAAGAGATGGACTGGGGAAAATGTATAGGAAAGCACATGACAGAGAGGGAAGAGATGGAATAAAAAACAAGGAGGGAAACATGTAAACGGAAAAAGGAGACGAGGCACATCGACAAGATAATTTCCGGCTAGTTGATATCACCGAAAATAGGGACATATGAAAACCAAATAAGATTTTGAAATCCATAATGTATTTCAATTGACTGACTGGAAGTCCCAACCATAACTTTAATGATTCCCAACAGAGCTGAGCAGAAGCTCAGAAGATTCACTCTCCCAGGATTGAGTTAACTTTAAGAGCAAACTTGTTCAGGAAAGACAAACAATTATTAGATGATGAAACAATGTGAATTGTTGCCTGTTTCTATGTTGGCCCTGGGATGCACCAGTAATCTGTCCAGGTATGGAACCAGCTTTTCTGCAACCTTATTATATTATATTATATTATATTATATTATATTATATTATATTATATTATATTATATTATATTATATTATATTATATTATATTATATTATTACCAACATCTGCTCATATGTATCACAGTATGCTCATAGGAGTCTGACCTGTTCTTCACGTATCGGAGGAAGTCCTGGTGTAGAACGTAGAATCGGCTCTCATTGTACTGCCCTGAATAGTAGGTCCCTGGCCTGGTGAGGTGAAAACACAAGAGAGAGGAGGGATAATTGATATTATTATTAATTTTAGTTGTTGTTTTTTTTTTTTTTAAATAAAAGGAAATACAATTGTCCATTAAACCCTAAAAGAAAAAGTAGATAGGAACTCAAGTTGCTTTAGCATTTTCCAGAGTGCATTTGTAGAGTACATCTGCTAATAATGAGGCACCTGTGAACATCTCACTTGTGGGTGTAATCAGCAGTGACATGTAGGAGCCACGAGGAAGGCCATGGATTTTTACCAGTTAGACAAAACCCCAGCTGGTAAATTGTCTCTAGTTCTTCTCTACTCTCACCTCTGAGCTGCGAAGGCTGCTCTTAAAAGATTGTCTAATGACACTATAAACCAATTGGAAAAATTGAGATTTGTCAAAGCAGGAGAAAAAATTTGATAATCACCATTTCTTGTGGTGTGGGCCACTAGAGCCCTCATGTCCTTTGAAAAGACCCTCAAGCCATCGGAAATCTCTCATTGCCTCAGGAATCAGCACATATTTTATTCCCTGCCAAGAGAAAAATTATGGAGCAAAATAATCTTTAGTCTGTGGAGAGTATAAACAATATCACACTGTTGTCTTGTAAGTTTTACTACCTCATCATGAGGGGCAGACTTGTATCCGTACTTCCCAAAAAAATAAGGTGATGCGGTGATGGAGTGCTCTGTGTGAACGTACACTGATGTTCTATTTCCTACATCTTCCTCATAACCTTCGATAACGGCACCGTTCATCCTGCCAAACAGACACAATTCAGAAAGTTGATCTTTGGTTCATTTTACGTTGATTTAATTGTAATGTTCAAAATCAGTCACTAGTTAAAGCAACAGCATTCAAATTGAAGGTAGTGTGATATAGCTTTCATCTTATTATGCTTTTCGTTAGTGTCTGTTATATAGCAGCCTTTGTGCAAGGATTTCCTAAATGCATTCCCATAAGGTACAAGAGATTTCTTTTTTTTTGAAATTAAAAAAAATAGATAACTCAAAAGTATAAGTATGTTAAAAATATTGGTTGTTATCTCAAGATTTAAATTTAATAGCTAGAAATTTCAACTTTTGAGTAGGGATGCAAATGTTTGTGCAGGTTGGAGATATTTCCTGTTGGTATTTTCTGTTTTTTGTGTATTGGTGTCATTATTCAAAAAAGTAAGAATCACATATATTACACAGAGCACATGTCCTGTCCGGCATTGTAGCAATCAGAATTATTGTCTGAAAGCCTAGAAAAATGCCTAACAGGTTTATTTTTCTAAGTAGACCATTGCAGCTTTGGCTATATATATCTACTTGATTGTCATTTTTATATTTTTTATTTTTATTATGTTTATTTATATTTTTTTGTTTGTTTTCATTTTGAGTTATTACAATCAGAATGGACAGGACCGGGGGACAGGAAAGAGAATGAAGAGAGTTAACAGAAGGAGAAGGGAAGAAAAATAGAGGAGAAGATGGATAGAGAGAGAAAAGACACAGTAAAACTGCTTGATCATGTTACGAAATAAATATATATTCTTAGTGCTTATTTTCTGTTTATATTGTTTTATAGAGGCCAGAGTAGGAAAATGCCATTGTGACTAGAATCTGAGCCAAAAGTACTGACAGGAAACTGCACGCTTTGTGCAGAGAACAAGAAGCGTGCAGACAGAAAGTAAAAACTAAGCAGAGTTGTTTTGACCGAAACTGTGTGTGATGTATAGCAGAACTATAAATATGCCTTTGGCTTGCAATGCTTTTAGACCTGTGTGTGCGTCTTTGTGTCTACAGCTCTCCGTTTCCGGAAATGTACAATAAAGATTATTTTTTGAGCTTGACCACACTGAGTCCGGGGTCTTTCTCTGTCGTTAAAAGAATTCTAAAGAACCGAATTCGATAATCACCTGCTGATACAAAAAACCCCAAAAAAACAAGCAAAAAAGAAGAACCAACATAAGCATCAGTAACAGTAAATAATACATTTTCAATGTTACTGAGCAGCATACAGTACTAATAATGCATATGTTTAGAAGCAGCAGTCAACCAAGATGTACATGTACACCCAGGTGTAAATGGCAGCTGGATAGTGTAGTGGTAAGACTACACACCTTTGTGTAGTTTGATTCCCACCTGGTATCTTGCAGAAACCAAGCCCTGGAATGGCGCAGCTACATCTGCAGCCTGTCCGTAACTCAGACACAAGCATTTCACTACATTTTGTAGTCTGTATGTGACAAATAAAATTGTTTAAAAATTCACCACTGTGCTCTTGTCCTTTTGTTTAATAAAACTAACTGTAATGTCCATATCCATGCCATGAGTTCTTCTGAGTTCTTCTGGGAATTGTGGTTTTCTGTTTGTATTATATTTATTGTTCCCAGTTCTTAGGTTTCTGTTCCTGGTATCTGTTCTGGTTCTGCGTCTCATGTTTCAGGGTCTCAGTGTCGAGTCTGCATCTCTGTGTCTGTCTTGTATTTCGTGTTTTACTTTGGAGAGTCTTGCTTCCTGTGTTCAGTGCATTGGGTTTTGTTTCCCCGTTGTCCCAGTGTTTCACTCTGCGTACCTTTGTGTTTTACTCTTGATGATTTCATGTCTCAGGCTCCTTGTTCCCGGTTGTCAGGTTTTGCTATGTTTTCTACGTTTAACTTCTTCCTTTAGCTGATCCCAGCCTAGGTTTTATTAGTGTTTTCAGTCCCCCCTTTCACTGTTGCTTTTATCTCATATCTCCAGAGTGTAAAAACAAATGCTTTAGCAAGCTGTTGTTCATTGCTGTTTATTATAGCGATCAGAAAAAAATATACTTTAAAAGTACAGGCCTCAGAGTCACACTGGGCTGCTTCTGCCACCACCAGTGGAGATGTAAGGATGAGGTGGAGGAAGATGAAATTAACCTGTTTCAATATCTATAAGAAACAAAAAATTAAAAATTAATTCACCCCAATGGTGATTTTATTCAAGTTCTAACCCTTTTTATTGGTCTTCAACAGACTTCCATTTAAAGAAAGGAAACTTGTGACAGAAACTCATTTTTTGATGTGTCATTATAATATCATTAGTTAAAATCTCTTCTTCAATGCCCTTAGTCATTTTGAAATCAGTTCCATAAATAAAATGAATATTTTGGAAGAGACCTACACATCAGCATGAATATGAGAGTAGAAGAAGTTGAAACAGTAAACAAAGAAAACTGTTGCAACATCTCTTTCTGAGATGAATCTGTGAACTCCTGTAATAATAGTTCATTGAAATGATGGTAAAGACCAACACAGTCATACAATAGTGCCATGTTGAAAAAGATCAGTTGGTGGACAACAAGCGGAAATAACACTGAAAGTAATACCACTGTTCATTAGAATGACAATGGTGAGCATAAAGTAGTGATTCCATTGTTAAGCTGGTTCAGGAACACCACACTGTGTCCGAGGGATGGACCATCAATCATCCTAAAGATATTTCCTCATTTGGTGTTTTCATTATGTGTTCTAAAACTCCATTAATTCATCTTCTCTTCTTTTCTCTAGAGTACGAAGTTAAATTTATATTTTTAATACATGATATTTAAATTTGCAAGTCAGAACAACCAGGATGTTGCCTAAATATCATTGTGGCAACATCCTTGTTGATTCTGGTGTTGAAGACTATGTTATTATTTGCAAATGTTAAGTGTGAACCTCTTCCTTGTACGAATCCTGTTTGTCCGTCACGCATCCAATGAACTGTATGATCTGCAAACTTAACAGTGGTGCTGATGTTATAGAAAAATTGATATTTGTGTGTACATAGCATACAGAAGAGGATGTTGACTCTACGATGGAGCTCTTTGTTTGCCCGGCCTGACAGCTTGAGAGCGGTCGGTGAGTAACATATGTCAATCAGTGCATGATGTTTGTCCACCACTTTATTTGAAATGGTGTTACATGGACCTGAAGTTCAAATAGAGCATCTGGACCTGTTGCGTTTGTCTAGGGGAGTAAGGGCTTCATCGAGAATCACAAAGTTAATGTATATGCCTTTAGACATATATGTATATATATATATATATATATATATATATATATATATATATATATATATATATATATATATATATATGTATGTATGTATATGTATATGTATATGTATGTATGTATATATATATATACACATATTTCAGCCACCTGGTCCTTACTCAGAACTTCTGATTTTCTCAGACATTTATCTGCTTTAATGCTCAGCTCAGATCAAATATAAAAGAACCCACCCACCAATTTAAATTTGTTTAAATTTACAATAATGCATTACACAGCAGGGGCTAATGCATCTGTCACAGTAGATGTCTCTCTGAAAGTGCGGTAACTACGTTTAAGGATATAATTCCTCCACTGTTATCTTCCTCAATTCGTTGTGCCACCACAGAGCAGAGCAGCCAGCTGAACTCTACTCTCACAGTTGATCATCTTATTAATAGTATTACATCTTTACTACGTAACACTCTGGATACTGAGGCTCCTCTGAAAAAGCCTCAAATCAGAAGTACTCATAGGCTGGAGAGGAAATGGGATCTCACTAAATTAGAAGATCTTCATTTAACCTGGATAAATAGTTTGTTGCTTTATGGGAAAAGAAGAAGAAGAAAGCATTCAAAGTTACATTCAAAGCTAGAACCTTATTACTCATCACTGATTGAAGAAATATTATAGAACACATATTATAGAAATACACACTTGATATATACTAGGTATATATTTCTGCTGGATTTTTGAATGTTGTGTGTCCCTAGAGATTACATCAAATCTAAGTGATTGCTGTGCTCTGCACCAAACGGCAATGAGATTTTGAGACATTTGACCCTTACAATTCCCTTCAGTTTAAAGAACATTAACAACAGGTTTGTTTTATACCTCTTACGTACCGAAAAACGTAATCGTGAGCATCGATCTCTGCACCCACTTTTGAGCCGTTCAAAATTCCTGCAGTACCCACCACAGCACAGTGAATACAGCCATCACCACCTAGTTTTGGGAGGAGCAGTGGCTCTTTTGGCTTTGGAATCAGCTTCACTGAAGCCATCACTTCTGCAAACGAAAAGAAACACATGAGTACAGACATACATTTAACACCATGCATAATTCATAGCACTCTCTTCTGTAATAAGTATAATGGTTTTATATTAGTCGCATATGTATTCCCCCATACTTCGACACAATAACTCAGATAGGGTAAAAATAATGAAAAATCTAATATTTGCATTGCCTTGTAATCTAATATATATATCGCATTACCCAGGATATAAATAAAGATGGCCAATAAAACTTTTGGCCATCTTTTTTTAAACATGTTCAATATGAGATTTTCATGTTAACTTGTCATCCACTATTACACCCAGAAAATGGAATTCTGTAACTCTTTCGATCAATACTCCATCTATAGATGATACTACCTCTTCCTCCTTTACACGATTTCCAAATATCATAAACTTTGTTTTTGCCAAATTCAACGATAACGTATTTACATCAAACTATTTTTTTAGTTTTTACATTTCAATAACCAAAATTTTAGCCAATTCTTTCAACTTTTCTCTAGAACAATAAAAAATTGTGTCATCTGCAAATGTTGTTTATATATAAATTAAAACGTTTTGTTCCTAAAACAGAACCTTGAAGCACCCCACATTCTATTTTCATTCTTTCAGATGAGTTACCTAAATACTGCACACATTGAAAAGTATTATCTAAGGAACTTAACCAGTTCAATATAATTCCTCTCACAGCATAAGTACTTAACCTGGAAATCAAGATGGAGTGTTGCAGAAAATAGGTTTAAATGTTAAACAAATTTCTTCCAGTCAGAGAATGTTGCATATAATTAAATTTTTGCTTGATGCATAAAGTTAAAAGATTAAAACTAATAAAACAAGTTTTAAAAAGAGACTTTTTCATTTGATTACATTTTATATGATGGATTATGCAGAAAAAGTAGAATTGGGCTGAAAGATCTATCGCTTTATCACCTATTCAGGTTGTAAATCGTGTTTTTAAAAAGTAACTAAGTAATTAATTACTTTTGAAAATGAGTAATCAGTAAAGTAATGGGATTACTTTTTGGGGGAGTGTAATCAGTAATTAGTTACTGATTACTTTTTTCAAGTAACTTGATCTTAATTTAGTGTTGTATGAATAATTTCATGTGTCTTAATACAAGTTCAAACTTCACTTTCTTTAACTCATCATTTAATTAATCCTTGGTGAGCTTTGGCCTGATTCACCAGGAACTTTTTACTACAGAAAACTGTAGATGACACAAAAAACACTGCTTAAAGGTGCCATAATATATATATTTTTAACACCAACAGTATCTGTCTTTATTATAATATCAGGAGTCAGAAACTGGAAGAAGAAATTAAATAACAAAAAAAATCTATTACTTAGTTGCTGATCAAGCTCACATATATACTGATATTTAATCTGGCATCAGTTTCACAAACACCTACCATCATATTTGAACTGCATGAACCCAAAAGGATTGTTAAAATGTGAAAGGCGATTCCACTCGCTCATGTTAATGTTGTCCTTGTGCAGAAACAAACGTATGTTGGGAAGAAAAGCCTTCTTGAAGTTCTCATCCTTAGAATTTCGCAGTGATTGGGCACATGTCTGATAATAACAGAAATATTAAATCATGAAATTGGTTCAAATGATTTTGTGAAAGCTTTATACCCCGAGGAAACAACAAACACAACAGTTACAGAAATTTGATGAATAATTAAGAATTATGTATTTTAATTAAAGGAGTGAAACCATTAAGTGAAAGCAGACTGACTGCATGGCTGAGCAGCCTACAGCCATCAAGTTAATTACTACATTTGTCCTGTTTCTGTCATATTGTGTCTTAACATGCTTACTGTTGGTCTAGGTGGGGCATCCTGGTTATAGACATCATCAAAATCCCACTGAGGAGCCTTTGTGAAATTTCCTCTGTAGAGGAGAGGTATTGGAGTCTCAGCCACAGCTGTTTTTTCTTTCTGTCCCCAGAGGTTAATATTAAACGAAAAGTTTTCCCATCCGAGTTCATGTTTTCCTGAGAAAATTGTCCAACTGCAACAACAGCAACAGGACAAAAGGGAGCAAAAAGTTCAGAATTAGCAAATTAATACATAGATATACATAGATAGATATGAAAAAAAATTACCTTTTTGATAAAGATTCCTGGGATAGAATGAAAACCACAAAACTAACTGTCATTACAAGGAGCAATAAAAACATCCTGGAGATCTGGGATGCCATCGCTGCCAAGTGAAAGCTTGCTGGTCAATTAAACACACATGTATGCACACAAAGCTGACACACTCTCACTGATGTGAATGGGCTGGGCTACACCACAGTTTGCAGACAGATAAGCAAACTGTGTGTATTTGTATTGTATTTGTGTGTATTCAGCCACACAAAGCCACACACACAGATATTAGCAACAATGTGATTTATTACACAACCAACTTCAGAAACAAACATAACTCAGAGTTTATATCACTTATATCTGCAATATATTTTAAAAGTAAAATAAACAGCATTCCTTTAATTTCTTTTAGGATTCATTCATATATTAACCTGCTCAGTGTGAGAATTGATCCAGTCTAGTTTGGTTTTCCCTTCATGTGGATGACAGGTGGTCAGAACAACAAAATCAAAGCAGTAAAACACAATAAATCAGAAAATTGGGAGAGCACTGTCCAGCCACGTTGAATACTGCAAAAAAGTTCATTTGGTGTACTGGAGACGTTTTTTTAGTAGTTTTTAAGAATAAACGGTCGTAGTGAGCATCTATGACACGACAGGGCTCTCAGATGGAGTAGAGTCGGAGCTGCTCCTCTATGTCTCCCTCTGACACCTCCCCAAAAGTCTCCTTGTTCTCTTTCAGTAGCTGAAAGATTGCAGTCAGTTGCTCATGCTGCACCCTGGGAAGAAAAGACCAAAAGAAATACTGAGAGGTGAAAAATGCAAACAATCCTGGACATGTTGGATTACTTTCAAAGACTTTATTTACACTATTTAGTTCAATAATATACTCAAATAACCAAAACACACAACACTCAAAATAGGAACGGTTTTACAGGTGGAGGCCACTGACGATTGACTCTATGAGAGCTGGACAGGGCCGTAGAAAGTTATTAACCCATCAGTAGGACCTGTATCTGCTCTGTTGTGGATGCAGGAACAGTATAAGCATTCCCAGAACCCAAAATATCGGCAAGCCACTGGTGTGACTGTCTTTGACCAAACAATCAGAAACATGCTTCATGAGGGTGGCCTGAGCAATGTGGAGCCCAGCTGGCATTTGCCACAGAATACTCGAATTGGCAGGTCCACCACCGCTGCCCTTTGCTTTTCACAAATGAAAGGAGGTTCACACTGTGGGTCTGGAGAAGCTTAAGAAAACAACATGTTGCCTGTAACATCATTCACCATGTGTGACTTGAGGATGGGTCAGTTATGGTCTGGGAAGGCATATCCATGCAGGGAGGCATGGACCTTTGTAAGACTAGATAATGTTACCCTGACTACCGTTAGGTATTGGGATGAAGTTCTTGGACACATTGTAGGATCCTACACATATACAGTAGGTCTGGGGTTCCAGCTGGTCCACAACAATGCTAGGCCTCATGTTGCAATAGTATTCAAGATTCAATAAGTTTATTGCCATGTGTACCGCAAAACAGAAATAGTTATGCAGAGCAATAAAACTCATACATTCATACATTGCAGGTTCCTTTTACACAACTAAAAGAAAGTCATAAGTAATACAGGGCTTTGTAGCACTTGTAACTTATGTAGCTTATGTGTAGGTGTAATCAGAATTTAAAGTACAAGTAGTTGGAACACAATCACAGTGATAATATATACAAAGTATGCAATATTAAGGTGTACATGTAAAGATATGTACAAAAACTGCAAATTTACAGGTTAATATAAATGTAAAAAATGGCAAATTTACATTTATGGATAATTAAAGTTTGACAGTAGTCTGATGGCCTGTGGACAGAAACTGTTGTTTATTCTGGTTGTCCTTGCTTTCACACTCCTGTAGCGTCTGACAGATGGCAGGAGTGTGAACACTGTGTGCTCTGGGTGGGTGCGGTCCTTGACGTTGTGTGCCCTTTTCCTGAAATGAGTGTTGTAAATGTCCTGTAGTGGTGGGTGAGGTACTCCACAGATGAGTTGTGCTGTTTTAATGACACACTGGAGAGCCTTTCTGTCCTGAGTGGTGCTGTTCCCACACCACACTATGATGGAGTTTGTCAAGATACTCTCCACTGTGCACCTGTAAAAGCTGCTGAGAAGTTTGGGTTTAATTCAAATTTTCTCAGCTTCCTTAGGAAGAAGAGTTGTTGTTGAGCCTTCTTGGTGATCTGCCGTGTGTTATGGGTCCAGGTGATATCCTCACTGATGAGGGTGCAGAGGAATTTGAAGGTCTTCACCCTCTCCATCCGAGTCTTTTTGATGTGTAGTGCAGCGTGCTGGTCTCTCCTCAGCCTTGGGTCAAAAATAATCTCCCAAGTCTTCTCAGTATTTAAGGAGAGATTATTTTCCAGGCACCAGGACACCAGCTAGGCCACCTCTTCCCTGTAAGTAGTCTCCTCTTCACCAGTGATCAGCCTGACGATGGTTGTGTCATCAGCAAACTTAATGGAGGAGGTCTTGCTCTTGGAGTGGACGTAGTCATAGGTGAAGAGGGTGTACAGGAGTGGACTGACTGAGGTCTGCCTTTGAGGAAGTCCAGGACCCAGCAACGGGGGGGGGGGGGGGGGGTAGTGTTAGTCCAAGAGTAGACAGCTTCCCCACCAGTCTGTTTGGGATGACGGTGTTGAATGCTGAACTGTAGTCTAGAAACTATATTCGAACACAGGTATCCTTATTTTCGAGGTGTGACAGGGCTGTGTGGATGGCAACATTAACAGCAGGAGTCCCCAACTCCAGGCCTCGAGGGCCGGTGTCCTGCAGGTTTTAGATCTCACCCTGCCTCTGGAGAACGGCAAGACATGTTGAGGAGGTAATTTAGCAATTTGAATCAGCTGTGTTGGATCACGGACACATCTAAAAACTGCAGCACAGCCTCGAGGCCTGGAATTGGGGACCCCTGATTAACAGCGTACTTGGTAGAACGATTCCTCCAATATGGAAATTGCAGAGGCTGAAATGTGTACGGGATGACTTCATTGATATGGAACATGACTATCCTCTCAAATCACTTTATTACAATTGAAGTGAGTGTGATGGGGCAATAGTCATTCAAACAGGTTATGGATTTTTTTCTTGGGGAGGGGCACTATGGTGGTGGACTTGAAGCATGTGGGCACAGCTGACTGGGTGAGGGACAAATTGATAATGTCTGTAAACACCACAGCTCTGAAGAGCAGACCCTCAAAGCACAGCCGGGGATATTGTCAGGGCTGGCTGCTTTTCAGGGGTTAGTCCTCCTCAGAACCATGTATAAAACTCAGTTGATGTCACAGTGAATGAAGAGCTCTGTGCTGCCTCCACTGGTGGAATCCCTCTGTGATAGTTGATGTTGAGGGTGTCGAAGCGAGCGTAGAACTCAGAGCGCGTTGCAAACAGATCTGCCACAAGGGGCGCCATGTAGTATGGAGGGAATTCATGGAAATGAAGTAATTAGCCCCTTTTCCATTACTACCTACTCGGTTCAACTAGCCATGGTTTTCAGGAATTTTCATTACATCACAGCACATGGCACTAGGTACTAAAATAGTACCTGCTCAGCTGGGGTTGCAAGCGATCTGAGCAAGTAGTAAAATGTGAAGTCATCAGACTGCATGCCGCTGATTGACTGGTCAGTGGTGTCACTTGATGAGTCATGAGAGCGAAAATCAGAATTGGCATTTTTGAAACCCGGGAATGAGGCACCATATTTTTCAGACTATAAGGCGCACTTAAAATCCTTTTTATTTTCTCAAAAATTGACAGTACACCTTATAATCCGGTGCAGCAGATATATCATTGCCTCAATGTCCACCTTTGTTATAGCAACCACCATGCACATTATGTGGTACTCAATTGTAATGGAAAACCAACTGATCCGAGTCGAGTCGTGGCAAGTTGTGGTGAGCTGATCAAAAAAAAAAAGGGGGGCTATTGATATTGATACCACTGACTGCCCCTCTGCTTTGCTGACCTAAATCCAATGGAGAATACTTGACTTCAAAGTAAAAGTTACATCTACAATCAACATGTTTTAAAAAGTGCTTTTTCTTTCATTTCAGGTGTTGCATTTCTTTGAGTGTGAGTAGTGAGCAAATGTTTGCAGACTAGTCGGCATCTTTCATGCAAACTATGAGTGCCTAAAGCAATCTGCTTGCTGAACCAGAAACATTTTCTATGACCAATTTCATAAACCAAGAGCAAGCAACCTCCAGTCACCACTTCAGAATCAGTCAGGGCACTTTTCCTATAGCGACCATTTGTTACCAGACGGTTGTTGATCGGTCTGTGGGACTGGGTCCTTAAATATTTACCAGATGGAAGGACTAAAAAGTCATTAACAAATCCAAATTATCAATAGTTTGCAGGGTTGCATAATCTTATTTGCGATTCTGCAGAAAGTTTGTAGCAATTCTAATATAGTGAAGAGTGCAAAAGCTTTGTAGGGTGTTCTCAACTGCAGTTTTTAGTCAGTTTAATTTTTTGATTAGTTTTAGCAATCTGACTAGAGTGAAGAATAAAACAACTGCAACAAGAGCCTCCGGAAATAGGGGTCTCTGTTCAGCTCCAAACAATCTCCAGAGCAGTTTGTTTATGGTGAGAACATGATCTGACCTCAATCCAATCCAGCCACCATATAATTTGCAAATCTGAGATTTTTACCTTTCCCCAGTCATCCCATATGCTTTGCATTCTGGGATGCAGCAGTGGTACCATGTGCAGAATACACAAACAGTCAGTGCAGGCTAGCAATAGTTGTCAAATGAATGTAAATTCTCAGTTTTCACTAGGCCAGAACATGGCACCTTCTTCCTGTTTTCTTTTGTTGTTGCTCCCAACCTAGACATATGTAGGCAGACTGAACATCCTCCCATGGTTTGCAGTCATGAATTTTGGCTCTGCAGAAATTTGCTTAGAGATAAAAGAAACCACAACAAAAACCTACAAGGCTACAGACTCATCAACTGACTTGGACCAGCATATGTGAGCTCTAGGCATCAACATTTTTACTGCAAATGTTATACTACTACTGCAACTAAGAGAAAGGAGGGAACAGCAGAAATAATTGTGAACTTCTAACAGGTAAAAGTTATAAACACAAAGACATTGAATGTCATATCTTGTAGAAAATTATTTCAATAAAAACAACATTACCAGCATCAATGTGACTTTGTATCAGTTCAGACTGTCTAACATTTAATGACTTATAATTGATTCCTGAATATTTTATGAGATGACTGGGGTTGCTTGTCTCCACAGGTCCTTGTGTTACATTATACTGACTCCACCGTGTGGCAGAGGAGAGGAAATTCCTGGAAGGATCAAACACTGGAGATACAATCAACACTTGTTGTGACACCTGAGGATCACACGTCTAATGTGGAATAAAGGGGCAGCAGGAGGAGTGAGAGTGTGATCAGGTAAGCAACGCTCCACAGTTACATCAGTCGCTTAATGGCCAATGAAGCTTAAAGAGCTGATTAGTCAGAAAACACTGCTGAGGTCAAGTTTGACGTAGTTTTCATGCAATGGCCAGAAAGTGACTCTTCTGGGACAAGCAGGTGACAATGAGTCATACTTTACCCAGTTTGCTCCTTTTTCAGGATTACAGACAGTTAAAGTTTGTGGTGAAGTATATCCTGCAATGATAAGAGCAGGGCATGCAGAAAAAAAACTATTATTTTTCACCCAGCAGTGCTAAAAAAAACAAAAACAAAAAAAACTTGAAGTGTTTTTTTTTTTTTAAGTTGAGTGCCATTCATCCATCAGCTAATGCCTGGCAAAGACTCAATCTCGCCTTACTCAGTCTAGCCTAAAGCTGTGCAGTGATACAGGAGCTAAAGATGGAAGGCTCAGAGTGTCAGTCTAAAGAGGCACAACCACACGTGAGGCAGCGTAGATAAGGTTAGAGGGAGGAGGGCGCTGAAAAAGCAAAATAGATGAAAAACACACATTTAGTTAAGATTGTTTTTAGAGTTACAAATGTTAAACTAAGGAGTGATGACATCCAATTCTGAGATTTTAATTTGCAATGTTATAAATAGATGTTTTATTTACCATAAGAAAACATTTTATGATGCTTTAAGAATAAAGTGCAAGCCACTAAACGTGAACCTTTAAACGCTCTAACAGCCTGATTTCTGTTTAAAAGACATAGATTCCACATACAGGCAAAACACACAAAAAAATGGATGTGGCTTTGGATTGTGTTTCCTAACAACACCTTCAAGCATGCTGGGGTGGTCAGCTTCAAACCAGTGCTAGCTATGCCATGTTAAAGACTGCAGTTAAATCAATCAAAAGTTCTGCATGGAACCTTTAATAAAAATGATTTCCGGTCACCAGGTTGTGTACAGGTAAGTGTCATGATGGACAGTTTTGGAGAATAATAATTGCTTGTTGCTGATTAATAAATTGCCTTTTTCTATAGGCTGAGCCTTGAAATGGGTTTTCATATTTGTAGTTTTCACTGACCTCTGCTCCTCCTCCAGCTCCTCTTTGGTCATCATCTTTTCCATGTGGTGGGATCGTGCCTTTCCTGGGACGTACTTCAAGGAATTATTTGCATTTGATTCCACCTTTTCTGCTGAAACAGAACCAATTTTGATTAAAAACAAACAAACAAAGGCCAAAAAACAAAAAAGGAAATCTAAAATATTTTGCTCTTTCCAAGTGAGTAAAAGTGCATACCATTCATCCCCGCTCTTTCTGATGCTCCTTCAGTTTGGGGGTAAGAAAAAGCACACTTTAGGAGCTGTGTATCAGAAAGCCCAATGAGCGACCTTCGGCCTGTCCCTGATGAAGCATCGGATGATGACTCTGCCTCTAAGATTGTATTCCTAGATCCAGGCCTGGACCAATCAGCCAGGGTTTCCAGTTCTTCAGATTGAGGGTGGGAGTGTGCTTCCTCCTGTTAGATAATTAAGGGATAAATGAGGAAAATCATATCATACTTTTCAATGTTTTCCTCACAGACAGTGATGTCACTGATGAATTTACACACTCAGTAAGCACATCCTGGATTTCCCACACAGTTGCAACCCAAAATGAGGGGCCTAGTGGTAGTTGTTTTTTTTATTAAGTTAAAAAACAACTACCACTAGGTACAGTTTATACTTCTCATTTTCTTGACTGATCAAATCATCTCTTATTTTTGAATTATTGCCAAAAACTATCAGGAATGATACACCTACTATGATAAGAGTTAGAAAAACCTTTATTATTCACATTTGAGATTCAACTTTGGCTCAAAGTAAGCATTTTATCAAAATTTATACTGAATACTGTCCAATCAGCTGACATACGCAGCTGTCTACAAAGAAGGTGAAACATCTTTGTGAGGAAAAGCTACAACTTTAAAATTCTGATTTTACGTTAATGCATCAGTACTGATATTGTATTCACATGTAACGTTGTAAACACTAATAGATCAGAATTAGTGCATTTTTTACACAATCTTTAAGTTTACGGTCATTTTAAATCGAGAATCATAGAAATAAGGATCTAAATGTTTTTCTGAGCTTCTATACTTGGGTTCGAGTCTCTCAGTGGGAGGGACAGTTGTGAAACAGATTGTGGGAGATCTACGCAGACCTCTATCTGTGTTTACACTAAATGACAGGCGGATTACAGACAGGCTACTTACAGAAAGCACAGATTTCACTACATCCCAGTGATCGTGTGAGCTCCCGCTGATTTCGCACCAGTCGTCCGCCTCCTTCTTCTTTTTCTTATCGGGTAGATGGCCATTCTGTTTCGGCCCGGATTGATCTAATCCTCTGGTCACACCATCTCTGTGTCCGAAATAACTCCGCGCATTTGCAAAGTCTGCTGCAGGCGAAGAGCCGTTAAAAAGCGACGTTGCGACCACAATGGCGAGAAGCGTAGAAATAATAGCAAATAATACAAAGGTTATATCCATTGTAGGCGTGCCTTGCCCCCGTGTCGTGACTCTTAAATGCTGCTGTTCCGCTTTCCGTTCACTTTAACCCACCGTATGCGCTCAATCGGCCATCCCGCTGCTTGCAGTAATCCCCACCAAACATCAACGTTAACGAGCAGCGTTTACGAGACATGGTACAATCTCCTCTCCGAGCTGGACGTCACATCCTCTGGTTCCGCCCCTCACTCCATGTGAGCCGAATATCCCTGCGGTTATATCCCCAGGCTGTCATGCTTGTCAGGTGGGCATGCACGGCCCTCTGCAACGTGCTGGGTCTCGGCTCGCCGCCCGTCTGTGCCGTTAATCGCATCAGCGGCGGTCCTAGCGCACAAAGCGAGAAACTAAAATGCTTTGTGACAGAGCCCGTGTGCCTAAGGTGCAGGCTGATGAAGTCAAGCCGGGTTTACCAACAGTTTATACATAAGGTGTTCTCACCTTAGTGTGCACCTTCCAAGTAGTCTGCATCACGGATTAAAGTGGAAGGTGAACCAAGAGCGAACTACATGAGATGGATGGATGGACTGTAGAGGTGGCCACAGTACGGATATTCTGTAGTAGAAGTGCAAGTACTAGTGTTAAAAAAAAAAAAACTCCGGTAAAACTACGGAATCAGCTTCTTTTCTCAAGTAAAAGTAAAAAAAAAATTGTACCAGTTATTTTGATGCAAAGCTAACTGAACTGTCCTATATTCATGTAATAATACAATAAATAGGAGTACAAACTTTATTTTAGTCTAAATTTTAATACTAATAAATGCTCTCAAATTGAATCTGTTAAGTAGAACATGAGCAGAGAAAATTAAAGAAAATACAATATATATATATATATATATATTTTTTTTTTTTTCTGTTGCCTGGCTTATTTCCATCCTCTGCACTGACAGTGTATTGTTTATAGAGAATTTGCAGGTATCTGTACTTTACTTGAATCTTTTTGAGCTTGATATGACCACAATCAACCTTTCTACCATGATTTCATTTATTATGTGACTGAACTTAGCATGACTGTAAGCTTAATTTCCACTGGTCACTCAAATCTACATTACACTGCACAGCGGCTAAGATTCAACTAAACTTTCACTATTTAGAAAACACATTTACTCTCTCTCTCCTTCCTCATGTCTCTTTTTCTTTTTCTATTGCTCTGTCAGGGGTCAGCGAGGGAAAGCAAATGTGTTTGGGGCAACAAAGCATTCAGACCATGATTCTACATGCTAAAGACAGGAGTTTTTTAAAGGGCAAAAAAACAAACAAAAACAAATTACACATAACCATCACTTTTTATATCAATAACCCTGTGTTATCAGAACAAAGTCCTCTTTTCTTTGTTAATGTTTCGTGAAGTGTGTTTGAATCTGCACTATAGACCCCAAAAAGGGTCTAAACCCACCAATAAAATTAGATCATAAACTCATTAAGAGAGTGTTTCTAAGGTTAGGTTTCTAAGCTAGATTCTATACAACCCTTTGATACTGGTCAAGTTGCCCCCCCTACTGGCCATTAGTAGGAATGCAAATTTAAGCCATTTCAGCACTTTTACTTTTCCGACCTGGAAGGAAAACCCATCCATCATCAATCCCTCCTACGACAAACAACTACAGTGTGCATCTGCAACTTTTAAGTTTGAATTTTTTTTGATAAATAAATAAATGAATAATATACAGACTAAAGATCAACTTACAAACATAGATGTTGCTAATGTAAATGATGGTAAATAGTTTTACAACTACCCTGAGCACCAGTGTACAGTCTCCTGTTTGATAAACTTTTCTGCTAGAAATGACAAATTCTCCACCAAAACTGTAGTTGCAAAATAAAATGCTGACATTAACTTTAGCAGAGTTCACCCACTTTAACGTTTCCATCCCCATCTTGGCTTACATGAAGCATTATAATTGTTATGGTTTTACAATTATAAGCACCCAATCAACAATTATGGAGCCTATGTTTTACACACAAATCCATTTCAGAGTGCATAATTAAACATTAAATATCTGTTTATATTAATTTTAATGTTTTCTGTTTTGATATAAATTCAAAATTATGTACATCAAAGGAAGTTTAAATCATTTATTTGCTACAAGAACACCAACTCCTGCTCCTCTGGGAGTGCTTATAGTGGCTCAGTTATTTATCAGCTGCTTATAGGCAAGTCCACAGAACATGTTTTTGGGCCCAATAGTTTATCTGTAACATGGAGCCAGCTTTGAAGGTTATCGACTGCTGTATTTATCCTCTGAGGTAGTGTCAGTATGCCGCCCCAGCCTTCCCATTTGTGTGAACAATTCATTTTAGCATATTTCCACAGGCTTAGCAATGCTTTCAAGACAAAGCGTCACATTTCTATTGTAGATAGATATTAGCTAACAATTAAAACGTACTACACAGTGATGGTCATAAACACACACAAAAAAAGAACAAAACACCCATCAGATTGTTATCAAGTATCTTAAACCAAAACAGTCTGTTGATATAAACACTTTGAGTTGTCAGATATCGATGGATCAGTGTCTTTCACTTGTGACAGATTATATGATGGATACAACACCTCCACCTAGCTGAGGCTGGGGGTGTCGCACGTCCTGAGGAACTTTTGCATGTGAGGCAGACGTGTTAACCACTGAAAATCTTTACTGACAATGACTGCTGTTCCCAATAAATGGCACAGTCAGTGGAAGCACAAAAAAAGAAAGAAGTAGAACACTGTAGCTTTTAACTGGAGTTCTATATTGCTCAGCAGCAATATAGACTCTGAACAAGCACAAAGTGTGAGAAATGAATTTATTTTATTTTAAACAAAAATGTTTATTAGCATTCACCGTAAGCACTTACAAGACATTTGAGAGGTTCACAGAGGAATGCAATACACATCATAAAGCAGGCAGAACTGCCCTTGAAACCCTTCAACTAAGAGTCCCACTGGAACCACTTTCAAAGCGAGCAAGACCAGTTATCAACAGTTGATAAACCATAGAGAGGAGCAAGGGGGGGAAAGGAGGAGGGAGAAGAAAAAGAAAAGAAAGGATCTGTACAGCACATGGAGGGAAGGTGAAGTCACAAGACAGGAGAGGATGGATGATCTGCCACACCTGTGAGCTTACAAACCGGCAAACAGCAGCGGAGGGTCGAGCCCCGGAACACACCGGGCACTCAGCACCGCAACACGCCACACCATGTCACCACCGCACTGCACCGCATCTTAACAGCTAACCAGCATTATTCAACTGCTACACAACTGCGCCTAGTGCACAAAAGATACACAAGAAAGAGGGTTAGAGTCATAGGAAAGCAACTTTAACCAGACAGAAAAAAAAAATTGACAGAAAAGAAAAATGCATGCTCCTGGATAAGCAAGTCACAAATTAAGTGGGTTGCTTGTCACTGAACAACAAGCCATTTTCCAAGTAAGAGTGGTAAAACATAGCTGTAAATACACTGAATAACACCCCCTCTTTTTTTAAACAACTTCAAAACTTTCCATAGCTAACTGGGAAGGGTGTGTAAACAAGGGTTTTCACTGGAGGAAAATCTTTAGTTCAGAGTAATTAAGTGTAAAAATCAAAGTAAAAAAAGAAAATTTAAATGACGGAAGAAAAAAAAAACCCCTCACAAATACCTTTGAATAAGCTCAGCTTTACAAACAATGATAAATCATGCCAAATTTACAGAATTTGTTTAGGTAGATCAAGTCAAATTAGACATTTAAAACATGTTAGACCAAGTTCCAATAACCTTTGAGTCTGCATTCAGTGGCAATATTTGAGTCCACTTCAATCTGAGACTCTTCCTGATGTCTTCAGCATAGCATCAATCATTTGAGATCTGGAAGGAAAGACAGAACAGAGTTAGCAAGAGCCAAACCCAGAGGTTACATCAACTCCTGCAGCTGACCTGGATTATAACATGTAATTCTGTACTGATCTTTCTCCTGACACATCAAACTGGCTCTATGGACATTCATTTCTCTTAATAAGCCTAACATTTCTATTTATTGTCACAATAGTTAAAAAACAAAAACACCCTTCCTCTCCCCAAAACTAGCTCTAACAAGTCTCTTACACTCGGGCATATTTGAAAAACAAACCTCGGGGTCCGTTCCCTTTGTGAGAGGCGGAGGACACCACAGTGCATCTGCCTGTGGTCCCTGTGAACGTACCTCACCACACCACCTCATACACCAACTGACAGCCCGAACCACCGCCATGACGACCTGCTCCATAGCAACCACCGTTGCCTTGTTGACCTGCTCCTTAGTACCTGCCATCGCTCTCAGCAACAGGCAGGTCACATGGGCGGGTCACACACTAACTGCTCTCACACTGCAACACCCCCATCTCCTCCTCCTCCCTTTGCAAACAGGACTCCGCAGCTTGGAGGAAAGAATTCCACATTTAGGTGAACGTGTTGAGTGAAGCACCCCCCCACACGTCCCAACCACCCACTCCCTCCCATACATACTCAACAAATATCCCAATCTCCCATTGCCTGTGCATGCTTTAGATTGGCTGGACATGCAAGCAAAGTAAAGCACACACAGAACTAGGACTGTTGGCTACAACAGTCCAACTCTTATTTAAATAACACAAATATCAGGGATTCTGCAGACCTTTGTATGTAAATGGCCATAATGTCAAAGACTGCAGAACACAAACCCAACTGGTGCTGATTGCCACCCTAGTTAATATAATTGGAACTAATAATATAAGCCACCCTTTCCCCTTTATACCGTCATGTTGCATCTGCATTTGGGTTAAGACTCTGCTCCGGTGTCCTCTGGGGATTTAGGTCTACTCTTGGATTTGGACCTGGACCTGGACTTCGACTTTGACCTGGACCCTCTGTTGGAAGCTGGGGTTCGACTCCTTGACTTAGATCTGGAGCGGGACCGAGATCTGGAGGGCGACTTTGACTTGCTTCGCCGGGGGGTTCTGGATTTGGACTTAGACTTGGACCTTGACCTGGAGTAGGAACGGGACCTGGAGCGGCTGTAGTGGTGGCGGCTCCTAGATCTAGAGCGGCTTCTGCTCCTGGACCGGCTGTGGCTACGTCTTCGACGGCGAGGACTGGCTGAACGGCTACAGACAAAGAGAGAGAGACAATATAACAACTTAGTCAGCAAAGGTCCTACAGCTTTTTAAAGGGGAAATGTGAAAGTAATTTTTTTGTTTTCATTCACGACTAAACAATATATTTAAGTTATCAACAACTATTTATACCAAATAATGCATTTGTAAACTACCTTGCGCTTTAGCCACCATGTCAGTGAGGATTACCAGGCAATCTTTGGCTGGTAAACATAAACAGTGGAAGAATGCTAACTACTTTCGTTTAGGTCACCATGTGCTTTGCAAACAGCTTAGTGTAAACAGTCCCTTGCGCTAAACCAACGACCTAAATTACCTCCTGCTTCTGCGTCCGTATCCGTATCTCCGTGGCGGAGGGCCTCTCCGGCTGTACATGGAGTCTGGCGGCCTTCCGTATCGAGCCATCTGAACCCGAAGCTCCCGCCCGTCGAGCAGCGCGCCGTCCATGGCGTCCATTGCGTCTTCGGCGTCGCGCTTGTCGAGGAACCGCACGAAAGCGAAGCCTCGGCTCTCCTTGGTGTACCTGTCCCGCGGGATATACACATCTCCCACACGGCCGTATTTCTCAAAAACTCGGCGCAGGGTCTCCGGCGAAGTTCGGTAAGTCAGGTTGTCCACCTTTAGGGAGGTCATCCCCTCAACGTCTGGCGGCGGCCTTCCGTAGCTCATTTTCTTCTTCTCCAGACAACTAAGCAGGCCAATTAGGACAAAAACCTTTAGACCCTAGCGTGCTATTATTCCGCTACAATGCTTGTTAAAGCTGTAGATAATGAACTGAATTTAAAATCTCGCTGTTTTTCTGATAGTATCGCTCTGCTTGTTTCTTTCACCGCGCTGTTTTTCACGTGAAATGGCGGCAAGGACCCTTCCTTTTCCCCTTTCTTTGCGCCCGTGTTGGCTTCCTCTGATTGGCTGTCCCAAGAGTCACTTTTACGCTACACTGCCCCCTGTGGACAGGAGGTTACTTGTAACGGCGACTGCAGACCGTTATTTCTGCCTTTGTTCCATGAGCTGGGTTAAAACACCCCTGTCCGCCGTTTGTGAAAAGTTAACGACCTTTTTTCCTTTTAGCATGTAGACTCCACAAACTTGCTATTACCACCGGGTCCATGTCAGCTTGATTTACGTGAGCTCTCGGAGCTTTTTTGTCGTACATTATTCAGCTTTCACTCGTTTTCCCACACAAGTCTAGCAAGTAACACTGTTTTCGGCTCGGCGTGTATCCCACAGCGCCGTCCTCTCTCTGCACTGCAGTCAGCGCTGCTTGCACATTTGGCGTAGGAAGGTCACGTTATAAAGCGGCTCGTCACTAGCGCCTGCTGGAGAGGAGAGAGGGGGACTGCGCAAAAAACCACGGTCTGGATTTGTGCCTGGCTGACGTCATGGGGAGCCACGGAGCTCTCTGACAGGATCCAGCACCGACGAGCACCCGGTAGGGGGGAATACACGATCAACATCCAGTAGGGCCGGGAGACGAACACATCGCCGTTTTGTTCCACAAACGAGCCCGTAAAGTGAAGCCAGGAGCGGGGATCGCGCTTCGGTAACGACTGCAGCGTACCACGAAAGCGCTTCCCAGCAGTTAAAGGGACTACCACAGCTGTTTTCTGCCTCAAAACACAAGCTTGCACTGTTGGCCAGGGAGGGATAAGCAGCAAGAGAACAACTACTAATCCCCGGAACGGTCACATTCACGGCGGGGCTCGGACCCGACAGTAATGGACAGGGGAGCACGAACTGGATTAAATGATAGGGAGTAAAGAGACGCAGCGTACAAAGCGGACCTGAAGTGTTATGCCCGTTAAGCCGTGCGGTCTTTATTTGACTGGAAATGGGAGCTCTAACAAGCAGACAAAACATAGGCGTGGAAGAAGTGGACATCCCGTCCAATTCGGTGTACCGCTATCCACCGAAATCTGGTAAGTCATCAAACAACAGGTCGGACTGGGTTGGGTGAGCGTTATCTAAAACTCGCTGCAGATGATTTATTCTGGAGGGAAAACATCACGTTCGTATCCCGTGAGCTTACAGGCCTGCAGGGGCATTTCAGCCTTTAACCCGGAGCGGCTACCTGTGGAGACCGGTGTTTTTCACGAGCCACCTTTCCACCCACTTAAAAGTGCGCTTTCCCTTTACTCCATATTTATGTGCTAGATGATTTATTCTAATTTATTCTTCATCTTGCAGCATTGTAGTGACATCCATAGAGGGACAGCAACACACACCAGCACCCCTATGTTTCTATAACTAACTGTCCTTTGCACGTATTTATGCAAATTCAACTTCAAATTTTTCATGAATAAGAGAAACTGGCAGACGGAACTGGGTTTGGCTTTTCCTTTGGTGCATCTGGTTGGCATTAGGACTAAATCAGGCTGTGGAAATGAATAAATCCTGACGGATGGCATTTAAAAGACTAGTCAGATATATTCACGTTGAGATATAAAACCCACAAATTAGAATATATTTTAAAGTTTAAAGCTTAAATTTTAGCTGCGATGATCTATGCATTTTTAAAACTGTTAATTTACTAATTATTAATCTCAGTTTATTTGTGAATGTCCACCCAGTACTGCCTGTCAATTATGTTTGCATTATTTTATGTTCTTTCGGTTTCAACTGTAAAATACAGTTCAAAATGTCTAAAATCTAAATATGTCTAATTTACAGTTTTCAATCAAATGAATGACTCATACAAAAAATAATTTGTAATCATAATAAAAGCTGAAGCTGCAAACTTTTACTAAAAGAATAATCAAAATAGTTGCAACATAATTATCAATCAATAATAATTTAATTCCTTCAGCTCTGTGGAGTCTTTTAGTTTTGATCATTTATTTCCTTTTTTCCTAAGATAATTTTTTTCCTGACTAAATATAAATTTAGTCAGACTAAATATAAATGCCATATTATGGGATATATCTGGAAGACCTTTTCTTTACATTTAAAAAATAAATGAATAAACATTAGTCCGCACAGGCTCATTCGACCCAGCTAATAAAGTGGCCCTTTCCTTCAGACTGACCTGTGTGTTTTCAGTCTGTCGTGTTTGATATTTTCTGATTGCTGCATTGTGTCCAGCCCCCTCCCCGGATTAACAATAATACCAAACAGGCATTGTGTTAGAAAATGTAATCGTATTGCTGTTCAAATCTGTCAAATGCGACTACATAAATTAAAATAAAATCTCCCACGAAATTAGATCTGCAACACAATCCGGGAATATGAGTTTTCTCACGCTCAGAAACATCAGAGTAATATTTCAGATTCATCCTGACATCGTGTGCTGATTGTGATGAGGATGGAAGGGAAGAAAAGTGGCTGCCATTAGCCCCGCTGTTGCCACAGCAGCTGAGTTAGTCGTAGGCGATATAAATTTGTGATATAACAGCCCCGGTTGTAGCCTGGAGCAGTAGTGGTGGTGATGCTGGCAGGGAGGATAGAGGTGGCTATTGCTGCCAGCGAAACCGATCTGTCAGCCCTAGTTCCTGTCTGTGGGATCTGGTGACAGAGCCTGAGCCCAGGTCGCCTCTCCCACCTGCTGTAAATAAAGTGATGAAGAGAGAGGGAGACAGGCTCATCGCTTAGGCTGTTTTTCCCCTTTATTATGTTAATGGCTTTAAGGTCAAACTATCAAACCCTCATCCTCCTGTATGGTCTTAATAAGTGTGAAAAACCAAGCAGCCAGATTCAGACCAGCAATGCCAGACCAGATGTCCTCCCTGCAGAAACATGACTCGACTGCCCAGCATGTTATTTAGAGACCGCAAACCTCCATTACAGTCTTATGATATTAGCCTAACCTGTTATTAAAAAGCAGAATGTCCATTTAGTCTAGCTGCCATCCCCCTTGAGTCTAGGTAAACAGGTATAGAAGCTACAGCACAATAACAGCCCAGCATTAGTCTTTTAGTCATCAGCTTTTTATTTCACTATTTTCGGTCATAGTAAAATAAGAAAAGGACCATTTTGTCTAACCTGCCAGTTTAGGGACAGGATGAGGTAATTATATCGTGCAGTTTGGGATTACTTGGCTCTTACAGCGAGTTATCTGTGAATACTGAGAATGTAGGCTCAGAGATTTATAGGAAGTATAAATGTTTTATGCCGGTGAAGTGCCAGATGGGTAGGACTCGCAAAGTGTCAGTTTGTAGCAGCTTAATTTCGCATGGCTCCTTCAGTTTTCGATGAAAATGATTTCATCAATTTGCATTTTGTATATGTACTTTTCATGTACATTGAAACGTAATAAACAATCATAAATATGTTCTTATTTCTTCTTTTTCGTTGTGCAGGGAGTTACTTTGCCAGCCATTTCATCATGGGGGGAGAGAAGTTTGACTCCACTCACCCGGAGGGTTACCTGTTTGGGGAGAATACAGACCTTAACTTCCTGGGGACCAGACCAGTAGCGGTAGGTATTTTTACACACTAACAGCAAAACATAATGTCAAAAGCAAAAATTTGGGGTGTTTCAAAGGAAATTTCTTATCCCATTATCATGCTTTTTCCTTTATACTTCTTTGTTAGTTACACTTTGCTAGATTTACACCCCCCTTTTGCCTTCAGAATTTCCTTAATTCTTTGTAACGCAGATGATTTACTGTTATTTATGCTAAATTCTGACCCTGAAATACTCATACCAGCTAGTCTAAACTAAACCAACTAAACATGCTACTCTCAAAGTCAGGTAAATCACCTTTCTTTCCTATTCTGATGCTCAGTTTGAACTTTGACGGGCTGCCTTGAATAATGTACAATAATTATATGCCTCAGATCACTGCATACTAGCATGTGATTGGCTGTTAGATGTTTGTGTACCCAAAAAAGTGGCTGTTGATACTGTAACAATTGTTGATGTTCATGTTAAACGTGGACAAAAGACCAAACATTAACAAAGGCTCCTTTTATTTTCTATTGATAGATGATACGTTTGGTTTTTCAGCAAGTTTTTACACAATAAAATGTAAAAAAGAAAAAAAAACAAAGAAATGAAAATGAAGGATATTCATTGTTTCCAAGAAGACAATGTTTAAATGTGTCCAGTCTTAAAAATGTGCACATCTGAGCAGCAGAAACATTTTTCTGCATTTGATCGATGGAAAAATTGATTCTTTACCACTTCAGCATCAATGGTATTGCTGTCTTCTTCCTATTAAACAAGAGTTGATAAGTTTCAGCAGGCTTGACTCCTGCAGTGGCAATTACCGGTCTTTCACACCGTCATTGATTGAAATTTATTTTAACGTCTCATCCTGTCAAACTAATTAAAAATGAAATGAGAGTCTGCTGAGTCCGTCTACAGAGACGTTGATAAGTGATGGTCCCTCCGGTGGGTGCGTGCAAACCTAATCATGAACCTGAAGTTCAAACTAATGAGAGCTTCAGATTGCAAAGAGCTCAAACCCGCAGAGGAAAAAGAGAATTTAACACAGTCCAAAAGGCTTGAAGGGGCTAAAATGTTGGAATAAATTGAAGCTGATATGGAACAGAAAGACTGGGCTTCATCTCGCTCTGTGTGCTAATCGCAGTTGCAGTGCCGTTTCTGTCTAGACTGGGGCTAAAATTAGGAGTGCAGTTTTTCTCCCGATTATATGGGTGTTTATAATCCTCCCGTGGGCTCAGAATTCAGCTGGTGATGTTTTGTTTTTTTTGTTCTTGTATGTGTGTCTGAAGCTTTACCAGCATTATATAATGGTTGGTGGTTTCGAAGCAGATGGTGCTGTGGAATCATAAATCCAACCGCAGTTGTTGTGTTCTCAGTCTCCCGCACCACTCGACAAACAGGATAATAGACGTGGCTATATTTAGGGATTTTTGTGTGCCCTGGCTGGACAACACAAACGCAAAATGGATTTTAGCCACAACACGGGTTGGCAACGATGGTTAGGTGGCCTACTTTGAATCCAGTACCTTTGGGTTGTTGTCAGATTCTTCAGAGGCATTCCTAATTCACAGAGGATGAATCCTAAGTTCTTTGGTGATCACTGACTTCCACTCATCAGCTTGATATTTTTGGGATTTTGATACTTTTTCCATTTCCATTATTATTCCAGAACATTTAGGCTAAGGCTAGGCTAAGGATTTATAATCCCTAAACCTAACCAAGGAAGTAAAAAGAAAGAAAAATTTGTAGAATAATTTGTGATAAAAGGCCGAAAGACCGTATGAAGTTGAGACACAGCCGATGATGGGTCCCGCTGGTAAAGCTTCTGGCCTGCCTTTCCTCATAGTAGCCATCCCTCAAGACTTTCTCCATTTGAAGCAATGTATTATAAGGGATTGTAACACCTAGTCCTTTTATTGAATCAGGACTTTAGGTACCTGCAGATTTTGTGTCAGGATTGGAATAGTATCATATACAAATATCAGATTGGAACATGAAAGGAGCCTGACGTTCCTGTATTTTTTTTAAAAAAGTTGCCTGGGTCTGTTTCTATGTGTTAGCCCTGAAACAAACTAAGAACCTGTCCAGGGTGCAGCCTGACTCTTGCCCTATAACAGATAGGATAGGCTGCAGCCGCTCTTTCTTGGCACACTCTCAGTGTAGTAAAAGCATACCTGGAAGGAAAACAACATAGTTAAACATTATCAACATGAACTGGCCTCCCCAGAGGCTGCACCTAAAGGTTACTGAAGCAGTGTGAGATCATCGGCCAACATCTAAAGACGACCTTTGCATGTCCTCCAAGAAGCCTAGAGAGCTATTCCTGAAGACTACTTAAAGAAATTACAACAAAGCTTTCATGATTTTTGCACAGTACTGTATTTGTCTGTATTGTTATAGCCTTTTCCTTTCTCCTCCTCCAAACCTGCGGTTTAAATCCTGTTGTTCTTGATTGCCAATGATCACAGCACAATTTTTTACTTTGGGACTATTTTTCAGCCAAAGCTAGAATGTGTAGAATAGACAGCCAGCAGCACATTCTCTCTAAGAAGTCTTTTACAAATAGATGAATTTTGAGTCACATTTACAGCATTTATTTATTTTTTTAGATATGGAATAATATGATCAATATGTTCTGCCTTGTAAGACACACCAGTCTACTGTTGGATTGGGAAACAGCATCAGTCTGGCAGTCTGCCTCATAACCACAATACTGTTTCAACTGTGCTTGCTGGGTTAATTTATGACCACAAGTATTTAATCGGCATGTTCCAAATCCACATGTTCACGGTAACTATGAGCAAATTTTCAGGGCAAGTGTGTTTACTCTGGGAAACAAAGAATAGTCAACCACAACAGCATGGATTCTACACAAACTTTTATTAAAAGATAAAATAAAATAAAACCTCTCTTGGCCTGTCTAGATGACATTAAAGCAATCTTAAATGTAAACATTTTAAATTTTAATGAAACAAAATCTGAGGTGTTCCTGTTTGGACCCAGTCGTCCCTGTGAGTCTTCCTCTGTTGATTTGGGACCCCTGGAAGTTTATTTTAAACCTGTCATTACCGACCTTGGTTTTAAGTTGGACAGTGATTTTAAATTAGAGCAGTGGTGAAGTCCACTTTTTATCACTTAAGGCGATTGGCAAGAGTGAAATGTTTTCTGTTTTACTGCACTGGCTGCCTGTTCATTTTAAAATTCTTATGACTGTTCTTAAACGCTTTCACAGTCTTGCCCTGCCTCAGTGCTCTGATCTTCTTCACCCATACACACCCTGTACGTCTCTCAGGTCAGCTGACCAGCTGCTCCTGAAAGTACTGAGGTCTAGGAGGACACTCAGAGGGGACAGGGCCTTTTCTGCCATTGAATTAAATTGAAATTGAAAGCTTTTATTGTCATTATACACAGTATAATATAATATATAATATAAGTACACAGTACTGGGTGACACAGACAGACAGAGAATGATGACACGGACAATTTGAGCACCGACAATTTTAAGCACAGACAATTTTAAGCACTGACAATTTTAAGCACTGACAATTTTAAGCACAGACAATTTTAAGCACAGACAATTTTAAGCACAGACATAAGTCCAAGGAGCATCAGAATGAGCACGAATGGTCGGGGTAATTTATGTCAAGTGGTGCAGTGGTCAGTGCAGATATTTCAGTGCAAATTACTTTTGTGCAAGTTTGAGTTGCTCCTAAATTATGGAGTAACCTGCCCTTGCACGTTAAAACCCATTTTCATTCTTTGGCCTTCAGCCCAGCGAAACTGAGTTTTTTTCTTGTTTTAGGTTTCTTTTTATTTGCCTGTTTTATATTTATGGTTTTATTTATATCTTATGTATTTTTATGATTTAGTTTAGCTCCAATTTACAGCACCTTGTGTCAGCTATGGTGCTTTATAAATAAAGATGGATGGAAAAAATCTGTTAGAGGTTGATAGAGGTTGAGCATCTCTGGAAAGAATTTGGAAAATGTTCAATTAAATTGATCAAAGAGAAGAGTTTAAGGTTCAGCTGTCCGAGGCTTCGTGTAGGTATTATTTCCTGAGTGGTTAAATGTGTTATATATGTGGTGCCTGCTATAGAGTTAGTATTAGGAGCTTTAGGACAAGTTTTGCAAAGTGTAACTACCAAATATTAGCATGCTACATGCTAGACTAACATGGTGAACATGGTAAACACTGTAACGGCCTAGTATCAGCTTGTTAGTGGTGTCACTCTGAGCTACAGTTTCTCAATACCAAAACTGACCTGTGGGTTCTTTGAACAACACTGGCCTTTATTTGAACAGGAGAAACAATCTGTGGGTTTTGATTTTACTCTGGGAGTGTGCGAGGAAGTGCAGAGTGTTGCTCTGATGTTTATGATTTTTAATAAGACCTACAGTGTTGCCCGTGAGTTCCCGATGAATGGCTCTTTTCAGCATCTGTTACTCGATGTGTGTTTGTTTGTGTGGTTTACAGGCGTGACTCCTGCTGAGCCCAGATGTGCAATAGTGCTGAATACGGTTCCATTCACAGCCACGCAAACACACTTAAACACAGAGGCGTACAGATTTGGGGGTTGTAGTATCGAGGTATCTGACCACATCCTCCAGAGATCCTTAAACCACCTCGGCTCTCCGCTTACGCTAATTCAGCAACTTTTGGCTTCAGACACGCAACAAAGGAGTGCTGAGAAGTGATCCGCAGATAGGGTCAAGTTTAACGCTCATGTGTTAATTTACACCAAGGTTTAACCCATCACAGAAAGTCGTTATATTCTTGTCAATTAGCCATTTGTCTTGTAAGTAGATTCAGTTTTACGCTGGGCTGTTTTACACACAAGTTCAGGAACCTACCAAACACTGTCTGAAGTGTCAGGCCCATCCCTGGAAAGACACAGCAAGGGCAGATTTTTTACTCTTGCTCAGCACTTGTCAGCATCGACGAGATCTGTGCTGACAAACCAAAAACATCTTTGTGTTAAGGTTAAACTGGGAGCAGCCAGGGTCATCATGCAGCCCTAAATTTGCTGTGGTGAAGAGAGGAATGTTGTGCGGTCGAGACGAAAATGAATGGTAGTACTCTTCGGTATCATAACATGTATTTAGCATCTATAATTTGTTTTTTGTTTTCTGTTCCTTTCTGTTTTCAGTTCCCGTATGCAGCCCCTCCACCTCAGGAACCTGTAAAGACGCTACGAAGCCTTATAAACATTCGAAAGGACACGCTGCGACTCGTACGGTACGCACATCTGTCCACTGATTACACAGCCTCGGTCTAATTTCATGTCAGCAGATCTGCTTTTAGGGAGCAAGTCATAGCAACAAATATAAGAGAGAGTGTCAAATTATGCGTGTTTATTTCATTTGTTTTAATTTTTTGGCGAGATTAAATCTTTGTTATTTGTAGACATACAAGAGGCCTGGATACACAGGAAAGCTTGTGCTGAGTTTAGAGCCAAAGGCAAATAAATACATATATACAAGTTATTTAACCATGATTTACGTTATTGAGAGATTTATCGCACTCTATAAAACAGATTTTTTTTTGCTTTTCGCAAACACACACAAAAAACCTCATAATCATAGCCTAACAAACAAAATGAAAACAATAATTGACATTGTTATTCTCCCTTTTTCATCCAGGTGCAGTGAGGACCTGAAGCTGCCCGGTGACGAAGCAGCGGGGAAGACCAGAGCCTGCTACAATGTCGAGTTCACCTTTGATGCTGACACACAGGTGGCCATCACCATCTACTACCAGGCCATAGAGGAGTTTCACAACGGAGTGCCAGTGTGAGTGAGAGTCATTTTCCTGATGAAGTAACTATATAAGAACCAGTCCATTTATCATTTATTGAACTATAACTGCATATCTGGTGTTAGTCTGCAGAATTTGTTCTAGTTATGTAGAACCAGATGTCTCGTAATCACAGCTGTGTTTCTATTTGTGCTTATTTCTGGCGAAACCGTCTAGAATCGAGAGTCCGTAACTCTTGAGTTGAGCACAAATTACTCTGGCTTGTGTTTTCATAAAACACTGATCCACATTAAACACAGATTCTTCCTCCAAGTGGCAACAGGTTACTTTCGCCCCACAAAACTACTGCTGCAAAGACAGGATCGATTTCTATGTGTGTGTGTTTTTTTCTTTCTGTTTTCTAAACATCCACTTGTGGCCCAAACAGAGCCTGTGGTAGTGTGATTCAGGCCCCACTGGTGGGTGCATAGAGCAACTGCGGTTGTGGTGTGGATGACCAGGGGAAAAATATGAAGTGCTACTTTGCTTTGTGTAGGAAAAAAGAGTGCTGATGCCGTTTTGCTGATTTTATTTTCGCTAAATCTTCAGCTTGGATCATAAAAATGTGGGAGGCGTGTAGCTCTCACCACAGAGCGACTGCCCTTGTTTTAATTTCGGATTTGATCACTTTCGCTTTGTGCTTCTTCTCTTTTTTGCCACTGCCAACAATATCTACTAGCCTACAAGGGAAAACAGAAACACTATGTTCTTTTTTGGTTAATATTAAAATATGAAGACCAGCTATGGACTCGTGTTTTTACATGAAAGTGAGCCCAGTGACTTTTCTGCAATGCCATGCGGACTTGAAATTAGCGTACACAGAACAGATGTTTGGGGTTTGAGATAAGTTGTAGCTGACCACCAAAGCTAAATATATGTGAATATATTGTGTGTATATGCCTATTTATGTATTGCATATTTAAAAGGCTTTGTTTTTTGTATGCAGAGAGGAAAGTGAACCAGAGTCCAATTCATTTAAGATGCTTCTGATTCTGAATAAATATTTGAAGAGAAAAAGTGACATTGCTGCATCCTTAAAGAAAAAAGATAAATGTGTAAATTAAAACAGGCTAGTGTGGCAGAGAAAAGCATATCCATAAATATTCATCCAGACAATTGTTATGCCAGCACGGTCTCGCATGCAGCTCAGTGTTTGCATATCTTGCA
Source organism: Neolamprologus multifasciatus (assembly GCF_963576455.1). Lineage (NCBI taxonomy): Eukaryota > Metazoa > Chordata > Actinopteri > Cichliformes > Cichlidae > Neolamprologus > Neolamprologus multifasciatus. Next base: position 8,802,552 of record NC_140446.1, on the reverse strand, counting down.
TAAGAAGCTGTGATTCTATTTCTGTCCAAACAGGACGGAGGACCTATGCACATTTTGCTTTTTCACCACTTTACTCAGAATAAATTACATTTAAATGAGACTCCCCCTCTCCAGCTGCTACGTTTAAAAAACAATTACCTATTTTGCTTATAGTCAGCTACAGCAGATAGAAACAGCCATTTCCTGTTACCTTCCTCTTATATCCTGACCTGTATCTATCTGCTTCCTGCAGTTACCTGCCCCAGGACAGCTCACTGCAGTCTGAGACGGTACACTTCAAAAGGGGAGTTTGCCAGCAGTTCTGTCTGCCATCACACACCGTCAACCTCAGCGAGTGGGCCGACGACGAGGTAGGCGGCTTGTACCTGCAGCACGATCACTGAAACGTGTGTTTACATGAGGTTGTGCTGGAGCGTGAAGCCAGTTTGTACAGATGGATATCTGCGGTGTTTCTCTCCTCAGCTGCAGTTTGATATGGACAAGGAAATCTTCCCCATGGTTGTGCAGGCTGTTGTAGACGAGGGAGAGGGTGAGCTAATGTGCTTTGTCACACTGGTGATGTCATATGAATATGCATAAAGATGTACCAACTTGTTTTTTGTTTTATTTCCATCCTTGCAGATCATTTGGGCCACTCTCACATACTGCTAGCTACATTTGAAAAGGTAAGAGCCAAAATTATATTTTCAGAAATTTGGATAATTTATTCTTGATTTAATTCGATTCATTATTATGATGTCTTGTCAATATTAAACTCCAAAAACAGGCTAATATTTTACAGATGTATTAATAATACATACAACTGTTGCCTTCTTTGCCAGCACATGGATGGAAGCTACTGTGTGAAGCCTCTGAAGCAGAAACAAGTGGTGAATACATCTGCCTTTCTTCTTTCCCTCCATCTTACGTCCTTTTGTGTAGCAGCTTTATTCTTTTGAAAGACAAAGACACACCAAAGCTTTATTTCCTCCTTGAAACTCACGTCTGGCCCGTGAGAGCGGCCGCCTTCATTCATCGCTGTGTTCCTTTTCCCAGGTGGATGGCGTGAGTTACCTACTGCAGGAGATCTATGGGATCGAGAACAAATACAACAGCCAGGAATCAAAGGTAAAAATTGGAAAACATATGAAGCATTTCAGAGCACTTTAGAAAAAAAAAATCTGTGTCACTCTCTGCTTTCGCAAATTGACTTCTTCCGAGTGTTTTGATGATTTTTGTCTCCAGGTTGCCGACGACGAAATCAGCGACAACAGCGCGGAGTGCGTTGTGTGTTTGTCTGATGTGCGAGACACGCTCATCCTGCCATGCAGACACCTGTGTCTCTGCAACGCCTGTGCAGACACCCTGCGCTACCAGGCCAACTGCTGCCCTATCTGCAGACTGCGTAAGTTCAGATATCGAAACACTGATCTTTTGGCAGATTTGTTTTACAGTCAAATGAAAACAGTGCAGAACGAGTTCATATTTTAGCTGAACAAGATGTATTCTGCACACTGAGGGGGATAAATATCCTATAGTCCCTCACTCAGTTAGTTTTTCATTTATTTAAAGACTACATTAATAGAGGAAAAGCAGTACAGGTAATAAAAAAGAAATAAAATCCTTGTTTGATTTCATGTAGAATTAAATATGGGAGGAAGGAAACACATTTTAAACAATAGCTGCTTCTGTTCTAGAGACTATAGGAAACTGCATCAGAAATGTAAAAGAAAAAAGTGTAAAATCTGGATCATAGATTGAACAGATCCACTGCAGGAGAGATTTGGAACCTCTCGTGCTAAAACATATATTTTGTAGCTAAAACCAGAATAATTAAAAATATAGTACATTTTGATACGCTTTGACAAGGTTAGTGTTTCCCAAACTGATAAAAGCCAAACAAAAATGAAGACACTTGTTCACAAATAATCTGTAATGTAAAGGTGTCAAATTGGCAATTAAATAATAATTAACTCAGTTCCTCCAAACCCTCTTCATCTTGTTTGTAGCCTTTAAAATCATATTTTTCCTCAAAATTTTGTTTGTAGATGTATGGATTGTTTGAATTTCTTTCTTCTTTGTCTTTAAGCATTCAGAGCTTTGCTGCAGATTCGAGCAATTAGGAAGAAACTCAGTCCTCTGTCACCTAGCAGCTTTAACCCCGTCATCACTTCCCAGACCTCCGACTCAGAGGAACACTCGGTGAGACAGAACCCACGTAACAGAGAGACAGTGTTGTGATCATTTCCAGTCATCCTGAACTCAGATTCTTACCGCCCTCTTCTCCTCACAGGCATCAGAGCACATCCCTCCTGGTTATGAGGCGGTGTCTCTCTTGGAGGCCTTAAACGGCCCCCTCAACACCACCTCAGTAGCTCCTCCTCCTCTCCACTCTGGTCCCAGCCACGTCTCTGGAGCCCTTCCTCCGTATAGCAGCGAGCCTCACCCTGCCCCGGCTCGCTCCCTCTCTCCTCTGGACCACTCCAACTCCGGCCAGGCTCTTAAACTCAAGAAGAGTGGTTCAAAGTGAGCCTGCCTGTGAGGCCAGAGAGAAAACTGGTCAAAGTTGATGTTTGTTTTTTCTGCTTGGATCAGCGGGAAGGGTGGAGCTGGCTGCTTAGGACAGCATGCTTTGATCATAGGAGCATATAAAAAAAAAACAACATATGGTTGCCCCGCTCTTTCTTATGAGAAATTCTTTTTTTCAGTTCAAGTCTGCTAACTGTAGCTTAATTGGTTGGACCTTGAAGTAGATTTCACAGAGAAAAAGTAAAAGATTTTTCCACACACGTTTTTACAAAATTATTAGCCTTCTCTATTTAATTTCAGTTTCTGCTCCATAATATTTTCAGCCTCCTGGTGTTATTTTCTCTGATGTACATTCACTTTGTTGCTTGTCTTAGGTCACTTTCCCAGAATTCCTCTGTGCTTCCCGAGGAGGACGAGAAGTCTTGCAGTGAATCCGAGGCCTGTCGCCACAAACTCGCTGTGGACCAGCAGGAGGTGTGTGTTAAACATACACAGAGAGAATATGCATTTTCACAGTGTCACATGTCTCCTACGGCTGTGGGAGTTTACACGTTAGTTTACACATCATGTTGTGAACGTCTCTCTCACGGCTTGCTCTTGTTGGTTTACAGTGCGGAGTAACTCCAGACAGCGAGAACCTGACTTTCTCCTCCTCTGGAGCCATCGACCAGTCATCCTGCACCGGCACCCCCCTGTCCTCCACCATTACCTCCCCAGAAGGTATACACTGACACACATGCACACACACACTAAACCTCAAAATACTCCTTTTCCTACCTTTTTATAACACCTCAAGCCTATTTTTTGTGTGACTCACACTTGCATAAGCATGATAACATGCATAATGCCTGTGACTTATGTAAATTTTGAGTTGCTCTAAAAATTGCAGCAACTGATGTGAATCACTTCTATTCGCTAAAGGCAAAATGTGGTTTTAAAGGTTTTGTTTTATGCCTCACATTTTATATAGTTGATGCCACTGTAAGTCTTTTCATCATGCATGAAATGTGACTCTGGACTTAATTTTTTATTGTGGGACATAATTTTCCAGTGATAGCAAGTAGGCTTATTATGATCTATGCCACTGTGAAACGCTGGTATGTGCTCCTATAGAAACCACAAGTCTGATTATATCAACCATGTTTAACAAGAAAAGGGTTTTTTTGCATCGCCATGGACAAAAACTACTCTACACACAACCATACTTTGAAATAGCAACGGCTTTTTTTGGTGGAGATCATTTTTACTATGCTTAAACCTGCCAACATCAGGTCACTTAAGAGCATAAAATCACAGTTTCGATTCAGGAACGAAGCACTGGACCGTACCAGTAAATAGGCTGTACTGTACCACACACATACAACACAAACTACAAAGTATATTGTAAAGTGTTATTATGCAACACTACAATACTGAAAAGGATTACATTTGAGAAGATTGAAAATCATTTGCTATTAAATCTGGGATTTGCAGTGTGAGTAGTTCCTTCACTGTTAAATGTAATTATGTAAACAGTGTGGTACCTTTGCATCCCTTTTGTTTTCATTTCCCTTCTTTTTTCAATCCAAATCAAGTCTTTTTATGGCCGCAATACACCTTGTAGTTCATTGTTTCGGTGCAGGCTGTCAAATGGATATCAAAATTCAATTCTAAAACCAGAGCTATCAAAAAAGTTGGGAGTCAATCTTGTGGGAAAGTGACGATGATGGTGGCCATCACTGTGGCTACACCCATTATGATCATTCTATAGTTTCCCCTTTAAAACCTTTTTAATCAGATGATTAAAAAAATGCATCAACTCTAATGCCAATTAATTTGTGCAACACCCAGCATGTGAGGTAATAGGAAACAAACTAGAGTCCAGCTTAATTTCGTGCACTATTCCTGAATTACATAATACAACATAAGTTGTCCACTTAATAAGAGATTTACTTAAGTGGAAGCACACACATGATGGTCATAATCAAGACGTCAATTACAAAGTAAGTTTGCCATCACAGAAAAAGGCTGTGACGAACTATTAAACTCACTCTTGTTCTTTCACACCCAAATAAAGGTGTAAAAGTCACAAGAATTGTAGTGTTCTCATTTTTAGGGTAGCTTGTCCATAGTGTGGTGTTATTGCTATACTCTTTTTTTTCTGTTGTAACATTTATTCAGGGTTAATTAGGTCCATCTTGTTCTAAAAGTTGGTTTCAGCTGCTCTACCCAGCCAGGAAACCCATTTTCCTCAAAATGGTGTTCAGTGTCTCAGAAATGTTGCATGAAAGCTAAATACAAGGAGCTGAAGGCAGCTTCAATGAAGGCTTTTAACATAAATAAATCAGAGGTTTACCACCTCAGCATTTTGTGTTGGTGCCACTAGATGAAAATTTCTGGGAAATCTACAGAGCGGCCTTTTAGCAAAACCCAGAAAGCAAGGTCTATTATTCCAGCTGGAACGATTTTTGCAAGTCACTATTTACATTTTCTGCCGCTGATAATATTTGCGGACGCACGGCCTAGTTTTTTTCCAACCTGGCAGCCGAAAAACGAAAACAAACAAACACCCGAACCCCCCCAAAGCCGGACCGTGATGTGTGTCTCCGTCTGTCTGCCAGACCCAGTGAGCAGCAGCCTGGCCCAGTCAGTGATGTCCATGGCCTCGTCCCACTCGCAGCACTCCCACATCAGCACTGACACCATGTCCTCCATGTCAGGGTCCTACCTGGCCGGGGCCGAAGGTGAACCCGGGGGGGACGAGGGGGGAGATGTGGACTGCGAGGAGAACCAGGAAGCCTCCATGGAGAACCGAAGACCGTCACAGCAAGACAGGGTGAGCATGGAGGATAAACTAGCTGCACATTCATGTCGTTTTAAATAAATTGTTGTCCCATCGGGACTCAAAGCTTCCCTTTGGTTGTTTTCTTTTTCGTAGGAATTTTCCAAAGAGCCAAAGGAACAAAACTATTCAGTGGCTGTAGAGGATCAGGACTCAGAGGTGACTAACACGGTGATGAGCAGACTGCGATTATTGCTTATTTTATGAATGAAGTTGCCTATTACAACGTTTCATAACGCTCTCCCCCCCCCCCCCCCCCCCCCCCCTATTTTCATCAGGGAAATGATGTCACCGAAGAGGACTGCTCATCTCCATCTAATGGGAAAGGTAACTATAGTAACCATCATTCACCTTTCACCCATGGCAACTCATCTCTGTTTGCATTTGTTGTTCTCAAGCTATGAGGAAAAAAAAAAAGGAAATACACCCTTTCATACAAACTACATATTATAGCAAATCTGTTCGTGTCATGGCTGAGTGATACCAACCCTTTCAAAGTAATGGAGTTGTGTGTTAATAGCTGTCCTCTAGATGGGGCAGTCTCTTTCAAAATGCTTGCAATTTTGGCTGCATCTGTATGAGAGTGAATGGCTTCTCATGCAGCGTGTCTGCAAAAGGAATCTGATCTTCTGCACAGTGATGGCTGAGCTCACAAGACCACAGGAGCCAAAATAAATTACAGATGCTTTGATCAAGCCTTCAAGATGTTACAGTTACTAATTAAATCACTTTTATAGTCAGTATGTGATATTTAAGTCTCATGCTGACATTAACAGCTGTGATGATCTAAAATTTGTTAATCCAAGTGTTAGTTAAGAAAAGGACTGTGAAGGTGTCTCAGTAAGCTTGTAGGATGCAGGCATACTTTCTAGGTATGGATGGAGGTTCCACAATGAAATTAGTCAAGTAAAGCCAACATTATGAAAATCATAACTATTAATTACACAGTCTAAGGAGCTTAGAAAGAAAGCAACTAGGAATGCATTCTTTTGAATGTGTACCATAACCCTATGAATAAACCCTATCAATAAAATGACATTTTATCAGTAATCACCGTACCTCGGTCATGATACTTCCACTTTCCGCAGTGATAAATCCATCAACAGGCTTCAAGGTATTGGTAGCAGCATCTGGGTAAATTACATCTGTATAGTCAAAGACAGTTCAGTTTCTGGATATGAGTTTTAAAAGTTAATGCTGGAAAGGTTTGAGGGTAGGAGTAAGAGTATTAGCCAACTCCACCTCAGTCCTAAGCACCAAACCAGGCCTTTTCTTGTCAGCAGCCACCCAGAGTTGTTACAGAGCTGAATGAAGCAGCACAAACTCAGTTGATTTGCTCTTACTTATTTATTCTGTTCTCCAAAGTGTCCTCATTCTGAATTAAAGGCTGGCCATTTGCAATAAGTATTCTGATCGATCAGAGCATCCTTTCACTAACAGGAAACGAGCCTCTAGAGTCATCCTTTGTTGATCAGATTCAGGTTTTGCTCCACACGGGGCTGCTGACTTGCATCTGCATGATTTGAATTTCTCTATGAATGTTTGTGTACTCGCTGTTGGCGTTAGTGTACAATCTATGTGTTTTTACTCCCTAAGCCTTGCTGCCTGCACCTGCTTTTATAGCTTCTGTATCATGAAACATGCTCCACCTGCACTGCTCCTGGATGCCGTTTATGTGTCTGCAAGTGTGTGAAGTGCGTGTGTGTATGTATGTATGTATGAGAGAGAGAGAAGGCAAGCGCGATGGAGTGCTAAAGAAAGTGTTGTGATGTGCACCGTGTGGGCGTCCATTACCAGTAAGGCTTGAAGCGAAAATAACAAGGTCACCTTTAATTAGACAACGGTTTGAAACGTGTATATGTAAATTACTTGTGTGTGCGCGTGGGTGTGTGTGTTGTGATACCTCGGGCCAGACTGAAACAATCTCTGCGAGTTACTGAATGACCTTTCAGTTTTTTAGGAGACGAGCGGACCTGTGCTGCCTGACAGACTGTGAATGAGCACACGCGCTGTAGGATGTATGTTTGCACGCACACTTGTGTGCATCTGCACCAGCGCTGCCAGACGGCTTCTGAATGTGCCCTGTCTGTGTCTCTGTGCTGAGCTGCCAATCATTCACTCATCACTTCCTTATTAGCACACACACTCTGCACACGAGCAGGCTTGCTGCAGGCATGAGGCACTCACACATATGATACATCTCAGTATTTATTATCTGGCCATGCTGGAAAAGGAAGAAAATCATATTCCATACAGGTCCCGTTTATTTCTTTTTAATTTATTTCTCATCTCATTTATCTGTGCTTCATGAATAAGATAAAACACCAAAACCTCAAGTTCATTTGCTTCATATTAACTTACGATATATATATATATATATATATATATATATATATATATATATATATATATATATACATACAAAGACATTTGTATGAGAAAGACCTAAATTCCACAGAAGAAATGTTGGGCAGGCAAAGCTAAAGAAAAAAAGCAGCAAAATATGATTTTTACTACTACTATTTTCTCATTATAAGTGCTGTCATCATCACCACAGCAGCATATGAATGAGCGCAAGAGATAGAACTGAAGATATCATCAAATTAAATGCACTACCATTTGATGTAAACCATGACTGGTCAAGAGCGTAAAAAATCAAACAGTTCTTCCTGTAAAAATATTGAAAAATTTCTACATATAAATATGGAAAAATTGTGTATGTTTCTGTTCTGTGTCTTGTGTGCTGTTTGTTTGTATATGTGTCTTTCTTGCTGCTGTTACACCCAAATTTCCCCCTGTGGGACAATTAAAGGATTATTCTATTCTATTGATTCCTGTTGGAATAGTGAATTTGACAGCCACGATGATCCGTGACAGGTCAGAATGGCAGCGTTTTGACAGTCATGACACTGCAGTCCTGCACACTAAGCTTTGCAAGTGTCCAAACTTCTTTGTTTTATCATAGTTCCTTCACTTGTCACATTTTTTTTCAGCAGAACATGCTCACCTTTGCTCCATGTTTTCCATCCAGTCACTGGATTATGATTTGACATATGCATTAAGCTGAAGGCCAAATAAAGAAAAAAAAGTGAACATCTTCACACTTTCTTGAAACTTGATCTTAGAGACTCATATTGATCAAATGTGCAAATATTTGATCAATTATTATTCTGTTATTGCCATTCTAGCATGGCCACCTCTGACACCCTCCCCCCTCTTCCTCTTTCTCTCACCCTCCTGCCTGTCCCACCTTCTCCTCCTCCTCCTCCTCCCCACATGCTGTGCCTGGCTGCTCTTGTTTGACCTTTGCCCTCGCTTGCAGGTGGGCGGAGCAGGTGTCCAGAGTTGGCCAATAACAATCAGGGCGTCGCCCTCTGTGACACGCCCTCTTTGGGGTTGGATAATGAGCAGGCTCCCAACAGCCGTTTCGCGGGTGAGTGGCAACCTCCCGAACATGGACCAATGAGAGCTGAAGACTGAGAGTGTAGGGATGGGGGATGAAGAGAGATACAGGAGGAAAGAAAACGTGAGGAGAGTTATCTGCAGAGGACTAAAGGATTTCTGATGCATTAGCTTGCTATGCTAACGTGCTAATGTGAATGGAAGCTAGGGAGAGCAGCAGTTAGGTTTTTAAACGCTGTTTGTAGATGAGGATTTGTAGCATTTTTGCCCAGCATGAAGACTAGGAGCCTTCCTTCTTCTCTTCATCCTTACCCTTTGATGTTGTGGTGCTTCATTGCTTTTTTTTTTATTTCTCCAGTAGCGGTTAGTTGTCCACTCTCTCCCTCCTCCTCCCCTTTAGCTGAAGCCCCGGTGTGCGTGAGCGCGCGCGTGTGTGTTTGTGTAGCCGTGTTTGAGTGAATCTTACCGTGTGACTGACGGATGATTTCTGCATTTGCTTTCATGAGAGTGTGTGAGAGAGAAACAATCTGGCCCTTCCCAAAAGTTGAAGTTCATGTTCAGTGTCTGCCAGCTCCGAGCCGCTTTGCCAAACATCTGCGACTCATTTTCACACCCTCCATATTCCCTCCTGTCCTTCCCCGGCCCTCCCGTCTGCTTCGCCACACGGGGTGAGTTACTGTGATGAGAGCTAAAGGTGTCGATTTTGTTCTTGACGACCAGCGTTTGTAAAGCGCAGTCAGTTATTTTCTGGACTCCTGGTTGAATTTGATTCCATTTCTACTAAAAAATTGCCTATAAAACTTCCCTTTCTTTGTAATTTCAACAATTTTAAAGCTGCTAATTTAACACAGACCTCTTTAAAAAGCCATCACAACCTTTGGTGTGGTATGAAAAATATTATTAAATGGCTGAAAGATAAGGATATTGTTTCATTATTGATACAAATACAAATGTGACATATAAAAGAAACTCCATATAAAACATTTAAGGAATTCTCTCAGTTTATTTCTACTAGATATTCAAATACAAGAGTTCACCATTCAGTAAATAGACAAACTCTGGAGTGTTAGTTTACCTCGTCAGCATATATCATTTTGTGTTCAAACTTTCTTCACAGCCTCTAGCTCTCCATCATTCTCGTAGCTTTTGACCTCGTCCCCTCTCCAAACCCCGAGACTCCCTTCGTTCCCATGAACCCACTCGACCCTGTTTGCGTTTTACGGTGAATGTCGTGACATGTTTTCTATTCCTGTGTTGTAAAGGTGTTCTGTTATCTCTCTGTTTCTCTCCTTTTTACTTCCCATCATTCTTCACATCCTCTGCTGTCTTTTCCTGGACATTTTTCCTTCCTGCCCCTTTCTTCTTCTCTTCTGTCTTTTTTCCTTCTTTCGCTTTCTTTCGGATGGACAGATGAGGAGTCGTGCCCAGTGCACATTGAGGACTAGGTATGGAGATGTGGTTAGATGGTCGATCAGACTTTAAAATCTCAATTTGGGGGGTTGTAATTTATAAACTGTAGCAGTTGTTTTTCTTTTGTTCTTATTTTACCTTTTGATTTCTTATTCAGCCTCATCATTAAATTTTATTTCACAATCTAATTAGGTCATCGAGTACCAAATCGATCAAAGTAAGAAACGTTTTTTTAAGTTTTAAAAAGAAAATGCAAGTCTACATTATTTTTTTTTCGATTTATAATTTCTTCAGGCTTGCAAAAGGTACAACTGTTTAGGAAATGTGGATCCACCGAATTGTGTTTCTGTTTATTATTCAGGTTTTCGCTGGTGACATGAAAAGTATGAATTATTTTCTTTCTTTGTGTTTGTGGCTTTATTTTTAAATAGGGAATAGCACAACATGCGTCACTGAGATCTACTGAGCATTGATTTATTATTGTTTATCTAAAAATAGAATACAGTTTTCAATATTTGAATGTTTTGGATAAATTTGATTTGAAAAGAAGAAAGAGTATCATGTCTTTGTACGGTTACACCTCAGCAATCTCTGTTCTTTTTTTATAATGGGTAATCAACTTAATGGTTATTGCAATAAACTGTAATGTAATGAAAAAGTATTCTTAGGACGTTTATCACTTTGATCTCGGTCTAAAATATATGATAGCCAAAGACATAGCCCCCCATTTCTATGTCTTTAAAAACACTTTAGCAATAGTTCTCCAGGCTTTCTCTAAGTCTTTCAATTTTTTTTTATTTGGACGTCAGCTGTTTTTACTCACTTTCTGTCTAGTTCTTGTACCTGTCATTGTATAGGGATGCATTTCAGCCGATGGGGCGATCGTGGCTCAAAAGTTGGGAGGTCGCCTTGTAATCGGAAGGTTGCCGGTTTGAGCCCCGGCTTGGACAGTCTCGGTCATTGTGTCCTTGGGCAAGACACTTCACCCTTTGCCTACTGGTGGTGGTCAGAGGGCCCCGTGGTGCCAGTGTCCGGCAGCCTCGCCTCTGTCAGTGCGCCCCAGGGTGGCTGTGGCTACAATGTAGCTTGCCATCACCAGTGTGTGAATGGGTGGGTGACTGGATGTGTAAAGCGCTTTGGGGTCCTTAGGGACTAGTAAAGCACTATACAAATACAGGCCATTTACCATTAGTAGTGTTGGGGAACTTGTTAAAATTGATGGAATTATGAATGCAGAAAAGTACCACCTGAAAGGCATCAAAGGCACAATCTTCATTTTTAAGCACGGCAAAGATAACACAAACAACCTGCCAATGCAGGAAAAGCATACCTGGATAGAAAAACACAATAATACACCATCAGTCATGATTTGGCTTCCAGAAGTTGGATCAACATTGTTATGCCAAAAAAAAAAAAAGACAGCCAACATCCAAAGAAGGGCTTTGACTGTCTTTTAGGAAGCCTGGAGAGCTATCGTTGAAGAGATACAAGAAAGCTGACTAAGAGAATTTAGTTCTGTGTTGAATAATACAGGTGATCATATGAAATATTAATTTCCAAGCTCATTAGAACTGCACAGACTCTGTTTTTGCCTTAAATACTGCATTTCTACATATATTTGCACGTTTCAATGAATTGCTGCACCCATTTCCCATTTTTCTAGCAAAACATAAAGAAATGTGGGACAGTCCAAGACTTTTGCACGGTACCTTGGGTTTATTGATTTCTGCAAATAAAGTTTAACTGAAAAATTACGGTTTGTCTGTGAGTTACCTGGAAAAACAGATTCAAATCATCTTCTCGTTCTCTTCTCTCATTCAGACCTGTTGTACCTCGGGGGCTACAGGCCTGTTTTGGAGCCTCTCCCCCACCACAACTCCACCAGCAACATGAACCTGGAGGAGCAGGGGGCAGAGAGCAGGGTCCAGAGTCCCAAACATCCCTGCCGTGGACCACTCATTGTGTAACACACACGAACACACACCAATCTAAACTTACTCATCCAGTCAGCTCTTCTTAATCCTGCCACAGTGCTGCAGCGCTGGATACTGTCCTCACTGAACAGGGACTCACATCCCCATCTTTCTCAAAATTTCCTGGATGATTCTGGATTGGAGTGAGGAGGAAAGAGGAATCACACCTCTCCATTGTCTGTGCGTTTTTTTTCCCCTCACAGGAGTTTCCTTGTTTTCTTATCTGTGATCTAACTTGTTGTGGGAATGATTAGCCTACTGCTACGTTATTATTTATTACCTGTAGGTTTAATGAGAGCTGTGTATTGTGACACTATCTTTAGAAAAAATATATGCTGCTCCTCTTCTTTTTTCCCTTTCTTCCTATTACCAGCTAAACAGTCAGGGGCTACTGTGATCGGCAATCGGATTTATTACTAGCGTATTTCTCCTTCTCTGTTGTAAACTGTATGCCTGACGAGTGGTCGGACGCTTTGACGCTAAAAGTCAGCTGACACCGGACTACCTTACCTTACTGAGCTAGAAAGTGCTGACCCCTCTCCTCTCATCAGGGAGCTCCTGTCTCGACTTCGCATGCAACTTTCCAAGTTTTCCTCTCATTTCCACCATGCTTTTGAAACACAACGACCTGTGCTGAATGTCAATTCAAAAGTGCAGAAGTGATCGGACTCGTATGGCGGTCGATGAGCCAAGTTACAGTGGCCAAAATGAACAGAGATCAACTGGAGGAAGGAAAAAAAGATGCCACACAGAATGTAGGACGATAATCTCATAGAAGGGGAATGTACGGGACGTTTGAAATGTCCCCTGACTGGAATCAAACACAAACTTTGACTCACACTCAAACACACCACTGGCACTGTCTCCATCTACAGCTCCATCTTAGCATGTCAGTATTATTGTAGTGCAACTTGAAATCAACAAATACCACCGAGCAATAAAGACACTGCATCTCGTCCTTTTTTTCCTGCACTAGGATGCTTGTTCGCAGTTCAAACAGTGGAAAAAAACTGTTTGCGCTGCTGGGTCATATTCAGACGTTTCATTGTGTTTGTTACTGCTTTTTTTTTTTTTTTTTTTTAAATTAATAAATTTCAGCGTTGCCATTGTAAATGGATTTCTTGTGAGACAAGCATCAATACAGTGAAAGACTTGGCCCACACTGCTGTCTTGCATCTTGCTCATCTTCATGCTTCCCGGTTTGTACCATTCCCTCGAGCCTGTTTCTTCCTGTTTGTGACGCTTTTAGTTCGTGAGATACACTTTAATGTATATCACCTGTTGTTGACCTCTGTTTCTGTGTTTTAATTTGTTGCAGAACACTGTGTTGTTTATTAGAATGTGGATGAAAATATGTGAAAAATTTGTAAAGGTTTACACACGAATAACTGAAAAGGGACAATATCAACATTTAATGCACTATTAGCTGATTCCTAGACGACACACTTTGCGGTGCATGAGGCGACAGTAGAGTAAGCATGTTAGTCTAGGTCAGCCTGCACCCTACTGTAGACTTGATGATGGATCACTGCACATGCATAAAGACGTAACGTATTCTTCTGCAGTGTTAAATATCAGTTTCTGGAACCCTATTCTGTTGGCCGTTAAGGTCAAGACTACTGCACTACTATAACCAAGCTGCGAACAGTCACATGATCACAGTCCGAATGTGTTAATGAAGCTGTATTACAGCACCAGTCACAGTATGATATCAAAGGGATGGGTCCCATATCTGCAAGACCCCACTTTTCTAGAGTGAAAATGTCAATGAAGACTTTGAACAGACAATAAAGTTTTTGCAACTAAACAGACATTTAAGGGATTTTCTGTTGAGTTAAAATGGAAGGATTTATTAATCAGTGCTAGGTTGTGTTTTGGTTTATGTCTCTGAGCATGAACTGCTTCTCTGAGGAGAAAAGCGCTCGACGCACTTATTTTACAGTCATTTTTCAGACTTTGGTATGCTTTATTTTCCCAGAAGAAAGTTCAAACTCACTAGTAGAAAATTCTTACAGTTAAATTGGAACCATTCCCACACAACAAAATTGACCTTTCCATCCATCTATTCTCTTCCTTTTATCCTTATCTGTGTTGCCCCAAATGATCTTTTCTGCTTACAAATATATACATGTGAGCGGATTTGTGTACTTTCCAACAGATGTTACCAATCAGCATAACAGTAGCCAAATGTGGCATCCCTATCAGTCCCTGTCCTAAAAAAGGAAAATGAAGTAATAATCCAAAAACAGAAAAAAGAAGAAGAATATGGTTTCATCTTTTTACTTATAACTACACAACTCGGCAGATTTTTCTGTATCTGTCAGCTAACTTGTTTCCATCACTCCAAACTAAAACCAATCTTGTATTGCTAATGATCCGCCTGGTGAATTGTCCTCATTCTGTGATATGGTTTTGGTCGTCCTCCATATGACTCACACAAGGCTATATAGGGAATTCCAGGAGCTACTAAAAATTCTTGACAAACCCTCCTTTTCACTAGGGTATGGCATGTAGTTTGAGCTGGAGAAGATTTAGACAGTCCTAGCACAGTGTCCTGTTGTAATCCAGACACATTACAGTACAGTGTTTCTCTGTGACTACCAGGTCTATAGCAACACAACTGAAAAATGCCAAAATAGCTTTAAACATGACTCTGGTCCTCTCATGGGTATAGTCTCAGTATCTATAACTACAGTTATTTGAATAGTTTCCAGATTTGTGAACAATACTCACACACAGGCACGTGCAGAGGGGGGGGGGGGGGGGCTGGAGGGGCTTGAGCACCCGCCCCTTTCCTGATGGGTGCCCAAAGTGCCCTTTTGTTGAGGCAACTTTTTAAATTTTTTTTTTTTTTTTTTTTTTTTTTTTTTTTTTAATGTGTGTGTGCGTGCGGAGTCCTGTCTGTGCCCCTCAACAATAATATTTAACTATTAATCACAGTTTTGCTAAATAAAAGGATCTGGCTTGCATCAGTCACATGATCACATTTAACCAATGATCGCCCTTGACGGCAGAACGCGCTGGTTACGAGCCGGGAACGAGCTCACAAAGAGCACGCGCATTTTTTGCGGTCCGGAGCTGTAAGAGAAACACAAGTTAACTCAGAGACACAGACTGATGCGACAAAACCAGTAAGTAGGTGTACAGCGTACACTGTAGTCTATAGCACACAGGAGTATTAGCTTATTACGTACACGTTGGTATGTTGAAACAAACGAGCGTGCTGTGTGTGCAACAGCGTGACAAACATTACCTGTCCTTTTATTAACTGCACAAGTAGCGCTGGTCATAGCTGCTGGCTCACTGGGTAAGGCTGTCATGGGTCTGCAGCTCTGTCACCGTTTTAGGGAACACATTTAATTTTAAAGTAAGTTACAGAGCTTTTCCTGCCTTTCTGGGGGGGATTATATTTCACTAAAAAACGGTCTAATATGCATGTCCACATAATTATGCATTATTATAATTATAATATATTAAAAAGCACATGCTGTATTTTAAAGGACATACATTAAGAAGCAGATTATATTAGATTTATATTTTAAATAAGACAAAACTTGGATTTTACAGCAGTAAAATTATTGTATCTCTACAGTTTAAAAATGTAATAAGCTTTGCCCCTGCACAGAGTGGATAGTGAAACAAATAGAATCATCATAAATACATTATTTCATATTTATTACTTCCCCCTCCTCGTTGCTTTATTATTGTAGCTCTAGTAATAATAATAATGTAAGGATTCTGGATCAGCACCGTGATGCCCATAGTATATACAGTATTCTGAAGAAGGTCTAAAACGTCACTGTGTGTGCGTGCATGTGTGTGTTTTATTTAGATGGATTTTTTTAAATTATTACTCATGATATAACATTGTCCAGACATGGCTGGTAAGGACATGAGGAGGAAACAGTAGAGTTGTGTGAGGCTACTAAAGGCAGTGCTATAACATTTTTCTGTCATCATTTTATTATAGATTAAGTGCAAGAGTTGTTAGGTGTGGATAATTAAATTATTAAATAGTTTATTGCAATAGCAAGTTGTGCCTTGTTCTCAGATAGACAGCAAGTGGAGAGTGATATATGAGATGATGGGATGGAAGGAAGAAGAGAAGCAAAGAGTGATTCACAGGCAGAGCCTAAATTATTTCTCACAGTTTTTGTTGCCTTATGGTTCCAAGCGCTGTCACCAATCTTTGCATTTTGTTATTATCTCATGACACTTGTTTAATCAGCTACCATCTCTCCTATGGGCTTTTTAATGTCTACAGTCTCAGATCAACACAGCCCTGCCCTTCCAATATTAGATTCTTGATGAATGTGTGTTGTTGTTATTCAGCCTGGCTCTATGTGCCCCTTTTTAACTTTGAGCACCCGCCCCTTTAAACCTCTCTGCACGGCCCTGCTCACACACAACAATAAATTGATACACTTTAGAAGTAAAAAGTAGTCAGTCACCTGTCAGATATATCTTTATCTTCCAGAAGTTCAAGAGCCATTCCCGACTATATACTGCACTATATAAGATAGATATGTGACGTAACCTGCTTATTTGTTGGCTACTGTTCTGAAGCCTATAGGGTCTGACATTTTGCCCTTTGCTCTCTTGGTGTTTTGAAAACAGATGTGACCATATTTAAAAGAGAGGATCAAGCTAAACAGTTAATACTAGTCCTAGATAGCTATCTAGTAACACACAGTAGTTATTCACAGTTTGGCAAGTAAAAACAGGCTTAAAATCAGAAGTGTTAACTTAAGAAAGGTTATTTGATCAGTTCATACTTCACAGATGGTTTGTACATCACTTTACTGTAACCCCAAAAAGGCCTGTTCAGTTTTGATTTGAAACAGGTTGCACTAGTCACACAGTCTTGAGTGTTAGTTTATTCCAAAAAAGAAGACATGCTCATATGGTTCTAGTTTGTGACTTCTTGGTCACAAGCTAGAACCATCCTGAAGAACACTTTGTGTGCCCTTTATCCACTCTGAATGAACAAAATGAACATTATTGCATTAAACAGGATTTGAAACAAGAGCGTGAGACTCTCAGCTTATTAGCAAAGTGTTAACTGAGCTCATCGATCAAACGAGAACTAGCCTAATTTTCCCATTGACTTCTTTTGAGGCTTTGCAGACAATTGTCCACCAACCACATGTTAACTTGTCCACCATTTTGGATGTGTGAAAATCCTGGTGACAATGTAGGATTAAGTGAAAAAGGCCTCAACCACACAGATCTAGAGATTGTTTCTTGACCATCTGATAACTGCTGGTTGTGAAACAAAACAATTAACAACCAGTTGCAAGTAGTGGAGGTTAAAGGTAGTTGCTATAAAAAATGATTGCTAAAAGTTAGTTAAATATGTTGGCTGGGCTGTGGCACAGTTTTTAGTAAGGCAAACCTTTTCCATTGGCAGTTTTTGTTGGACTTCTTTAACCCTGGAGAACCCATGGGGTCAAAGCCGACCCCATTGGTTTTCTAGGGAAACCATGGGGTCAAATTTGACCCCATGGGTTCTCCAGGGTTAAATTGTACTACCACTTGGCTCATAGTTAGGGATTATTTGCAGGCAAATTTGAAAAGGCTCCAGGCAGCTGTCACAATGCTAGCAGTCAAAGCAATCAGAGCTTTTTTGGTACAGCGCCTTCTTTGCATCTGATTTCACCCAGTGAAAACCAGCAACCTCCAGGAACTGCTGCCAACCAGTCTGGAAATACACATTTCCCCAGCAACCAATGGTTGTATCACATCTAACTCAACAACTCTTAAGCAATGTGCACATGATGTCGTGAGAAACCTCAATACCACTAGAAGACTTTTTGAAAGGCAGAGGAGGGGCCCCTGGTTGCCCATCATTGAGAACTAGGGTTTAATTTGCATTGGCATACTTTTGTAACAACCCCACAGACACTGGTTAAGAGGTTAAAAGTTACGAGCTGTTATACGTTATACTTATTAATCAAGCAAAAAATGAAGCTCAAACACTCAACTGTTCATTTAGATAGGTAATCTAAATAATCAGTAGCAAAGATAAACTCCAGTTTGATAACAGCCAGCCTGTTAAATCTATTAAAGTATAAAAGGCTGAATCTGGACTGTATGAGTGAAGTCACTTAACTGTACAGAAAATCTTTTTGCCTAAATAATACATGATATTTGATGTTCAGCTGGGCACTGAGACTGGAAGACAACAGGAGTAAGTGGTTTTAATGGGGACAGTGTTCATAATGTCATTACCACATTGTTTTAGTGATCAAGTTGCGCTCTAATTGAATTCTACCTTCTCATCTGAGGTTTGCAGCTTTGTGTCTGTTACAGGAAATATCTCTTATGTAACTCAAAGACTGTGTCACCAGCAAGCTGCAAATTTGCGTTATCTCTGTCCCAAAACATATAAAACCCCTCCACCCGCCTTTACCTTAGTTTTATTTGTTATTCTTCTCGTAAACCTATAATCTTTATCTGCCTCAAGAAGTAAGTGTCATATATTCTGTATGTCCCTTTCCTCTGTAAGCCAATTACAGAATCAGAGTGCAGGGGAGGGTTTTTCTCATTTAAGGCAGCAAGCCAGGTCATTTATTGTGCCCAGCCCTCCCCTTCTCAGATTAAATGTCAGGGCAGCAGCTCTAACAGCAGGGACACATGCTCCTCTGGAAGTAGCTCAACCACACAGAGACACTCTCACAGCTGCATATACGATGTATTCAGCTTTTCTCATCCTGATCATCTTAACTGGTAAGACTTTGTGTTGTTTGGAGTGTTATTTCCATTTCAATAATGGACAGCAGAGTACTTCCCATCCTGCAGGTATCTGATTCTTTAACTTTTTACATTGTTTGTAACAGTAACTTTTTTTGGACATATCTCATAAAGGCATAATACAGATTAAGACAAATCGGGGACTGAAAAATGTTCAAATGAGAGTTAGTGTTATTATTTCCAATAAAAAAGATGAAACTTGAGATTTAAGCAAGGGAAGAAAAGGGAAACATAGGTGTACATAGGGATCTTTAATGACAATAGACAGTTTTAATTCTTTTAAATCCACATTAATCCAATTCTAGATTTAAAAATGTTATGAAACTTGAGTTTCCTGAAAACAGTTTTTTGACACTACAAGGAAAATTAAATGATAAAAGCATTGCAGACAAAAAAAAAATAGATTAAGAAACAAGAAGCAAACTAAGCAGCTGTGTACAATCTCTCAATTTCTTTTTTCTCCAAACAAAAGTTAAAAATGAATGGCAAAATATATTGTTTAAAATCTAAATTCCAAGAGAAATCATTTATCTGACAACTGTTTTGCTGTAGATGTGACTTCCTGTCAGAAAGTGTGCAGTTACCAGGATGTTCTGGACTATCTGAACCTGACCACAGATAACAGTGTGTTTAAACTGACGCGCCCTGTGCTGGACTACACGCGCCCCACCAAAGTAGAGCTGGACATCATCCTGTATGCCATCCTGGCTGTGGTAGGTGCAACATTACTGCATTTATGTGTAATTAATGAGCTAAATGCTACAATGAAAGTGGTCATTATTGACATCACTTTATTTTCAGATTGAGAAAACACAAACTTTTATTCCCTTTGTCTGGGCAACCCTGGTGAGTTTATTTTCTTCAGATCTACATTAGGTTAACACAAAGCACAGCTAATCTTTCTGGGATCTATATTAAAAAAAAAATATGCCAACACATTTCAAAACAACATTAAACTAAAATAAATAAATATAGAAAGCACACTACAAAAACGATAATTTGACGTTCATGATAAAGTTAAGCTCCACAGATGCTGTTTTAGGACTTGTTAGATTAGGTATTGTACATTGATCTGTTTGATGCAGTCTTTCATTGGTCTATCTGCTCTATTCTGCACAAGGTGAAATAAAAAAACGGTCCAATGAGGATGCAAATCATGGTCTGCCTGAGACATATACTTTGACCTTTCTGATAATCTAACCTTACTGCAGATATGGAATAATGAACGCATCTCATGGGACCCTGATCAGTTTTGTGGAATTACTCATATCACAATTCCTCGAGAAATCCTCTGGAAACCAGATGTCTTCATTTATGAGATGTGAGTCAGCAACACACACGGACATGAAGTGTAGTTTATTACAAAATCAAACACAAACAGGTTCAAAATGGGACACTTTTATTCATTTTGTTCAAATCAAAGTGTGTCAAAAAAGTGTTTCCTGGCCTGAGAGATCAATATTTTGAATAAAATTGGATTCACATTGCAAAATAAATACTTTTGGCATGTTAAATCTTTGAAAATCACAGTGAAACGAAGGTCATAACTCTTTTTCTCATAGCTGAATTTGAAATACTTTTTATTTACAGTGAAATGTGAACAGGACTGCTGAGGGCAGCTGCTAAAACAAATCATATATAACAACCAATAAACTACGACCGCTCACCTGTCATAAGTGTAAAACAGAATTATTATTTGCTAGGTCATCACCAATTTATTTTTCATGGACAATGCTGCTTTGTGATGCTATCTATTTATTAAGGCAGTTTATTGATATAACAGACACTTTCCTGTTTGCAGTTTACGTTGTTTTTGGCTAGACATATTTGTTAGATACACCTGTTCAACTGCTTGTTAACAGGAATATCTAATCAGCCAATTATATGGCAGCAACTCAATGCATTTAGGTATATAGACACTATGAGAACAACCTGCTGAAATCCAAACTGACCATCATAATGGATATCACTAGGGAGGAATGTTTGCAGGAGCTTGTTTTTTGCAGAAATTCATTTTATAGTTGTTCAGCATCAAATGTAACAGCTTGATATCTGCTGCCATCCTGTGTTTGTTTAGAAGGTCAGGAGCTTCATTGTGTGCACACTCTATTAAAGTACACGCAGCAGCGTTTATACTACTTTAAAACAAACACATCATCCTGTTGCTGTGACAGCAGGAGCTTCAGAATAATTCAGTCAGTTTATAATTAGTATCATCAAATTATGCTGTGTAGGTGCTCTGCAAACATACTGAAAGAGAGAATAATGTGTGTGCGTGCGTGCGTGTGTGTGTGTTGTGGTCTTAGGATACAGACAGACGACTCCCCTCAGAGTTATTACATCTCCGTAGCCTACGATGGGACGATCACTTCTGAGGACGAGATTAAGATTGTCAGTACCTGTAAGATGGATGTCCACAAGTTCCCCTTCGACACGCAGACATGTAACATCACCATTGGTTCTGCAAGTCACTGTGGTGAGGGAGGATGAGTGTTTTGGTGTGTTTTCTCCTGCTTTCATAGTTGTTTGAACTCTGAAACGTTTCTCTCATTCTTTCTGTCATTTCTCAAAACAGTAGATGAGATGCGACTTTCTCCTTTCTCCAACTCCTCCCGGGCCACGCAGTTTTCCCGTGAAGTGATGAAAACACAGGGAGAGTGGGAATTCCTCCAACTATCCATTTCCAAAGTCAATATGACCTTTGGAAATAAACTGTGGGAAAACCTCATATACACTGTACGTAATACACAGAAAGAAAAACACAAGTGGCAAATTACATTAGAAAACAAAAAAAAACAAGATAAGAGACGTCATTAACATTTACATCTCTACAAGCCCAGTTCCAAAAAAGTCAGGACGTTGTGTAAAATGAACAGAGAAAACAAGGAAATGTTTAAACTGAGACATTTTTCTATTTCATTAAAATATTTCTTGAAATAAAAGCTTCTCGTATTCATAAAACAGGAATGCTGCAGAACTGACTACAATGGTCTTGTGATAATAACTTTATATGACCAAATCAAGCAATTTATGATAAATAACCAATTTTAAAAGTTACTTCTGCAATAATACACCCACACAATATGATAACTTTCACATAAGGTAGGGATGCACCGATACCGATACTGGTATCGGGTATCGGGGCCGATACTGTAAAATGTGTGTGTACTCATACTCGTAAAAGTTAACCGATACCATGAACCGATACCAACTTATTTCATTAATCAGAGGGTGGCTTGTCATTTCTGTTGTAGTTTGTTAGATTGGCCAATTATTATTTTATTTATTATTTATTTTATAATTTTTTATATTTTATTATTTATATAATAATAATAATTTTGTTTGTTTACAATATGGACACTCTGCAATAATTTAAACGTTTATTTTATTCGCAAACCTAATTTGTATTTATTTTATTCCAAACAGAAGCGTTTATTTATTATTCTGAAAGCTCGAGACAGTGCCAATAGTTCAGTGATATTTTGTAAAATTACAATGTGGAGACTCTGCAATAATTTAACAGAAGTGCTTATTTTTCACTTGAAATTTTTTTGTGGTCATTTTTATTGAGATTTTATTTTTTATCGGCAGGGAATATAATAAAACCTGTCTTCCAATTAATTGTATTTGTGTGTGTGTGTGTGTGTGTGTGTGTGTGTGGTAGAAGTATCGTTTTTTGTACTCTGTATCGGCAAGTACTCAGATCCAAGTATCGGTATCGTATCGGTTTGAAAAAATTGGTATCGTTGCATCCCTAACATAAGGTAAATCTAATCTAACCACTGAACCCGTTTTCCCAGTTCAGCATGAAGAGGAGGCCACTCCTCCACGTCATTAACTTCCTGTTGCCCATCTTATTCTTCCTAACTCTGGATCTCGCCTCCTTCTTCATCGCTGACCATCGAGGAGAGAAGCTGGGCTTCAAAGTCACCGTCCTGCTGGCAATCTCTGTTCTGCTGCTCATCCTGAACGACATCCTGCCCTCCATGTCCAACAAGACCCCACTCATAGGTAAAGACTCTTTCCTTAAAGGATGATGTTTAAGTGTGGTGACATATTTTATGTATGTAGAAGAACCAGATACCAATAGAAAAAAAAAAAAAAACTGTTGCTTGTTTTGTCCTTTCAGCAACATACTGCATTGTGATTTTTGCCCTTATGCTGCTCAGTCTGCTGGAGACAATTTTGGTTACACATCTGATAGAAAAAGACTCCCAAGTCAAGCTTAAGGTGAAGAACGAACATAAAAAAGCCAAAACTAATAACAGCGATGCAGGTGAGATACGTAAAAAGCTTCTCAGATACTGATCACAGATTTAGTCTATAGTATCAGTCTGCTAAAACCAGAATTCAGATACTTGCAAAGGAAAAATGCTTTCAAACATTAAATGCAGTAAACATGAAAAGTGTCTGGAAACACAAGCAAACCTATTGAAAAAGAGAACAAAAAGAAGGCGATGATTTGCATGCTGTACATTTAATTTCAAAAGCTTCATCTTATCTTTAGTTAGCAGATGTTTCATGTTTTAAATGTGTGTAAATTCTTGTGACAAACCTACTGTTTGCTTTCAGAAGACAAAAGACAGACCTGCTGTTCCTGCATCTGCATAGTGTCCCGTGATGAGCAACAGCATGAGCTACTGCCTGTTGCTGAAGTGGTACAGTTTGAGCATATGCATGCAGATATTGCATTAATATGACATGACAGGAGAGCAAAATTGTATTAACATCTTTACAAGATCTTAATTAATCAGTGACAACAAAACAAATGTGTAAATTCATCTTGAGTGGGATGAATAAGATCTTCAGAGCACACTGCCTCCGGATGCATTTTGACTGACCAACATCAAATCAGGGCTCAGATTCCTGTTTGCAGACTAAAAAGAAAAGATACTTTGTTGAGAAGAATACAACACAGCTTTACAGATATGGGAGAAATTAGTATTGATTATGTTACAGTATTATTTGGGGAACCTCTCAGGTCCTGATATATTCCCCTGGACATTACTGTCACATGAAAGTAATGCTTTGGATAAAGCTGTTGTTGGTCAGTGATAAATTATGTGCTCTGTAGCGCTGGAGGAAATGTTTTAAATAAAATATCATTGCTCTGATGATGAAATAAACTTGCTATAAATAACTGATACTAATATTATTTATAAATGGGATTAAGTTCCCTTAAACACACAAGAAAAGCTTTCAAAAACACAGTTTTGGAGGAAAATTACTTAGAATCGTTCTTTATTCAAGGCTAAAAATGATCATTGATACAATAACAGAAAGTTATTAAATTATTAAAAGTACATGCAGTTTTAATAAAAACAAAGACCAAACTGTTGTTGCAGCATTAAAACACCAGGGGTCACTGCAGATGGATGAGGTTACAGAGTGTTACTTGATGGTTCAGTGCAAGATTCAGTAGTTTTACACATGAACCCTCACATTTATTAAGAATAAGTAAGCGGTGGCACTAAATAAAAAGTAAATCGCTAGTATTCACAGATGTTAGATTGTTGTAAAATATTTATTTTCATTATCTTTAAAATTGTGAGTTTCTCGTGTGTCAAAACCTATTTCCTGTTTAATCAAACTATTTGAACAAATATTGAGAAAAAACCTTGTGTTAATAAGCGTTACAGTATAATAGAGGTGCTATACTGAGCTACCTACAAAATGTTGCTGGTAAATATCTGCTAATAATGCAATAAATATGATTTTTTTTTTTAAACGTGGGAGCTGCACCCAAAATAAAATTTAAAAAAAATTGCTGGCATCTTTGTGTTAATGCAGAGGCCTGATATATTTTTTCCCATCAGGCCTCATTTCAGCGTGAAATAGTCATACAAGATTTGATTTAGCTGGAAACTAGAGCAGAGGTAATGTAGCAAAGCAAATATAGGCCAGTTATTATGCTGATTGTGCTCATAATATCAATTTATGTCCATTCAATGTTTTTTAGACACTCTCATCACCATAAACTCTCTCTGACATCCTTCTTTGACTGCTTGACTTTGTGCAGGTTAACAACAGTAATCATACAGGAGAGTATAATGTGCTGGTGCTGATCCTGGAGGAGCTGAAGGAGCTGAAGAAATCACTAAATCTGCACCTCAGTGGCAGCGAAAAGGGAGGGAAGTACGTCCAGTGGGCAGCCAGAATCAACAGGGTTTTCTTCATTTTCTATGCTGTCACCGTGTTGCTCTTTCTCTCTCTCATGTACACTGAGTGGAACACTTAGAAATGTAGAGTATTTCTTATTAATACTACAGTTTCTGTACTGTAGAGTATTTGTGTCAAAATATGGCTTGTATTGTCTTTTTGTATTTTAGGACATCATGTTAATGTTGTAAAACCTTGTTATTTTTTGTTTTATATACACTTTATATAGTTTTGCTTTCAACTTTTACATAGTTAAAGTTAGATGATCCTTCAGACATGTATTGGAATGAGAATGATCGAAGTGTTAACCCTAAACTTTTGGCTTGATTAATCAGCCATCACTTTATAGGCCAAGCTGTTGTATTATGCTTAATGAATGCTGAATGAAGTGTCCAATAAACCAATAAACAGAAAAAACCAAGAAACAAAAAACCCCAAACTACTTAAACAATGACTCAGTTTGTGGGCCATATAAACAAATATTATCATCTCAGAATATTTTTTAATAAATAAAGCCTTAAGCCATCACGTCTCTTTATATTTTGTTTCCAATGAGTCAGACATTCATGTAATTTTTAAAAGTGGTCTTCAGCAACAGTTCCCCAGGCTTTCTGAAGGTCTTGAAAAGTTTCAGGATGTTTTTTATTCAATTATTTGTTTGTTAAGTCACTTAACACTGACATATGAATCATTTAAGCATAAAAAGCCACCTAAATCAAAGAATGAACCGGTGTTGTGTCTGTACATGCCAGACAACAACAACGAAAACACTGTTTTGAAAATGCACCTTTAGACACTGTGTTGTTAAAAGTCTATTACATTAACATTAAGGGAAGTTGTTCCCATTTCTTTAGCTGAATTTACAAAAAAATGCCAAAGAAGAAGAACATGTTTCTCAAAGCACTTTATATCAGGTGTGCAGCGTGCACTTTGACTGGATATGTGAAAGGCAAAAGAAGATGTGGCAGGCCTAAAAAACTAGCAGATGAACAGTATCTGAAAGGCTATCCACAGCCTGGTCACAACCAAAAACATCAATATTATTCATATAGTATATAGCATCCCAAAAATCTGTAAATGTTTTGTTGTAGACTCAAAGAGAAAAAATACTTCAAAAAGTGATTTAACAGTAACAAGATGAAAGAAACCTCAGACGAGCAAAAGGAGAGGGTTCCCTCTACTGGTGCAGGCAGGCATGTCATAGATGTTTGCTACAGGAGAGCAGCCTGGCAGATTAGTGTAAAGGATATTTGAGATTAAATCCTGCCTGCATCTAATCTAATGTAAACTGGACAGGGCAGTAAATCAGTCATTATCAAAGGGGAACATCTATCTTGGACACACAAAAACACACACTCACTGACCTCACTGATTTCATATTTCTGACGTTCAATCTCTCCCGCCTGTCATACTTCAGTCCTCCTTCACCTCACAGCTCATTTGTTAAAACCAATCATGTTCATTCTCAGCCACCTGATATCGTGTTGTAAACATGTTATGAGAAAAGAGGCCAGCTAGTAATTTCATTCAGCACAGGGTGGATCTGGGGGTTAGTGGACTGTTCTTCTTTTATTGTCTACGCCATTGAATCAGCCATGCTGGCGTGCACCACTTTACCATTTGCACATTAAAAACAAAAGCAAACACACATTAAGGTGTTCTTTGATAGTAATGATAAATTCTGCAAACCTTTAGTGTTGTCATTATGACTATTACCAAACTTAACTCTGGATGAGTTCATTTTAGCATGCCTTGAATAATTTTGTCACTGAGCATTTAGCCACTGATTATATTCTGAGGCCCTTGAGACTTTTTAGCCATTTTTGGAAACCATTAGTTATTGTCTTATAAATAAAAATATTGCCGATATTCCGACCAAGACTTCCTGTTTTATGCGCCAGTCATTCTTTACAGTAGAACAGTGAATGATAGTGTATTAAACAAGGTGAAGACTGGTTTATCCTGGCAGGTGTTCTGATAATCCAGTATTTTCCAGCGACTAGAAATTTACAGAATGGGTGGCTTTGTGGACCCCTAGCAGGAAATAAGCAAGGCTTTGTGTGTGTCTGTCTTCAAGTGCATTTGAGTTTGTTGGTTTTACAGCTGGTTTTACCGGGTATTTCTTTTGGGGGGTGGGGGGTGGGGGGTCTACTTTGTCTATGCTAGTTTACGGTTTATTTACTTGAACAATTTTTCTTTTTTTTGTGTGTTATAGGATTAAAGTAGAAACAGCAACCTTTTTCACTCACTATGGTTTATACACCACTCTGCATTTACTTATAAGTTGTTATTCATCTCTAATTGTCTTCCGCAGCATGTCCTTGTTCTGTCTTCATCCCCAACCAGTTGTGGTAGATGGCCACCCCTCCTTGAGCCTGGTTCTGCTGGAGGTTTTGTCACGATCCTGGGTCTTTTGACCCAGCGTTTTGAGTTTTTGTTTATTTTGATGTTTATGTTTAAGTTCATTAGGTTATCTAAGTTCATTTGTTTATTAGATTCCCCTTTCAAACCCTGTGTTAAGTCTCTCTTGTCCTTTATGTGTTTCATGTCTGCATGTCTTTTGTTGTCAAGTTCATGTAGTCATGTCTGTGTTTTTATGTTTCCTGTTTTGTTTTGAAGAGGTCCTGTGTTCCTAGGTTAAATGTGTTTAGTTTTACTTTTCCCCTGTGAGTTCATTATGTTCATGTGGGTTGCGCTGTTTTGATCTTTATAGATATTAATACACTAGGTTTGGTATGGTTATTGTGGTTATAATTCTTAGGTTTTGTTATATGGCTTCCTGTGTTCCATGTTGTGCTTACGTGGTGTCTTTCTGTCCCATGTTTCAGGTCCCTATGTTCTGTCTCCCAGTCTGTTAAGTTTACATATCTTGAGTTCAGTCAGTGTGTTTCCTGTTTTACTTTGGAGGTCTGTGTCTCATGTCAGTGTTTCTAGTTTTGCTTCCCTTGTCTCGTCCAGCCTAATTACTCCCAGCTGTGCTCTCCTTCTGTGTCTCATTTCCCTCGTTATCCCTCTGTGTATTTAAGCCCTGTGTTTTGCTTTGTCAGGGTTGTAGTGTATGCCCGTATGCCCAGTATGTGGGCAAAATGTGCAAAGCTCACCTTTGAAACTTTGGCTATTTGCCGCTGTAATAGCAGCATAGTAGAATTTAAAATGAAGAAAAGAATTAAAGGTCAAATTTGACAGCACTTTACATTAAGAATGATTTTTATCATAACTGAATTGCCTGTTTTTGTTTTTTTGTTTGCTGTAGATGGAGTATATTCTGAACGTGTCTGCAGCTATCAGGATGTTTTGAACTACCTAAACCTAACCAAAAACAATAAGCTCTTTATGATGACCCGGTCAGTGAAAAATGACAAAAACCCAACATGGGTTTCGCTTGAAATTCTGCTTCATGCCATCTTAGCTGTGGTAAGTGCTCCAGGATTTATTTGTAAAGTCTTTAAATGTCAAAATTTGTTACATTGCTTTTGATGAAATAATATCATTATCATCAAGTAATATTGATATTATTTTGTTCTTTATAATCTCATTTCCTCCCAAAGGCTTCATTTAAATGAATCAACATTTTGCCAAATACAATAATTCCCTTTTACTCTAATGTTTCTGTGAAGAGATAAGCGGGGGAAACTGCTAGTTTAATTTTATTTCTATTTCAGCTTTATTTGTAAGGGAAAAATTTGTATCAAAACACGCAGACAGTATCACAAATGATCTGATTCCTACCACATAAATATCAAATATAATTAAATAATGTTTCAAAGCTTTACATAAAAAACAAAGAAGCAAACCAAACCAAAGTGAAGTGTCAAGAATAGTTATTGTTGACAAAGCTGGTTTTTCACCATCCACCTGACACACTCAAAATTATACAGTTGACAAACCTGCTCAACAATATCTCAGCTGTTTGGCCCACACACAAACATTAATGTAATTTGAGATTTTAGAGGGGTTACATTACAGGAGGTTTTGGTTTCCAAAGCTCAGGAGTAGTTAAAGCATGTACACTCACCAAGTACTTAGATTATTAGAAAGACCACAGCTCTCCCTTTGAGCCCAAAGCAGCCTGAGCTGTTGGTGCCATATAGATCAGAGATTTGAAAGGCATCTTGGCCATGAAATAAGACGTAAAGCCATTTATTACATTATTGAGTGGCATTAAGAGTTCAAATACCAACCAAAGAGTGATTTTGTCACATATCTGTTTTTTACAGGTTGAGAAAGACCAAAAGTGTTTGGACTGTGATGGTGAGTTCTGCCACTAGATGATGCATAAAACTGAACAACAAACAACTTTTTTCTTTCTGTCCTTATTTATTTATTTATTTATTTAATCTTTCCTTCATTTTGTTTCAATGGCAGAGGTGGCACAATGAATATATTTCCTGGGATCCAGATCAGTTTTGTGGGATTAATAATGTTTCTCTACCTATTGAGGTTTTGTGGAAGCCAGATCTCACTATTGAAGAGATGTAAGTATAAATATACACATCTCTGATTTCCCTCTGATAGAACACATGTCTTTCCAGAAAGTCAAGCCCAAACCTTTAACTGGGACCAGTTGCAATCATTTGGAGGTGTTTGTGTGATTCAATTCAATTCAGTTCAGTTCAATTCAATTCAGTTATATTTATATAGCACTAAATCTTAACAGTAGCTCCTCAAGGTGACAATAAGGCAAAGAAATGGGCTTGATGTAAATGATAAATTGAACAATGATAGCATGCTTTTTTATGGTCTATAAACAAATATCAGTGCACGGTGTCATAGGGTTGCCTCTTGATCGGTGGTTGCTAGGCTACAGTGCCACTGTGATTTTGTGAGATAAGCAGTTAGGATGGGTATATGTACTTATGTTTGGATGAATGGATGGATCAATCTCTGACTTACATAAGGTTTTGTACCAAGGCAGCTACAGAGAGGTACACAGAAGAAATAACGATGACTTGATATTTGTGCTTTTCTAGCTTATGAACAGTGTTGGGTAAGTTACTTTAAATTAGTAACTTAGTTACATTACTAGTTACTTTTATCGAAAGTAACTCAGTCACTTCAAGTTACTTGTTACTTTCAAAGTACTAGTTACTAGGGAAAGTTACTTTGGTTTTACTCAGAATTCTCTTGTTAATGTGTTGCTTCCGTAACTGGATACCCAGCAAGATTGCCAGTCTTCTAGCTTGCTTACTTGCCACAAGTGCACTGTGCCACCTGCCAATAGAAAGGAAAAGATAATGTGCATATTTCCACGAGAGAAATCCCACACCTGGACCGTTGTTGACTGCCGCCATGTGCTTTTTACATCCAACACGAAAACTGCAGTTGTGGTGCTTTGATTGTACTCAGAACTCGGAAATTCTGCCTTCGGAATAGGAAGATGTAGGTAACACCAGACTGCAGATGAGCTGCATACAGGGCTGGACTGGGACAAAAGACACACATTTATCAAGCTTAAATGTGCTGCTGTTGTTTAGCGCGACATCCGCTGGTTTCCTCTTTCTGGCGCAAAGTGGGCGATAAACAAACAAGAGAGAAAATTCGATCAGCTTATCATTGATCAGTTTCATGACTGAAGTAGCAACAGGCGAGGGAGGGGAGAGAATGAAAAGAGAAGAGGCAGCTGTGCAGCAAAGACAGAATAACTCCAGCTTTGTGTCTTTTTCATTCTAGCTGAAGTACAGGACAAATCGCGTTCCTTTTCACCTCAATACGAAACGCGTAATATTTTCTCTGAATACAGGACAAGTCAGTTTTTTAGGGGATGGTTGGCAAGTCTAATAATTAACCTTATGAACAAAATAAAGTTCAACATCAGTAACAGCACCCACCCAGGTGTATAGAAACTCCATCATGCTAGCTAGTACGCAGTACGAAAAAGTCAGCATAACGAAAATAAACTCCACCTAAACATATCTGACCCAGATAGACTGCAGGTCATAGCTTCTTACCTGAAGTTCAGTTCTCCTGACACTCAGACCGACGGCCGCTTCGGGTCTCTCCTCTTGCCTCCACTTTCCCTCATCCACCTGCTGCCTCCACCACTTGCTAATGTTACTGAATCTGTGGAAGCTCCGTGATAGCCACCACACGAAGTAACGAATAACGACCCTATCTAAATCCCAGTAATGAGTAACGCGTTCCTGGTTTTGGCATAATAACTAGTTACCGTGCTTGTTACCACAATAATAACGTAGTTACTGTAACGCGTTATTCCCAACACTGTTTATGCTGTGATGTGATGCTTTGGTGGCCTTTCATTTCCACTTTAACCCGGGACATTCGGCTGCAGCCAAGTGACAACTCTACAGAAGCGACAGAGTGGTCTAGCATTGAACCAGGCTCAAGGAGGGGTGGCCATCTACCACAACTGGTTGGGGATGAAGACAGAACAAGGACATGCTGCGGAAGACAATTAGAGATGAATAACAACTAATAAGTAAATGCAGAGTGGTGTATAAACCATAGTGAGTGAAAAAGGTTGCTGTTTCTACTTTAATCCTATAACACACAAAAAAAGAAAAATTGTTTAAGTAAATAAATTGTAAACTAGCATTTGATGCGGACACAATATGAGTGGCTGTTCATAAACATGACAGTCACAGCCAACAATGCCAGTGATTTAGTTGGCCAAGACATCATCATTTACACTTATGTATTTCTACACAACAGAAAGTAACTTGGCATTATGATTTTCAGTACAGTGACCAGAATTTCTTGTTTCACTCCATCCTTCCTTTTTGTATTTTTTCTTACTTTATCTTATTGCCTCTATTCTTTGTATCTTTGTAGTTTTCCTTAGTATTGCTTAATTATATTTTACTGCTTTGCAAATATGGCGCATTTACCTAATGCATCTTTTAGGTTTACTGCACAGTTTATTAAGTTGTGTTTGAGCTTGTCAGCGATTTGAACTATATCCAGATTTTTACAGATCACCATGAAGAGGCGATCGCTCCTCTATGTTGTCAACTTCTTGCTGCCTGTCCTCTTCTTTTTGTCTTTGGACTTGGCCTCCTTCCTGATCTCAGACAGCGGGGGTGAGAAGCTCAGCTTCAAGGTCACTGTTCTGCTTGCCGTCACAGTGTTACAGCTTATCCTTAATGAAATTCTGCCTGCATCATCAAACAGGATCCCACTCATAGGTAAAGAAGCACAAAAAGTCTTGCCTTCACTGGATACTTCATACTGTCTTAATGAAGGGTAAATTGTCCACAATACTGATCATCCTGCTGCCTTCAGCGGTCTACCTCTGATGATGCCAAGCCTTCTGGAGACCATTCTTGTAATGTATCTGATGGAGAAAGACTCTATATCCCAAGAAACTGAGCCCAAGAAAGACCAAAGCCCGACAGAGGATTGTACTAAACAGGGTAAAGCCAGCCTTCGCAGCTGTCACAGAGGTAAGAGCTGGAGTCTTTTCCAGCACAAGTTCAGGACTACTCTTGTTACAGTCCACTGCATTGTTAACTCTCCACTGATTATTGGCTTTACGTAATGAATAAACGTTAGGTGTCCAAATCTTAGGTCCTTTCATGAATCTGTAACAACATCAAACACTCTGCTCACACTTTGGATGCCATTTTTGGGTTTTTGATTTAAACATATTCTGTTAGCTTAAATCTGGTGAAAATTGTCTTTTCAGAACTGCACAAATAGACCCAGAGTGTGTGTATCTACGCCAGTGAAACTCCATCTGAACTGCTGCATGAAGCTGAAGAGGTTAGAGCTGGGTGTAACTCCTGTCCAAATGAAGCTAAATATAAACGCATAACAGCTGAAATTATGACACTATATAAACTAGTCCACTTTTGCAGGCCCAGTGGCGTGTCCAGCGGGTGGCCTGGGGGGGCATAGGCCACCCCCCCAATCAGACAGGCCACCCCAGGTGGCACCCCAAAGGTAAAACAATAAAATTCAATCAAATATCAAATGTACGATTATGTTTTCACGGTGAAGCTCAGATATCCGAGTGTAAGTGAATGCAGCATCAGCTTCTGCACTATGTGCATCACGTTAGCAAAGGTAGGAAAGCCAAGCACGAAAGACGGCACCTCAGAAAACAATTTTTCGGTGAAAGAAAATGAGGTCAGAATAAATGTCCCGGTAAGTAATATTAAGTTTGTTGAGTTTAGTAAACTTCGGTGAAATTAGAATACCAAGGAAAAAATAACATTTAAAGAATTATTGCAGCCGTCGAATATTTCAGACAGTATGCTACTGAGGGGAGCTAACATAAGAGTTATGAGTTATAAGATATAATTCAAGTCGTAACATTGCTGTATGGAGCTGCAGATTTGGTTGCAGGTTAACATAGCTGGACTGGCCATCGGGCATACCGGGCATTTGCCCGGTGACTTATTTTTATTTTTTTGTAACGGCATGAACAATGAGAGGTGGTGGATTGGCCAGATGCAGGTCGATGTGTAAAAATAACTAACTAACTAAAGTTGTTTGGTGGTGGCTATGGTGGGGCTTCCACAGAGGCAACAGGTGGATGAGGGAAGGGGAGGCAGGAGGAGGAGAGGCCCGAGGCAGCCGCCAGTCCGAGTGTCAGGTGAACTAAACTTCAGGTAAGAAGTTATGACTTGCAGTCTATCTGGGTCAGATATAAACCAAGTTTAGGTGGAGTTTATTTTCGTTGTGCTGACTTTTTACAGTCAGTTATAATAACTCGTAATGCTACTAGCTAGCATGATGGAGTTTCTATACAGCTGGGTGGGTGCTATGATGTTACTGATAGCGAACTTTATTTTATTCATAAGGTTAGTTAGTAGAGTTGCCAACGGCTCCTTAAAAAAATGGAATGGTCCCTCATTCAGAGAAAATATAATGCGTTTTGTATTGAGCTGAGAAGAGACGCAGTTTGTCCCGTACTTCAGCTATAATGAAAAAAAGACACAAAGCTGGAGTTATTCTGTCCTTACGCTGCACAGCTGCCTCTTCTTCTCTCATTCTCTCCCCCTGCCTCTCCTGTTGCTACTTCAATCATGAAACTGATCAATGATCAGCTGATCGGCTTTTTTCTCTTGTTTGTTTATTGCTCACTTTGCGCCAGAAAGAGGAAACCAGCGGATGTCGCGCTAAACAACAGCAGCACGTTTAAGCTTGATCAGCTGTTGTTAGAATTTATTTAATATTACTTTCTAGTATCAGCTGATGTTTGTTGGAGCCATGGCCGTAAAAGCTGCTGGTCATGATATCGGTTTGTATATCTGGTGAGAGGGAAACATGAAGATGAAACCAGGAGACGTCCTTACTGAATCATCAGAGCTGAACAGGTGATGGAGAAACAGGTTTACCTCTTAGGTGACATAAATGAGTTGAAGGGAAGTTATGAACTGTTTCTGAGAAATAACACCAGGATCCTTTTCTAAGCAGCTGACAGCTGATAGCTGTGCAGGGGCGGGTCTAGCAAAGTGTTGCCAGGGGGCCAGGTAGGGCATTAACGGGGAAAGGGTGGACACAAAGAAATATTTTTCTTTCTTATTCTCATTTAAAATATCTAGCTTTTATTAAATAATTATCTAAATCTTACAACCAAAGTTTTTATCTGACGTAAAATGTATAGAAATCATACATATACCAACAAGACTGTGTACATCACTGTCACAACAGCGTTTGTTTTCATTCAAAGGCTTTATGGCTTTAATACCTGGTGGGCCGGTCTCTAGTCAAAATGCCCGATTTTCTGTCCCAGTCCAGCCCTGCAGGTTAATACTGGCAGTGTCACCATGCCAGCTGACTGTATTTCATCATTAGCCAGTGTTGTTCTTTATCAATATCACCAAAGTTTACCATAAGGTGCGACCGTGGCTCAGGGGGTTGGGAAGCGTATCTGTAACCGGAAGGTCGCCGGTTCGATCCCCGGCGATCCTGGTCGTTGTGTCCTTGGGCACTTTATCCTACCGCCTACTGGTGTTGGCCAGTAGGTGTTGGCGCGATATGGCAGCCTCGCTTCTGTCAGTTCTGTTGCGAAAATCGTAGCTTGCCTCCTGTGTGAATGCGAGAGTGAATGAATAGTGGCATTGTAAAGCGCCTTGGGTGCCTTGAAAAGCGCTATATAAATCCAATCCATTATTATAAGGCAGCATAGAAAGTATTTACTTGCTTTCAGGTTTTATTCAAATGTTAGTCTTTTCAGTTGTTTCCCCACTTTTTTCCTATTTCAAAATCAAACACCAGTTTGTGAGAAGATTATTTTCTTTTTTAATAGGCAGATAAAGTTTTACATTGCCATTGGCTAATTTGTCAATTGTTTGTTACAAATGTTCGTATTTTAATATTCAAAAATGTTTTTGCCCAAAACATATGTGCACTACATGTCAGTAAAAATACTATGCAAATATTGATGTCCTTGACTTCTGAATAAACGCTGACTGATTGTATCTCTTGTACTTTATCAACGCAGTATCTAAAAACTTACCGTAGTCATTAAAATCTCATTCTAATAAGAGTTAAAAGCGCATTCGGTTATTAGGTTTATAGGGTTATTGAATTATGGTTAACGGTTGGTAGAATTTTTTTTAAACATTATCTGCCAATTACATCTGCCACCCTTCTCCAAATCTGTGCCCCTACCTGGCCCCCCCAACAAAAATTTTCTAGACACGCCACTGTGCAGGCCAGCACCAGTAATGAGCACCACCATGCTTTGGAAAGGCTTTCAATTGAGTTGAGGGAGATAGAGAAAATGCTGACTCAGCTACTCAATAACAAGAGAGAAGAGGACAAGCCTGGCTAAAAAAAAAAAAAAAAAAATTCAAATTTTTATTTGTCACATACACAGTCATACACAGTACGATATGCAGTGAAATGCTTGGACAACTGCTCGTGACCTAAAGAAAAAAAGAGAAGGCTATGAATAAGATAGGAAATAAATATGAAAATAAAAAAGGGTAAATTTAACCAGGAAGGAATAAAAATAAAATAAAATATAAAAATTAAGTTAAGAATGAGATAACTGTACAACACAAATTAGAATGAAGGGTAAAGGGTAAATTTAACTGGGAAAGAATAAGATAAAATATATAAATTAAAGTTGAAAATAAAATAACTGTACAGCAAAATACACAGTATAGAAATATATGAAGAAATATAAATATAAATATATATATACACACAATAACAGCAGCTGTACAAATATTAACTGGAAATGAGGAATATAATGTCCAGTGTTGTGCAATCCACATTATATAGTGTCTTGTGCAGTGCAAATATGCTTAAAGTGGTTTAAGTGATGAAGTGAAAACAATGTCCAGAATGTCCAGTGTGTGTGTAAGAACTATATGTGTGGGTCAGTACTGTGTGGTGGTGTGATTGAGAGACCATATCGCCTGCGGGAAGAAGCTCCTCCTCAGTCTCTCTGTGTTGGTCTTCAGGGAGCGGAATCGCTTTCCTGACCTCAACAGAGAGAACAGTCCGTTGTTGGGATGGCTGAGGTCCTTCACGATCTTCCTGGCCTTGGTCCAGCACCGCCTGCTGTAGATTGAGTGCAGGTCAGGGAGCTCGGAGCGGATGGTGCGCTCAGCTGATCGCACAACCCTCTGTAGAGCTCGTCTGTCCTGCATGGTGCTGTTCCCGAACCAGGTTAAGATGTTTCCCGTCAGGATGCTCTCTATGGTGCAGGAGTAAAAGTTCCTGAGCACCTTGGGGGGCAGTCGGAAGTCTCTCAAGCATCTGAGGTGGTAGAGACACTGACAGGACCATGACAGGTCCTGCGTGATGTGAACTCCGAGGTATTTGAAGCTGTCCACTCTCTCCACTGGGCACTCGTTGATGACGGGGGTCTGGTAGTTCCTCTCCTGCTTAGTGCTGAAGTCCACTATCAACTCCTTTGTCTTACTGACGTTTAGAAGGAGGTTGTTCCTCTGGCACCAGTTCTCCAGATTCCTAATCTCCTTCAGGTAGGCCGTCTCGTTGTTGTCAGAGATCAGGCCCACCACGACGGTGTCGTCAGCAAACTTGATGATGGTGGTGGAGCTGGTAGAGCTACTGGACCGAAGTGGCAAAAAGAGTCAATAAAGTTTTTTTTCGTTTTCTATATCACAGTAGTTACTCTGTTTTTATCTTTGATTTTCTTAAACTGGAAAACTGAGTAGAAATTACATTTCTACATAATTAAAACAGTGAGAGTACCTTTCGTACAACTACTGGCCATAGGAAAGGTACGAATAAAGCTGACATAAGGTATAGTTTAATGTGCATGAATGTCACCCCTCTACTTTCTG
Source organism: Neolamprologus multifasciatus (assembly GCF_963576455.1). Classification (NCBI taxonomy): domain Eukaryota; kingdom Metazoa; phylum Chordata; class Actinopteri; order Cichliformes; family Cichlidae; genus Neolamprologus; species Neolamprologus multifasciatus. The sequence continues at coordinate 8,765,299 of NC_140446.1, read as the reverse complement.
TATGGGTGACCGATTCTATGTGTTACTTTGGAAAGTCAAAGGAGCTTGCAAAGAAAAGCGTCTGGACTTCTTTAAGTTACTTGAAGACGTTTCACCTCTCATCTGAGAAGCTTCTTCAGTTCTAAGGTCAAATGGTGGGGAGTCCCAGACATAAACCTAGTGGGAAGATGAGGATGCCAATGTTCACATGTGAACAATGTTCACATTTTGGACAGAGAGGACAGATGGTTTGAAAGAGGGGTGAAAGAAGCCATCTATGTCCACTGTGAGCGACCATCTTTGAACAGAGGCGGTGGTTTACGACACCAACTCTCTGCCATCTATAATCCAGTTTTGAGATCCCTTCCCAGACGCCTTAACGCCCACTCACATCCTGGGCCATCTGATCTCAGGAATTCGCATGATAAGGTGGGGCCAGGTTTCACAATGAACTCACCCGAAACTCTGACTGATTTGGACCCACACCCAGTTCCACACCTTGGCTCAGGCGATTAGAGGATCATCAGGGGGTCCTTTTGTCCCTCCGTGGGGGGACACTCCCACTAGGTTTATATCTGGGACTCCCCACCATTTGACCTTAGAACTGAAGAAGCTTCTCGGATGAGAGGTGAAACGTCTCCAAGTAACTTAAAGAAGTCCAGACGCTTTTCTTTGCAAGCTCCTTTGACTACGATGATCTGGATGACTGAGAACCTTCACAGACTTACTTTGGAAAGTTAAATATTTCAGTTTTTTTTTAATTTTGAGAAGTTACTTGAGTTCTTATAACAGACAAATGCCTAACATATAATATTTAGGTCATGTTAAACAGCTAAAAACTCAAACTGCTGTTGCAATTTTTCGTATTCTTTAGTCTGTATTAGAGCAATTAGAACAGCTATCCTGGGTCTAGGGTTAGGGTCAAATCAGACTCCCCACCCTGGTGTTGAGGCGCTTTGTTTCTGGAAATTTGGGGCACAACCTTAGAGTGTATGGAGGGCCAGGAGTGACAAAATGAATCAATTAAATATGCCATTAAATAGTTCATTAAATATTTCATCAATTAATTCTAAGTGGAATTAATTAATTGAATCAATATTTCAATAATTACTTAAAAGCACATTTTTTTTGCTTAAAATGTTTAGTAAATTATTTTTTATTTATTCTATTAAAATTTTATTTTAATTGATTACACATTTAATTAATTATTGACATAGTTAATTAATCATTTATATGTTTGAAATTATAATCAACCAATGAAACATTTAATTAATTATTTTATGGCATATAAATTAATTAATTCTGTCACTACTGGACCACCATAAAGGGAGAGGAGCTACAGACAATATGAAACAAAGATTAATTTGAACTATGAAGCAAATGTGATGGAGAGGGAGAGAGCGAGAGAGAGAGAATGAGGAAAACAGAGGACAGATATATGAATTTCAGAGCTGTTTATCACAATATCAGTTACACCAGATCACACATTTGTAGTACTATCACTTAACAGCTATAATGAAATGATAGTGGCAAGACTGGAGGGTTTTAGACAATACCTTTGGGTCTGATATCAATGAGAGGAGATAAGCGGTAAAATATCAAGGCAGAATTGTACACATTTGCAAACGTACGTGTGAGGTACAACAAATATCAGCACTAAAAGGTAGCAGGAGATTGTAGATGGTATTTAGATAACTGGGGTGAAGATTAATTGTCTGGGAAAATTGAAAATATCACAAGTGGAGAACACAAAGGCATCTTGGAAAACACTTACCTTTAACCAGGTAACAAAGGCTGTCAGGACAGCACGAGTGGAACCTAGCAAATCCAAACAAAGTCCAGAACAAAAACCTAGGAACAACATGGAAAATGACTTAAGAAGTGAGGAGAACATACACGGGACTTACAAAAGATCTGAACAGATAGACAGACAGTAGACAACAACAAAAAGAAATCACTGTCAATAAACTTTCTCATCTTTTCCAAACACGGCCTCACTCCCTCTACTGATGGAGCACTTGCTGTGGTCTCTCCCACACCACTTATTACATCTCAATATGCTGAAAATAAAGATGCAAACATGTAAAAGCATTTACCCACATCCTGATTTTACCCGAGATTGTGAGGAAATGATTTCCCAGATACATTATGAGCATCTATCGACTGCAATTACTGCTGTTTTCAAGTCGCTTTACATAAATATCTCAAACACACAGCATGAACATCAGCCTTGAGTGGTTGTTGTGAATTCAAATACTTTTACATTTTAATGTATCATAAATGCTCTTCACTGGTTGTTTGGATGGTTACAGGAAGTTCTGTTATCCTCTTAGAAAAAAGCAAGATGTCTGTCTGTTTGTTTGAGCTTACTTTTGAAATTCTACTACTACTGCTACTACTAATACTAATATTAATAATAATTCAGAATTAAGTAGCACAGTTTTTCCAAACAACCTAGTTTTTTATATTTTTTTTAGATGGTTACATTATTTTACTTTGTACACAGAGTTACACAGTTTTTCACAAAAACCAAAAACTATGGTTAAAATTATGAACCCCCCACCTGACCTCCTGAAGTAATTTGTTGTAGTTTTCTACAAGTCTCACACACGTCTGCTCAACAATCCCAGCCCATTTTTCTCTGGCAAACCTCCCAAGCTCCCCAGACTTGATGGTCTTCTGGCTCTGATCTTGGTCTTAGTTTACCCCACAGATTGTCAGTGGGATTTAAGTCAGGGTTTTGTGCAGGCCAGTCAGTAACATTCACTTTGGACTTCTAGATTTAAATGTACCTCCATATAAAATGTGAAAGTGTGATTAGGTGGAGGGGAAATGTCCTTCCCAGTTACTGTATTTAAATATATCGGAGGAACATAGCAATCTACACAAATTGTAGAATCGCTCCTATATATATTTAATACATTCGTTTTAAGTTTAGCAGAATGCATCGGTTGGTTGGAATTTGTAACTTCACAGTATTTTATGTATATTTATGAACACAGAATCCTTTTCTATTAAAGTAAAATAAAAAAAAATTACTGGCTGCACATTTAAATTATAATTTATTGCAAGTGTAGCACTTCTAAGAACATATTAAGTTACCAGCTTATTTGTTGGAATATAAAGAAAATATAGTTCCTGTTGTAAATCCTGCATTTACAGCTGCATCCTAGACACTTCATGTTTTAGCATGATGAAATCAAACTCCTGTCATCTGGTCCTAAAAACATATACAGTAACATAACACTGTTGAAATAAAAGCTTCTTTTCTTCTCATTTCTTGGTATGTCTTTGTGTATTTATTGCACAACCAACAGATCTGTGTGCCTCATTAGACACACAGAAGATACTCCCATGTTAAAAATGTCCAACTTAGGGTATAAAATTAACTTGTTTAAAGACAAGTACAAACATTTTGATCAATAAAACACCTTTAGGGCAACTATAAAGATCCAAAGTTTAAATTTGGTGCTGTGCTGCTTTGCTTGACAACTGTGCAAAATCAACTAGCTCTCGTTGGTGCCTTCACGTGCACTGAGCTGTATCTGTATCTATTTTCCACAGTCTTTTGATCCCTTTTTGAGGTTTAATTGAATAATGCCAAAATAAATAAATGTGCAATAAACTTGCATCTGAAAAATGTTAATAAGGCAGATTACACGGGCTTGTGGAGCATACTGATTTTTTACTCAGTACATGTCACTCTTTGGGAACACATCAGCTAGATTAGCTCCATATAGTACAAAACGCTTAAGTGATCTGTCATTACTTTATATTTTCTTATATTCCCTCCAGGGGTATAGGCTGTCTTGTGATTTTCCAAACATTCTTGAGCAATAGTTCTCCAGGCTTTCTGGAGGATTAAAAAATATCTCCATCCACATGTAAACACAAAGACACAGGTGTTTTTTAAAAAAAATAAAACATTTCTGTTTTCAGTGATCCAAAACGGTGTTTACGTGTGGACGAAGGCCCTAACGCATAGAAAAAGCTGTGTTTTCAAAAATGCCCGTGTGTGTGTGGACGTAGCCTTAGTGATAATGTCCACAAAAAAAGGAGCAAAGTATATTGTTTTTTTTTTTGTTTTCTTTTTGTTCTTATAAGAGAATTGAACCTTAAGCTGCGTAAAGCTGACACTAAAGTGCATGCATTTATGTCCTGGTGTCAATACACGCTGAACATGAAAATTACCAGTAGAAGACAAATTGAGTTATTATGTCAATAATATGAACGTTTTCAGTTTTATAGCTGAAGCCTCTTAGATAAAGTGTGAAACATCTTCAGGAAATTTCTTTCCAAGCTTTTTGGACTACCATGACTGGGATGACTGAAAACCTACACTGTCAGTAACTTTCTCAGCTTTTCCAATCACTCCCTATGCTGATGGAACACTTGTTGTGGTCTCTCTCACACCACTTCTAAAGTCTCTATATGCTAAAACTAAGATGCAAACATGTAAAAGCATTTACCCACATCCTGATTTTACCCGAGCCAGTGCGAGTAAATGATTTCCTAGATACATATTGTGTTGTTTTACATCAACATCTAACACAAACAATGAACATGAGTCTTTCGATGGTCAAATGCTTTAGCATCTTAATGTATCATATGTTTGGATTCGTCCAAAAAAACTGTTTTTTATATAAAGTGCAAGAAGTCAGTGTCTATTTGTTGCCTAAGCTTGTTATCTGTCATATCATTTTGAAACAATAATATTAATAATAAAAATCAATTCACATTTTATGCATTTTATTGCATCACTAAACCTCCAACGTCCCCTGTAGTAGTTTAGTAAGTATTTTCAAAGAGCTCTAGTTTCATCTTATCTGCCCAAAGCACATGCTTCCAGTATGCATAATATAAAGGCTGTCCTTAGCTGGGTTTAGTGATGATATTCTTTGAAACTACAGTTCCCAAGATGGTTAAGTCACTGCCAAGGCCTAGCCTTGGCAGTTGTTCTGGGGTTTTTAGATACTTCTAACTAGTTTTATTTCCAGTCTTTAAAATATTTTGACTTCCTACCTTTGCCAGGCTTCTTTTGTACTGTGTGCCTCTCTTTGAATTTCTTGATGATTCTTCTCACTCCTGTTCTTGACACTTGGAAATGCTGTGTAACTTTTTATATCCATCTCCTGCTTTGCGAGCATCAATAGTTATTTCTAAACGTATTTCTTTTGTTGTCAGCTTGATGCATTCTCAAAACAGTTTTTTGCTGTTTTATACTAATTGTAAACTGGAAGATAATCCTCAGTTGTAACTTGATTTTACAAGCTTTGAGCATTACGAAGTTAAAGCACATAATTGCACAGCAGTGGTTTGCCACTTTTTCAGGGGGCTAGTAATACTGACCCTGTTTTTTTGTTTTCTTTTTCTTTTTTTTAAATAGGGACTAACAATTTTGGTCTCATTTGTATATAAATTGTGACAAACCAAATTTTATGATTTAACTTTTGTTTTTATACAAAATTGTCTTCATATTATATTTTCAAACCTGTGATTTTTCAGACTTTTGGCCCCACTGTGACACTTGTGTATGTGTGATACATGATGCAATGCTGGTCACAAGCTTTTTAACTGTAGCATTTAAATTTTTCACTTAGTTTAATTGCTCTGTCTATTGCCTAAGACACTGGTCTTAGGATTGATATTGGGATAAAACCATGATTGGTCTTTATATTTGCCCTGCCCTCTTCTAGGGCAGGGCAAATATAAAGACATTAATAGAGCAGGAATCATCAGGAATCATCTCCTGCCCACAGAGAGAGCGATGATCCTCACTGACCTTTCAAAGCCCACAATGATTATAGGTTTCTTCTTCCTGCTCTTCTTCATGGGTAAGTGCATTTAATTTTTTAATTTTTAAAAATTCATACAGGTTATAATTTCTGCTGCTTTAACATTTAAGGCTTTTTTTCTGGTTAAGAAGAAAATATGATTGCAACATGTATATTATGTGCTGCCATCACTCAGGGTACTATCTCTCGTGGGCACAAGGGATTATAAATTAAATTAAAAAGATAAGGAGAAACCAGAAAGCGGAGCATTACAAGTTTTGGATATAATAAAAGAAACGTTCTTGCTCTAGAAAAGTTTATTGAGGCTACGTCCACACGTACACGGGTATTTTTGAAAACGGAGATTTTCCGTTTTCGTTTTAAAAAATAATCCCGTCCACACGTAAAGGCAGAAATGAAGGAAAACGCTGCTAGGAACATGCCAAAGCAACAGGTGGTGATATATTCCTAATCGTGCAGAAATGTTGGCCAATCAGAAGTCTAGAAGCCTCGGTGGGAAAAAGTAAACAAAGCTGGGGCATAGAAGCTAGTGATGTGCGATACCACTGACTTCCTCTCCTTTCCGATACCAAGTAAAATTCAGGGTGGTATCGACGATACTGATCCGATACCGATACTTTGTACAAAAACATATTTTATTTATTGTATCTTTTATTGTATCTCAAATTATAGCTTCATAATGATTAAAGGGCATCAGATTACTTGTTCTTATCACTTAATAATGCACAATTATCATATAGAAATAAAAAAAACTGAAGTTGTGGCTATTTGAACATGTTGCCTGCCTGCAGCACTAAAGGACTCCGTGAGAGACGTCTGTCTCGCCCTGGCAGCACCTGTCCCTGTCCTCCTCTTCACTTCCCCTCAACATAAGCTTGTCATATTCTGTGCTATGATTTACTCTGAGGTGCTTGATGAGGTTAGTGGTGTTGCCACAACACCTCACATTCTTGCCACATGTATCTCTCGGCCGTTTGTGGAAGTCAAATACGTCCGCACATGACTCCATTTATGCTCAGCCATTGTTGTGAGTGCACACGCCTAGTGGCTGCTACACATTGATATAGCCGTATTTCACACATGACTATGACAGGCGGAAGAAGAAGTAGTTCCTTCCAATGTAGACAATCCGAATGATATAGTTTCTTTCCACTGTGTTCCTGTTAATGATAAACCACAAATTTACCCTAAATTACTAAAATATCGATATTTTAATATGAGAATCGATTCTAGAACATAAATGACTGGTATTGGAGGAATCGATATTTCAGTATTGATCTGCACATCACTGATAGAAACAGAACCGAATCGTATGTGTGGAGGGACAGTAACTGTGTGTGTATATGTAAGCATTTAAACACTGCAGAGTACAATTAACAGTAATAGTATTGTAGAAATTCATTTCACTGAAACAATAACGTGGCGCACAGTGTGACGTCAAAAAATGCGCACACCTTTGACGCTGCGTTTTCTCAGTTTTTCTCGCCCACACGTAAATGCAAAAAAAGAGTTTTCAAAATATATCCACCCTGGCCGGAGTTTTTAAAAATCTCCGTTTTCGGTGACCGAAAACGCCGTTTACATGTGGACGAAAGGTGCAAACGCATAGAAAAATCTGCATTTTCAAAAATACCGGGGTACGTGTGGACGTAGCCTAAGATTGGTCATCTATGTACCTGCAAATTTTTGTAGTGTATGTGTGTGTGTTTTGTGTCCAAGATTTAGCCATTTACCTGATTTTGATATTTGTAAAGATTTAGTATTATACACTTTATATATAAAAAGCAATATCCGTTTCCTGCCTACAAAATTGTGGTTTCTACGGCGCTCTAAATCTGCTGTGGATGATTGGACATCCAAATACTAATACCTAATGACAACCACAGACAGAGATTAAGTTGTGCTTAATTCCTATTAAGAGGTATTCAAGAGAAAAAAAAAAAGAAGTGTTCAGGAAATTCTGCAGTGGTCAGAGGGGAATGAGCTTTCTTTCTTGCATTTTGTAAAGTTAAGAATGGATGACCCTCCTGCCTCCATTTCTTTATATTGATTATAAATGATGTGCAGAGAATTCAAGTGCACTTACATGGAATTATTTTTATTTCATAACTGTTACGGCCCTAGCAGGCCCTCCTCCTGAAATTGACCTTTTGTGGATGTCTTCTGCCATATCTCCTGCCTTAGGAGCCAGCTTTTTTGTACAGCTGACTCCCATCAGCAATTAAAAATACTTCAGGCCAGAGAAAAGTGAGCTCTAGTGCCAGAAAGCTTTGTTGGGTTGCAGCTAGTGAGCGGTGTGTGTGGTGGTTAATTGCTCCTTTTCTGCAGAGAGGAGTGTGTTTGGGTACCGACCCTTTTTGGCTTATTTTCAGTTTATCAACAGTTTTGTTGTTTTCTTTATTTTATTAATAGAAACATTAATAAAACCTGTTAATTTAACCATTTTACCTCCCTGTCTCCTTTTTTCAACCTGGAAACCTTTTGTTACTTTCCCTCATCCCCTGGAGCTTTTTAGGGGAACAATAACTTGCGAGCAAAAACATAACAGTATGTGCTGTAACATGTCCTTGCTGCAGATTGAGCAACTTTTTGTTGGCAGGTTTAAATTTTGCTGTTTAAATGTTTTATCTTTTAAATCCCAAAAGCTATATAATACAGGGACAGCAGTGCAGAGGCTTCAGAACTTGCCTTAGAATCCTTTATTTAAACAGTTTCTTCAGCAGTAATGTAATCCAGTGATTGTTGTCAGGATTTCCACTGTTACACAGCAAACAATAATTGTTAATTATTAATTCGGCAATCTTTTTTTCCAAATTAAGACAACGCTGCTGCAGTGTAACTCAGTTTAATGATGTAGCCTGAAGTGTCTTTCAAAGTGACCAATAACATCAGTAACCCGTCCTCCTTTGGGCTCCGCCCCCAAACATTCAAAAGTTGATTGTCTCTGGATTATGTTTTTCCTCATGCTTAGGTTATGATATAAAAATTATTCAATACGTTTGCGCTAAACTACATTCTTCAAAAGCACTATCAAAACTGCATTTTAAATTGTGCCCAACATTTCATTTCATTTCATTTATTTATTCATTTCAGGCACAACAAAATACATATATTGAACATAAAGTGCACAAAACAAAAAACAAAAATTACCTGAAAAGGAGTGGGACGAAGAAAACTTATTAAATCCCACCCCTATACTCACTCATCAAAAAAAAAGCAAGCAAGCATCTCCACGGCAGCTCGCAACAACAATTAGAACCATCATAACTAAATACAGAATATATAATAATTATAAATTGCGTTACCACAGGTAACAGGCAATAATAATTACATAGTGACAAACACACATACATACATATATATCTACACACACATATACATACATACACACTTTTTTTTTTTTTTTGGAATCCATACCAGCAATGGTAAGAGAACAGACATTACAGAGTACACTAAAACCATCATTGAGTATACTGTGACCAGACCAACTGTTTGTAGAGGAATTTAAATCTGTGAATATTTTTGCATTGTTTCAGTTGTAAACTCAGACTGTTCCAGATTTTCACACCACATACAGACACACAAAAACCTTTACGGGTTGTTCGAGTTCTGGGTAATTTGAATTCCCCGAAGCCTCTCACATTATAAACCCTTTCTCGAATTTCAAATATAATTTGTAAATTTGTAGGTAGAAGTTTATTAAAGGCTTTGTATAAGTTTATAGATGTATTGTAATTAACCAGATCCTGGAATTTAAGTAACTTTGCCTGAAGAAAGAGTTTGTGAGTATGATCTAGATAACCAGCCTTGTGAATAATACGCAGTGCTCGTTTCTGTACTGTGACTAATGGATTAGTTGTATTTTTATATGTGTTTCCCCACACTTCCACACAATATGTGAGATATGGAAGAACCAGGGTACAGTACAGAGTACGAAGTGAATCTTTATCAAGGTATGGTTTCACTTTGTTCAAAACTGCGAGGCTTCTGGAAATTTTGGTTTTTATGTGTCTGACATGTGGTTTCCATGAAATTTTGTTATCAATTACGACTCCCAAAAATTTGTGTTCACTCACATTATCAATTGGTACACCTTCAATGATAATTGGTAATTCTATATTATATTTTAAATTACCGAAAAACATTGCTTTAGTTTTATTTATATTTAATGATAATTTATTTATATCCATCCATTTTTTTAATTAATTTTAGCTCCCTGTTTACGGTCATTACAAGATCAGTATAATCATCGCTACTGAATAATATGTTGGTGTCATCTGCGAACAGTATGAGTTTAAGTACTTAAGAAACATCAAAAATATCATTTATGTATATATTGAAAAGTTTTGGTCCCAACACTGACCCTTGGGGAACACAACATGTAATACCAAGTTTCTCTGAATGGTAACGCCCTATGCTAACATATTGTTCCCAACCCGTTAGGTAACTTTTTAACCAGTTACCAGCTTTCCCTCGAATACCATATCTTTCCAATTTATCCAATAAAATTGAGTGATTGATTGTGTTGAAGGCCTTTTTGAGATCAACAAAAACACCAACTGCATATTTATTTTTATCCAGCGCATTGGTAATTTCTTCTACTGCCTCAATTATCGCCATTGAAGTGGTTCTTTGCGTTCTGAAACCATACTGACCAACATTTATTATTTGATGTTTTTCAAGGAATTTTTCTAATCTTGAATTAAAAAGTTTTTCTAAAATTTTTGAGAATTGAGGCAGTAGAGAAATAGGCCTATAATTGGTAAAACTGTGTTTATCATTACTTTTGTATAGTGGTATTACCTTTGCAATTTTCATTTTTTTTGGAAAACAACCGGACTGAAATGATAAATTACAGATATATGTTAAGGGACTAGCAATATTCAGAATAACCTGTTTAACTACAGACATATTTATGTCATGATAATCCATTGAAGACTTACTTTTACATTTTAATGTGATATTTATTACTTCTTGCTCATTTGTAGCAAGTAACATGATTTTACTATGTTGTTTCATGCATCTAAAATAACAAGTCATGAAAAATATCTTCAGCACCAAAGCAGCAATTATAAATAGGAAAAAACTGAAATTAAATGTTTGGCACATTGAAATTAGTTTTCATCCTGTCCCATCATATTTTCATTTCTCACTGAAGTGATCATTCGCTGAAAAAAGGAATGTTTCCTTTCCTTCATAAAGAATCTTTTATCCCAACCAAGCATCGGGCCCTTTATTACTGTTAATAATAATGATTACTAAGCATTCATACACCTATAAATCTTTATCTCATGAAGATAAAATAAGACAGAATAGCTACACATGTTAAATGTCATATTACACTTGAAAATAAAAAACACTTACACTGAGTGTTTTTGCTTGTAATAAGAATGAAATCTGTGAGAGGAACAGCTAAAAATTTCTTGAGAATGTTTTAATTGTATGCATTTGTCAAAACACAACTAGTCCCTTATCAAATCATTATATCATACTACAGCAAATCTTTATGAGATAATCAGACTAAACATTAAATGTATATGCCTGTTTTTTTGTTTGTCTTTTTCTACACATAATGCTGAGGTAGACTGTCCCTAGGTTGATTCAGTGTCTCACAAAAACAACTAGGTACTTAGCAAATTAGCTAGCTACTTTATATTATAGTCTACATTCAACCTGTGTAGGGGCAAAGTACTGTAGCAGATCCTTGTGCTGCTGCTGAGCTGATTGAAGGATATGTTCTTAAGTGCACATATAAAACAAATATGTAGGACTGCTTTCTTGAATTTGCAGAATATCTCTAAATTTAGTGTGTCATGTGAAATCCCCAGCAGCATAGGCCCATTGCAGCAAAATGATCTTGACAGGATGTCTATGAGTGTTTTCTTTCTTCACCCTCCCTTTTTTCATCACTTTTTTTTTTTTTTTTATCACTTCTACTCTGTAGAAGAAATGCAGTTTGTCTTTTGTCTCATCTTCCTCCCCTCACCCCTAACCAGTTGTGACAGGTGGCTCCCCCATCCTGAGCCTGGCTCTGCCAGAGGTTTCTTCCTGTTAAAAGAGAGTTTTTCCTTACCAGTGTCACCAAGTGTTTGCTCACAGGCGGTCACCTGATTTGTTGGGATTTTCTCTATATTATTGTAGGGTCATTATTTAAAGTCCATTGAGATGACTGTTGTTCTGTGATTTGGTGCTATATAAATGAAACTGAATTGAATGTACTTTTTTCTGTCAGGGGGAAATGCCTCCAGCGTAGAGCTGCAAGATGACCAACAGACACTCAATGAGACAATTACCACAGGTAATGAAAAAACACTTCAAAACTTATTTAAAAAAACAAAAATATGCAGCACCTGGAACACAAAAATGTGAAAATGGACAGGTACATAAATCAACAATCTTTATGTGGTGTGCGTGCGTTCATGTTAATGTGTGTGTGAGAGAGAGAGAGATGGAGAGAGTGACAAGTGGGGAGTGTGTATGTGTGTGTGTCACAAAATGTACTTGAAAATAAGGGTGGGAATCCAAAATAATGGCTCCCAGGAGCCAGAGGCAGACAGAGATTGATCAAGGGGAACCGGATCATCTGCAGTCCACAAGAGTACTGAAAATCTCACCTTTAATGGCAGATAAGTTAGATAGTTAGAGTTGGTGGTCCATTTCCTAGTCTGGCTCTGCTTGCTGGACATCCCGGATGAGTGACTTAATCTCCCAGGTGAGGGATCGGATTACACATGAGGGAAGCAAAATGGTGTCCTCCTTCACAGACTCATCGGAAGAGAATTTTCAAGACAAAGTATTAGGCTTCACATTGAGAGAACCTGGTTTATAGGTTATTAAAACCTATAAAACCTGCTATCTAAAACCTGCCGGTGTCCTGCAGGTTTTAGATATCACCCTGGGTCAACACACCTGAATCAAATGATTAGTTCATTACCTCTCTGGAGAACTTCAAGACATGTTGAGGAGGTAATTTAGCCATTTGAATCAGCTGTGTTGGATCAAGGACACATCTAAAACCTGCAGGACACCGTCCTTTGAGGCCTGGAGTTGCCCACCCCTGGGTTATGGTAAAGCTAAACTGAGTAAAAAATGAGAGCCCAGGATGGTTCCTCAGGATGAACCAGGATCATAGTAGAAGCGAAGCATTGTTTCAGGGCGTCGAAGCTTTGTCAAAACGAGTTATGCCAGTGAAAGGCAACCTTGAGGAGCTAAGTGGGTGAACAGCAAGGCAATCTCGCTAAAATCCAAATACTCACCAATAATAAGTCGTTGGTAAAAAGGAGCAAAGCCCAAAAAGTGTTGAAGTTGTTTGCTTTTGGGAGGAACTCACTCAACCAATGGTTGGACCTTGGCTGGCTCTGCCCTTAATTGACTCTTCTTATTCATGCACAGGAAAACAGATTGGACATGAAACTTGCACTTCTTACTAGAGATGGACCGATACTGATAAGTAATATTGGATCGGTCCATCTCTACTTCTTACATTTTACATATATCATCATTTATTGTGCCCGCCAGTATCTCTAAAGTTACTGCTGGGCTTAACCTGCTGGCACACGAGGCAGTTCGACAAAACTGCATCTCATTCCACAGTAGAAACACTCATCAGAAGTTAGGTACCTGTGTCTTACCAATGGACAGATGAGCTGCATGGTGGGTTGCTCGCCACTCTCTTCTGACTCACTCTCTCAGGGATGGAAAACTTCATGGAGGACTCCCAAAAAATTGATTATGTTCATTTGGATGTAGCGTTTTCAAGTTTCATCACTTATCCAAATAACTTCTTTAGTCTCAGCTAAATGCAGTTTTCCTCAACCTTATAAACAGTACATCTGCATAATGACTGAAACTAACACCATGGGCCAACAATGAATTGTGAGGTCAATTTCTTGGTCATTAATATGCATATGTTCATGACATTGATCAACAACCACTGATCAAAGACAATTGATCAGTACCATTCACAGACTTGAGAAATGGCTGCAATAACAGCATTGTAAGATGGTGAAAGATGTACCCTTATGCCTCCTCTTCGATTCAGAGATGGTCTTTCCCCTTTTACGGAAAGCCTCCTTGAATCCTGGGCTGAACTCACTTTATTAGCTGATAAGATGCTGTGTTAGGGTTGGATCCTTTGTCGAAAACATGTCTTTGTCTTAAGCTTGATAAACTCAAGGGGAATCTAATGACAAAGAACTATAACAACCTAGGCATGATAAAACTGAACTTAGAAAACCTGAAGGGCTTAAACATAAACCATAAACTAAAACTCAAAACGCTGGGTCAAAACACCCAGGATCGTGACATGCCACACATCTGGGAAGGAAGCCCTCAGCACCGCTGGGAGGCTCAAAGCCTCCACCTGGGCCTCCCCTGACCGTAACCGGAGCAGCCAGAGAGCCCACGTTTTTGCCAGTCACCGGCATGCCTGCGCTCTTGCCTGGTGCCGGCAAGGAGCCAGACCGAGGTTTTCCAATACTTCTTTCTGCTGCTCGATTTGCACCTGCAGCTCCCCCAACTGCTTCTGATGCATTGCTGCTAGCTCAGATACCATCTTGGCTAGCATGTTAACACTGGCTGGCGGGTCGGGACTCCAACATGCTGGTCCGGGGTTTTGGCACAACTGTAGACAAAGGCCCCAGCACAAACCAGATATGGTTGCTTGTGCAGTTTTATTTATCTATTGAGTTGCATTTTCACATTCTTCAATGCCAGCCCGATCCCCACTTCCTCTCCTGCCAGATGACCAAGCTCCTCTTCTCTGGCCCCAGCCACTACTGAAATAGGGTGGGCATGATTAAATTATGGTTGCCGGCTGTGACAACCAGCCTCTCCTGACACTACACCCTGCCACAGTGACCGACAGTACTGAGAATCACTTTAATAAAAATTAAAGCTCAGCATTATACAGACACAAAAACATTCTCCATAATATATTCATATCCATATATACCATAATATCTGAATCATAACTCACACACGCAAAATCAATTAAAAAAATATAAAATCATGATTAATGAAAAAATGTTTTAGGAAGTTATTTGCTCTTGGCTGCTGTAAGTTGGTGCTTAGTTAACTTAAGCTTTGTGACGGCTCTGATCCCAACCGTAAAAAAAATGACTTGCTTCCTTTCTTATTTTCCAGTTTGTACATTCCTGATTCCTCTTCAACTCCTCTCCTCACATCTCAGGTCCTTGTATACAAAATAAAAGTCACAAGAAGGGAGAAATTGAAGCAATTAAAAATGAGGCTCTGAAGCAAGCATTTCTAATTTTGGTAAAGTGATGTTGGTTAATTAATTGACAATTGGCACAACTTAGACAGCAGGTTCACACTGAGCACATGTCATAGATGTAAAGAGTCAGGAGACCTTCATTTGACCATTGGAATCACTCAAGGAGTTCATGTAATGTGCATGAAGTCTCTTCCTGACAGTTCAGAAACACATGCACATGATGCTGGAGGTAATTTTGTAGGTTTTTTTTTAGGGCTGTTCCTGGTTGTATTTGAAATAGATTCACAATGGTTATGCCTCCTAACCTATAGACTGAGATCCCTGAATTTAAAAAAAATGTTGTTTTATACTGTGGCATGTGAAACCCCCAGCAGCATAGACTTATAGCAGCATAACGTTGGAAGGACTTAGGGTCACCTAATCCAGACAGGATGTTTATGAGCGTTTCTTCCTTTATTATATGTTTATACACCGCTGTGCATTTATTGATGGCAGTGTGTCTTTTGTCTTGTCTTCCTTCCGTCACCCCTAACCTGTTGCGACAGGGAAATGGGAATGTCCACACACATGTCCCACTTCTCCGAAACCACTCTCCTCTTCAGTCACTCATGTCTCCACACGCTTCGCCACTCAGTTGCTCCCGGGAACAATCACACAGGGTTACAGGAGCAGGTCTGGGGAAAATCTATTTACAAAGAAACACGATCAGAAACTGACTTGTAAACACAGTTTTAGATACTGCTTGACTGGGTAGACTAACGTAGGCTACTCAACAATCCAGCGACGAGTAGGACAGAACGGCCATTCTAAATAGTGCTCAGGATTGCAGAAGATCAGTGGCAGGTGTGATGATTAGCACAGGTGCGTGGGCCAGAGGCAAGAGCAGAGACAGAGGAGAGAGAGTGAGGGAAGGAGAGAGAGAGCACAAAACAAAACAAAAATAAACATGTTGCCTAACACCGAACCAGCCAGTGAGACATGGGGGCCATGACAGAAAAGGAGTTTGTCCTTACCACTGCTGCCTTACCAAGTGCTTGCTCAAAGGCAGTCATCTGATTGTTGGGGTTTTCTCTATATTATTGTAGTGTCAATACCTTAAAACATAAAATACATTGAGGTGACTGTTGTGATTTGGTGCTGTATAAATGAAATTGAACTGAATGTACTTTTTTCTGCTAGGGGGAAATGCCTCCAGCATAGAGCTTGAAGATAACCAACAGATGTTCAATGAGACCTTTACCAGAGGTAATGAACAAACACTTCAACAGTTCACAGAAATTCAGTTTATACATTTTATAATGTTTTTTTCTGCCACTGTATTGTTTAATCAAGTCTTAGAATCTAAGAAACTGAAGTGCTTTAAATAAAATTCTGTAAAAAAAATTTGGGGGCTACAATTTATCAATATTTGTAATGAAGGGGAATTGTGAGATGAGTTAATGGGATATTATGAGAAGATAGTTGCATAAAATTATAGCTATATTGATAAGCAGGGTTTTGTCAAGGTGCAGCGTGGAAAAAGCAGGACTCAGGCACAGAATCTCTAAATGTAACAGTGACTTAATTTACTGTGAAATATTGCAACAACAGTTCAACACTAAGTCCTTTATAGAGATGACCACGGTTCAGTTTTTTTTTCTTTTTAAGATCCCCTCTGGCAGCTTATGCAATCAGAATTATGATCTGAATGCACTGTTGTTCCAAACACATTTTGCTTTTCCAAGATCATCATATCATTACTTTCGATCCCAACTTCATTATATACTGTATCAATAAAAAAATTAAAATATTTAAAGCATCGTCCTGGTTGTGGAACACTGGATCAGCATTTCATCCTCTCAAGGATACTTGAGGGTGCATGGGAGTTTGCCCAGCCAGTCTATGCATTTGACCGTGTCCCTCGGGGGGTCCTGTGGGGGGTGCTGAAAGAACGAGATCGCAGATACAAGCGGCAGAAATGGGCTTCCTCCGAAGGGTGGCTGGCCTCTCCCTTAGAGATAGGGTGAGAAGTTGGGCCATTCGGAAGGGGCTCAGAGTAGAGCCGCTGCTCCTCCACATCAAAAGGAGCCAGATGAGGTGGTTCGGGCATCTGACAAGGATGCCTCCTCGGCGCCTCCTGGGTGAGGTGTTCCGGGCATGTCCCACCAGGAGGAGGCCCCGAGGCAGATCCAGGGGGCTGGGTTTCATCTGCTTGGGCTGCTGCCCCCGCAACCCGGCCCCGGATAAGCAGAAGAAAATGGATGGATGGATTGATGGATATTTAAAGCAGGAGTTCAGTATGTTTTCTTTATTTTAGGAAACCTACAGATTTGAGTAAAACATCAAACAAATGATGTATTGTCTTTTCTGTTAGGGGAAAATGCCTCCACTATAGAACAACAAGATGATCAACAGTCCAGCAAATCCAAAGGTATACAACAATGTCTTCAAGGTTAACAGAAATTATTAAATTTTATAAATGTGTTTTGCCAGTATGTTTAATTCACAATACAGAGTCACGTATCTAAAATGTGCTCAGAATATAATTCTGTAAAAATCATCCCATGTACATATACTAATCATGAGTGTCATTATAATTTTAAGCTTTGAATAATTTATTTTAGCTGTTCTTTTTCCAGGGTGGAATGATTGTACAGCATACATCTTTTCTTTTTTTTCCCCAGATATTTTTGTTAAATTTTCTGCATCCATTTTTACAAAAGACAAATTGAACAATATGCTGTTTTCTTTTTTAAGAACATAAAACAATATGAAACATACACTCCCACCTCATAATTATAGGAGTACCAGTGGGTGTACAAAAAGAAAAAAGAAAGGGTCCAATCTAATAATACGAATAGTAAACCCTGGAGTACAAGATAACAGTTCCTGAGTGTACAAGAGAGATGTGGAGAGTTTCAGAGCCCACACCCCCATACAGACACAAAACAAAACAAACAAACCAAGAAAAAAAAAACAAAAAAATACAAACATAATGAGTGGTCAGCTTAGTTGTAGAGATAAGTCAAATCTGTAAGAGAAAAGAAATATGTATAAAGTAGATGTACATGCCATCATAAAGTGCAGGCACAATAGAGTCCATATACTTAAGATACATAAGATAAAATAAAATAGAATAAAGTCTGAGCTGGCTAATTGGGAGCGTTGCGGGACCGCAAAGTCTGAACATGGTCAAAAAAGGGTTGCCAGATCTTAAAAAATTTGGCCATAGACCCACGAAGGGTGAATTTAATCTTTTCGAGTTTGCTAAAATGCAAAGCATCTCTGATCCAGTTTTCCCAGGGTGGGGGAGAAGGGGACTTCCAACATAACAATAATCTGCGTCTTGCCAATAAGGTGAGAAATGCTACCAGATCCGCTTGGGGCGTCGGCAAGACAACTGTATCAGGAAGAACCCCAAACAAAGCAGTTAAGGGCACAAGTTGGAGGGTTAGCTGGATGATTTTTGATAAAGTCAGAAAAATATTTATCCAGTATTGTTTAAGGGATGGACATGACCAGAACATATGTATTAGAGAGGCAGGTGTTTGATGACAACGGTCGCAAACGGTCGTACAGCATACATCTTTAATGACTTTAATAAACAAGAGCTGGGTGCACAGGTTTCTTTAATTTCCAAAGGGGTCAGAATTATATAGTCAGACCCCCGAGAGGGACGAAAGGACCCCCTAATGATTTTGTCCCTCTCGGGGGGATACTCCCACAGGGCTTAAATCTGGGACTCTCCACCATTTGATCCTAGAACTGAAGAAGCTTATTGGATGAGAGGTGAAACGTCTTCAAACAACTTAAAGAAGTTCAGACGGTTTTCTTTCTAAGCTCCTTAGATTACGATGACCTGGATGACTTTGAACCTTCATAGACAGATTGTCCATATGAGCAACTGCAATTTCAGTTGAGCTTAAAAGTGTTATTTTTAGTCACAAGCAGAGCGTTCTTTCTTGGTTGGCATTTTCTTTGTCTATTGTTATGTAAAACTCACTTCATAGTGGACAATGATGTTGGTGTTTCAGCAGTTTGCAGTTTATGGCAGGCTTGAGCCTCAGTGATTATTGGGTTTGAGAACACCATAACCAAGTTCCCCTCATCTATTGGAGAGAATTTGGGTTTTCTTTACCTACTACTTACTTTTGCTGTTATTTACAAATGGCTCCAAGAAACCTTCACAGAGTGTGTAATTTTTAAATTCTCCTTCTTAGATCTTCTGTGAGTTTTTTTTTTTTTTTTTTTTTTTTTTTTTTTAACTTTTACAGGTTCTTCTTAGAAATTGAGAACTATGCCATATTGACATTTGATTCCTGGTCACAGACAAAAGGTCAGATGAGACAGAAAAGTGCAAATGAGAAAAAAATAGAAAATAACACAAGGAAAAAGAGGAAAAGCTTGAAATATAACACACAATGTGACATAAGATTACATTAACATTGAAAGCAAAACAAGAAGTAACAGTATAGAAGAGATTTCCTTGGATCACAGTTATTGTTTATTTAAATTAACTGGCTAGAACATGACATGATGATAGAATATCCTAACAATGTTAGACTATTATCGGATTGAAATGTCTAAACTTCCTGAATATCAAAGATAAGACATTGAGATCTACAAAATACAAACATCTTAACATTTTTTCCAGCTTCATCATCGTGTCTCTCAGGTCTCGCACTAACATGACTTTGTAGGTCATCCTGGCCAAACAAAGTTATGATGAGCTTAATATGAGCATGAAAGTTAGCGTTTTTATACCATTTTTATATTCATTGACAATGTGTCTTTATATCATTTCAGAAGATGAAGAGAATAGTCCTAAAAGCTGCAGATATGTTGACATTATAAACTACCTGAACCTGACCCAAGACAAGGACAAGTACATTATGACAAGGCCTGTGGAAAATTACAGTGATGTTTCACACGTATACCATATTATGGCAGTTGAAGCCATCTTAGATGTGGTAAGTTGTTCTGGCTAATGTTGCTGCCTTTCAAATAACGAATAGGTCATTGTTCTGGGTCTTTGACCCAATGTTTTGTGTTTTTTGGACTTCTGAATTCTGTTTTCCGTGATTTGTTTTCAGTGTGACTATTAGTTTCCTTACTGTTTAGTTTTTTAACATTTATGTATTTTCTTTTTAATTAAACCTGACAGAATATTTGCTTCTTTTTCTTTTATCTGAAAAAGTCCCCTTCTAAAACAAACAAACAAATCATTAGTTTTTTCCACTGGAAAATGTTGTCGTCCACATTCAGTCAACATTGTATTGTACTGCCTCCACTTTTGTTTATGCTGTATAATAAAGGTAGATTTTGAAAATAACACACACAACGTGTTAAACTGTGCAACACATCAAGGGTGTTAAGCTTTTAAAACACTTTTTCAGTGTTTACACATTCTTACACATTTTTTTATTCCTACCTTTCATAACTTTTATTTGACTATTTTTGGGGACTTGCTCAAACTTCCTTCCCCACATGTGGAAAATCAACTTTGAAGCCTGGCTGAACTAACAATATGTTTGTTTTCTTTGCTCACAGAGGAACACTGACCAGAGCCTTGTTTCTTACATTTGGGTTCAATATGTGAGTATTCTCTTGGAAATACACAATTTTCTGTTGTTGAAATTCAAATGTGTTATAATCATTTCTTTTAATCCTTTCTTTCTGTTTTTCTCTGCTTGTATCTTTTTCTTCTCTTTCACACCATCCTGTGTAGTATTGGCGGAATGACTTCATATATTGGGACCCAGATAATTTCTGTGGACTTGAAATATAACATTTCCTACTGCAAATTTGTGGACGCCAGATCTAACTATTGAAGAAAGGTACATTTTATATGGAAACACACCCACACTTACTGATGCACATATAGTCACTAATGATGAAGACTAAGTATATATTTTTTAATTTATCAAATGATTTGCAAACTGAAAAGGAATATAGCCAAGACAAGGTTAGAATTAACAACTGCTAACTTAAATATTGACATTGTGCTTTTAAACTTTTCTCATCAAAGAATCATCCACTCTTAGAAATCTCAGCCTCACAGAACCTCGATGTTCTAGCTGTCTTTCTGTTGAATATTATTTTGAAGTATTTTGCAGTGTGCTTTAGTAAAGTGCCTCCCAGTTGTCAGTTTCATAGGCATTAATGCACCTCCATACCACACGCAGGCGTTTTGAGTTGGGTGCTGACAACAACCCAGATTATCCTTGTTCTCTTTAGTCCAGAATATGCTGTGTCAATGATTTCAGAAAAAGAATATACAATTTCAATTTGTCTGACCACAGAACAATTTTCCAATTTGCCTCAGTCCTTTTCAAATGAGCATCGCCTAGACCTAACAGCATAAAGGAGGACAAGTAGGTGAGTTTTCTTACTTCCAGAAAAGCAGAGCCAGTGGCAGCTTAAAAATCAAAACATGAAATGTGACCATGAGAACTTCGCAAGAAGTTCTCAACTTATGTAAACATTTACCACTAAGCCTCAGTACCCATTTTTTTAAAGCACATAAGGCGCTTGTCCATGTGCAACAACAGCCTATTAAGTAACAAAATATCTGCATCTGAGTGGCCATCCTATCTGGAATACACTGTCAGATATCACAGTGTGACCCATGGTGAAAAAGGGTGATAAAGGGGAAGAGCTAGTACAGTGAAGACAGGGTGGAGCACTGCTAAGAGGAACAGTCATGACAGGAGCACATAGAGGCTGTTCCTCAGGTCTTCAAGGGACATGTGGAAGAATAGGAAGACAGAAAGACAAGGCTCCTGCCAAAGCAGTGAGGTATGGGTGTGGTGTAAATGATGGGTACTCCTGGAGGCATGTGAAAAAGTGTGACCAGGTGGTTTGCATAAGCTGCTGGTGTACCTGATGTGGAGCAGGTCACCACCGGACTGGTTATGCATGCAAAATATTGCCAAAAGTATTCACTCTTCTGCCTTGACACACATGAACTTGAGTGACATCCCATTCTTAATCTATCCATAGTTTTCACCTGATGTCAAAGCTACTGGGACATGCCCACCTGGCAGGCAAAAACAGCACTGTGGTCCTTTGCCGTCTACTTGTTGAACTTGTTTGAGTTTAACGCCAGATAGTTGATGTAGTTTACGTGCTATCAGATGCACTAATTAGTGTTTATTTACAGCTGCCAGAAGGATGTAAAGTATGGCATCAACATATGAACACACCTCTTCTAACCCTGCCTTAGGCCAAATTGCACCATCCCTGCTCCTCCACAGTAACCCAGGCAGTTAGGGGTTTCTCATTTAAACTGTAGGAATGATTTACCTGGCATTGGAAAAATACTTGAATAACTTTACTTGCAATACACAACATCAATGTGACAAAATAATTCTGTGTGGACTTTCTGGCACTTTTCCACACTGTAAATGTCCAGGTCAACAAACTGTAAGATTTAATGTGTTTGAACTAGCTATGTAGTGCTTACCTTTGCTTCAATGATGAACAAGTTCTTGTACTTCACCTGTTCCATGGTGGCATTGTTTACCCATCCAAATCGAAAATGTATATAACTGGAACTGAACTGGAGCTCTGTGAGAGAAGTCACCACTTTTAGGGATTTAAATAAAGCTGCTGGAACAGAATATGGATCACAAGTCTCCAAAATTCAGTTTCTCTTCAAACCTTTGTTTTTCCTCCATGGATAGACGAGCCAAGACAGATGAACAAACAACCACCTTTGTCCTGCATTACTACCAACTGTCTACTATTTGTGGTCACAATGGAGTAATGTTTTGCATGTCAGAGTAGTGAGTCTGATTGAAAACTATGGATAGAGTACAATGTGATTGTAATAATGACATGTCAGACATGTCCACACATACATGCTTTTCGGCATCTTTATTAACACTTATCAAGTTTGCTGCTACAAACACGCTCAGTCAGCTGCAGCTCTGCAGCTCACAGCCCAACTCACATCAACAACAACACTGAAATCCAGGACCCAGAAACTTTTAACCCAGTGAGGCGTAATTGCGGATGCCCTGCAGGTGCGTTCACCTCCCCAGCAGCAGCACCGCTGACCACACCCTGCCACATACCTATCGCCCAACTGAGGCCGTGGAGCCATCAGGCCGAACCTGCTCCCCCCCGCGATCAGGAGAGGGGATTGGCCCAGACCGTCGACACCCCCGGCCCCTGCCCAGCAACACGAATGTGTTCATTCAGTGGTGGCAGTTACGAGGTTGGTCCGGGGATGGTCCGGGGGCCAACCATGTGGCCTCCGCCTCCAGCAGGAGCTGCCCCTTGCGCAGCTTCTCCGCCTCTGGCAGACGTGGACCCTCCTCCGTCTCTGGCTGTGCAGGTTGCCGACACGGTGGCTGCTCCGTGGCCCTCTTTCGAGGAGCTGGGATGGGTGCAGGCACTTACCGAGCCCCAGCCACTCCCACATAAGGAGTGGGAAAGGGTGAGGGGATAGGTTGCATCCTGGGGGCTGGAAATGACCAGACCTTCTCCACTCCCATGCACATCAATGGGAGTCGCCGCGGTGCTGACCAGGACTGGATCAGAGCCGCCAAATCCTTTGCATGCCGCACTCGACCTGGTCCTGCAGTTCTTCTCGCCGACATTGCAACACCACCACCTGCTCCTGC
The DNA here is from genome assembly GCF_963576455.1 of Neolamprologus multifasciatus. NCBI lineage: Eukaryota > Metazoa > Chordata > Actinopteri > Cichliformes > Cichlidae > Neolamprologus > Neolamprologus multifasciatus. Next base: position 8,741,681 of record NC_140446.1, on the reverse strand, counting down.
TGTGTGGCTGCCAGCTCGGCCACCATTTGGGCCAGCTCCTTCCCTTCCCAGCGATTTAGCTGTACATGTGCTGTGGCGATTGTGAAGTGGAGACTGTAGCTGCTGAGGGTGAACTACTGCTGAACCTTTGGATGGCCGACAAAACATATCTTCCAATGTTTTCAGCTAAATCGCTGAACATGCTGGTAGGCAAGAAGTGAAGCAGCTCATGTCGGTGAGAAGTGACCATCGGGGAAGAGCAGACACAGTCTGACCATTACCGGCACACTTTTGCATAGGAGGTTTTCGTAAAGCTTATACTTTGGTATTTCCGTTGATCCGTACAATAAATTTGCATGTTAGCTAAATATTTTGTTTCCTGTAACATTTAGATTTAACATTTAACATTTAGATTTAAATATAATATTTACATTTAACATTTATCATTTAGATGTAATATTTAACACTTAAAATTTTGTTTTAAATATAAAAAGTTACAAATATTTTACTAAATGTTGTAAAAAAAAAAAAAAAGACTGGAAAAAACATGTTTTTGTAAGGTTTTGAGCTAAATGTGGAAAAATGTTGCCGTTAATTTCAGCATGTTTCACTTTACAAACGGCGCCCCATAATCCTTGAACCTTCCCCCAGAGAGAGAAACTTTCACAACAGGATTGTCTACAGAAACATGATTTAAACATCCATAGCTTGGTTCCAGGGCACACATTAAGTGTACATGACTGCAAAGCAAATGTGTTAAATTTAGTTATGTGGTGGAGAGGAAAACTCATCGGACCCTGAGCTCCCAGATACTGCATTCACATTTCTCCCTGAAGTACAGACTGACTCTGGGTTAACACTTTAGGTCCTCACAACTCTCTGGTTGGTTTGGAACTAATCCTAGACTCGGAGGCAGCGAGTTCAGTCACGCAAAAAACAGAGTTAACAGCCTCAGATGGGATTACTGTCTCTTTGGACTCTGCTTGTTGAAAAGCACAGTGGGTTTTGGAATGATATTCAGAACTCCCCATCTTCCCCCACTAGAAACAGTCTTTGACATTGAATCAACAGGATTTTTAGTAGAGTCAGATGCCAAATTAACACAAACAGAAGCAAAAACATAATCGTTAACGGAAGAGCTGGAGGCCCTGATGACTGTCTGCTGATTGGTGATTTCAGTACTGGAGCTAAACAGTTCAGAAATATGACCCCTATTATTTTCAAGGGAACAGAATTCAGTCTTTGAGTTCATAACATAATCACAATCGTCATTGCTGCTATCCTGACCAGGAACGCTGAAACCAGGCGAATCGTCCAAGTTGAAAGCAGCCAACCCCTACTCACTCTCTTGATTCTACAGCTAAGGGTCTGGAGTAAATATCAGAAATACTCACTACTAGACGGTTTGTGGACAACAACACCACCGGTGGCGTTAGGTGTGTTGCAGCAGGGACACATGGAAAAGTTTCAGGACACCAGCCCTCGATGAGTGGAGTTTGAGACCCCTGCGCTACACTATATGAGCGTACCATATTTTGTGCCATAATCTGTTTTCATTTGCTCTCATACAGGACAGACAAGGACAAAGAGACTAAAAGTCCTTATCTCTTAATCAACTGGTATGGTGGGATCGAATACACAAATGAGCAGGTGGTGACAACTGCCTGCAAGATGCGTGTCTACAAATTTCCCTTTGATGTTCAAATGTGCAACATCACCTTCAAGTCTATCATGCATTCTAGTGAGTCAATATCAAGTTCTACTTACATGTGCTTTTCATACTCTCATATATCTAAACCATGAAATATCACAACATATAGTCCTTTGTTCATCTGCTCACATTTATTTTTCTATTCCATTTTAGATAAGGAAATAGAATTAATTTACGACAAAGACAATGAATCGATGACAGATTTGACACGCGACATGATGTGGAACCAGTACGAGTGGACGTTCGAGAACTTGACAACCACAAACAAATCCAGCATTTTGTATCCATATCAAACTGCAATTATTTACACTGTAAGTACTTCTTAACCTCTTAGGTCCTGGCGTCCACATATTGGGACATCGCATTTTAGGTTTAGACCACAATACTAAATTTTGCAAAGATTTCCAAATAGCAAAGAGAAATTAAAAATGCATGCCATGAAAGAGTTTGGGTCTTAGGAGGTTAAAGCAGAAACACAGATGTGGAAATTGAGTCATTAGCCACATTTTAATAACATTTGTAATGAAAACAAAATTGCAGTTTGTTTTGAAAGGGTTTTAAAAACTCAGCAAAAAGATGTTTTCCTTGTGGTTTCTTTCCCCCGGAAGCATACACAGCATTTATTGGACAAGTACTAGATTTCTTTATCCCCCTAACCCCATTTTAAGTACAATCTGAAAAGGCCACAAAGTCCTGCAGACTTTACCACATCCTCAGCACATCATGGCTTATACTGTAAACTTGCTGTTCCATACAGAAGATTATCAAAGTTTACTCCTGCCATGCTGAAAAAAAACCCACATCTGTATCCAATAAAACTTTAAAGCAAAGCATTTGTCCTTGTATTACAAACATTATTTCATGTTATTATAAGTTATTGGTATATATATATTATATTATTATTATATTATTGGTTATTGGTATTTGATAAGTTCTTAGAGGAGACACAATTACAGGCAGCACAAGGAACCAACAACAGCTAAAAGGCAATAAGGAATTCTTTATTATTATTATTATTATTATTATTATTATTTTATTGCACAGATCACGATGAGAAGGAGGTCAGTCCTCTACGCTGCCAATTTCATTTCTCCAGTGCTCTTCTTCTTGGTTCTGGACTTGGCCTCTTTCCTGATCCCAGATGCTGGAGGCGAGAAACTCAGCTTCAAGGTCACTGTGCTGCTCGCTGTCACAGTGTTGCAGCTTATTCTGAATGACATTCTGCCCAGCACTTCAAAAAGGGTTCCACTTATAGGTAACAAAGTAGGGTTTATTTGACTGAAGGCATTAATAAATTACATTACTGAAATAGTCTGCTCTCCTCAGCTATCTACTGCATTGGGATTTTTATTCTGATGCTGCTCAGCCTCCTGGAGACTATTGTGATGATGTATCTGATTGAGAAAGACTCTGCAGCCCATCACAATGAGATGGATGAAGAACAAAGCCTGAGTTCAAACTGTGGAGACAAATGGTTCAAAGCCAACTTCTGTGTTAGAGGTGAGATTAAGCCTGTGGATCTAAACTCATGTAAGCAGGTTTATCTTTAGTTATGGTTAAAATACCCACACAATAACATTAGCATTTACATGACATTTAATTATATCATTTTAATTGTGTACCCTTAATCATTTTGTTTAATATCCTCCCAGGAAGGAAATCTAGTGACTGTGCATCTGTTTATGATGAAAGTGCCGATGAAACGCAATCTGTGACTGAAAAGGTGAGACTTTAGCTACATTTTAATAGGTTATTTATTTAAAGTGAAGTATAAAAATCATTGAGCTTGCATTTGAGAAATTACTTAGAGAAAGAAATCAAGATGTTTGTTTGTATATTAGTAGAAAACCCTTTTATTTCAGTCACAATGGAAACAAACCAGTATATCAAATGTAGTAGCAGTCAGTGGCCTAAATTTGTCGATAACTTTCTTTAAAATGTAAAAACAAAACTTTTGCAGAGGAGCAGCGACAAGCTGACAGAGGTGTCCCTTGGTCTTGAACAAGTCTCAGCTGAACTGAGAGAGATTGGGAAAACAATAAGTCTGCTCAGCAGTAACGAGAAAGAAGAGAAGTTCGGATACTGGGCCAGAATGGTTAAAAAAATCAACAGGGCTTTCTTTATTTTTTATGTCACAGCACTCACTGTATTTTTGTCAGTTCTTGTTTCAGAGTGGACCGGCTAAAGTAAAATAAAATATGAATTCATTAAAAGAGACAGAACTTATGTATTATTTGTTTTTTTCATAAATGTCATTCATTTCAATCAGTCCGAAGAAAACAAATGTCCCATTGACTACAGGTTGGTAAGGTGTTCACTTCTTATATTTAGTGATCTATTTAGCATCATCAGAAATACAGACCCACAGCTGAAGAAAAAAATTCAGATATTTAACAGTGATTTCTGCTCCACTTTACTGTGGTGGTTTCAGAGCCCCAGCGTAACAAAAGCTGCAAGGAAATGACATTGTCATTTGTCGCATATTGTGTAGCATCAAAATTGTGAAATTCAGCATCAAAGGTTTAGTTTCAACCAGTTATGAGGTAAACTTGGGTAGTAGTCTTCATGACTATTTTCAGTGCTCCTTATCGCAATAGAAAAATTCCAACATTTAAAACATTATTAAAATGTACATTTATATTTAGGGTTGTGCAGTATGACAAATTATATCAGATGTTGATATTAAAATGTCTATTGTTTTATATTATACTTAATTCTTTATTTTGTGCTGTGTAAAAACAGTAATGTGATCCTTTGCCCTCCAGCCGAACATCTTCGAGTTGCCAGATAGTTGCTGTGCTATCAGATGCACTAACTAGCATTTATTTAAAGCTGTCACAAGAGCATCAAGTTTAGCAACAACATATGAGACACCCAGCTAACCCTGTCTTACAGCCCCTATCACACAAATCCCTGCTTTTACCTGACACTGAAAAAATACTTGATCAACTTTACGTTATGGCACAACATTAATGTGAAAATGAATACTACCGGAACATTTCTGGCCATACAATGTAAATGTCCAGACCAGATTTTTGTGTGGTAGCTGTTTAAGCTAGCTATGTAGCATTTATCTTTGCTTTAAAGATAAGCTATTTCTTTTTCTTTACTTCCCACATGGCGATATTATTTACCCATTATTTACAGATGGAAAATATATGTAGCCAGGGCTGGAGTGATAATCTGGCATATCAGGCATTGTCCCGCAGGACCGGCACACTTTTTATATGTATATATCTGAATTTACAGAAAATGCACTATATTTAATGTATGCTTTTATTGCGATATGAGACCATATCACACAGCTTTATATTTCTACTCCTTAGCCTTTAAGTGATTTTCTTGTAATTATGGTGGACCTCATGTCCAATTTAAATGACATTTATTCTTTACTTTTTGCAGTCAAAAATAATGTTTCAATATATATTTAGGACATATATACATGTTTAATGTTCAGTAAGCTTCACCACAAGCCTCTCAGAACCTACAGCCCCTTTATGCACCTGCATGATTTTGTTTAAATAATTATTGCACACTTTCTGTAAATCCAATCAACTTCATTTCACTTCTGAAATATCACTGTGTGTGTCTCCTATATGATATATTTAACTGACATTTTTTTATTGTAACAACCAACAATTTATACAGGAAAATAACGATTATTAACAAGGTTGCCCAAACTTTTGCATCCCACTGTATTAGTAAACTTATATCTTAACATATAAGGAAATCAATGTATGCTTGATTATTTCTATTTCTTGCTTCTTGGCAATAAATCTTATACTGCTCAAAGCTTGTTTATGTCCCCTGAAATGGTCCCACATTTGTAAGTGGGTTGAGCAGCAGAGTTGGTTATGTGGATTATGTTCAAACTGGGAGCACAGACACTCCTAGAGTATCTTATGTCTGTTCCAAGCATTCCACATTTGACTTATTTGTTTATGGCCTGTGCCATTCAAGTTGATGTTCTGCAAAGCCAAGTTGCAGTATTATTTGGCCCTAGTAGAATATGACATCACAAGAAGACTGTTTGCGCACTCTCTCAGCTCTTTAAAACCGTAGAAGGGCTTCTACAGATTTGCAGTCAAGGTTTACGGGACGACATGGCTGACAGCTCTCTATCCAGACAATTTGAAAGACACTGCACACAGTCAATCTCCAATCTCGTAGGGATGGCAGGAGGCCTGCCATGACTGCCGTTCACCATCAGGTTTATCCAGTGTCTGCAACAAGTGCACTGGAATCTGAACATTTGGAAGAAAATTATGCTCAGCAATGATTCCAGGGTGGAGAAGTGTGGAGAAGATGTGGAAAATGGAGTAACAGCTTTTGGCGGAGACAGTGTGATGGTGTGGGGCAGCATCTTCCTCACTGAATAAACAAGGCTTGTCATGACCGGAGGCAATCTGAATGCAGAGAGATATCGAGATGAGGTTCTGCAACCAGTGGCGATGGCATATTTCCACAATCTGGGACCAAACTGATGACAGTGCTCGCCTCTGAAGAGCACGGCTATCAGAGGCTACCTCCAGAATTTGGGAGTGGTGATGATAGAAAGGACTGCCTGAAGTCCTGACCTAATACCTATTGAACACGTATGGGATCAGCTTGGGCATGCTGTTCTTTCCAAAATCACCAACACACCCACAATGGCTGTTTTGTGACAAATGCTTGTTGAAGCATAAAGTGAGATCCCACTGCGCTGTGTGACCAACCTGTTAACCAGCACGTGGAGGTGGTGACAGGCTGTTGTGGCTGTACATGGCTCTCATGTTACTGAGCCCCCCATTTGATAAATTAATGAATTATTAAATTGCCAGTATGTCTTGTTTCTCCAGACTTCAATCAAACAATCCAATAAACAACACCAAATATAGAGTCAATAGCAGAATAAACTGTTTTGGCATTGGTAGAGAGAATTTTGGTGAGTTTGTAATGGGCACAACCCAAATACTAGACTTTACAGCTCAATCCAAATCCAAATGCATTTTCCTTACAAACATGGCACCATTAAAGGGGAAATAAACAGGCTTTCCTAGAGGATAAGATTTATCACCAACAGGAACTGTTACAACATAAGAAATAATTAAGCAAAAATAAATGTATTTACTTTTTCTGCTAATTTTATATACACAAATAATGGATATTTTTGCATGTTTTACACCATAGATACATAACACATACTCATTTATGGCAACAGTTGTAGTAAGCAATGTGTACCTGTTAAGTAATATACTGAGTGTTAATATTCTTCTGATCTTGATCTCAAATACACAATGTATATATTAAATATACTGAAAGTGTAGCTCTTTGAAGACTCGTAACTCATGTGTTGTGGGAATATAAAACAATATAGTTGATTCCTGTTGTAAATTCTACATTGACACCTGCAAACTATATAATTCATGTATTGATGCATGATGGAATTAAAGTCATATTATTTGGTTCTTGAGTCTTGAGTCACTGTGTTATTTTATTTCTCTCATTCCAAGAGGCTACGCTTGTAATTTTTAATCAGTGGGCTTTGATCAGTGGTTGTTGAATAATGGTCATGACAGTTTGCATATTAATGATCAAGGAACTAACCTCCGAGCCCATTGTTCCTTCAGTCCTTCAGTGGCGCTAGTTTCAGTCATTATACAAATGTACTGTTTATAAGATTGGGGAAGCCTGCAGTCAGCTGAGACTGAAGAAGTCACTTGGGTGAGTGACGAAACGTTCCTCCCACTGAAAACGCTACGTCCAGATGAACAGAATCAACTTTTGGGGACATAGCTTCTCACATTTCTCTCTCTTTCTCTCTCTCTCTCTCTCTTTCTCTCTTTGTGGAACAAACACACGCAGCAGCATGACTGAGAGTGAGAAGAGGAGGTAGACCCTAGCCAGCGATGCTATACTCTCCTGGCTGTGCCTGATGAAGCCCAGAAATGATGAGCAGAGAAAAAGACGTGTAAATCCAATATTTAGATTGCAGTTGCTTGGCCAGGATGAATTGGTAAATGATAAATGGCCTGTATATAGCGCTTTACTTAGTCCCTAAGGACCCCAAAGCGCTTTACACTACATTCAGTCATTCACCCATTCACACACACAATCACACACTGGTGATGGCAAGCTACATTGTAGCCACAGCTGCCCTGAGGCACACTGACAGTCCAGTCCGGTAATTAAAATTCAGGTGCAAATCTTTGATCTAATCCATTCTTCAAGATGATCTTTCTGCTGATCTGAAGTCTGGAGAACAGTTCTTTATAACAGAAGCATCACTTTCTATATTATTCCAGTGATTCCTGAGATTAGGGACAAAACATGTTATAATTTTCTAAAATATATGTTTTGATTTTTCAAAAACATATTTACATATAATTGTTACACAAAGTTTTGGCTGTCTCACCATGTTTTGGTACAATCTTCCAGGTGTAACATTTTTTTAATAATTTATGTTTTTGCTGGAGAAGTGCAAGGTTTTTGTCAACACCGTCAGACACAAAGAAATACAAAAATATATATTTTAAATTAAGTTGTTTCAGCTATTTTGACTATTAGCAGCTTCTCTATTCTATTGTTTATGCACATATGTTTTCAAAGTAATTATACCACATTTAAAAGTAAGATTGTTTTGGCTTTTTATTATTAGAGTTACAGTCATACATATTTTCAGAAGCTTGTATTTAATCTGTATAAGAAACAGTCATATTAAGCGGGATACAAATTACACATTTATTGAGAAAATTACGTATTTTTATTGGAAGATCATGAGGGAGGAAACTATATGGTTCTCCAAAAGAGAAAAATAAACAAAAACTCCATATTATGGAGTTGACAAGGTGCTGACGGTGGTGACACACTAATAGAAAACAAGATATTATTTCTTTCAAAATGACAATTAAACCTTAACAACCTTTGTAATATCACAAGACACATCATAACAATTTTGTTTTTGCACATGTCAAGTTCTACATCTTAAGAGTTCACCAGCAAGTAGCTACCTACTACTCCTTGATTCCTAAAGTTCTCTGTGGTTGTGTGTTTAGACCCTGCTGTACTTTCTCTCCTTTTGTCTCTCTGTGCTTGTTTCCAAAACCTTCTCTTCTGACTTTTTTCTCTTCCTTTCAGATCACTGATGTTCTTTATTTTTCTCTTTTCCCCTCTATTTCTCCATCTTTCCCTTTCCTTTATGAGAAACTCTTTCTTCAACTCAGGCTGGCTGTTAATTTTTTCTCTCTTTCTTTTTTGATACTCCCTGTTCCTTTTCTTTCGTTCCTCTACTGACAGGTTTCCCTTTGCTATTCTAGCCTGAAATGTACCATTTTGTAATTACTATAATTTTTCTGAACCTTGTGCTTTTTTTACAGATTAAGGATGAATATTCACAACACAATTATGCATTAAGCAATAGAAATGCTATCCAGCCATTAAGTTTGATGTCATTAGCCATTTCCAGGTCCAAACTCCACTGCAGATCCCAAAGTCAAAGGAACTCTGCGGCATCACTGAGAGTTACAAACTGTCTAAATTCTTTCATCTTTAATAAAATGATCAGTGTGGCTGCTCTACCAGGTGTAACATCCAGGCATCCATGAAAGCAGAATATATGAAATTTAACAGAGTTAGAAGTTAGATTGCTTGTTTCCACCTGAACATGATATACCAGCTCTGCTACCACTTCCAACATAAATGGAGACAGAAAACTAAACAGCAGTGACTATTGTCAGGTTACTGAAGTTGGGCTAGCTGGTATATAATGATGTGCTACGTGATCGCTAGCGACACAGCTGTGTTAGCATAACATAAACACAGTGAAGCTGGAGGATGAATGCTAACTGTTTTCCACTTGATAAAAGTTAGCGTGAGGGTTCCCGATGGTTAGGCTGACAGTGATCACTGGCTGTTTTTAGGGGCTTGTTCAGATGTAATAGAACAAGATAAAAAGCATTAAAACATTTTAACAGCACAACAGGCTTAATAAATAGAGTAGTTTGGGCCCGGAAGCAGGATTCATACAACATCACTTAAAGAACAGCTCTCGGGGCACAGCTAGCTCAGTAGATGCCACATGATTGAAAGGTTGGGTGTTCAAATCCAACGAACAGAGGCTATCCTGGATTGGTAGCTGCCCACTGCATCACTGAGTGAATGGGTTCAATGCAGAGGACTAAGCATTTTCCTACAGGATTAATAATGTATACATAAACAATGAGATTCAAGATAAGGCAAATTTGATAATATTTGATACATCTGTGAAGCAGAAATATCAGTAAAATACACAAGAAGTAATATGACTGAAATATTAGTAAAAAATAACTTAATATAAATGGTGAATAGCACACTTTTGTGACATTTGTCAACACCATTAGAAAAAGGGTCAACACCATCAGACAAAAATCATCATTTGCTTATGGCCTATACAATCTACCTAAATTAGGCTGTTTATTTAAAAATTGTAAAAAAAATTAAAAAATTAAAAAAAAAATATTGGATTACATCGACTTTTGTGTTGACGCACTATGGTTGTGACACAGAGTTTTATCAGAAAGGTGTGCAATAAATGAAATAAAAACAAAAAAATTATCACAGCAGTGACCTCATGGCATGTGTATCAAACAGGAAGTGGTAAAGGGGTCCTCAGAGTGTAAGCTACCCAAATTAATTCCTGAATTTTTTTGTACTTTTAAAAAAATCTGATGGTGTTGACAAAAACTCTGGACACGATTTTAATCACTTAAAAAATATTTAAAAATAAATTTTCAATTTCATATTTTGATATTATATAAGGTATTTACTTAAATACTTAGTGACGAGAGCCATGATGTTTAATTTTACATTACTTTTAATTTTCTGTATTTTAATATTATCACACCTGCTTCTGGACAATGGATTTTTAAGGTATTGGTAATGTATTGTACCATTTAAAATAAATATATATTTATAAAAAATGCAAAATCATAGTTTTGTTGTATAAACATTGCCTTGGTTTGTCTTTTAGGCAGTTGGGTTAACACTTGTATGCATATTTTTAACCACAAAATTGGGTTTTATCTACCGGACATGTTTTGTCCCTTATCTCAAGAATCACTGAGTGGTCTTTTATTTAATTTCCCTGTTTCTATTGTAAAGCACTTTGGTGTACCGTTGTTTTTTTTTAAAATGTGCTATATAAATAAAGTTGTATTGTTTTGTATTGTAACATGCAGAGTAGCGGACAGAGCGAGTAGGTTTGGTCGGATGGCTCCCCAACCTCAGTCAGACGATGGGGGTATGTGGTGGGGCGTGGTCTGCCCTACTGTTGCAGGGGAGATGGGCGCACCAGCACGACATCTGTAATCATGACTCGCCGGCAAAAAAAGGTTGGCTGTTTGTCTGTGTTGTTGTTGTTCATGGGAGTCGGGCTGTGAGCTGGAAAGCTACAGCCAACTCAGTGTATTTGTGGCAGCAACCGGAGTACTGTATTTTTCAGACTATAGGGCGTACTTAAAACCCTTTAATTTTCTCAAAACTCGACAGTGTGCCTTATAATCCGGTGCGCTTTATGTATGAATTCTGGTTGTGCTTAAGCCGCACCACTTGATGGATTGTTGGAACATTACGGCTAACAATCGGGAGCCTGATATGTACTGTGCTTCAACAATTATTACTGTATTGTGTGTGTATAAGGATCCCAAATGGCACCTGTTAAGAGACATGCTTACGAAGTGGATTTCAAACTCAAGGCTATCAGTCACACAGTAGAACATGGGAAGAGAGCAACTGTGAGGGATCAACATTTATGAATCAATGGTACAGAAGTGGAGGAAGCAAGAAGAATGAGTTGAGTAAAGTTTGATTTATCTGATTGTTTTGTTTCACTTAATGCACCTCATAATCCAGTGCGCCTTATGAATCACACCAGACCCGTTCATCGACAGTGTGCCTTATGGTCCAAAAAATACAGTAAAGAAAATGCTAAAGAGTGTTGAAATGTTTCGTTGTTCAGACAAATTTTACCAGTGGTGAATACGGTACTGCGTATATCTATTAGGGTACCTAACTGAAGGTAAGTGTAATGTTTCACTGAAAAATACAGTTTTGTGCATTTGGCTTTGTAAAGATGGTAAATAACCTGAATCCATCCATCCATCCATCTTCATCCGCTTTATCCGAGGCCGGGTCGCGGGGGCAGCAGCCTAAGCAAAGAGGCCCAGACCTCCCTCTCCCCAGCCACCTCCTCCAGCTTATCCGGGGGAACACCAAGGCGTTCCCAGGCCAGCCGAGAGATATAATCTCTCCAGCGTGTCCTGGGTCTGCCCCGGGGCCTCCTCCCGGTGGGACATGCCTGGAACACCTCACCCAGGAGGCGCCCAGGGGGCATCCTTGTCAGATGCCCAAACCACCTCAACTGGCTCCTTTCGATGTGGAGCAGCAGCGGCTCTACTCTGAGCCCCTCCCGGATGGCCGAACTTCTCACCCTATCTATAAGGGAGAGGCCAGCCACCCTTCGGAGGAAGCTCATTTCCACCGCTTGTATCCGCGATCTCGTTCTTTCGGTCACTACCCACAGCTCGTGGCCATAGGTGAGGGTAGGGACGTAGATCGACCGGTAAATTGAGAGCTTCGCTTTTACACTCAGCTCCCTCTTCACCACGACGGACCGGTGTAGCGTCTGCATTACTGCAGCTGCAGCCCCAATCCGTCTGTCGATCTCCGGCTCCCTTCTCCCATCACTCGCGAACAAGACCCCGAGATACTTGAACTCCTCCACTTGGGGCAGGAACTCATCCCCGACCCGGAGTGGGCACTCCACCCTTTTCCGGCTGAGAACCATGGCCTCAGATTTGGAGGTGCTGATCCTCATTCCCGCTGCTTCACACTCGGCTGCGAACCGCTTCAGTGCGAGCTGGAGGCCCTCACCCGATGAAGCCAACAGAACCACATCATTCGCAAAAATCAGAGATGAGATTCTGAGGCCACCAAAGCGAAAGCCCTCCGCCACTTGGCTGCGCCTCGAAATCCTGTCCATAAAAATTATGAACAGAACCGGTGACAAAGGGCAGCCCTGGCGGAGCCCATCACCCACCAGGAACGAGTCCGACTTATTGCCGGCAATGCGAACCAAGCTCTTGCAACAGTTGTATAGGGATCGAATGGCCCGTAGCAATGGGCCAGACACCCCATACTCCCGCAACACCTCCCACAGGACACCCCGAGGGACACGGTCGAATGCCTTCTCCAAGTCCACAAAACACATGTAGACTGGTTGGGCAAACTCCCATGCACCCTCAAGTATCCTCGAGAGGATGAAGAGCTGGTCCAGTGTTCCACGACCAGGACGAAAACCGCATTGTTCCTCCTGTATCCGAGGTTCGACTAGCGGACGAACTCTCCTTTCCAGCACCCTGGCATAGACTTTCCCGGGGAGGCTGAGGAGTGTGATCCCCCTGTAGTTGGAACACACCCTCCGGTCCCCCTTCTTAAAGATGGGGACCACCACCCCGGTCTGCCAGTCCACGGGTACTGCCCCTGATCTCCACGCAACATTGCAGAGGCGTGTCAACCAGGACAGCCCTACAACGTCCAGAGCCTTCAGGAACTCGGGGCGGACCTCATCAACACCAGGGGCTCTGCCACCAAGGAGTTGTTTAACTGCCTCAGTGACCTCGCCCCCGGAAATTGGCGGGTCATTCCCCTCATCCCCAGACTCTGCTTCCTCCTCGGAAGACGCGTCAGTGGGATTAAGGAGGTCCTCGAAGTATTCCTTCCACCGCCTGACAATTTTCTCAGTCGACGTCAGCAGCGCTCCGCGAGCACTATACACAGTGCAGGTAGAGCACCGCTTTCCCCTCCTGAGACGTCTGACGGTTTGCCAGAATCTCTTCGAGGCAGTCCGAAAGTCTTTTTCCATGGCCTCTCCGAACTCCTCCCACACCCGAGTTTTTGCTTCAGCCACTGTCCAAGCTGCATTCCGTTTGGCCTGTCGATACCTGTCGGCTGCCTCCGGAGTCCCACAGGCTAACCAAGCCCGATAGGACTCCTTCTTCAGCCTGGTGGCTCCCTTCACCTCTGGTGTCCACCATTTGGTTCGGGGATTACCAGCACGGCAGGCACCAACCACCTTGCGGCCGCAGCTCAATGCAGCAGCTTCGGCAATGGAGACGCTGAACATGGTCCATTCGGACTCAATGTCCCCCGCCTCCCTCGGAATGCTGTTGAAGCTCTGCCGGAGGTGTGCGTTGAAGATCTCGCGGACTGGGGCCTCTGCTAGTCGTTCCCAGCACACCCTCACTACGCGTTTAGGTGCACCAGGTCTGTCCAACGTCCTCCCCCGCCACCTGATCCAACTCACCACCAGGTGGTGATCAGTTGACAGCTCAGCCCCTCTCTTTACCCGAGTGTCCAGAACATATGGTCGCAGGTCTGGTGATACGATTACAAAATCGATCATCGACCTACGGCCTAGAGCGTCCTGGTGCCACGTGCACTTTTGGACACTCTTATGTTCGAACAAGGTGTTCGTTATGGCCAAACTGTGATTAGCACAGAAGTCCAATAACAAAGCACCGCTCGGGTTCAGATCAGGGAGGCCGTTCCTCCCAATCACGCCCCTCCAGGTCTCGCTGTCGTTACCCACGTGAGCATTGAAGTCTCCCAGCAGGACAACAGAGTCTCCAGGTGGAGCACCTTCCAGCACCCCCCCCAGGGACTCTAAGAAGGCTGGGTACTCCGAACTGCCACTCGGCGCATAAGCACAGATGACAGTCAGGACCCGTTCCCCGACCCTAAGGCGCAGGGAACAAACCCTCTCGTCCACCGGGAAAAACCCCAACGTACCGGCAGCAAGCCGAGGGGATATTAGAATACCCACCCCAGCCCGCCGCCTCTCACCAGGGGCAACTCCAGACTGAGACAGAGTCCAGCCCCTCTCCAGGAGACTGGTTCCAGAGCCCAAGCCGTGCGTAGAGGTGAGCCCGACTATATCTAGCCGGTACCTCTCAACCTCACGCACTAACTCAGGCTCCTTCCCCACCAGAGAGGTGACATTCCATGTCCCTATTGCCAGTCTTGGCAGCCGGGGGTCAGTCCGCCAGGGCCTCCGCTCCTGGCCGCCACCCGGCACACAATGCACCCGACCCCTATGGCGCCTCCTGCGGGTGGTGGGCCTGCGGGAGGATGGGCCCATGTCTCCTCTTCAGGCTGTGCCCGGCCAGGCCCCATGGACTAAGGCCCGGCCACCAGACGCTCGCCCTCGGGCCAGGCCCGGGGAGGGTGCCGCGGGGCCCCGGTAACCCTATCCCGGGCAGGGTAAACTGTTCCCTTGGTGTTCTTTTCATAAGGGTCTTCTGAATCGCTCTTTGTCTGGTCCCTCACCCAGGACCAATTTGCCATGGGAGACCCTACCAGGGGCAAAAGCCCCCAGACAACATAGCCCCTGGGATCCCTGGGACACACAAACCCCCCCACCACGATAAGGTTGCGATTCACGGAGGAGAATAACCTGAATATTAGCATAAAAAACAACTGTTGTTCACTGACATCTGAGCTGAGTGCAGCAACAATAAATTCATTATAAATAACTTGGTTTTTGTTTTTTTGTTTTTTTCAAACAGGATCTTTCTACTTCCTCTAATGGAGCACTTAACAGTGTTTGTTCTCCTCACTGGTATCTCGTGCTGCCATGGTTAATGAATATGTGAAAATCTAAGAGCTTTCCAACCCACATCCTGTCCAACATTAATAAGGAAATGTACAGTTGTCTAGATATTTTTCAAAGATCTCTTAATAACAGTAACTTTAGGACACAATCTGACACATTTTTTACATTATTATTTAAACAAATACACCTGAACATGAATTGCTTTTTATTTATTGTCTTTATTGTCTGGATATATCACAAATGCTCCAAAAGTGTGTTTGGATTACTGTAGAGTCCTCTAGTTTCATAGAGAAGACCAGAACAATAAAGATGTATTTTTTTTCTGTAGTAGAATAAGAAAAAAAAAATCAAGTAAATCTGTGACAACATCTGCTCAAAAAGACAATTTAGTCACTGTATCTTGAAGTTTATTGTTTTTTTTATTTAGTTTTATTAAAAGCTAATGTTAATGCACTTCAGCTGTTTGGATTTAAATGAAACTGATGTCAGTCTGATTCATTCACTTTTAATGATTAACCCTACTGTCCATTTTCCTAAAAGAAAAAAAAAACAATGGATGAAGCAACAACAAAAACAAAAGCATCTGAAACCTTTGGCAGAAAACAATTAAAAAAAATTTATCCAAAGAAGCAAGAAAATAAACTATTCAACCTGACTGATGCTAGGATGATAGAGGCTTGGGCTGTATATCAAGAGTTTGGTTAATAACATGAAGCTTACTAATTTTACTTACTAATTTTGCAGCCTGAACTTAAAACATTTTTTTATTAGTTGCTGTTATATCAGCTGTTATGCTGATGCATAGTGTGCTGATCCCACTGTGTTAGGATCGATATGCGGGTAGAAACACAATTGGTCTTTACATTTGCTCTGCACTAGAAGAGGGCAGGACAGTGACATCAATTGAGTAGAAAGAATCTCTGAACAGCGCAGAGAGGGTGAAGATGCTCTCTGATCACTCAAGGCTACAATGATTGCAGGTTTCTTCTTGCTGCTGCTACTTGTGGGTAAGCTGAAATCATTCTAATTTAATGCAGATGACAATTTGGACCATTTTAAATAAAATGTTGTATTATATTTTTTTAACATCACTGTTTTTACATAGATAAAACATATTTCAGCAGAGGGGCTGCTTAAATTCCACATTTAATCAGTTTACTAAAACCAGCATCTTAGACTGAAAAATGAATAAATATTGGTGACTAAGTTGCCTGCCTTCTGATAACCCGGAAAGATATTTTCTGTAAAATTTCTGCTGCAACCTCAATACAGGGATAATGAAAACGGTCTATTGGACAACACAAAGTACATAAATACCAACATTTTCAATAGCTCACCTTATGATATGTGCAGATTAGCAGTAGGAGTGTGAATGTTGTCTTTTTCCCTGTGTGCATAGACTACCGCAGTCAGGCGACTTGTGTATGATGCACACTGACTCTGGCACTATGTCAGCTAGTGTAGCCTCCAGCCCCACCAACATCCTGAACTGGATGTGTAAGAAAATAGATGGATGTTTAATTTGGTATGAAATCTTACATCAGTTGGAGTAAACCAGCTTAAAGAGTAGTTTCACTATAAATTTTAGGGACATTTTTTTTTTAAAGAAACTGAAAATGCAACTGAAAAGAAAAGAAAAAGTCCTGCTGGAGCACAGCTTGCACTGAGATGAAAACAAACAAATATTCTGTTTATTCACATTAGTGGAACAATAGGAACAGAAGCCAGGGCAATAAAATTGGACCTTGGGAATTTGGTTAATAGCTGGGAGCCAGAGGTTATGGCTGGTCCAAGCACAGGAAGGAATAGTTGTTCCTGTAAGCTGCTACTGGATGTATTCCAAAACTAAGGTCCTATGTTGTGATCTTCACTGTGACAGCAAAGCATTTTATGCCTCAGGAAGCAAACCATCTCAAATGTTTTGAGACAAATATTGTCTGTTTTTGTCTAATATGGGATTCTAGCTGATAAACAGTCTTGACTTTGCTATGTTGTATTTTATGTTCCATGGTGCACCAAATATTTCATTCGGTGAAAGGTGTGGTCTGCATGGTTGCCAGTTCACCACCTGGATTTGTCTATCATTCTATTATGAATGATGTTATAGATACAATATGTACATTTTTGAATATGTGATTGTGTTGCTGAAATATGTAAGGCTTTTCCTTGTAAAGACATCATCTGGGAGCAAATGTTTATTTAAAACCTGTACATACATTTCTGGATATTTTATACCTTTAGGCATAAATTACTGTACTCTTCCATGCCAGGTGAAAATGGCTCCAGTTCAGAGCTACAAGACGATCGACAGATGATCAATGAAACCACTATCAGAGGTACAGAGTAAAGATAGTCTATCTATATATCTGTCTGTCTGTCTGTCTCTGTGCAAAAGTCTGAACCACCCCTTATTTTGACTGCTTTTTTACTCATTTTCAGTCCAGTCTTTGGACCTAACTATTTTATGAGAAATGTTCTCTTGTTTCTGTGAGCCCACTTATTACTGATCTATGACAAGGCCAATAAAGAGGCAACTTGCGTCTCACAAAAACACAGGATAACACAGTTGAGGACATCAAAAATGTTTTCACCAAACAAAGGAATTCTTAAAGAGCTATTAGGCAAAGACATATGTCAGCATGGTGTGCAATGTGTACTTAAAATCTGAAAAATTTGAAAATGAAACTGATCCTTCAGTCCAATCTGCCAGTTTGCTAAAGCCCATCAGAATGGTTTTAGTGGAAGATTGGCTTTGTTATGGTTTATGGCTGTATTTCAGTGAATGGTGTTAGGGATCTTGTCAAGTATGAAGAGAAAAGTACTGTTAGTTCTGATCCATGCAATGCAATCTGAAAAGAATCTGGTACACAACAGCTTCATTTTTCAACATGGCAATGATGCCGAATATCCTGCCAGTGCTGAAAAAGCATAACTGGATATTAAACAAGTTATGAAACAAAAAGGGATACAAAAAGGGATACAAAAAGGGATACAAAAAGGGATATGAAACAAAAAGGGATACTATGAGTCATGGATTTGCCTTTCATGAGCCCAAATCACAAATTTATTGAGATAGTATGGGATCATCTTGAAAGAGAATGGACTGAAAGGCAGCAAACCTTCAAAATGCTTTGAATGTCCCCCAAGAAGCCCTGATAACTATTTCTGAAGACTACTTGAGGAAATTACATTAACACTTGCCTAACAGAGTCCAGATTGTGTTGAAGAATAAAGGTGGTCATACCAAATTATTGACTTTCAAGCTTCTTAGAATTGGTTTTGTCTCATATACTGTATTCTCACACATGTTTGTAGTTGTTTCAATAGTATCTCCACCTATTGCCCACTTTTATTTAGCAAAATATAAAGAAAAGATGGTGACTCAAGACTTTTGCACAGTACTAAGCATGCCAATAAGTGATGTAGTATTCACTCAGGATCTAATAATCAGCAATACTAAAATATCAAATAATTTTATGTAATGGAGAAAATAATGAATGAATAATCAATGTCTGTAAATATCAATCTATTTAACATATTTTTATTAAAGGATTGATTAAATAAAACATAATCATGACCTTTTAGTGACAAAAGGCCACTGGATATATCAGGGTTTGATTAAAAGGTTCTGAGGTATTACTTCATCTGTTGCAAATACACCAAAAGCTAATAAGCAATAATGATGTCTGGTGAGCAACAGACTTCTGAAGTTTGTTGTTTTTTTTTTTTGTTGAAAATCAGAAATGGGAGTTTCTTTGTGTTTTTCATCTCATAAAAGAAATCGCTGATATAGTATGTGTTTTGATGTCATTTCAGATAATGAAGTGGAGAAACTCTGTAATTTTCAGCCGATTGTACACCACCTGAACCTGAGCAAAGACAGTCTTAAGTACACTATGAGCCGGCCCATTATAAACAACAGCCATCATACAGATGTGTTGCTTGAAATGAAGCTCCATGCCATCCTGGATATGGTAAATTGTTTAAGCTACATGCATGTGTGTGTTCTTTGAATGATAATGAATATTTTCATTGCCAAATAGTTTGTGTGTGTTTCTTAATGGCAAAAAGCCCATCTGCCAAAGAGGAGATAATCATTTAAACCATCATGTAGTCCTGCTGGAGCCTATCCCAGATACCATAGGCATTAGCAGGGTACAGCCTGGACAGGTTACCAATCTGACAACCATTCCCACTCAAATCTATGGGCAATTTAGAATCGCCAATTAACTGAATTAACTAAACAAGAAGCTGGAGTCGGGTTGAAAAGCAGCTTGCAGATAAGCAGCAACAGTGTAAAGGTTAAAGAAAATTTTATAGCTTACCCAATATGAGATTCAATTTAATTCACGTTTATTTACACAGCACCAAATCACAACAACAGTTGCCTCAAGGCGGTTTGTATTTTAAGGTAGACCCTACATTAATAATTCACAGAGATGTATTTGCTGATGCTTTAGCTGAAGTGTGAAGCTACCTAAATGAACATTGTTCTTTTTTTCAGAGAGAAATTGACCAGACCTTAATTTCTTACATTTGGGTTTATTTGGTGAGTTTTCTCTTAGAAATACAATTTTTTTCATTGTATTGTTGAAATTTAAATTGCTTGAAATTACATCTTTTGATTTTTTTTTCTTGATTTGATCACTTTCCTCCCATTGCCCTGTGTAGGAATGGACAAATGAGTACATTAAGTGGGACCCAAATCAATTCTGTGGAATTGAGGATATGACAATCCCTACTGCATATTTGTGGATGCCCGATATAACTATTGTAGAGATGTAAGTTTGAAATATATAAGCATAAACTCACACTCAAAGACCCACTCAGTCTCTCCACTTGACTATGTTGAGGTGGGTTGTAATTAAGATGTTGCTGTTCAGTACGTCATTTGATTTGATTCTTGCAGGAAGCCAAAAGTCAAAAGTAGCATTTTTAGTGCTTACAGTCTGTCAATGCTCATAACGTGGGAGGAGTGACCGAAAGAGAAGAAAAGAACTAAATGTCATGTATTTGTTTTGTCTTTTTTTGATGCTGCCATTGGTAACATAATCAATTCTCATTTCTTCTCACACAGGACAGAGAAGGATAAAGCCTCTCCGAGTCCTTATCTCTGCGTCAACCACGATGGTTTGATCGAATACAGGAATGACCAGGTGGTGGTGAGCACCTGCAAGCTGCACGTGTACAAATTCCCCTTTGACTTTCAGAAGTGCAACATATCCTTCAAGTCTATTATGTACTCTGGTGAGGACATAACAAGTTCTGTTAATGTTCATAAACAATTCATAAACACACACTACCACATGCCAGAACATATATTCTTTCCTTCTTGATCTTCTCACAATAATTTTTTATGTTCGACTTCAGATGCAGAAATAAAGTTACAGCCCGACAACAGCAATAAAACAGTCACGGAGTGGTCTCGTGACTTTATGCAGACACAGTATGAGTGGCTCTTTGTCAACATGTCAGTCACCAACACAACTGTCAATGAGTTTGACTTCGATCAGCTTATGGTTGTCTACACTGTAAGTATTTTTGGAAACAGAAACACAGAACACATGAAAGCTGTTCTGTTACCCATTACCCTGGTTTTTGTTTAGAGTAGGATGACTCTGGATATCAGGAAGAGAAAGCAAATGAAGACAGAGGCAAGGATTAAATGGTAGAAGTTGAAGAAAGAAGAAGGTTGCATGGAGTTCAGGGAGGAGTGGAGACAGGCTGTAGGTGGGAGAGAAGAGAGTTATAAAATGAGTGAGAAAGTGCAGCTGAAGCGGTGAAAAAATATAAAGCTTTACATGTATGAAGTAGGATGATTAACCACCTTATTTCACAGATTACCATGAAGAGGAGGTCTGTCCTCTACATTGCTAATTTCTTGCTGCCAGTCTTCTTCTTCTTGGTTCTGGATTTAGCCTCCTTCCTTGTATCAGACAGTGGAGGTGAGAAACTTGGCTTCAAAATCACTGTGCTGCTTGCTGTCACGGTGATGCAGCTTCTTCTCAATGAGCTCTTGCCCAGCTCTTCAAACAGAATTCCACTTATAGGTAAAGAAGTGTGGTGTATTTGACTGCATTTAATGAATAAATCATGCTACTGAGTGATCAAGTAATTTATCCACATTAATGCTGGCTGCTTTCCTCAGCTGTCTACTGCATTGGGGGGTTTTCTCTGATGCTGCTCAGCCTCTTGGAGACAATTTTGGTGATGCATCTGCTTGACAAAGACTCTGCAGCCCGAGATAATGAGACAGATGGAATCCAAGGTGTGCTTGATAATAGCAATCACTCTACAAATATTTGGATTTAAACTCTATCGACCACTTTTGCAGATTTGTGTTTAGTCACAGATTAAATAATCACAACGGCAGGTTATATCCACCAGTTAATTTTAATTGTGTTTGACTTATCTTTGTTTCTCTTACTCCAGACATAAAGAGAAGCAGTAATTGTGCCTCTGTCTCTGGGGTATCTGCTGAGGAAACACCATCTGTGTCTTTGTCTGTATCATCTCTGACCCAAAAGGTTGGAATTCATTTTATTTAATTTCAAAAAAGTATAATATCAAAACTATTGAAAGGGATTATGCTAGAATTATCCTGAACCCTAGCATATATATCAGAAGCAAACACTTTTATTTAATCAAAGTGGAAACAAACTAGTGTGTCAAATCAAGAGTTGACCTAAAATCTTGTCAATTACCTTTCTACAAAACCTCCTTTTTTAGGGTAGCAGCAGTAAACTGACAGAGGTGGCCTTTGCTCTGGAAAAAGTGTCAGATGAGCTGCGGGAGACCGGGAAAACAGTGACTCTACTCAGCAGCAACAGGAAGTCTGGCTACTGGACAAGAATGGTTAAAAAAATCAACAAGTATTTTGTGATTTTTTATTTGACAGCAGTCACTGTGTTCTTAGCAATCATGTTTTCAATGTGGATCGATGTTGAAGACTAGTTTGAAAAACAATATTCAATCATTAACATGAATATGATGTATTAGTCTCTCTTTTATACCTGTAGTTTCCATTGGTTACTTGTTGACTTCCTGCTTTGCCTATATAAAAGGTTAAATTTTAGTTATAAAGACCATCACTAAAGTCTCCATTTGGGTCCCTTTGCATGAATTCCAATATATTTGCATTTTATTGGGTGATGAACATAAGTCCAATGAAAGCCTACGGACAAACCTACATAATATCATATTTGCATTTTTAAACATGCTTTTTTCACTTTAATGTGCTGTCCCAAGGTACTTCAGTTTTTTTCTCCCAGATAACTGCAATTCACAGGGTATTTTGTCTTTTTTGAACCATTCTCTCTAAACCAAACAGATGGCTGTGTGGGAAAATCCCAGTGGATCAGCAAATTCTAAAATATGTATCCATGTGAAAATATGTTGTAGAAGAAAATTTAATTTAAGGGATTATTAATTTTTTCAGCCACAATTGTTAAAATTATACAACCATATGTAATTGACATAATTATACATTTCAGACTTAACAGAGTTGTAGTTTGTCTATAGTAATTATAGGCATTTTCACACTGGCTTTTGTTGTTGTTGTTTGTAAAAAAAATTGATCATGTAAACAATATACAAAGTTCATTTGGCAAAGAAAAGAAGAGAGAAAATGCTACACAAAATAAAGCTAATACATTTCAATATTGCTTTAACTGTTCTGATTCAGTTACATATACATAACAGTTACACAGCTTTGCCATAAGTTATCAGTCAATATTTAGTTAGCCTTCTTACTAGTTGTCTTCAAATCACAAATACTACTACTAATAATAGTAATAATATGCTTTTATTCCATTTATTTCTTTCCCGCTTATTCAATTAAAGGTTGCTGGAGCCAAACCTGCTTAGTGATCGAAAAGAAAGTATTTTTACCATCAAATTCCGGTCCATAAGTCTTCATTAATAGGGGTTTTTGACCAACAAAGATCATGCAAAAACTGACAACAAATAAAGGTCTGTTGTTTGATTTAGTTAACTGGCTTCGAGTTATCTGGCTAACTTCCACACTGTATGCCTGCTGGACCTGCTAGCCGCTCCTTCCTCGCCAGACTGCTGTTACACTGCGCCTTCTTCACTGTTTTGGTCATGTGAACTGACCATGTGAGATCCTCCACCAGATGTACACCTAGGAAATGGAAGTTGCTCACTCTCTCCACAGCAATGCCGTTGATGGTGATGGGGGTGTGTGCTTTTATACATCTCCAGAAGTCCACTATCAACTCCTTTGTCTTTGTGACGTTGAGGGTAAGATGATTCCTTCGGCACCAAAGTGTCAGGGTGCTCTCTTCCTTCCTGTAAGCCAGGGGAGTTTGGACACCAAATTTGGACACCATTTTATAAATAGAATAGAATATGGCCTTCAACTTTTGCTTGAATGTATTGCACTTCTTAGTTTTAACACCAGGGGGAGCTGCTGTTGATCAAGGCAGTTGCTCCACCAAAAAGGACAATCACAGAAGAAATTTACCCCAAGTTAGTTACAAACATGGCAGAACCAAAGAAGCGAAAGGTAGAAAGTGAATGCAGAAAATTTCAGACATGGTGGGAGAGTGAATATTTCTTCAAAGAATTCAAGGGGAAGTGTGTCTGTTTGATCTGCACTGAAACTGTGGCAGTTAAGAGTATAATGTACGACGTCATTATGAAACCCAACATCAGGTCTATGCATCCTACACTGGTGCTGAGCGAGAGCAGAAATTAAAGCAAAGGGTAGCTCTCCTGCAGGGTCAGCAACAGTATTTTTTTCGTGCTCAGACGGTCCAGGAAAAGGCTACAATAGCCAGCTATGAGGTCACCCAACTCATCGCAAGACATGGCAAGCCTTTTTCAGATGGAGACCTCATAAAACGCGGCCTCGTTAAAGTCACCGAAATAATGTGCCCGGAAAAAGTGCAGGACTTCAACAACGTCAGCATGTCCAGAAATCCAGTTGTGCGAAGCATTGAAGACTTGTTAGCCAACATTACACTGAAACTGTCTGATAAAGCTGTGCTTTTGATTTTTACTCCATCGCATGCGATGAGAGCACCGATGCCACAGACACCGCACAGCTGCTATTTTTTTCCGGGGAGTGGACGAGAGCACGAGCGCTTTAGGTGAGTAAAAAATATATTCCACAGTACCCGTGTGTTAATGTGCAGGTACACATGCTTCAAATATTGCGCACCAATTCTGTCACTACCCTGCTTTTGCACACCACTTTCTTATATGCGTTTTTCCTGTTAACACACAGAGTACACACCGCTGTGGACAGCACACGCAAAGTCAGCTGATCTCATCTGATGCAGATCTGCTCCTTGATCAAGTGACATTTGTCTGGATTTTTGGCACGAGTGGCGATCAGCACTGCAGCTGGATGGCCCGATTTACGTACCCAGCGCAGCTGATACTCACCAGAATAATTTACTAAAATTATATGCACTCCTGTTATTAAGTCCAGTTCAGTCTGTTAATGTTGATAACGGTTTCAAACGAACGTTAATAGGTGTGTTGCTAAGCCTAATAACTTAAATAACAAACTTGAAATGTGTCCGTCCCATTTTCCCCTTTATTGTTTTTTCTCTGTGCTGTAAATCTTCTGTCTAAGAAGAAATCTGAGGCTGCTGTTCTGAGAATGAGCTACCAAAGCTTTTTCTGAATAAATCAATAAAGATCCATTTATGGAAAGCTGTGATGAAGGCAGTTTTGTCTTTAATTATATTCAACAATATAATATATTCGACCACTTTTAAGTGATTTTTCTAACTTTAATACACTAAAGTTAAGGTTATATACCTAATTTCTAGTAAGTGGCCCAGCCCCTCCTATATTTTTATGTATGTGGCACTCAGTGAAAAAAGTTTGGACACCCCTGCCCTAGCCTCTTGTGTCACTTAGCAGTTTTGTCTTATTATTGTCTTATTTTTGAAATGTAGGGACTGTGAGCACAAGCAGACGTATTTGCTTGAGAAGTGAACATAACCTCATTTTCAGAGGCGTCTCTAACATTTAATGGTTGTGAAATTTGTCAAACATATGCACCGTTCTTCAAGGGGTGTGCAAATGATGCCATCTCATATCATATTGCAATTGATTCAACTGTTATTGTATCCTTCCCTGTATAAGACATTGTTGCTGTTGATAAACCAACATTATATGCTGATGCCTAATGGAAAAGTATTATTTTAATGTCCTTTTAAGATATTTGCCCAGTAACCTAAGTAGAGCTGATAATGTCAGTAATTGACTAAAGTGGATGCATTTATCGTGGTGAAAGTAAATGGCAGCATGAAGGGAACTTGGAAATTGCCATGAAAGATTTTGTGCTTGATGAGGGAAAAAAAAAAAAAACATAGCTGTCTTGCCTTTCTTAAACATGACCCAGCTGGCTCTTCTGATGGAGCACTTAACTGTGGTCTCTCCCACTTCCCTGTTCTTTCATGTTGCTATTTTGACTGTATGAACTTCTGGAAGCTTTTGCCCACATCTTGAAATCTGTGGCCGAATAGATTTTGAAGTTCTGTATGTGACTCAGGACCATCGACATGGACACTTTTTACAACCAGTTCCAAAAGTGTTGAGACGTTGTGTAAAATGTTAATAGAATCCAAATTTGGAATTATCTCATAAATCCAACTAATGTTTTTCACAGCTAATGATAGAAAATATCATGTGTTTAAACTGAGAAACTGTACGATTTTAAGAAACGAAAAGAAAACTATTAGGTCATTTTAAAAATGATGGCACAAACATTGCACAAAAAGTTGGTAGTTTTACAGTGTAATATTACAAAGAAACAGCAGGGGAAAAAGTTCTCAAATCGTTAGGTTAACTGGCAAAGGGTCAGTAACAGGTTGAGCAGAGATTCAATCAGCAAGAACCGTGCCTATAAATCTGCAATGTAAAATTGTTAAGACTTTGAATATATAATCTACGCATATTATATCACGGTACCTAATATCAAAAGTCCACTACATTAAAATAGGTATGGTTAACTGGGTATCAATACACTGGCAGAGAAACATTTCCAGACACCACTGGGCTTCATTCACTATTGTTCTTACAAACAAATTCGTTTTCATAGAAAAGCCATCATCAGAAACATGATCTATGTACAGTGGCCAGTTTGGTTCTTATAGCTGTGCCTATGTTAATGAATGAGACTCATTCAACTCGATCCACAGGCCTATGCTCTCTGCCTACAATTTCCAGTGTGTGCGTCTGATGGCCCAAAGCTGACTCAGAGCCGTAACACCATCAATGGCTGCAGTATGGAACAGATGTGGGTGTGTCCTCATCTCCCAGAGGAGTCCAAATTGTCATCAAACAGCCCTACAGACACAAAAACGTGAAAATATAAACAACCAGACTATCAGCAGTGATTTAACTACTTTAAGACCTCTGTGAAAATCATTTACAGTATATATCACAGAATACTACAACTTGAGGCCAAACATACCTTGCTAACCAGTGTACTCCTCTGGATTATGGGGGTCAGATATGTTTGGGCACAGCAGCCTAGTGTAAGCACACCGTAAAATTAAACATTAAAAAAAAAAATTATGTGTGGGGTACATATCAAGTTGAAATAACAAAAAATTAGAAAGACATGTCACGCCTAAGGCAGCAGAAATGTGGAGATGTGAGTGAAGGACCCAAAAATGCAGGCACTGACTTAGATGTGATGAGTGAGCTTTATTTACACATGGTGAAAATATAGACAGAAATGGAGAGGCTGAGGACAGAGAAGAAATAACCTAAACTGGGAAAATCTAACAAATGAATCTGAACCCTAAACAGGATTACTTGCAGAAGAACACAGAGTGGAACTTGGGACGATATGCAGAGGTAATACAGACAGACCAGTGACGAGCACAAGAGAGCACACACTATAAAAACACATTCGAACAAGGAAACGAGGAAACTGCACACAGGAGGGAGACATGGCTGAACCTAATTAACATGACGAGACGGGTTGTATCCCAATTCCGGGTCTGCAGCCTTAAAGGCCGCATTTTAAGGCCGATTACGTCACAGCGACGAAGGCTGCTCGAAATGCAGCCCTCAAATGCGTCCTTCATTTCCCTGAATTTTAAGGACGTGGCGGTGTAGACTTCGTGGCCCAACATATCCCAGAATGCTTAGCGCGGTGGTGGGTGTGGATAATTTTGCCGAAAAAGAACGGCGAATAAGGGGCGCCCGAAGATTAAACTTTAAGTAAGTACTGAATATTATGTCACTTATTTATGTGCAAATGTTTAATAACGAAGAACATTAAAACATTACTGTTGGCCACATGTCGGCAAAGTTATGTGACATTAGTGACGTTTGTACTAACTTGGTTTTAAAGCCTTTACTTTAAAATATACGCCGTTCAATAGCTGACCTTAATCTTAAAGAGAATGATCAAAGCTCATGTAGAAACAAACAAACAAATGAACAAAAGATTTTCTCCTTCATTTCTGTCAAACAAAGCTGTATGAAACGTTTCCAGCTGTTAGTATCATGGTTGCTAGGCAACCTGGGCAGCGCAACGGAGGCTAGACCGTCCCATTTCACAAGCCTCGCACTTCCGGCCTTAGCGGTCTTTAAGTACGTGGCCCTTGAGGATCGTTGAGGCTGCGTACTTTAAGGCTGCAGACCCTGAATTGGGATACAGCCAGGGAGGACACAAACTGAACACGCCAACATCAGACACGGACCTTCAAAGTAAAAGAGGAAAGATACACTGACAGAACTCAGAAACACGATACTAACAGAGAACAAAGGGAAGACATGGGCAGATATGACTGGACACTAAACCAAGAAAGCACAGTAACCAAAACCAAAGAACTAGAAAGTCTTAACCAGAATAAACCCGAAATCAAAAGATAATAATAATAATCAAAATAAAACGACTGAGTCCACAGTCTGTCCTGAGTCTGTGGACAAAACATTATTTTTGACATACTCAAGATATATTTATAGAGTTTAGTTTTGCATAAAAAAAAAATCAGCAAGCAAAAGATTCCAAAACATTTTGTATGAAGAGGAAAATCAGATATATAAATTATTTTTTGTATATTTCAGCTGTGAAGTACAAATATTTTTAAATGAGGAAGCACTCACATTTGGGGCTATCCTCCAGTGGCCACTGAAGGAACTACAATTTTGTGTTGGCTTCTTTTTTCCTCTGCTTGATGTTGCTTGGGTGTACAGTTTACAGCTGACTGATGACTTGTGAACAGCATCTCTCGCAGGCAGGGAGCAGACTCAACATTGGGCAAATGGGGTGATACAGAATGAGCGACCTATGCTGTGGTGTGATGCTTTGGTGTCCTTTCATTTCCACTTCTGCTCAGGACATTCAGTTGTAGCCAAGTGACAACTCTACAGAAGCGACAGAGTGGTCTCCTGATTTAATGCGGACACAATATGAGTGGCTGTTCATAAACATGACAGTCACTGCCAACAATGCCAGTGATTTAGTTGGCCAAACAATCTTTGCTCTGATGATGGTCACTAAACGGCTAAATATCAAGGCACAATTGTACACATTTTCAAACATACTTGTGAGGTACAACAAATATCAGCACTAACAGGTAGCGGCAGAGTGTAGATGTTACTTAGATAACTGAGGTGAAGATTAATTGTCTGGCAAAACTGAAAATATCACAAGTGGAGAACACAAAGGCAATTTGGAAAACACTTACCTTTGACCAGGTAACAAAGTCTGTCAGGACAGCACGAGTGGGACCAAGCAAATCCAAACAAAGTCTAGAACAGAAACCTAGGAACAAACATGGAAAGTGATTTAAGAAGTAAGGAGAACATACACGGGACTTACAAGAGATCTGAACAGATAGACAGTAGACAACAACAAAAAGAAATCACTGTCATTAACTTTCTCACCTTTTCTAAACAGGACCTCACTCCCTCTACTGATGGAGCACTTGCTGTGGTCTCTCCCACACCACTTATTACATCTCAATATGCTGAAAATAAAGATGCAAACATGTAAAAGCATTTACCCATATCCTGATTTTACCCGAGCTAGTGAGGAAATGATTTCCCAGATACATTACGAACATCTCTCAACTGCAATTACTGCTGTTTTCAAGTCGCTTTGCATAAATATTTCAAACACACAGCGTGAACATCAGCCTTGAGTGGTTGTTGTGAATTCAAATACTTTTACATTTTAATGTATCATAAGTGCTCTTCAACTGTTGTTTGGATGGTTACAGGAAGTTCTGTTATCCTCTTAGAAAAATGCAAGACATGAATGTCTGTTTGTTGCTTGAGCTTGTTATCTGATGTATTACTTTTGAAATTCTACTACTACCTCTACTACTACTACTACTACTAATAATAATAATATTAATAATAATTCTTATTTAAGTAGCCACTGCATCACAGAATTTCCATCATCCCCTGCAGTAATTCAGCCAGCTTAAATCAAGGGTGTCAAACTCTATTGCACAGGGGGCCGAAACTCAAGGCGCACTTTAAGTCGCGGGCCAAACAAGATAAACATTTATTGAACACACTAAAACAACGTTTTTAAACATAAATATGAATAAAAACAGACAAAAATATTATTCCAGAATAAATAAACTTAGAAAAATTAAACTTTAACTTTGACTTTAAATATTTTGCTTTCCATAAAAATATATCCTGTCAAATTTATGCAAGGATTTTAGGGTTAGGGTCTTTTTTATTTTTTTTTTAAGAGGTTATGTAACTGAGATTAAACTCTGGGGGAATATTTATGCTTAAATATTTATGGTTGCCAATGTGAAGAAGGAGAGCAGGGTCCTGACCTGGAGATTGCATCCTCAGAGAGTGACATTATGGTTGATTTATTCCAGTTTATTGTGTATGTAACCCAGAGTAAAATCTGATTTACTAGAATTTAGTAATTTCCTGCACATATTTCCTGCCATTGAACGCATCAGAAATACATAACTCCAACCACATGACTTTGCTCAGCCAATCGGATGGCATGTAGGTCATAGTAAGCATGTCCCGGCTTCCTCCCGTCAGATGCGTGAAGGTAAGCCAGGTGACAGCTGTTGTAGGTTTGTATTGGCAAACACTTGCTTTTCCCGTTTTAATGCATTTTTTTTTTTAACACTAGCTAACTTATGCGATGTAGTGATTATTAAGGTTTTCCTATTCTTTTCTTGTTATTTTTCTTTGCTTTCGGTTAAATACATGGTACCTGCAAAAGCATTTTGTGTTGTGTGTATTTATTAATTACTGCCCATCAGCTCCAGTAGCATTCCTAAATCTTCTGGTTAATAATAACCTAATATACCTAGCCTGTATTAATTCATTAGCGCTTCATCAGTTTTACATGTATTTCACTTAAAAAGCAAGATGCACTGCCCTGACTGCTGGCTGGAGCAAATGGCCCCAAATGTATCTTTCGCTGCAGCTTTTCTCATTGTCATTTTATTTCTTTCTCATCTGAACTCTGATACATACAGAATCAGCTTTTCTTCATGTTTTCATGCATTGTGTGGTTGAACTTGGCATGACTTTAGACATTGTCTCTATTGGTTGCGGTGAAGTAATACTGCAGTGGTAAAATGCTCACCCAGTCTAACCTTTACGCGACATGCATGAGTACCCCTCGCTGGCATGTTTGCATTTCTGTCGCACTATGATTGGTTCATTTGGTAACTGGTTTAGGATGGAGCAAGCAATAGAAAAGAATAGGTGTCGGAGCACAACGTACTGCTTTGTATGTTAAAGGGGCTTTTGAGATTTTGGAGAAGTCATTGATTATACTGAAAGTTTCTTGTAATGAGTTATGTGAATCTGATAGAAATAATAAATTTGCATGGGACTAATTTTGTCTTGTGAATTCTTGTCTTCTGCTTTATTGCTGCAACAAATGGACAAAGGAGAGAGAAAGTATTTCTGTCTGGTTCCCAGTGAAGTGTCAACCTTTGTATTCCGGCCCACCCTCTGCTGCTGTTTGCTAGATTCTTTGGACAATCGTTTTTACATTTGCCCCACCCTCGTGAGGCATTGACTTAAATGCAGCAAGAAGCATCTTAAGAACCCATAGAGGACAAGGGTGCATACAGATCTCTGTAAGCAAAAATGATTGCTGGTTTCTTCTTTCTGCTCATAATCACGGGTAAGCAAACATTATCTTTTAATTCAGTTATTTCAGCATTTTATTTATATACAAATGTATAAATATGAGGGTTGGGACTCAAAAAAATCTCGATTAATTGCATTTAATCACAGAAGAAAATCTGCGACAAAGTGCAAATGCTTTGCTAATCTACACAATAACTGCCAACTATAGAGCTTTTTGAAGAAAAAGTAACAGTAAGTTAAAAAAAAAGTTTTAATTACCTGAATGGCTACATGAAAGTCATCAGCTTTTTGCGTTTTACCAGCTGTGATGGAGTTATAATGACTGGCTTGTGCTTTTGTTTGACTAAAGCAGCAAAAACAGCCTCTTGCTTCTTTAGTAGATGAGAAACCATATCCAATTCCACTGTGTGGAAACATCCTTCATGAGTGACTCTTTCTGTTGCCCCAGTGTTAAGTTTATGTTTGGCACAAACCTGTTGCTGGAACAGCCAAGATAATTCTACTACAATGGCAAACGCGTTGGACACCAGGCAGAACTCTTTGTGTGATCTCGTGCACGAGGGAGATAAACGAGATGAGTGCTGTTCCTGTTGCTCAAACCGCGGTCACTCTCAGTCAGCTCCCCTGCAGCACTGCTCTTTATTGAGGTTACATGAATATTCATAGCTTCATTAACATACGACATCTTACACAGGTATACACGTGAACAAAGAGTACCCGTGTTTGTGTGGGAGTCAAGATATGACCCTGTGATTGACTCCCCAAAGCTGGTGTTAGCAGTCCAGCGGACCACCTACACAAAAGGCTCTTATACTTAAACAGATACAGCGTAGGTGTCCTCCCATACCATAAATCGGAAAGAGAAGGCACAACCTCTCTCTAGGATGTGTGTGTATGCCAGAGTGCTCTGGAATGCACACAGTCTTTGCAGACAACTAAGGATCAGACATCCTATCAATATGCAATCGATTATATATCTCTAAGTATATATGAGTATATGTTTCTAAGCATACATGACAATCCAACAATATAAATCTGACTCCTAGTCTTGCTTGCTCCTGGTGTAGTTATTTCGAGTTACTTTTCTCAAAATTTTGAGTTAATAACTCGAAATTTCAAGTTAGCTCTGCCAATCAGTAATCTATGTGAATGACGTAAATTTCTTGTTAGCTGGAAGGATCTGGCACAGAGGAATGTGCACTCAAAACCAGATTGTGAGCTACCAATGTATAGCAACAAATTGGTGCTTTCAATAGTATGTTTGCTGATAGTAACACCATGTGATTCAGCTAATAACACAAGGATTTCATCATTTGTGAAGGTCACACTGAAAATACTCAGCAATTTGTGCATTCATGACTGGCTGTAATACTGGTAGCTTAGCTGTAGCATTTGTAACTGAGGGCTTCAGCGTCCGGGTAAAAAGGAAATGACGCAATTCATGTAGATTACTGATTTGCAGTGTTAATACAAAATTTCGAATTACTTTTCTTAAAATTTTGAATTAATAAGTCAAAATTTTGAGCTACACTTCTTGAAATTTCGAGTTATGGATTTTTTTTTTTTTTTTTTGTGGTGGAAACGGGCTTCCATAGCATGTAAAGTGCAATTAAATGCTTCTTTGTTTTTTAAATTTTGCCTTCATTAACAGAATTCAGACAAGGTTTTATGTATTTACTCTTTTGGAAATCTGAATTGAAGGACTTCAGTTGTTTAAACTGGTATGAAATCGAGAAGGAAGCCACTGTGGAGAGAAATATAAGAAGTAGAGAGCAGAAATGAGAAGGGAAACTGGTGTTGCAAGAGGTCTGGATGCTGGGACTGGCTCAGTTGAGGAACAGCTGAAGTAGACACCATGCTTTTGCAACAAGTAGGGGTGATTAAAACAAAAACAGTGCATTAGAAAAATATGGTAGTTGAAAGATGGCAAAAGCAAGTCGTGTGGTTAATGTGCAATGTATGAAGGTATTTGGAACTGTCGTACTTTTATTTTGTAGTCTACTATGTGCAAAATGAGCTATGTAAAAGTATATTTAATGAGCCATTTTGAATTATTAAACATATAGTTGTGTATTGAAAGCGGCTAGATGTAATGTATCCTCATGCCCATAGAACATTGTGTTTGTTGTTGAATTAAAGCTGGCATAGCTGGCATAGTTTTACTACTGCCCATCCCACAGTTTCTTTTATGACCTATGTTTTGTTTTGGAAAGGAAATGTTGCACCACAAGTGAATTCTTTTGCAGTTTTGATGATCATGATAATGTGTCACAAGATGTCCAAATGTGAAATAAATGCATCAGCTTGTGGCTGTGTAAGGGTTGAAGTGACATCTCAAGTACAGTATTAGTCTTTCTGTGAGTTCTTTCGTTAGTGATTCCTCAGGACACTATAATATGTTATTGCTTATATATGTCCAGCGGTTGCTGTTTATTAAAATTCCCAGGTCTGTTTCCAAATCTTGAAATTTTTGGTTTGGTTGTTTGAGCCTTTCCATTTGGCGGAGTCACTTATTTATTTTAATTGTAAGCTGAAAATCTATTTAATTGTTTTTTTTAGGTTTCTGTTTTTCTCATCATGTGTTCTTTCAGTTCATCTATAAATATAACCAACACTTATGCACCTAATTTTGTACATATGTATAACTTGAACTTCTTTTATGTTCTCTCATGTCAGGTGGATATGTCTCCAATGTAGAGCTACCAGATGCTGATAAGCAAAAAAGCAATGGGACAATTACTGGAGGTATTATTAATTTATTATCTCAAAGCTTATTCGGTGGATTTCAGTTAAATTTGGCTAAAATCAACATGGATATGCAAAAACAGTATGTATATGAGACATTTACTGTTTTTCCATTGTCATGTCTACGTCCCTGAGTTTATAAAGTGTTTTTTTAAACAAAGGAATAAATGGTATTAACATACAAACATGTGACAAAGAAACCTGATACATTAAACCTTAGAAATGAAAGATGTTGTAGATGCTGTATCTTTTATTTTTAAGGTGTAACATAACCAAAAAAAAAAAGAAAAATCATATAGTCCATACCAGGTGCTAACGTTAATTAAACAAAACATCAGATGAACAAAAGCATATGATATTACACCATATTCTGCTAATTATGAGGTCTGCCATAATGTATATCATGCCTTCCTGAGTTGATTGATCTAAAATATAAAACAATTTTATAAAGAGTACGTTACATGTATTCTACGTCCCATTTTTAATATTGACTGATAAGATAAACCTTGCAGACATGGCCTCTTAGTCAACAAAAAGTCCTGTGCATATCAAAAGGTTCTAAATTGGTGCCTACTGCCACTTCTCAGGAATACAGCATTAGTGCAGATGTACATTAGCTTTGATGGATGTAAGCATCCAGTGTATGGAACGCCAGGACTGCAATAATGAATTAATTAAATACACCATTAAATAATTAATTAAATGTGGCAATAATTAATTTAAATTGGAATTAATTAATTAAATAAATAGTTATGACACATGTAATTAATTAATTATTGACACATTTAATTAATTATTTATGTATTTCACATTTTAATTAATTATTGACACATTTAATTAATTATTGACACATTTAATAAATTAATTATTGACACATTTAATTATTTATGTATTTCACATTTTAATTAATTATTGACACATTTAATTAATTATTTAATGATATATTTATTTATTTCATTTTGGCAGTCCTGGCGCCTGGCTCTCACCATGAAATAATTTTATCTGTCAACCTCACCCATCAAACGCAGGGGGCGGGGTTAACGCTGCCCATGCAGCTTCTCTAACATTTGATTGGTTGCCGTGCAAAGTAAGTCAAAACAGGTCGATCCTAGATAATCGATTGCTTGTGTAGACTTGGGGCAGCCAGGTATCCTAGAATGCATTTCAAATCACAGGCAGCAATGTTGGTGGTGTAGTTTTAAAATAGCCCGTTTTTCTGTCACCAACTACACTTTTAACAGTGTTTTAGCCGCGAATGTCGAGCTGTAATCTTCACATGTCTGGTCAGGTTGTCAACATAGAACGTGTTTGCAAAAGTGCTCAGATGTTTTCAGAGATGTCACTTGCTCTGCTAACAGTCAGCATGCAGAGTGCACCGAGGGGGTTACGTTAACCGGTTTGTTTACATATTCCACTTTCCGTGTTCCACATGTTGCATTCGCAGATTCTCATTTTCACCAAACGATCGTCTCTTTCCACCTGGTCTTGTGTCTCTGTGCTTCTGTAACATAAAGAACGAGCTGACATTTTTCTCACGAAACCAGCGATAAGCTCAACAGACCCTCAGTTTACCTGCGTGCATCCTCCTCCTCACCTGTCAGCTGTTTAACACCTGCTGCTAATTCAAGAAACACGCCCACGTTACCAGTTTAACTGGGCAGCCGGTGCTCGATATTATGCAACGTCAGCACATTTTTCTGCACAAGATGCAGAGCTTGGGAAACAAGCTCCAGCAGCTCTGAGCTTGGGAAAAACTATATTTACTTGTTTCCCAACAGAGCACTTTATAGGCGAACCCACTTTATCAGCGGCTGATGTCCAATCACCGGCACACAGCTTTGAAACCTCACCTGAGTTTTAGCTCTCAGTGTTAAACGCTGGACTTAATTCACTCAGGTTTTGTCTGTCGGGTCACGTTTACTCGCTGTTTTATTTACAACTGAGCAAATCGGTTTGGCTGAGGTTAAAGTTACGTTTCAGAACTGCACAGTTTTACAGACGTTTAATGGTTCCCTGGCACATGTGTTAGACTGAACTATTTATCTGGTGTGTTTTGGATTTAACAGTGAAGTTTGAGATTAAACTGACTTTTAAAATGTTTTTATACAAAGAGGAAAGAGAAGGCGCATTTCCACCGATAGGAGCAGAGTTTCCAACTACATGTTCATAATGCAGACTGCAACCTGGACAGAAATATTATATCATCTGTTTTTTAATAGTTATTCAACTGTATTCTAAGCACCAGCGATCTGTTAGAATTTTTAGAGTTTACTTAACTAAAAATAAATGAGGTTAACATATAATTTATGTGATTTCTTTTCTCTCTCTCTCTATTTATTTTTTTGCTTTTTCGGTCATGTTATGTTTACCTGTCAAAGGTTTGTACAAACTATGAAACACATCGTGCAGACTTCTGGATGTTAGAAGAAAACTAATACTGCTCATGAATGAGACGAAAGGCAGGAAGGTGTCCTTTAAAACTTGCTTTATGAAATAGCACGTGTATTTCATTAATAGCCTACTGATTTTGGTGTAGTGGTGAACAGTCACACAGCTCACGTGGGTGTTATCTGTGATACTCCTTAACTATAATTTATCCAGGTTAACTTCAGTTAACTCTGAGCGGCTGGATCGACGGAGGTCAGACAACAATTTTACATGTATGATCTTAAAACAGGACACAGCCATTATCCGTCCTGGCCTCATATCAAATGTGAACGCAGACTGAGCTTTATATCTAATCTTCCTCTCAAACATTTAAACAGCAGCGAGTCTGCAGCTGAGGGAACACAAACTCAAATTGTCGGAACCGGTTTGCTCGTTTCTTGCGTTCATTTGGTAATTTATTAAATGTATAACTGTTATAACCGCTGAGTCTCTGACGCTGATGAAAATGCAGAAAACACAGATCACGAACACCTGTTCAACTAATCGCTTTCATTCCACTTTGATGTGTGACAAACTGACGGTTCATCTCCGTTACAGTGTTGCGTTAGACTGCTATATTTTTGTGTTCTTTATGCTGTAGATTTTCACGTCTCTGGAATAGTTGGCAGTATTAAGGATGCTTTTCTGTAAAATCATATTGATATGACCCGTGAATTATTCGTAGATGACAGTTAGATTAGTCAGCTGGGAAACTGGGTTAACTCATAGAGCTGAAGATATCGTGGATATGCTGATCTTGCTCCGTGGTGTACAGGTCCGTTTACCCTCATGATTAATATTCACAATAAAATATTAGCCGAACATCATAAAGTCTGTATGTGTGTCATAGTTTCGAACAACCTTTGTACAGTTAAAGCAGTTACTACATGAGGAAACACCAACGTTATCTCTTTTATGCGTTTATACACAGGTCACGCTGATTACTGAACAAAAGCCCAAAGATCAGCTGTTAATCGAATTTATTTGCTCTCTCTCCTCCTTAAACATGTTTTTAATGTTAGTTATAATTCAGAATTGGCGACTGAAACACGTAGGACACATAAGAACATCAGGAAATAAATCCCCGATAAATATAACCTCAGTAAAATAAGTCCGTGTCAGCGGGGATTATTACAGCTGTGTACCGGGGCCTGCGCTTTGTCGGCGGTAATAATAGCTCGATTGCTTGCGAGGCGAGCGGGTCTATCCCCCGCTTTGCCGTGAGACTGGGCAGACATCTCCGAAATCATCGAAGCACTATTGCAAAGAGGCTGTATCTTGACAAACCGACCAGACACATGAAGATTAAACCACTACATTCTCGGCTAAAAAAATATTAAAACTGTATTTGGTGACACACACAAACAGGGTTTTTCAAAGTTCAGTTCTGTTAGTTTCCACATGCTGGTTGTTGTGTGCTAAAAACAATGGCCACCAGGCCAAAGCAATGGTTTTGAGTCGATCAGCGTTAACCCCGCCCCCTTAGTTTGATGGGTGAGGTTGACAGATAAAATTATTTCATGATGAGAGCCAGGCGCCAGGACTGCCAAAATGAAATAAATAAATATATCATTAAATAATTAATTAAATGTGTCAATAATTAATTAAAATGTGAAATACATAAATAATTAATTAAATGTGTCAATAATTAATTAATTAAATATGTCAATAATTAATTAAATGTGTCAATAATTAATTAAAATGTGAAATACATAAATAATTAATTAAATGTGTCAATAATTAATTAATCACATGTGTCATAACTATTTATTTAATTTATTATTTCCCATTTTAATTAATTATTGCCGCATTTAATTAATTATTTAATGGTGTATTTAATTAATTCATTATGGCAGTCCTGGCGTTCCATACCAGTGAGCATGTGTTTTTTTTTTTTTTTTTTTTTTTTTTTTTAATTGAAAATCAGGAATGAAAAGCACAGACGTTGTCTATTGTTATTTTCTAAAACAAATCTCTAATGGAGAATGCATTTTGATATCATTTCAGATAACAAAGATGAAGAGGAGAAAGTCTGTAATTTTCAGGCTATTGTCAATCACCTGAATCTGAAAAAAGACGAATTTAAATACACTATGAGCCGGCCCATTATAAACAACAAAGATTATACAGAAGTGTTTGTTACAACAAGACTCTATGCCATCTTAGATATGGTAATTTGTTTGGGAATTCTTTTATTATTAATGACAATTAATGTTTTCTTTGGCAAATGTGTTTGTGGATATGTTTTCTTGCTCATGAAACATATGTCACAGCACTCATCCACAAAAGAACAACTCATTATTATTATTATTATTATTGTTATTATTACTTACTCTGGCTTGTTTCTTGCCACGACCCGTTTTCCTGTTTGTAACTTACAGTTTCTTAGATCAGTGCTGTTTCATTTTTATTTAGGTATTTTTTTTGTTTTAGTTTTTTCTGAGACATTTATTTGACACACAGTACAGAGATATAGGTTGTGAGTTATGACTCCATGCTAATACATGACAGGTATCACTGGATTACTTCTGCTGAAGAAATCTTGAAAAAATTTTAAGCACTACTGTCCATCACTTCCAATCAGAGATGATATATGTAGTTAACTGTCTTTGGTCCATGTCTTTATAATATTATTATTATTATTATTAGTAGTAGTAGTAGTAGTAGTAGTAACAATAATTATATTGCTGCATGAGGAGTTGGCTTGGAGGAGAAACTGTCTATTTACCAGCAAAGGATAATTGCTGAGGCATTATCTGATATGAGTTAACATTAGCTAACCTGCCTGTTGAGCTTGACATGTGTCTGCCTCAATAAACACTATGTTCAAATTCTTTATTTACAGAGAGAAATTGACCAGACCTTAATTACTTACATTTGGGTTAATTTGGTGAGTTTTCTCTTAAATATATCATAGGTATATATGGTTTTCCCTGTATTGTTAAAATTCTATACTACTATTACTATACTATTTTTTTTTTCAATTATTTATTTTATTTGTTTTTCATCATCTCTTCTCATCTCTTTGCCTTTTTGTACCCTTGAGTGTAGTTGTGGCGCAATGAGTACATTAAATGGAAACCAGATGATTTCTGTGGAATTAAATATATAACAATTCCTACTTCATATCTGTGGATACCAGATATAACTATTGAAGAGATGTAAGTTTGACATATACAATATGCCCATAAACTCACACTCACATGTAGTCATTTTATAATCATATATTTATAAACATATGCTACTATTGAAACCATAGGGTGACAGAAAATGTTTTCCTTATTGTAATCCATGAAATAATTTACAAATCGAAGAAGGAAAAATAGCAAAGACATGGTTAGAAATAACCATTTTTACTTTAAATAACTTTATTCAAACAGAGTCGGAGGATTTGAGCAATTATCAGCTGTCTGATGAATTTATAAGTAATTCATCTCAAGCTGTTTTGAAGCACCTTTCACAAGTTGGATTGGTTTAATAGGCAGTTCACACACTATATTGCCAAAAGTATTAATTTGCCCATCCAAATCACTGAACTCAGTTGATCCAATGACTTCCATGGCCATGTGTGTAAAAAAATAAATAAAATTAAGCAACTAAACAAGCAGACTGTTTCTAATCTGCTCTGATGAACTCAGT
The DNA here is from genome assembly GCF_963576455.1 of Neolamprologus multifasciatus. Lineage (NCBI taxonomy): Eukaryota > Metazoa > Chordata > Actinopteri > Cichliformes > Cichlidae > Neolamprologus > Neolamprologus multifasciatus. The sequence goes on along the minus strand of NC_140446.1, from coordinate 8,701,461 downwards.
GAATTTCACCATGGTACCATAATAGGATGCCACTTGTTCAACAAGTCCAAATTAAACTTGCTTGCTACTAATTAATCCCCAGTCAACTGTATTATAACAAAGTAGGAACAACTGTAACTAAAATTACATAGGGAGGGGAGGTAAGCAGATGCTGAGGCACATAGTGTGCAGACGTCACAACCTTTTATGCACATTAAATTGCTACAGACCTCCATACTTCATGTGGCCTTCAGCAAAGCTCGACAACAGGGCTTTCCAGTGCAGCTTTCCAGTTGCTGCTTCCAGCTCAGCACAACACATGCAGCTCTCCTGTCGGGTCCCGGCATCCTTTCGAAATGGGAAAGGTATGACCAGGTGATGGAGAATAGCTGTGTGCATCAGCCTCCTCTGACACCACACCTCGAACCCACGGATCCACCCCTCTTTTGAACTTTAAAAAATATATATATATTTCAACAAAATCTATTACGATTGGATTTAAAATAATATTGGATCATGTAATGGAAGACGTTTCAGCATACAAAAGCAATGACAAAATATAACACATCCGTCTCTACTGCAATAGATCCAAATACTGGTTGGAGGATGTGTTTGTGTCAGAAAGGGGGGGATTTTCTTGTAAAATAAAGAAGGGCCTAGCAAAAACTTAGTTTGGGAACCACTGGCCTAGTCAATGGTATCTCTCCACCTCTAGTACTAGCAGGTTTTACTAAGGTAAAATAAGATATAGCTGCAGACATAATAAATAGTCATTTATTGCATGATGCAAACTTTTTTCCATAGTATGATAATACATTGTTTTCATTACAATCATATTCTTTTATACAGGACAGAAAAAGATAAAGCGTCTCCGAGTCCATATCTCAGCATAAATCACAATGGCTGGGTTGAGTTCAAGAATGACCAGGTGGTGCAAAGCACCTGCAAGATGCATGTTTACAAATTTCCTTTTGACACCCAGAGCTGCAACCTCTCCTTCAAGTCTATCTTTCACGATGGTGAGTCCATAACAGTTTCTGTTTACATGTCCTTTGTATGGTCTTAAAAGCACAACATTAGATATTTTAAAATGTACTGCCTGGCCAAAAGGAGGGGCTCTAATTTTCTGTTTCTGCTTCAATGATCTCATGCATAATTTCAGGAAGGTTATCCAATGCCAAAAAAATAATTTTCATCCAAATTTGCACATATTTTGGGCCAACATCTTATTTTGATGATGTTAGAATTGGACAACTGTGTGAAAAGCAATTGGGAATTTCCAAAGAGTCACATGAATCCCTGGAACTGCTATAGAGAGCCGTACACATAAGCTGGATCCAGTTCTGTTTAATATTAGTTTTTTCTTGTTAAAAACTCCCATTAGAAAGATTGGATGTTGCAAGTAAGCAATAAAATTTGCATTATACAAATGCTGGGATTTCATTGCTATTTAATCAATATTCCACACTAAACAGAATGAGCATGTTTTTATAACATTTTAACTTTTAACTTTAGTGATATTACTGTTTTTCTTGTAGTTGAATTAGCTGATCTGCAGTTTTTTTTTTTTTACTGAGTTTGGATAAGAACTTTAAAGTCAGGTTAAGTGTCTGAGGTGGAACTGCGAGACAGTGGACAAGTAATCATCAATGAGTGGATCTGTCTGGATTCGTTAGGTTGCATCTGCTTCAAAAGTGAGACATTTTCCCTGGAACAATTAATAACTCCAACATAACAATCACAAGCATTTATGGCTCAAACACAGATGACCGACCACACATTCTATCATAACTTCTTCACATCATTACAGGATTTCTCCACATCTGCCATAATCATAGGTAGAAACTTTAACACAGTTATCAACCCAACAATAAACAGCTCAACAAACTCACATCATACCCAAAACTGGCATTCAGCCCAAATCATACCATAGCATACCAGCGTTATTTATAAATCACTTTAATATAAAGCCAGGGTTCACAAAGTGCTGTACAAATAGCATAAACACAATAAAATAAAATAAAACATGTTAAAACAAGTTGATAAAACAAATTGAGTCAACCCCTTAAAGAGTGCCAAAGGCTTCAGCAAATAACTATGTTTTAAAAAGAGTTTTAAACTCAGAAACAGAAGAGGCCTGCCTAACGTGCAAGGGCATTTCATTCCACAACTTTGGAGCAGCTACAGCAAAGCCATGGTCACCTCTAAATTAATACTTATTTTTGTTACCTTAAGGAGCTGCTGATTGGCGGGCGCAGTGTTGGGGAGTAACAGAATACATGTACCAGTGTTACGTATTTAAAATACAAAATATGAGTAACTGTATTCCGTTACAGTTACCGTTTAAAATGGTAGTATTCAGAATACAGTTACTTTGTTGAAATAAAGGGATTACATGGCGGTCTTTTCCTGTTTCCTGTTTTCCTATGCCCTCTCTATTGTTGGTAATTTTCGCACCGGTGGAAACCCAAACAAAACATGTATTACAGTCGCTTGCAAAAGTATTCGGCCCCTTTGAACTTTTCCACATTTTGTCACATTACAGCCACAAACATGAATCAATTTTATTGGAATTCCACGTGAAAGACCAACACAAAGTGGTGTACACGTGAGAAGTAGAACGAAAATCATAAATGATTCCAAACATTTTTTACAAATAAATAACTGAAAAGTGGGGTGTGCGTAATTATTCAGTCCCCTGAGTCAAAACTTTGTAGAACCACCTTTTGCTGCACTTACAGCTGCCAGTCTTTTAGGGTATGTCTCTACCAGCGTTGCACATCTAGAGACTGAAATCCTTGCCCATTCTTCTTTGCAAAACAGCTCCAGCTCAGTCAGATTAGATGGACAGTGTTTGTGAACAGCAGTTTTCAGATCTATCTCAATAACATCACACTAACATCATTACCAAAGCAACAGTTAGAACAACAGAATCTTAGATACCCCACTTACCCCAGAATAAGAAAGAGCACTACAAAAAATGTAAAACAATATAGCACTTTGGTCCTTGTTGGTCTGCTCACATTTATATTATTTGTCCTTTATCACATTTCTTTTTATATTCAATTTCAGATAAAGAAATATATTTGCAGAACGGATATATTAACAATTCAACGGTCACAGAATTGTCTCGTAAGATGATGCACACGCAGTATGAGTGGCTGTTCATCGACATGTCAGTCAACAACGAAATTGTTGAAGATTTTGTATACAATCAAACTGTGGTCATTTACACTGTAAGTATTTCTGGAAACAGAAAGGAAAACTCGTTCTTTTCCCTTTATCCATCTACTCTAGCCACCTGGTTTCAGGTCAGCACTGATCACGTTTTTCCACAGCAGGTGATGGATGTGCTGAACCATGCTGCTGTGTTTGGCCCAGTTCAGTTGTAGGGCAATCTTTGAGTTGCCAAGTTTGCAGTGGACAATATGCTATGATGTACTTCAATTAAAATAATTTTTATTCAACAGATTTATCAGCCGTATCATTTAAAGTTATCATAATTTGCAGTATATATTTAGGTGTGTGTAGGATCAGTAATAAAAGTAAGTGTAAAAACAATAACCACAAACAGTAAACAAATTGTCCTATGCAATAAATAAATAAAAAGATATCTAATTTGTCAAACATTCTCACATGCACCCTATCCTTGGGCTGTGCATTTAAAGCCATCCTGTTTCACTAAAACAGTACAGGATCATTTATGCACAGTATATTGTACACTATAATCTGAAAATCAGGCGGTCTCCCTGATTTTAACCATTGATAGCAACGAGTTATCATTGTTAATGTGAGGTTTAAAGGACTTGTATTCAGCTTTAATGGAAGATAAGTCAGGTTTTACTTTTGATACTTTATACTTGGTTTTTAAATAAGTTTTATTTGTAGTGATATTTTTACACAGTGTTGTTTATTTCCTAAAGGAGTGGTTTGAATTCCTACACCACTTGTCACTGACAGCTAATAGAAAATATTTTTTTGGTAATATATCAGATATTTATTTAACTATAGAAGTACTTTTTTGCAATTTTTCAGCCAGGAAGGAGTGCATGACGGTGAAGAAGTCCATGTAGAGTGCAGCAATAATTTGTCAAAGGCCACTGCACGCCACTGCCTTATATACAGTTGTGTTCAAAATCATAGTAGTGTATGTTAAAATGTGAGTAAAGTTCAAAATCCATATATTTTTTTAATTTCCCTTCATTTGGAACACTGCACATTATATTTTTCATCAAAACACGGAGAAAAAAGTATCAATATTTCAATTACTTGTCTGCATTTTTTCATTACAAACTCAAATATTTACTCAATAAACTAAAAAAATGTTAGGATTTAGCATTCCTGTGTATCACTAAAGTAATATTTAGTTGTATAACCACTGTTTTTGAGAACTGGTTCACATCTGTGCTACATGGAGTCGAACTTCTGGCACCTGTAAAGTATGCCAGCCCAAGATGATTTGACAACCTTCCACAATTCCTCTGCATTTCTAGGTTTTGCCTCTAAAACCACATTTTTGATGTCACTCCCCAAGTTTTCTATTGGATTAAGGTCCGGGGATTGGGCTGGCCACTACATAACAATCCTTTTTTTTTTGTCTGGAACCAAGATGCTGCTCACTTACTGGTGTGTTTGGGGTTGTCTTGTTGAAACACCCGTTTCAAGGGCATTTCGTCTTCAGCATAAGGCAGCATGACCTCTTCAAGTATTTTGATATAAGCAAACTGATCAATGATCCCTGGTATAAGATAAATAGGCCCGACACCATAGTAAAAGAAACAGCCCCATATTGTGATGCTTGCACCACCATGCTTCACGGTCTTCAGAGTGTAGTGAGACTTGAATTCAGTGTTTGGGGGTCGTCTGACAAACTGTCTGCGGCCCTTGGATCAAAAAAGAACAACCTTTCATCAGCACCACAAAATGTTTCTCTAATTCTCTTCAGGCCAGTTATGTTCTTTGGCAAATTGCATCCTCTTCAGCTCTTCTGTTTTTTTAACAGTGGAATTTTGCGGGAGCTTCTTGACTCACACAAGCGTCCTCTAATTGTCACAGTACTTACAGGTGACTTCAGACCATCTCTGATTTCACTGGCTGAGTCATTCTGGCTATTGTTCGATCCATTCGAATGGTAGTCTTAAGTTTTTTTTCCACATCTCTCTGGTTTGGCTTTCCATTTTAAAGCATTGGATATCATTTTAGCTGAGCAGCCTAGCATTTTCTGCACTTCTTTATATGTTTTCCCCTCTCCAATCAACATTTTTGATTAAAGCATGCTGTTCTTCTGAACAATGTCTGGCACAACCCATCTTTCTAAGGTTTTCGGAGAATATTGCATGTACAACATGTGCTGGCTTCATCCTTAAACAAGGGCCACATGAATGACACCTGTTTCTTCACATAATGAATGACCTCACTGGTTGGACACCACACTGCTATTATTGTGAACACGCCCCTTTCACTTAATTATTCAATTACACAGACTCAGGTGCATTCATATTGTGAATGTTGAGTCTGTTGGTTTCTCTGACTCTACTCACCTACTGGTAAATTATTTGCCATATAAATTATAATAAAATGATTCATATCAAAAACACTGATCTGATTCGTCATGTTGGACTGCTATTATTTTGAACACAACTGTGCATCCTGTGGTGGTGTTACAGACACCGAAAAAAACATTAATAACACTGCATGGTTTGGCACATTTACACCACCCAAAACTTGCTAACTCCTTTCTCTTGACTATTTTAATACAAATTCACATAATACTTCTTTGAGTGTAAATCTGTTTCTATTGTACCTAACCACCTGGGGAAACAAATTCACAGATTACCATGAAGAGGAGGTCTGTCCTCTATGTTGCCAATTTCCTCCTGCCAGTGCTCTTCTTCTTGCTTCTGGACTTATCCTCCTTCCTGATCTCAGACACTGGGGGCGAGAAACTCGGCTTCAAGGTCACTGTCTTGCTTGCTGTCACAGTGATGCAGCTTCTTCTCAATGAGATTCTGCCGAGCTCTTCAGACAGTGTTCCACTTATAGGTAAGGAAGCGTGTTTGACTGCACATATAGTCAATACTTTGTCCACAAATGTAATAATACTGTCTGCCCTCCTCAGCTGTGTACTGCATGGGAATTTTTGCTCTGATGCTGCTCAGCCTCCTGGAGGCAATTTTGGTCAAGCATCTGATTGAAAAGGATTCTGCAGTTGAAGATGAGACAGATGGAGACCGAAGCCTGGGGGAGAACTCTGGTAACAACCAGGGCAGCCACAACTTCTACAGCTGTTTTAGAGGTGAGCTTAATCATAGCAAACATTCCACAAATCTGCATGCAGTTTTAGTTGTGTTGCATTAATCTTTATGCCTACTGTTTTCCCAGAGATTAAGAGATGCAGTCACCATACCTCTGTTGATGAGGTATCTTCTCATGAAACACCATCTGTGTCTCTGTCCCGAAAGGTTGGGAAAAATGCACATTTTTTCTCTTTTCAGAAACACCAGGAAAGGATGTTTGCATTGCAGAGATTATCCTGTATCTTAAACTGTATATCGGAAGCAAACATTTTTATTAAATCAATGTAGAAACAAACCAGTGTGTCAAATGTTAAAGCTATCATGAACCTTATTGGCCTAACATCTTGTTGATTGCCTTTCTACAAAACCACTCTTTCAGGGCAGCAACAGTATACTGACAGAGGTGTCCTTTGCTCTGGAAAAAGTGTCAGATGAGCTGCAGGAGACAAGGAAAACAATGTCTTTGCTGAGCAGCAACAGGAAGCCTGGATACTGGACCAGAATGGCTAAAAAAGTCAACAAGGTTTTCCTAATTTTTTATTTGACTGCAGTCACTGTGTTCTTAACATATATTGTTTCATTGTGGAGCAGTGCTGAGGGTGAGTAGGGCTAAAGTTAAAAAACCTAAAAGACCTAAAGCAAAAAAGAAAACACACAAACTTATTTTTTACTCTGTGTTATATATTTGCAGTTAATTTCTATTTGTCCAAAACAAAAACATTTTAGAAACCAGAAAAAAATTCTGAAATTGTACTCTGATCTCAAGTGTTAGGAGTGTTGTGATCAGTGTCAGGTCATGGTCGTAAAGTAATGTATTACATATATTACCCAGAACACTTTTCTTAAAAGTAATGCAATAAATTACTCCAATTAGAAAATAATTAATTATACTGCTATTAACATTATTTTCATCTTATTCTGTAAAATGACCTGAAACAAACTCTTTCATAATAACCATTTAAAAGTATAAACTGAGGCTACAGTCCGACACAGCAACACAAATCCCTATCGCGATAAGGACGCGCATATGATCTTTCTCTTAGTATTTAGGTATGAACACAAAGCTGACAGTACAAGCAAAGATGAAAACCAGCATAAAGATTGTAAGTAAAAAAAAAAAAAACATCGCCACAGTGATTCTAGAATTCAGAGAAAAAAGTACGCATTGTTTCACAATTTATAACATGGCGCATTAGTTGTATATTCATAGAGTTTATTATTTAAGTGTAGCTCCTGACCTGATGCTTTCTTGTACAGTTTGCCCCTGTCGAGTTTGAGTGTATTAGCTAGTTCCAGTTTTATTTTTCCTACTTTATTTATTCTTGTGGTATTGTGTTTAGTTCCCTTCCTGTTTCCACTCTCTGTATTTGCAGTGTATTTATAACCTTACCCTTTCTTTGATTAGTATTAGAGTATTTTGTATCAGTATATTACCCAAAGAGCTTTTTGTCTAATTAACATGGAAATCAAAAATCATTTAGTGGTCATTAAAGTGTGTTCAGATTTATTTATTTATCACATTTAATATATTTAACTTATTGATGATGATTTATCTCATAATTTGTGAAACAATGCTGACTTTTTTTCTTGGAATTCTGGATGAAAAAAAGACGTCCCCACTTTGTTTTGTTTTTTCCAGTGTCTCCAGTTCTCTTTTGTACATAAGCTGGTTTTAAAAGTTAAAAAAATCTAAGAAGTTCTAAATCATTAGTTTCAGCCTATCTGAATAAAAGACTGGGTATAACATGTTCTAATATGCTAGTGCTTTCTCAATAGAGAATGCAGGACATAATGTTCAGAGTGAAAATATAGCAGATTGTTATTGTTACATATTTATTACAATATTATTAGAAGAAAATTAGCCTTTTCTCTTACAATTGTAAAAGAAAACAACAAACAAAACAAAACAAAACATACGTATACAAATACGTATACGTAACAATTACACATCAGTCATATAAAAAGGTTCTGTTCAAAATGAATCATAGGTGTTTTCATACTGGCTTTGGCCAAACTTTCCTTGAGCAGTGTCTTTGCATGTTTTATGTACTTGTATACATGTATCCCATAGTCCTTAATTATGTGTCTGTTTGCAATAGTATGTTTAATATACTCATCTTAAGGATATAATAAAAGGATATGATAATATTCACTTGTTAAGAAATATACAGACTGTTGATGTTCTTTTAAATACATAATGAATATGTTTAAAGTATACTGTACTGGAAGTTTAGCCTTTTAATAAACAATTAAACATAAACGTGGCAATATGAAGTAATGTACTTGCGTGTGCTGTATATCTTTCATTTACATGTGCATCCTACTAGAACATTGCAGTAAACGTTAGAAACATCTTGCTGCTCCTTTCATATATTTTTGTGTGTGTGTGGCACAACCAACAGATTTAGAGTAATTAGAGTGTAAATTTCCATGAAATGAGGTGCTGCAGGTAAAGGCAAGTTTTTAAACGCACAAATTGCATAATTCCTCCAAACTTAACTACCTTTCATAGCAGTACATCCTGGTTTGAATCGAGGTGACGAAGAAAACGTTCATGTTCTCCCGGCTGCTCTCCTTGGAAAGTGACAGTATGATGGAGTGAGTGAGTGTCCGCTGAGTCTATGGTAGCCTGATTGTTCTATCATGTACTAATAGAATGATGGACTCACTCATAGGACACTGGGAAAAGGTTAACACAAGTTTATTTACAGAATGTGATGCGGAAAAAAAACTAAACTAGAAATACACCGTCTCTAGTGCTGTGGGTTGGAGGGCAGAGGAGATGCATCTCAGACAGAAAAAAATAGAGGACAGTTTTCCAAATCTTTAATGAATGTATGGTTTTATGATAAAAGGCAAACATTTTCAAATGTGACAGCTTTTACATACTGGAGAGATAAGACATTTTTAAAAAGGAATAATGGAATGCAGATAATTAATGTAAAATAAGCTGCTATGAACAGATCCAGATGTGATGAGCTGAGAAATGATTGGCGCCAAAAATTAATGACCTATTTACCTTTAAAAGGTACTTGTAAGGATGTTTGTTTCCTAATATTAGTTTTGTTTTTTGCAACAAAGAATAAAATACAGTCAGTCTCTAATCCTGCATGCCACATCCTTCTTGTTTCATGATTTGGTTGGGTCCAGGTGCCAGCGTTCTTACATTATGCTGAGCATTAGAGCGCTAAGACAGTAGGACGGCCCTGTTAAAAGTAAGATCTGTGTTTCAAAAGAGAGTGAGTCAGATGGACATTAGAAAATTTCTTAAAAAGAGCAAAATCTCATGAGGTTCATGGATGTACTGCAGTAGGACATGAAGCAGGTTGGTGTGACAAAAGAGGATGCTAAGGATAGAGGTCCACATTCAGAGGTGCAACCTGCCCACCAAGTCTATTGTTACGAAATAAAAACTGTGTATGTGACGTATAGCAGAAGTATAGATATGTATTTTGCCTGGCAAGGCTTTCAGAACTGGGGAACGTCTTCGCAGAGACAAAGACGTACCCCTGTCGCCAAAAGAATTCAAAAGAACGGAATTGAATACTATCCAGCAGTGGTGAGCCCATAATATGTTCTGTTTGCATGTGTTTTTCATGGTTTCTTAATCACACCATCATATATCATGACATATATTCCATCTGTAAGATAAACAGAGTTAGAATTAAAATTCATTCAGATTTACCTGCTTAGAGCCTCGTCACATGATGCTGACGTAGACACAGTACAAGTGGTTATTCATCACCATGACAAAGAAATTATACCTGAACCCCCAATTCTGCCATTAGCCACATTTGTTCACACCCTACCAAGTTGTGATCACACATATTTCCAATTTAACCTTCATAATGAAAACAAGTTGCTAACAAAAGTTGCTATAATTTAAGTTCATTTGTTTATCCATTTTCTTCTTATTCAATTCAGGATTGTAGGCAGGCTAGTATTTAAATCCTTAAATACATCAAGGTGATGAATTCATGGAATGTATGTGTGACGGTCAGTTGAAGGATGGGAAAGAGCCAGTCCATCTCTCCACCTAAGAAAGAGGCAAGAGAGATAAAACAAAAGGAAATAAAACCAGCCTGTCTAGAAAAGTCTATTCATTTTACAGACAAGCTGCACTCATAAAATTTTCATACTAGCTCTCACAATGGAATTATCTTGTTATTATTAAACCACCAGCTTCTACTTGAATAAAAAAAACTTATAGGCAATTAATTTAGGTAAAAATCAGATAACTGCAAAGGTAAACAGCTAAAGGTAATATGTCTATCTGCCAGGTCATTTTTATTATAACTGCTTCGTATTTTAATGTTGTTGAAACAACACTGCACTGCTTGTCACAGGAGTCACTTTTGCTTCTAGCAGCATGCAAGGGGCTGAGTACTGTATGGCAGCTGCTTATTCCTTTCTACTCCAGGCTTTTTTGGTTTTCTTTTTACTTCAGCATAATGTGTCATTAATTCATTGTAAAATGACATTCTGTAAAAATACAGTACAGTGTACTGTATAAATGTGAAGGAATTTTCTCTGTTAGTTATCTACAGGTATTGTATTTCTTAAATATTGCATTGCGGTAGCAAACCCCAAAAGGAGGCAAAAGTAAGAGGGAGGCCAGCCATTGCACTGACAGGCTTCATTTTAGTGCTAAATATTAAAGCTTTTATTAAAATAATGTTTTTCAAAAGACTCGGTGTTTTTATCTAGAAATAATTGTTAATATCTTTGTTAACTGGATCTGCCAGATAAGTCTGGAATATTTTGCTGTCTCTTTTTGAAAATAGTCATGATTTAAGTTTAAAATGACTTAATCTTTCCATTCTAGCCAATACTACAATTTTTTTTTTATTTTATTGTTTATGATACCACTAGTTTTAGCCGTGAGAGGCTGGTGTTCAGTCATTTTAGCATACAACTCAGAGTAGCATACATTGCATTAATTCGCATATGCGTTGTACAATAATTTCACCATGTCAATAGGAGCTATCAGTTTGGCATACAGATGACAGACGGTAAGTAAATTATGTTTATTTTAATATAGGCACATTCTTCTTTGACTTTACAGAACACTGGATAAAGCGCAGTATTCATAAATACTATAATTAGCTGCCTGCTTCTCTCTGGGCTTTAAACAGCTTTGACTGCTAGTTGGCTAATGAGCTAAAGTCAGTGTTGTAGATCAGTGTTTCCCAACCACTTGTGCCGTGAGAAATGATCAGGTGTGCCGTGGAACATTACCTGGTTCCACCTCATTAGTACTCTAAGCCAGTGGTTCTCAAACTTTTCACAGTGAGTACCACCTTATAACATATATGGCTCTTCAAGTACCACCCTTATGACCAGTGTTGGTCAAGTTACTTGAAAAAAGTAATCAGTAATTAATTACTGATTACTTCCCCAAAAAAGTAATCCCGTTACTTTACTGATTACTTGTTTTCAAAAGTAATTAATTACTTAGTTACTTAGTTACTTAGTTACTTTTTAAAAACATGATTTACAACCTGAATAGGTGATAAAGCGATAGATCTTTCAGCCCAATTCTACTTTTTACAGCAGGTGGGATTATCCTGGTGAACCCTGCTTCTGGCTCAAAATTACTCTGCATTTATTAAGGCAGAGTATTATTATATTAAAGGGGGAAATGATCAATATGTTTTTTGTGAAAAAAATGTTTTTCGTGGTGTGCTGTGTAATTTTTCTAATGTGAAATATGTGCCCTGACACATATTCCCAAAACACTAATGTAGATAACTGGGAAAAATTATCGGCTTGTCTGCGTTTCATGGTGTTTTGGTTCTCTGTTTTCTCTCTGCCCTTCACCCTGTTTTGTCATTATTTTCAGGTTTGCTCTTAGTTTTTCCCAGTTTAGGTTCCTTCAGTTATTTGTCATGCCTCATTGCCTGTTTTGTCACTCCGCCACTTTGTAAATAAACATCACTCATGTCAACAGTCTACTGCCTGCATTTTGAGTCCTCATTCTCACAACACCCCACGGCTCGCCCCGACAGCCGTGACAGTCTTCATTCTAACTTTTGTTGAAAATGTGTTGTTTGGTATAGTAATCTGTCTTTATCTGTTTTTATTTTAATGTTTTATTATGTGGTTTATTATTATTATATGGGGAACAAGTCAGGCTTGTGTTGAGAGGGCTGTGGTCATCCATCTGTTTTGTTCTAATAACCCAAATTTCAGGAGTGCCTTCTTTAGATCTGTTCAGTTGTATAATTTTCCATTGTATAGTTGAAGTAAATGTCCATAAATAGTACAGAGAGTGTACTGTAAATCTACAGAACTTTCCATTTTTACCACTTATGGCATAGGTGTCAAACTCTGGCCCGCGGGCCAAATTTGGCCCGCAGCCTAATTACATTTGGCCCGCGAAGCCATACCAAATTACTATTAGAGTTGGCCTACTGGTATTATACAGCTAATATATATATTGTTTAGTATTAAGCTTTGCTTGTTCCATATTCAGTTTTCCAGCAAAACTTATTTGAGTCCATAAGAAAAGATTCATTCTTATATCTGGAGGAAGATTTTTTTTATTAGCCCGCAACTTTGTTCCAGTTTTGAATTTTGGCCCACTGTGTATTTGAGTTTGACACCCCTGACTTATGAAAAGGTCCGTGAACTATTCTAAAAACATAATTTTTAATCTATTTTTTTACAGTGTAACATATGCACCGTTCTTCAAGGGGCATGCAAATACCATCTCATATCATATTGCAATTGATTCAACTATTGTTGTATCCTTCCCTCTATAAGACATGTTTTGCTATTAATAAACCAACATTATATGCTGATGCCTAATGGAAAAATATTATTTTAATGTCCTTTTAACCCTCTCAAGGCAGGCGTTGCCGATTTGCAACAGTTATAAACTAACAACCTGATTACCCCACATACATATTTTATGAGGTTTTTTTTACTCAGAAATACCACTGCAGGACTTGGTTGTGCATTAGCAACACAAAGTTTAATTTGAGACTGAGAGGGTTGATATTTGCCCAGTACCCTAAGTAGAGCCGATAATGTCAGTAATTGACTAAAGTGGATGCATTTATCGTGGTGAAAGTAAATGGCAGCATGAAGGGAACTTGGAAATTGCCATGAAAGATTTTCTGCTTGAGGAGGGGGGAAAAAATGTAACTGTCTTGCCTTTCTTAAACATGACCCAGCTGCCTCTTCTGATGGAGCACTTAACTGTGGTCTCTCCCACTTCCCTGTTCTTTCATGTTGCTATTGTGACTGTATGAACTTCTGAAAGCTTTTACCCACATCCTGAAATCTGTGGCTGGACAGATTTTGAAATTCTATATGTGGCTCAGGACCAACGACATGGACACTTTTTACAACCAGTTCCAAAAGTGTTGAGACGTTGTGTAAAATGTTAATAGAATCCAAATTTGGAATTATCTCATAAATCCAACTAATGTTTTTCACAACTAAAGATAAATAATATCATGTGTTTAAACTGAGAAAATGTACGATTTTAAGAAAAGAAAAGAAAACTATTAGGTAATTTTGAAAATGATGGCAGAAATTATTGCACAAAAAGTTGGTAGTTTTACAGTGTAATATTACAAAGAAACAACAGGAGAAAGACTTTGCAAATTGTTAGGTTTACTGGCAAAAGGTCAGTAACAGGTTGAGCAGAGATTCAATCAGTAAGAGCCCTGTCTATAAATTGTGGAACAGAATAAAGTTCTGCAATGTAAAATTGTTAAGACTTTGAATATATAATCTACGCATATTATATCACGGTACCTAATATCAAAAGTCCACTACATTAAAATAGGTATGATTAACTGGGTATTAATACATCGGCAGAGAAACATTTCCAGACACCACAGGGCTTCATTCACTATTGTTCTTACAAACAAAATAATTTTCATAGAAAAGTCATCAACAGAAACATGATATATGTACAATGGCCAGTTTGGTTCTTAAAGCTGTGCCTATGTTAATGAATGAGACTTGTTCGACTCAGAGCCTATGCTCTCTGCCTACCATTTGTATTTTATTCCAATTCAAACAGTAGGCAGTGATTTAATACTTGTTGATCTCTAATCTGGAACATTACGTCTGCAGCATAAATAAGTATGATGATCTACCCCAGTACCCCATCTTTGTGATGTTGAAAGTTACCTGTTTAACATGAAATCCTGCTGCATAGCATAGACCTCTCAGTGCTGTACACTATATAAAGCACTTTGGCTTGCTTTAATACAGATCTTACTTGCTGTCAAATCTTGTTTATTTAGGGGTTAAGCTAGCTTGGAAGTTGTAGTGGGGTGAGCTAACTTATCTCAACTGTTTATATTTGGTTTTAGGAGCAGGCAAGTTATTTACTTGGAGGTCTTTCTTTTTACCTTTCATTATCAGGTATGTCAAATTTTGTGTTGGTGTTTTTTCATCTTGTGTCAAATATGTTTCATGTAAGTTTGTACTTTATGTTTAATGTAAAAATAATACGAGCCCTTTTCTACAATTACCCTGCGGGAGAGGAGCTGGAACGGGCAAGTTATTGAGTTGGAGGTCTTTCTTTTTATCTCTCACCGTCAGACACAACCCAAGAACACATTGGTTACATAAAGACATCAGACAAATATATGCCTACATCCAGATAATATCTTTTTAGGGAAATACCTTGCTATTTTACAAAGACAATAGTAAACAACAGTGGTGTGCAATACTGCAGATCTTGGTAATAATTTAGCACCAGATACCCAAACCGATACTTATACTTTTAACTTATAAAGGCAGTTTATGCAGGGTACCTTTCAGGTTTTCATGCATTCAATATTTTAATTGATCTGCCCGCCTCTAGTAAACAACATGCTTTATCTATTACAACAGCATGGCCTTTGAAATCCATTGAAATTTCACTATGCTACCCCAGTACTGAAGTCACTTTATAAGTATAATATATGAAATGCACTATATAAATAAAATATCCATTGGACAGTCCTGCCCGCAGTCCAGACCTTTCACCAAGTCAAAACATTTTGTGCATCATGCAAAGAAAAGTCCTTGAAAGAGTCAAGAGTGTTAAGAAGATAGAATCTTATACTATGTCCGACAAAAATGGGACAACATTCTGCTCCCAAAAGTCCAATAACTGGTATTTTATCTAGATTTATGGACTTTAAAGAGGGGACACTATACAGTGGTAAACATGGCCCTGTCTCAGCATTTGAGTTGCTGTAATCAAGTTCAATTAATGGATCAAATGCACTGAAAAGGCTGTTTTGTTGGGATCAATAGAGGACAATTACTGTTGTTTTTTTTTTACATTTGCCCTGCCCTAGAAGAGGGCAGGGCAAATGTAAAAAACAACAGTAATAGAACAGCAAGCATCTCGAGAAACCAGAGGACGAGGATGCTCATTAATCTCTGAAAGCCATGATGATAGCAAGTTTCTTCTTTCTGATCTTCTTCACAGGTAAGCTGATAATTCCATCTAGCTTCATAGAGCTGACTTATGGTGCTTTTAAAATGTAAGTAATCAACACTTTATTTTAACTTCATAAAAGTAAGTAGTAAGTATGTATTTCAGTATAAAGACTGTTTTCCTCTGAAACCAGCCATTTACCACCAAAGGACAGAAATATCCTGTTGATAAATTACACATTTTTCCGGCTCCTACTAAAACCAGATTTTTAAAAAAGAATATTAATGGATCAGGGCTTTTAAACACATTAATAAAAACAAAATGCATTTGTGGGAGGAAGACAAAACAAAAAGCAAGATATTTGATTAAAAATTCAAACGTGACAAGAACGTAACAAGAAAAAGCACAGAATAATGGCATGGAAACACATAGGGACTTACTAGATGCTACCAACTGAGAGGAAGAACAAGACTATTTACACACAGAGTAATCAGTAAGTGAGCAGGAGGTAAACAATACACAGCTGAAATCAACAGACAATGGCAGGGGAGGAAATATAACTCCATGTAAGACACCGGGGACAAATAATAATTTTTCAAAAGGTTGTAAACAACCAAGACTAAATAAAGTTTATCTTAACCATGCTGTTTAAAACAAGAGATAGTGTACACTTGGGAACAAAGCAGACATGGAGACAATTAAAGCAGGGCAGACATTCACAGAAGAAAGTGTGAAAAGTCTTTGTTTGGTCTTTGTTAATCTGTCTTTGTCACTGTAATGCTGGGGTTTGTCGATCACTTTAAAACTGGACGGTGTGGAGGAGGGGTTGTTTAATTGAGGTGCACAAGTGGTTCACCAAACTGACAGGCTGAAGTCAACTCTGTTCCCTCTAAATGTGCTTTTTGTTCAACGATTTAGCTGTACAGACCAAAAGTGGAATCAGCTGTCAAAGTATATCTCTACAAGATGCGATCAGTACTATTATAAGCAATTTTAAGATATGACTTAACCACCATTTATATCAGGATTAAGTCTTTTCCTAGTTATACCCAACCAGTTTATAACATAATAGGTTACTACATGTAACTACACAACCACCTTAAAACTCTACAATTTCTTTGTCTCCAGCTTTGTCTTTTTCTCCTCATATACCAGCACTGATTTAGAGCTTTTGTCTAAATGACAACACAGTCATTCAGGACTAGGGATGCACCGATACCGATACCGCTATCTGCCTCGATACCACATTTTCTAAAGTACTCGTACTCGTTAAAAGTCCCCCGATACCAGGGACCAATACCACGGTCTGAGACATGTCTATGTTTGAGTAAGAAACAGTATATATGTCATAAAGACAATACATGTATATGAGAAACTTGTTTGTCACACACATATATTTCAGATCATCAAGCAAATACAACATTAACATTACACAACAATAACCAGAGTAACTACAAAATGCAGTTTTTAAATGATGATTTCAGGAGTGCAAGTTATGGACAACCTACCTTTGTCCCACCCTCAACAGCAAGAATTGCAATCAAGCGTCAAGCAATCACTGTGGGGGGATTTTGGTTCACTCCTCTTTGCTGAGTTGTTTTAATTCAACCACACTGGGGTCTGATTTAAGTCTGGATTTGCAGTATGCAACTCCAAGTCTTCATTTTATTATTTGAGCCATTCAGAGAAGTACTTGTGTGTTTTGGATCAAATACTTCACAGTGCAAGTCTGGTGGCTAGAAATTCTCATTTTGGGTAGAAAAGAGAATTTATGGTTCTATTGATGATGACAAATAAAGCAGCAAAGCAGCCCCAGACTGTCATACTACCACCACCATGTTTCACTGTTTGTAAGATATTGTTGGAAGAGGACCAGGTTTGTTTGGAGAACCTTTTTTCCCCTTGATGCATTTCTTATTTATTCAGGTTACTGATCAGAAACAAGTAAGTGTGACAAATATGCGAAAAACTAAGAAATAAGACGGGAAATAAAGACTTTTTCATGGGATTCTACATACATACAGTTGTTATATACACTCATCGTATGCAATAGTATCTATTTATTTATTCCAGGTGGAAATGCCTCTGGTTTATTGCCACAAGATGTTGATCAGCAGATATCCAACGGGACCTTTAACAGAGGTACAGGTCTATTTTTAAATACGTGCAATAATTTGCTTTCTCTGCCAATTTATTTTTGATTCATTAAGCAGACTATCTGAAAATAAACTTCAGATTCAGTCAAAGATTCACTTAAATTTTGTGAAAATAAACTCTATTTATAATTTTCCATATTTTGTTGTACATGACTATCAACAATGAAGGGTAATGTGCAGAGTGGTGATGATTAAATTGATTACTAAAGCCAAGCTATTTCTTCCCCCCTAAGGACCTTGAGAAGATGATTCATGCATTCATTACTTCGAGACTAGACTACTGTACCTCCCTTTATTTTATTTTGGCCTCCCACACTCTTTTCTTAACTGTTTGCAATTAGAATAGATAGAATAGAATGCCTTTATTGTTTAGTGTTTTTGGGAACTATGTTTTCATTGTGGAACAGTGAAAACTACTAGGGCTGAAGTAAAAAGCAAACAAAAAGTCATTAAGATCAACATGAACTTATTTTTAGTGTGTGTTCACCCCTGCTGTTCTTTTCCATTGGTCCAAATAAAACCCGTTCTATTAAGGTGCAGGTTGATGATGGTTCACAGTAATTTACTTTAAAACCAGTCAGAAGTGTTTAAAGAGGATATGAAACACGACACATATAAAGACTAATTTACGGATGGAGCCCTACTCTCAAAAACTGAAAGGGATGTAACAGTGTCTGTGAAGCTGGATTTAAGAAATAAGTGCTTAAAGTTTTAAAAGGATGTTTAGCACCATCTTCTGTCAGCACGGGATGTTATGTCACCAGGTTGGTCGGTTGGTTGGTTGCAGCAAATACACTTACATTAGTTTATCTTAGCTAACTAGTGACAGAATTGATAACTTGGAGGAAAATAAGGACACTAAACCTAAAAATCAGTTTAAGGGGATCAGTTTCAGGCTGCCCCTGGCTGCAAGAAACCAACTGTCCACTTTGACTGTCTTTGTCTCTAGCAGTATTTGGCTCCTTGTTTTTTGACTAGTTGCACTGAAAAGGGAAAATCCAGTGGTTAGCTGTAATGTAACTAACAGCTAGCAGATACTGCATGTTAGCTGCAATGTAATATCTGGTCCTTAAGCTTCTTAGTCATTAGTTTTATTTTGTATTCTGTTTTTGGTTGGGAATACTATAGAGACTAGTTTAGTCTAGCCTCTCTAGTATTTCCTCCCATCTTATTATCTATTCTATCTCTGTCTTAGATATTTATGTTGTGTTATTTACCTTTAATCCTGCTGGCTTGCCTTTAAAGTCTGTTTTTTTAGCTCCCTTTGAATACAGTTTATAACATATTTACACAATGGGTGAAGTTAAGACAGTCTAACACATTGTTTGTGTTGTCTGGTATGCAGTGGAATGGTGAATTAACTTCTCCACCTCTTTTAAAGATTTTCTTTAAGCTCAGTTAAACTTTGCATTCGTTCGGACAGGAACTTGAGCAATGTCTGCCTGTAATGGAATATTTCATTTCATTAATTTTGACACCAATTACTGATCTATGTGCATGTTTGATAAGTAATAAACAAAATGCTAATGTTCTGCCAATTCTAACTAATGAATATATTTAAAGTACAGTGTATTGGAAGTGTAGATCTTTTATGACTTGTGTCAAATATGGTAAATGGACTGGATCATAAATAGTACTTTCCTACTATACCTGAGCAATCAAAGTGCTTTATACAACTTGCCTTATTTAGGCAAAAGAGAAGGCAACGTGGGGTTAGGATATTTAGCATGGAGCAGCCCTGGATTGAACCACCAATCTTCCAACTAGTAGATGCTCTACCTCCTGCGCTACAATAGCCACACCTTGCTTATTTCTGGCATCAACATCAAGCATTGTAGCTCATGTTTCCTGTAAATCTATTTGCTTCCTAGATACTTTGTGTATTAGCATGAAATAATCAGTCCTGTCATCTGGTTCTAAAAATGTAAAAAATAAATAAATAAACTTCTCCTTTCTCTGTATGTTTCTTGCACAACTAACACATCTTTCCAGCAAATTTAGAATTACCGATGAGACTGTCATGTTAAAGTGGCTAGCTTCATCTATAAAATTAATACATTTACAGACTAGTCCAAACTTTTGATGTCTATAACTAACCCCACTTCAAGGCAACTATTTAAATTGTTAAAAGTTGTCTAAGGTTTAAATCTGGGGGTGGTGACACTTGGGGGGCATTGGGCTGGAGGCTGGCTATACCCTGGACAGGTATCCAATCTGACATCAATTTGTAGTTTAACCTCAATAAATATCATGGATTCCCCTCCAATACTTTCCAATCATATGAAGCAGCGTCACTATCATCTACAAGGGCATTTTACACCTCACACATGGCTTATGTAATGCTTCAGTTCATGAAGAACAGTCTCTGCAACACCACTGAGTCCGTAATCCTCAGATATACTATAACCACATCCATCCTACACTCCTACTCCTACAAAGCACTTCAGCTGAGTCAAGTGCATCCTTTAAATCACATAGAGGTGGAAGAGGAAGAGGTTTCTTTATTACCAGTCTCCAGAGGGAGAACTGTGGTGTTGTCTGTAAAAGAAATTTATACACCCACATATCTCTCACATGGTCTCTATCTCTCTCTCTCTCTCACACACACACACACACACACACACACACACACACACACACACACACACACACACACACACACACACACACACACACACACACACCACCTACCATTTGTCGCTGCAGTGCTCTCCAGTCTTCCCACTGAATAAAAATCAAGGATGACAGGTTAAGGGTTCAACCTCCAGTTTCATGGTGGTCCAGAAATAGTGACAATAATCAGCTCCTACCAATGTCCACCCTCCTAGTGAGAGTGCTTTAACTTTTAACTTAAAACACACCCACTGGGAGGAGTCTTGTGACCTAGGGGTGGAGCAATACAAAAAGCAAAGGGCAAAACACCCACACACTCATGTGGGTTTTTTTTAATTATCAGGTGACTTTTTTTTTCATTATGTCCCAATACATAGCACTTTACTGTGCAAATAGGCTACACATAACTGTATGAACACAAATCAGTGTAAATACATGTGACTATGTCATTTGGATCCCTGATGACAACCAGCGTTCCAGTGTTTTTAATGAGAAAAAAAATGAAAGCATGGAAATTGCTTCATTGTTTTAATTTAATCTCTGACACAGCATGTGTGATATGATTTCTGAAGAAATGGAAATGAAGTAAGGACAGTCAGAAGAGACCTATTATGAACCACACTCATTATATTGCAGAAGTAATCACTGAAATGAAACCATTGATTAATTTTTTTTTTTGATGGTTTTCATATTGATGTTTCCTTTGCCAAATATTTTGTGTGTTTCTTTTGCTTATAAAACCAATGAGTGTTCAAGGTGTCAAGAACACATACAACCATATACCACAATATATATATATTCCTTCCTGATCTGCTCAGTTATTTTTACATTCCTGTTTACATGTAGGAATATGATCGTGAGAGTATCTCCTCATTAACATGTCAGTCACTAATAACAGTGTCAACCATTTTGGCTTCAGTCAGTCTATAGTTGTTTACACTGTAAGTATTCCTGGAAATGTCATTGTCCATATTCTACCTACTTCACTGTAGATGCAAAACCTAATTGCATATCTTAACATCCATTCAGCATGGTTGCACTACTCACAACTCTGAATGTACGAATGTGTACTGTTCCTATTAGGGCCAGACTACACTGTCACATAATAATTCTTTCTTTTAACATGAATGTATTTGTTTTGCTTTTTTCAAGTGCAAAGAAAACACAATTTTCATGCTTGATTTTTTTAAAGCACTGATAGCTTAATGGATAAAAATGAATACTGACATTGGAACAGCAGTACGTAATGAACTTGAATATTTTCAGTGATTACTGATAAAGCAACAATAAGATCACAGTTATCAACTTTCTCTTTTTCCCAAATGGGATCTAACTGCGTCTCCTGATCGAGCACTGAAATATGTTTTTCTTCTCCTCACATTCATATTTTGCTGCTTTGATTGATGAATATCTGAACATCTGAAAGCTTTTCAACTCCCATCCTGTTTCTACCAAAGATGATAAAGAAATGTTTGGCTGGCTAGATATAATTCAGTTTTGTATATTCCGGTGACATAGGAGCTGTTGTTTGCAAGTCTGATACAGTTTTACAACATTTACACAACCTGGACATGAATTGTGGATTCACATGCCTTTATTACCTGGATGCTCTAAAATGCTCTAAAATCATCAAGCACGCCAATTCCACAAACAAGACCAGTACAATGAACATTAGTGAAATTTTATCTGTAGAAACATCTATTTAAAGACACATGCAGAAGGAAATAGACAATAAATTTAGAAAAAATGTTTTGTTTTCTTAATTCAATCATCCATAACACCAGCACATTTTCAATTGTTTTCTATTAATGTTTTTAATTAAAAGCCAGAGTTAAAGCTCTTCTATTGTTTAGATCAGTCTGATTCAATTACTTTTAATGATTAAATATTGATACTGTTAAAAAAGTTAACTTATATTCAAAATAGAAAGCAAATACAATAATCAACCAGATTAATCACAGGAAGGTAAAAGTTTGAGCTGGAAAATAGGATATCAAGAGTTTGGTTGAATGCAGGAAAAATATTAATTCCATGGCTTTTTTTTTTTTAAACAAAAGCTTAAACAAATTAGTGCTTAAGCTTTTGTTACCACTCAGTTAGGATAGATACAATTTGCCCCACCCTCTGTTGGGCAGGGCTATGACATCAATAGAGGAAAATAGAAAACTCTCTAGACACCACAGAAAGGGTGAAAAAGCTCTCTGGTCTCTCAAGGCTACAATGATTGCAAGTTTCTTCTTCCTGCTGTTACTTGTGGGTAAGCTGAGATTATTCTAATTAAATGGAGATGACAATTTATACCATTTAATTTACTTTATTTTTGCTGTTTTATATTTTATTTTATTTTATTTTAATCAGTAACACTGCTTTACTTGTAATAGATTGCATTTCAGTGCAAGAACAGGTTCCTCTATAATTGCCCAGTAAATATATCTTGTTTACTAAATTAAATTCCACTTTTGTGTAATTAATAGATCAGTTTACAGAGATATAAAATAAAAAAGAAAGAGAGAAAGAAAGATAACACATCTGGTATCTAGTAACTCAGATGGATTTAAACTCAAAGTATATTTAATAAAGTATATTCAATATGAAGATGTACAAAATGTTTTCAGATGGACTGCAGGCAGGCATTTTGGAACCTGGACTCTTTAGCTACAAATGTGTTGCTATAGATAAGTCTTAAATTCCCAGAGGTTTAAGATTCTTAGAATCTTTTGATGATATTATGTCCTGTAGATGATGAGACATTCAAAGTCTTCACAATTTTATATTGAGGAATATTATTCTGAAGTTGTTCTAGTATTTAAAAGACAGTTTTTTTTTTGTAGATTATTGATTTTCTGCCCAGCTTTACTTCTGAGAAAATCTGCTTTTCTCAGACGGTCTTTTTACATCTAATCATGCTCACTGACTTCCTGCTATTAACCTAATGGTTTGCAAAATGTTTCTCCAGCTGGTTCTCTTTTGTTATTTTACTATTTCAGCCGTTTGTTTCCCCATCCAGCTTTTTTCAGATGTGTTGCAATCAAACTGAACTGATAATTGTCTGTGTCAACTGTAAAATGACTTAATTTAAACATTTGTTCTCTAGCATATCGAGACTATCTCTCCACACCTTTACATATTCCATATGTACGGGGTACGAGCCCCCTTGGTCGTGGCGTGTGGATATTTCTTTAAGACACTCCGGCACGCCCGGCTACGCCCCACAGCTTATGTATAAAACAGCTGTGAGGACATGACACCAGTGTGTGTGTGTTTGTGTTTGTACGTGAGAGTGTGTGTGTGTGTGTGTGTGTGTGTGTGTGTGTGTGTGTGTGTGTGTAAGAGAGAGTGAGTGAGAGAGAGAGAGAGAGAGAGAGCCTTGAGAGTGGGGTATGAATGTGCGTCCATCAGGAGCGTGCTTCGGCATCCTCCGTGGGCGCTGCCTCTCCCCTGGTAGCCCTGGTATTCCCTCTGTATGTCCTGGTGTTCCCCGCTATTCCCCTGGTATCCCTTAGCTTGGTACCCCCTAGCTATAGCCCTTGCTTTCCCTTGGTTGGTCCCCCTTCCCCGGCATATCGCCTCGAAAAAAAACGGGCTTAAGTGCCGGTCGACGCTTCATTCATTTTGACCATTCATTTTGTGAAAAAGTGAAAAATTAGTATCGTTACATTACCATTCAGTTTGGGGGTTACAACAGAAAATTATATATTTATTGCTCACGGGGTATCAGATGGGATTATTTTAACAAACCATTAACATTTTGGCTGATAACTATTTTTATTCTCCTGTAACTTTACTATATAAAGAGCTAAATCCTCCAAAGTTTCAGGATTAATGCTTCATAATAATAAGTGATTGTGAACTAAAACTCAGCAATGTGGGATACTGTTTGTCCGTGATTTACACAGGGGAACAAATTGTGGCAGGATCAGCCTGATATTATTTGTATCCCACTATAACTTCGTTGTATAAAGAGCTAACATCTCAAAAATGTCAGAAGTAGTTAGTCATTATAAGAAGTGTTTGTAAACTAAAAATCAACAATGTGGGATACTGTTTGTTCGTGATTTGGACAGTGCGCGTTGTCACTGACTCCCCTCTCTCCTCACGGTGTGTCTTACAGAGTTACCCCGTACATATGGAATATGTAACGGTGTGGAGAGATAGTCTCTCACTAAGAGAACCAAGGTTACACCGTAACCGTACGATATATTTTCCGGTGATATCTAACATCCATGAGTGTCATAATCCCTGAGTCTTAAACCCGAGGTTTTCAGTTTTGTGGTTCAAGGTTTGCTTTGGGCTTCGTGAAAGGATTTTATCAAAGTTGTTGTTTTCTGTTTATGATTTTATTCTTGTGCTTTTATGTCTCTGATATTTTTGCCTTTACTTCTTTGCTCATAATGTTTCCTTATATTTGTTAGTTCTCTTTCATGACCCCATTCTGTTCCTCCAGTCTTAACTCTGTGGTTGTTTTTGGACACCAAGACACCAAAATCAAACCGATTTTGGTGTCTTGGTTTCTTGTGCTTTTCATTTCATTTCATTTCCTTTGTCTCATTTTCACTGATTTGTTTCCCACCTGTTTTACCTTGTGTAAATATTCTCTCCTCTTCCCCTTTTCCGTGTCATCTCACTTTGCTGTGTGCTCCCCTGCTCTGTGTTTCTTGATTCCATTATTCCTAGTTTTTAATTTTCATATCTCGCTCTGTGTGTGTTTTTGGACTTCCTTTGTTTGTCATTGTTCAGCAATTGAATTGAGTTCATACTGTTTCCAGAGTTTCCAGAGTAAAGCAAGTCATATTAACACATTTTTTTATTTTTAAAAATTAGTGCACTCATTGTCAGCTGAAAATGCATCCAGTTCAGAGCTACAGGAAGATCAACAGATGACCAGTGAGACCACTATAAGAGGTACATAACGTCTCTCTCTCTCTCTCTCGCTTAGAATCTTTTGCCACCTCTCATTTCCAGTCTCTCAAAGTTTTTCTCTCCTTGGGAGTTGTTTTCATTCCAGCACTTCCACCTAACCATTTTCAGAGGCACATTTTCTTGTTTTCTTAAGCCTATGAAAGAGTATAACACAGTTTGACTGACATAAAATAGTATTTTTGCACCAACAAAGCAATTCTCAAAGAGCTATTAGTCAAAAACCTGAAATGTCTCAGCATACCGCATAGTCTGCTCTTAAAGATTTTAAGAAAACTGTAGAAGTGTAAGACAAAGGTTGAATTGGCAAGTCTAGAAAAACATCCGAACATGAGCACACAAACAGTATCTTAAGTTCATGGCTTTAAGACACAAAAAACAATCCAACAAAGATCTGATACAGGGCTAAAAGATGGATCTGGCCCTTCAGCCCCACCTGCTATTCACCAAAGCCTCAACAGAAATGGTCTCAGTGGAATGGAGGCTGTGAAGAGGCTCAGGGTGAAAAGGCTGAGGTATGTCAAATTACACAAGAACTGATAATCAGTCGCAACAAGTCTTGTAGACTGAAGAATCCAAAACTTGTACTTTTGGATCGAAAACTTTGTCTATATGTATAGAGGAGCTCAGCAGAGAGGTACCACAGCCAGCTGTGAAACATGATGGAGGTTTTGTTATGATGTGGGGCTTCAATTAAGCCAGTGGGGTTCAGGAGCCAGTCAAAACTGTTTGAAGTATGAATGCAAAAAAGTACTGTCAGATTTTGATCAGGTATACAGGAGCAGCTGATCAGCATCTTTATTATTATTATTATTATTATTATTATTATTATTATTATTATTATTATTATTATTATTATTATTATTATTATTATTTTAGCTTGGCAACCACACTGCTAATGTAGTAAAAGAATAAATGGATACAAAAGCACAGAATGGAAAACTAACAGTCAAGGATAGACCTCGAAATTAATTAAATAATGTGAAATCATTATGACCGATAATAGAACAAAAGGCCACTAACATCCAAAGAAGAGCTTTGAATGTCCTTAATGAAGACTAGAAAACTACTACTGAAGACTACTTTAAGAAATTACAAGAAAGTTTGCCTAAGAGAGCTCAGACTATGTTGGATAATATTGTTTTTTATACGAAGTGTTGAATTTCAAGCTGGAATTGTATAAATGACGTTTTTGCTTCATATACAGTAATTACATGTATGCTTGCTAACCTTTCAATTAATCTCTTCACTTTTAATAGCAAAATATAAAGAAAATAAAGATGACTGAAGGCTTTCCCACAGTACTGTACATGCCAACAAGTGATGTCGTCTGTTTTTGTTTTCTTGACACAGTTATCCAGACCTGATCCAATAAATTGAAAATCAGAAATGAAAGCACAGAAGCTGCTTTATTGTTTTCATATCATAACATCAATCTCAAGAATGTCTTTTTATGTGTCCTTTTAGATAATGAAGTGGAAGTGGAGAAACTCTGCAATTTTCAGGCTATTGTGCAGCACCTGGCTCTAAGTAAAGACAGTATTAAGTACACTGTGAGCCGGCCCATTTTAAACAACAGTCATCATACAGATGTTGTGCTTGACATGAAACTCTACGCTATCCTGGATATGGTAAGTTGTTCAAGCTACTTGTGTATGTTTGTGTGTTTTAGTTTGAATAAATAATAATGGATATTTTTGTTACCAGAATTCAATAATAAAATAATGTCAAAAATCTGCTTCATATGCATAATTTCAGTTTTCCATTTCATGTATTCTCTCAGTTTGGCATTCTCTTAATTATGGAGATCCATAAGCTTCATCTATGAATACATCAATGTCTGTCTTTTTTGTGGCCTTCTATGCTTCTGTTAGTTGTCTAAGACCATTTAAGACTTCCCAGATGTTGGGTTTTTCTTGTCTATTGGAGGCTGCATACTGTTGATCTTACCCAGGTCTTTCTAGGATTACTGTGGCACAAGTCAGGCTCAACCACTTGAGCTTGAACACTGCTTGATTTCTTTGTTCACAGAGAGAAATTGACCAGACCTTAATTTCTTACATTTGGGTTTATTTGGTGAGTTTTCTCTTGCAAATACATCAATTTTCACAGTATTGTTGAAATTGAAATAGCTTGAAATTACGTGTTTTCATCTTTTGTCTTTTTCTCCTTGTTTGTATCTCTTTCCTCTTATTTGTATCCCTCTGACTAGTCATGGAAAAATGAGTACACTAAGTGGGAACCAGATCAATTCTGTGGAATTAAACAAATAACAATTCCTACTGAATATTTGTGGATGCCAGATATAACTATTTCAGAGATGTAAGTTTAACATATATGCACATAAACTCACACAGACCATACAGTCATTAGCAATAAGGCATTAAGCTACAGCTAAAAAAACAAACAAAGCTGAACATTTATAATTCATTATTAGAAACTTATATGCTGCTCTTCAAAATCTTAACATCATTAAATTTTTTATCCTTGAAGATATTGTATAATTCATTAAATATGTTGCAAATTGAGCAGCAAGCCCTTCAGGTCCATGTGGTCATGTTGAGCCCTCCAAGACATTAATAAAGACTATATCTATGTTGACCATCCCATTAAAAAAGAATAGCAACTAAATGCTGTTTTTTTTTCTCAAAACTGTCCTGGATAATTTTGGAGATGTGCACTGGATAATTGTTTTGTCATGGTGCAATCAACTCAAACCAAGCAGGATTCATGAGGTACATCGTGGCTTTGAAACATGAAATGATAACCTTCCTTTTCCAAGATCCATTTTGTCCAGCACATATCTATATGGATGCACCTGAATATTCAGTTATTTGGATATCCCCCTGTCATTTAGATAATCTTGCAGTGATATTCCTGCACTTGTTCATCCTTGTGTTGCTAAAGTTTTAGTGTTTTAGTTTTAGTTTTAGTGCTAAATCCTTTGCAAACCCCCCCAAACCTATGGACAGTTCTGGATTGCTTGCCCACTGCTCCATTTCTCTTTACACACCAAAAACAACACATCCAAAAGATATTGTGTTAGATCTGCCTTTTCCTACAGACCAGTGGCTACTTTTTCAGTGATGAAGAGTTACACATCCTGCACAGGGAGGAATGCAAGTTAGAGTAGCTCCTTTACATAAAAAAAAGAAAGACCATGTCTGAATCAAGGAAGAGGCCTATGGGTACATCTTTCACCATCTTACAGCCATTTCCCAACTTTCTCTGAATGGTACTCATGGCTTATCCAGTAACTACAGATTAAATCCTTAGTTTTTCTTATACTACGAAAATGGGTCAGTTCTTAATGGGGTACATTCTCCATAGTAACAGATGCTGTATTCTCCAGAGCAGAGATGAAAAGGTATGATTTGCTCTTGAGGGCATGTGTGGGTATTACCAGTTGGACTCTGTGTGTAACAGCCCTAGGGTTCATTTTTGTCCCACGCAGGCATGTTTGTGTGGGTCATTCGTATTGATCCTGGTGGTCTGAGCTTGATGAGGTGTGGATAAAGGCGTGTCTGAGGACAGTTGGGAGGGGAGAGATCATTGGTTACCAAACTTTGTCATAATTTCTAGTCCATCATTTCTAGCTGAAATTATTAAGTAATTTAACACAAACTCTGGTGTAAGTCGCCACTTGATGTTACAGTTTTTATCTGGATTGTAACATAAGCGGGTGACCGTGGCTCAAAGAGTTGGCAGTTCGTCTTGTAACCGGAAGGTTGCCGGTTCGAGCCCCGGCCCGGTCAGTCTCAGTCGTTGTGTCCTTGGGCAAGACACTTCACCTACCGCCTACTGGTGTTGGCCAGAGGGGCCGATGGCGCGATATGGCAGCCTCGCTTCTGTCAGTCTGCCCCAGGGCAGCTGTGGCTACAACCATAGCTTGCCTCCACCAGTGTGTGAATGTGAGAGTGAATGAATAGTGGCATTGTAAAGCGCTTTGGGTGCCTTGAAAAGCGCTATATAAATCCAATCCATTATTATAAGTAATTAAGACATGGTGGCTTAATGCATTAATCCTCCTCAGCTGGAGAGTAAGATTTGAGTAGGATTCTGCCTACGTATTTGTCATAACTGATGCTGCTTTTTTGAGTTGCTATTATTTGTGCCATAACTGATTGTAATTTTCTGCCTTACAGGACAGAGAGAGACAAAGCCTCTCCGAGTCCTTATCTCTCCATTGAAAGCGGTGGTTTGGTTGAATACAGAAATGACCAGGTGATCGTAAGCACCTGCAAGCTGCACGTGTACAAATTCCCTTTTGATGTCCAGAGGTGCAACCTCTCCTTCAAGTCTATCATGCACTCTGGTGAGCCCATAGCATATATGCGTGCCGTTCATGAAGTCATAAACCCAAACCATCAGATACCACAATATATACTTCTTTCTTGCTGATCTTTTATTTTTATGTTCCACTTCAGATGAAGAAATAAAGTTACAATTCAACGAAACCAGTAATACGGTCACAGAATGGTCTCGAAATGTGATGCAGACACAATACGAGTGGCTGTTTATCAACATGTCAGTTACCACCAAAACTGTCAATGAATTTGACTTCGACCAACTTATGATTGTTTACACTGTGAGTATTTCTGGGAGCAGCTGCTCAGAAATGGGGAAAAAAAAGCATTAATCAAGTTCGTTGCTTTTTCGTTACTTTCCTTTTTGTTGCCATAATACATGTCCAATATAGAGTAGGAGTAGGATGATTAACCACCTCACATGCAAATTGACAGATTACCATGAAGAGGAGGTCTGTCCTCTACATTGCCAATTTCTTGCTGCCAGTCTTCTTCTTCTTGTGTCTGGACTTAGCCTCCTTCCTGATATTAGACAGTGGAGGTGAGAAGCTCGGCTTCAAGATCACTGTCCTGCTCGCTGTCACAGTGATGCAGCTTCTTCTCAATGAGATTCTGCCCAGCTCTTCAGACAGTGTTCCACTTATAGGTAAAGAAGAGCATATTTGACTTCATGCAGTGAATTAATCAAGCTATCAAGTCATCAAGTGATTTGTCCACTTTCATGCTGGATGCCCTCCTCAGCTGTCTATTGCATTGGGGTTTTTGCTCTGATGCTGCTCAGCCTCCTGGAGACAATTTTGGTGATGCATCTGATTGAGAAAGACTCGGCAGCCCAGGATAATGAGACAGATGGAAGCCAAAGCCTGGTGGAGTGCTGTGAGGAGAAACAGGACATATCCAACTTTCACAGCAGTTTTAGAGGTGTGCTTAATTGTTGCAGTCATTGTCTGTCACCTATCTATGTAATTCTAGCTGTGTTGCATTGATCTTCCTGTCTATGTTTTTTATTCCAGACATGAAGAGATGTAGTCATTGTGCATCTGTTCATGATGTATCTGTGGATGAAAGACCAACTGTGTCTACATCAATCAACAGTCTGCCACCATTGACTATAAAGGTTGGAGTTAAATTGGACTTTTAAGTGTTTTTCAAGTGAAATATAAAAACTGATGAAAGAGATCATGTTGCATGAGAGAGAGATTATCCCAAACCCTAACATGGGTGTTGAAAGTACACACTTTCACTAAATCAATGTGAAAACAAATCAGTGTGTGAAATGTAGCAGCAACTAGACCATAAATGGATGTATATGTAATCTTATTGATTACATTTCAACAAAACTATTTTTTCAGGGTTGTAGCTGCAACCTGATGAAGATGTTCTTTCCACTGGAAAAAGTCTCAGATGACCTGCGGGAGACTAGGAAAACCGTGACTCTGCACAGTACCAACAAGAAGTCCGGCTACTGGACCAATATAGTAAAACATATCAACAGGGTTTTTGTCATTTTTTATTTGACAACAGTGACTGTGTTTTTATCAATTATGATTTTATTGTGGAACAGTGCTGAAGATGAGTAGGCCGAAAGTTACTTTACTTTAAATCATTAGCATGAGGATTAACTTTACTTAACTAAAAGTTTCTGTTCCTTTAAGTCCAAGTCTAAAGTATGCATTTAGACTAGGGGTGGGTTTTGATTATCGATTTATCGATTAAAATCGATTCTAGCTTGGATAACGTGATATCATTCATTAAAATCCTGAATCGATTTTTTTAATATAAATTTATTTTATTCTCATGTTAAACCTCACAAAATTTCAACAACCATCAAACAGCTAAAACAGTAAATGAGAGCAGGTACACGGATTCTGCACAAAGACGTAAACACGAAGCGCAGACCCGCGGACGGATCAGAATCAGCTAGAAGTCGCCTTTCTCACCCGACGCCACGGACACGGTCGGGGCTGAAAGCCGACGGCTCTCTGATTCTGATGTTTCGACCGGTCCGTGCTTTGTGTTTAGCGCTAGATTCTGAAGCTGCAAGTTTTATTTCTCTCCAAACAATATTGACTGAACCAGCAGCAAAAGAAGACCCAAACTATGCTTCACATAAACATCGTCATGAACTCCCTCTTACTTTTGCTGTTTTGCTTCCACCAGGATAAAATTACACTTCATGCACAGCTCTCTCTCTCTCTCTCTCTCTCTCTCTCTCTCTCTCTCTCTCAGTATACATCAAGAACAGTTTCCCGTCTAAAAATCAGTTTTCTGCATTATTTGCTTGCTTGTTATGCACAAGTCTACCGTTGTGTACAGTGCTGTCCGCCGCTGTTTTTTCCTTTTCCTTTCTTCTGAAAAGAAAGCCTAATTTCTCCTGTTCTAGGCTACTGAACAAATTTAATCTTCTTAAATTTATGCAAAATTGCAAAATGCTTAGCTGTGTCTCTGATGCTGCTTCACTTCAGCAGCATCAGGTAATGTTCATATGTTGATTAACGTTTTTCTTTGGTTTTTGATCTACTGCAGAATATTTTTATAAAATCCGAGGCCTGGAAAATCGCCTTCATGTTTTTCTTGTGTTTTATCTTCAGCTAATTTGACACAAAGGCTTCTGCTGTGATGCTCACACCTTTGATAAAGTCTTGCAAGTGTCAGCTTTCTTATTATAGATATAAAGATATGGAAATGTACCGATGCATGATCTGAATTATAATATTTCTGACTGTCTGAGGCAAAATTTCCCCGACTTAAATCTAAACGAATCAAATTGAATCGAACTGAATCAAATCACAGATCGAATCGATTCGATTTGACCTTGTGAATTGGAATTGAATCAATTCTAGACGGTACCCAGCCCTAATTTAGACCCTTTTCCTACACTTTATAACATTTGTACTGTGTGATGGACCTCATATTTCGGTCCACTTTGAACTCACATTTATTCACTGTAACTTTAGTTCACATCACATTATATGCATGGCAATATAAAGCAATGCAGTTCATGAGTGTTGTATATCTTTCATTTACATCTGTATCCTGTTGGAATAAACATTAAAAAGCTTTCTATTTTTTTCTTTTGTATATCTCTGTGTGTTTGTTGCACAACCAACTGACTCTTTGAATTATAAAGTGCACTCCATGTAAAGGTAATGATCATGAAAGTTTGTTTCCCATTTCCGCTCAGCATTTCTATAAGTTCTTCTATGATTATATTGGAATCACAAATATAAGTTGAAGAATTTGCAGATGGGACTAGTCTAGGGTCGAACCTTAGACCAGTTTTTTTTTTTTATTTATATTTCACATTTGAGCCACCTCCTTAAACTTTTTATTATTATACTTCACCTAACAAACTAAAAAAGGTATCTTACCTCAGTGGATGTTTAATTATCATCAAAAATTGGATGTTTAACTTCATTAAACTTTGAATGTGGCAAAAATGTCAATGGGCTAAGGAAGCCAGTCCCTTCAATTGCAAAAAAATCATATAGTTAAGCTTTTCCCAGCTTCCCTTCAGCTGGTCCAAAATAGATTAATCTGGCTGCTAAAAAAGAAAAAAGAAAGCCTGGTTGTTGCATTTCGGTCCATTAACTTTCAAATTAGGACCAGGAGTTTAACCCCTATTCCTATTTCCCTTTAATGACTAAATGACTGACAATTAGCTAAATTTTCTTTACCTCTCTGACTTCATTAAAGGGTTTCCAACAGCTTCCAACAAGTGTGCAATCAGTTTAGCAGAAAAAAAATGTCAGTTTCAAATGTTGAAAAACATAATTTGCTCATTTGTTATGTAGATCAACTACTCAGCACAGCTAAGAGGGGAAAATGGATGTACAAACTTCACAAAATCTTGCTGTGTTTTTTTATGTGTGATTGTGAGTATGTTGGGGTTGGTGTTGCTGTGGCTCAGGATGTAGAGCAGATCACCTACTAGTTGGAAAGTTGGTGGCTTGGCCCCTGTCTGCTCCAGTCTGCATGCCAAACATCCTTGGACAAGATAGAAAGCACTTACATATGAAAAGCATTTTTTAAAAAGTGCTTAT
Organism: Neolamprologus multifasciatus; assembly: GCF_963576455.1. NCBI lineage: Eukaryota > Metazoa > Chordata > Actinopteri > Cichliformes > Cichlidae > Neolamprologus > Neolamprologus multifasciatus. The sequence goes on along the minus strand of NC_140446.1, from coordinate 8,667,756 downwards.
ATGAAAGGGTGAATGAGGCAAGTTGTATAAAAAAGTGCATTAATCTCTCAGAGAAACGTGCTAAAGAACCAGTTATTTGTGTTTGTGTGTTTCAAGGTAACTGTATTTATACCAATAGGCAAGGTAAATTTGCTTTACAGAAAAATGATAGCATTTGGCATCCCTTCAAAAGCACACATACCTAATAAAAAATATAAACCTCACTGTAGAACATATATAGTAATTTAAACGTTTCGAATCAAAAACAAAAACAGTTCTTATTTATCTTATTCAGTGACAGCAACAGGGACAAAGCTGTTTTTATAATGCTTTGTCCTGCAGCTTGGAAATAGAAACCTCTGTCCTGAGGAAAGAAGCTGAAATTCACCCCTTAGAGCAGAGCTTCCCAAAGTGTGGGGCCCGCCCCCTAGGGGGGCGCAGAGCCATTGCGGGGGGGAGCGCGGTATGAAAAGGGACGAACACAAAAGAAAAACGCTTAGACACTGCTAGCACAGGACGCCTACACAAACGCAAAGCAGGAGATGAAGCATCGCTGAATATGTTTCCAAACCAACTTCATTCTAAGCCAAAGACAAGAAAATATGATGAAGCAAATCTTCCCTTTGGTTTCACCTGCACAAGTGCCGAGGTAGGTCTTGATGGTGATTACTCTCTAAGGATGGATGTGGTAGGCCCACAGTTGGTGATTACATTTGCCCCCCCCCCCCCCCCCCCCCCCCCCCCCCCCCCCCCCCCCCCCTTTCCAGTATGTGGCAGTGACATTAGCAGAACAGGAAGCCTCTCCAGACAGCACTTAGAGCATGACAGGGCTCATTGATCTCTCACAGCTATGATGATTGTATCTCTCTTCTTTCTCCTCATCCTCAAAGGTAAGTTTCACTATTTCTGTAAAATGCATGCAGCTTATCATTTAATTCAGTTAAGAAACACTGTTTTTGCTTTTGACCAATAAAATCTTTTTCAGTGTAAGACAATGGCTTATGTTACCATCTAGTAGCTACCAGCTGACAACCGTTAATTAAATGCTTCAATTTACTAAATCTGTTGTGTTGTGAGCTTCATTCTTTAACACAATTTTAATTGGTTATTAGGAGGATCGGGACAACATAATGATGAGGTGGTAACATTCAGATACTCATCAAGAAAGTTTTATTCTTTTCTTTTTTTCTCCATAGAAACATTTATTTAGTTTGAATAGAAGCTCTCCTGCTTAATCTGCTTGATATGAAACTCTGATATAAAACCTACTGTCCAAATAATCTTCCTACTTTTCTCAAATAATTATAAAACACAAAAAACATTGTGAAAAAAATTCAAACTAATTAAAAACAACCTGGCCATGGTTGAAGAACCCAGAAACTGAGAAGGAGATCACGAAACATGTTATTTCAGTCTTTATTATCACTAAAAGAAAACAGGAGAATCTGTAACTGGAGATGAGCTGGGACAGTGCAGGCTGGACTAAACACTTGGGCTGGTACAGAGGAACATTAGGAGTTAATCTTTTCAGTAATTGGAAACCAGAAGTGAGACTCAGGGAAGCCAAGCAAGGATTTATTGATGTTGCCAGGTTTATTGTTTGAAACCTAGCCAAAAGTATGTATTTTTTTACATTCTTGCATGTTTTCCCCATTTGTACCTTCTTGGTTTTTTTGTGAGCCTTTTTGTCTATATCCTTTGCACATTTAGGCATGTCGGGCCTATCCAGCATTTTTTACTTACCACCAGTTAGCTGACAGCTGAACTGTTCTCTTTACTTGAGTCTCCACGTACATCCAGCTGCACATCCGATGGTGCAATGTAAAACTAAACTTCAGTCTTTGTCTGACGGTTTTGGGTGCCAAGTGAGCTTTAGCAACAGCCTTGTGGTCAAACAGTGATTAGTACAGAAGCTTTATACTAGAAATAGGAGATGATAGGAGAGAGGAAGAGTCTAGCTCTTCTACGGCTGAGTTGTTTCAGAACCAAGCTATGAGCAGAGGTCAGATTAACTAACTTTTGATAAATAAAAGTCAGCTCACCACTGCTGAATACAAATAGATCCACATAGCACCAAATTTCTACCATTCATTGTGTAACTGGTATGCCCACTGGAGGGCAGGCTCATGTTGCTATTCCAGTCTGGATCCAGCTCAGGCATGCAAAAACACTGCGGGAACATTAAGAGGGTAATTCTTGAGGTGATTTTTTAACATTTAATAGCCCATACTTCTTGTGAAGATTATCTGTGGAAATTTAAAATAAATAGTGTTAAAAGATGACATGATATATACTGCAACACAGTAGTTACATTAAAAAAAAACAGGTTTACTATTTTCTTTCAGGTGGAAATACCTCCACTTTAGAGCTACAAGATGATGCTCAACTGATGCCCAATGAGACCATGACCAGAGGTAAGTAAAACTAACTTTGAGTTCACAGAAGTTATAGATGTGTGCATTTATATTTTTCTCTTGTAGGCTGATCACCCGCAGGAGGCACCATATAGGTCAGGTGCAATAAGTGTTCAGTGGCAGTGCAGGGCAGAGATCCTGGCAGTTTGGCTTGTTGTTAGTTCCTGGAACATGAAACATCAGCACTCTTGTGAGAAAGGAGCCTGACCTAATGAAAAGGTTGAGAGACGGTGACTAGATATAGTCAGGCTCACCTCAGTACACAACTTCGGCTCTGGAAGCAATCTGGAGCTGTCTAGTTTATGTTTCCAATGTGGAGTCACCCTTGGTGAGAGGTATGTTTGTTTGCTGCCAGTATGTTGGGGTTTTCCCCAGGGGTTATGGAATAACCAAAGTTAGTCAGAGGACTAACCAAGAAGACTAACTTACTCTATGGACTAACCATACTTGGTCCATAGACTAGTCCAATGTTTCCCAACCACTGTGCCGCAGTACAGAGGTGTGCCAAGAGAAATGATCAGGTTTGCTGTGGAAGATTATCTGGTTTCGCCTGATTGGTACTCTAAACGACCGGCATGAGTAACGGGCAGAACAATTACATTCTCTTCCTCTAGAGGGCAGTATAACTTCTTGCTCCAATTAAATGGGTTGCCAACTTACAGTAAAACGGAAAAAGACAAGGTAGAAATTACATAATAGTCATCCTGTGAGTGAGATGACAGCGCATAATATCAATAGATAAATATTTGAAAAGAAAAAGTAGTCAGTCTGACCTGGGTCCTGGAGATAATTCCGACCCAGATGAAGGTCCTAGCATGGGTAGTGGTTTGAAGAAAGCAAAAAAGATATACTGGGGACAAGCCAAGCCAATTCCACTATACCTGGTGCACGTGGAAAAATTATCAATATGCTTTTTGTAACATTTTTGTTTGGTGGGGTGCCGTGTGATTTTTCTAATGTGAAATATGTGCCGTGGCTCCAAAAGTGTAGGAAACACTGGACTTGTCCATATTTACCTTATGGACTAACTATGGTTTGGCCATAGTTAGTCCACCTATGAATATGAGGTTACCCTATTAGGACTAACCTATCAGCTCAACTTAGTCTATGGACTAAACATGTTTGAGCATAAGGGTGTTCCTAAGTTCACAGGTTGCTGATTGATTTAGTAATAATTTCATCAGTCCAGCAATCACATTTCTTGGACTTGGTTAGAGAGACAAGCTGAGCTGTCAAACAGTCACCACCTGGTGTTAAGTTGGATCAGGTGGGGGAGGATGCAGGAGACTCCTGGCACTCCAAAACTTATTATGAGGGTCACAAGACCCCAAGACTCACAACACTTTGATACCAATCCAACAGAGACATCGTCTGTGAGTGGACAATGTTCACAATTCCATTGCTGAAGCAGCTGTAAGAAGCTGCAGCTGTAAGATTGTACTAATAGCAGGCGGACGGGGGGCAGCTCTGACAGTAGCTGTGGGGGGAATATGGTGAGGCCATGAAACAAGACTTTTGTTCAGCCTCAACGCAATTTAATTATTATGCCAGGGTTTCGTTGTGTATAGTATTCAGTTCCTGTATTAATTTTAATATTAATAATAAATAGATTATTAATGAACCCTTTCTGAATGTATGTATAGACCTTTATATTTCAGATAATGTAATTAGAGAACTGATGAGACACATCCTGCAACCCAAGCCTTTTAGTGGCCACAAGAATCAGGATATCGGCTTTCATTTGTGAGTCAGTGCTTTTAATAGATTGATAAAAGGTTTCTGAAGCAGTCAATATCTACCCACAGAGATTACTGTGTTTGTCATGTTTAATACAACGTATGTTCAGCAGATCTGAAGAGAACATATATCAATTTTAAAGCCTGGATAATCACCAGGACACTGCAGTTTTTATTGAAAAGCATAATTGAGTGTGTTCAAGTTTCCTTTTTTTTTTATGCATTCCTCTCATTGCCTCACTAATACAAAATCTAATCTCATTTCAGATAAAAAAGTAGAAATTGATGAACTTTGCATTTTCCTGGCTGTTGCAAACCACCTGAACTTGACTAAAGACAATAATAAGTACACCATGAGCCGGCCCGTTAGACACCACACTCACCCTTTGACAGTAGTGCTTGAAATGAAAATCTATGCCATCTTAGATATGGTAAGTTGTACTTCTTTAGAGTTTTTTTAAAGGATTTTTTTTCTTTAATTAACGTATTAATTTGACAAATGACATTTATTAAAAATAAATGTGGTGTGTGTATTTTCCATGCAGCCATTTAACAGTTAAATGGGCAGCCGGAAAGCTTTGCATACATGTTGTATTGTATTTGGGACCACTGCAGTACAATTAAAAGAAAAGTATTTTCATAAGCAATAACTTATATTTGTATGTATATTGTATTTTATTAAGCTTGACTTGTGACTTGTGACTTCTTTGCTGACAGAGGGAAATTGACCAGACTTTAATTTCTTACATTTGGGTTTCTTTGGTCAGTATTCTCTTCTGTTAAAATACACAATATTTCCTGTAATGTGGAAATTCAAATTATTTATTTGAAAACGTGTCTATTTGCCCTGTCTTTCTGTATTTCTCCTCTTATATATCTGGTACATCTCCATGGGTAGAAATGGAAAAATGAGTACATTTGGTGGGACCCACATCAGTTCTGTGGACTTAAATACATAACTGTCCCTACCGGATATTTGTGGATACCAGACATAACAATTGAAGAGATGTAAGTGTAATATATTTGCACATGCACTCACACTGACAGATCCACATGCAGTAATGAGAGAACATTCATTTATTTTTAAAAATGTCAACAAAGCTAAAACATTATTGATTCACTTGTATAAAACATAAAATAATACACTACATGCTCCAAACTCAAAAAAGCCTATCCATTTATTCACTAAGGTGCACACTGAATCTAGAATATGGACGATACTAGATTGTATAAAAACTATTATTTGAAATATTAATTTGGTCCAAACTAATAGTTTGTGTCTTGTGTAGATATGCTTAAGCCTGTTCTTTGGCCTACTTGCATGCTGTACGTGCAAACTGACAAAAATAACAACTTTTCAAAATGACACCCCTTTCGGCAATTCGCTTAGCCTATAGTTTAAAGTGATTAACTCACAACTCCTTATCCAGATCTAAGTACCAGTCAGTGACACCCTGGCAACCAGGAAAAAAAGTGTTTATTGTTCTATTGATCTAGTTTGTGTTTGTTGGGTTTTTTATTAGATCTTTAGATTTGCCTCCTGGAGCTTTACATTGTAAACTGCATCTCACACCACAATGTTACTTGTTTTTCATGGTCTGTAATATGGTAAACTACAAGTGATCTCATTTGTCCCATATTTGCTTTCTTACAGGACAGAGAAGGACAAAGCTACTCCGAGTCCCTATCTCAGCATTAGCTCAGCTGGCTGGGTTGAATTCAGAAACGACCAGGTTGTGCTAAGCACCTGCAAAATGCATGTTTACAAATTTCCCTTCGATATTCAGAGCTGCAACCTTTCGTTCAAGTCTATCCTGCACACTGGTGAGTCCATAACATGTTTTGTTTAGGTGAACCCACACCATCAGATATCATATAGGTACAATATACATTATATACAACATATTTCTTTATGTTTGAGTTGGTCACAGTTATTTTTATATTCATTTCAGATGACGATATACAGTTACACTACCAGGAAAACAACACTTTGATCACACGGTTGTCTCGGGAAGTGATGCACACACAGTACGAGTGGCTGTTCATCAACATGATAGTCACCAACAAAACCAACCGCTTGAACTTCAACCAAACGTCTGTTGTTTATACTGTAAGTATTTTTCAAGCAGAGACACATCAATGGAAACTGTCCCGTTTGCCTATGTTACAGGCCTTCAACTGGGTCTGTTTTACACAGAAAAATTAGCTCAAATACATCTCCATAGTTCCAACTAAAAACCAGTGCATTTGGTATGTAGGCTCTTCTTCATCTGTTTATTAATACGATTTTTACACCATCCTTTTCTGTTTATTTACACATTCTTCTATATTTTCTTGATAGATTTGTCTTGTAGCAAAAACCACAGGTTCACATCTTAACCCGACTTGCTGACCTTATTTTTTTATGCATCAATATACAATTATAATTACCTTATATCTGTCACGATTTGTGAGGGCAGATCATGTGGAGAGAATGAGGTGTGGACCAAAGTGCAGACAAACAGAGATGGAGGTGGATTTTTTTTTTAAAAAAAGCAAGTCTTTATTGTCGGCTGCACAAAACACTGCAAAACAAAAGGCCACGGGGAGCTGAGATAAACTGAGAAAAACCTAAACTGGAAAAGCTAAACATGAAACTTCAAACACAAAACCTGAAATATAGAACTAGAAAAACCTGAAACGTGGAAGAATAGCAGACAAAATGCAGAGGAAATGCAAAGGGAGATACACAGACGAGCCAACGAGGAACAAAAGAAAACATAGACCATGTATACACACAGAGGGTAATGAGGAAATAGGAAAGAGGAAATACACGAACATAGAAACAAGGATGACTAGAAGTAACGCAGGGGACACAAGGAAGGCACAGATATAAAAGCTAAAGACTAGAAATCAGCGAAACACTAAAGGATGTTCCCAGGACAGCTGAGAGATCTCTTCAGCATGTCATGAGGCTCCGCCTGGGCCCCCTCCAAGTAGGCTCTACCCAAGAAACCTCACCTAGGAGGCATCAATTAAACACCCTGTTCGGATTCCCAAATCACCCCAACTTGCTCCATGGAGGAGCAAGTTGTTAGTCAGTCTGTTAGTCTGTTTGAAAGGCTGAGCCTAGTAACCCTTCATATGAAGCTCATTTCTCCACATGTACCCAAAATCTTCTTGCATCAGTCACCAGAGCTAGTTAACATAAACGAAGATAAGAACAAAGACCAACAAGTAAATCAACAGCTTCCCCACAAGAAACTTTAAGATGTGGTTGAATGTAGTTTTCAAGTCCACAAAATATAGACTATCCAGTACAAATGGAGGTGTTTCTTTGTCATGGATAACTGATTAATTATCCCTAGATAAATATGGAAAAACTGCTTTTTTGATGTAATTGAATAATTCAGTTCAGATTGAAAAAAGCCTGCTTCTCAGTAGTTATTTTAAACATTTAGACACTATAGTATATCATTTAATATGCACAATTTTGTTAAATTTCCCCTTCTGGTAATCTTAACATTCACTACTCTTAGTCTGGTCATGGTAAAACCCTAATCCACAAAGAGCTAGTTTATACAGGGTAAACATGTTACAGTCAAACATATATGAGGATAATCAATATATCTGATTAACCAATTGAACATAATTTCACAGATTACCATGAAGAGGAGGTCTATCCTGTACATTGTGAATTTCATTCTGCCAGTCCTCTTCTTCTTGTGTCTGGACTTGGCATCATTCCTCATCTCAGATACTGGGGGTGAGAAGCTCAGCTTCAAAGTCACCGTCCTGCTGGCTGTTACAGTGATGCAGCTTATCCTCAATGACATTCTGCCCTGTTCTTCAAACAAGGTTCCACTTATAGGTAAAGAAATGTATTTAACTGCACATAGTTACAGCAGGTGTATATTCATGCCACAGTTAATTATAAGGATTTACATATCAGAAGATCATCTGTTCCGGACCAGTTAGTAAAATTTAGTTAATAGAACCCCAGATGAACAGCAACACATGACATATTTCACTGTCATTATTTATCTGCTCAACTAGGAAACTAAGCCAGTAGCTTGTAGTCCCCCCTTTAGCAGCCAGAACTTAAAGTAATTGTTTTCTCTCTGACTTTATCAGTCTCTCACAAAATTTTGGTGGAATTCTGGCTGATTTACTTCATTAAGGTTTACAGGCATTCATTTATGCACAGTTCTCCTAAGGTCTTGCCACAGCATTTCAATCAGGTTGAGGTTTTTGACTGGAACATTGTAGCACTGATTCTTTTTCGCCCATTCTGTTATAGAAATGCTGAAATTCAGTTTCAGACAAGATCAAACTGTCAAACAGATAATCTCACTTTTGACTCTATAATACTTTGGTATACAGAGGAATTCATGGTGGACTCAAGGACTACAAGGTGCCTAGGTCCTGTGGCTGCAAAACAAGCCTGAATCATCCTTCCTCCACTGTGCTTGACAGTTGACATGAGATGTTTACACTAACATGCTCTGTTTGTTCATTTTCCAAATATAGTGCTGTGCATTATGTTTAGTATCTCCACTTTGATTATACTGGCCCAAGGACGATGTTCCAGAAGTCTTGCGGTTTCTTTAGATGCAACAGGCTTTCTCTTGGCAACCATTCTAAGCTTGTTTGGTCTTTTTCTGACTGTACTCCCATAAACTCATGCTAACTGAGGCCTGTGACTGAGTCTGAGATGTAATTCTTGGGTGGCAGTTTCTCTGAGTGCTACATTGTCTGACCTCGGGATGAATTGGGACATCCACTCCTGGCAACACTGGCAATTATCCTAAATGTTTCCACTTGTAATTAACATTTCTTACTTTAGAAAGTTGGACTTTAAAAAGTTTTTTTCCAGACTGATGGGCAGCAGCAATTGCTTCTTGTCTGAATTTACCCTCAATCAGTCGTGGCAGATGACTGCCCCTCCCTGGTTTCCTCCTGTTACAAAATAAGTTTTTCCTTCCCACTGTCACCAAGTGCTTGCTCATACAGGGTTATCTGATTGTTCGGGTGTCCTCTGTAATATTGTAGGGTATTTACCTTACTTTGCAACGTAGTGTAAAATGTCATGCATTATTGTTCATCTGAACCATTTACCTAATTTTAGCACCTGGTAAGAACCACATTACTTTTTATTACCTCTGTATGTAAAACCTTAGAAGTTAAAAACCATGTACTTTCTTTTTACAATGACTGTATATCCACATTTAATGACACAGCCTGCTCTCCTCAGCTGTCTACTGCATTGGGATATTTGCTCTGATGCTGCTCAGCCTCCTGGAGACAATTTTGGTGATGCATCTGCTTGAGAAAGACTCTGCAGCTCAAGATAATGAGACTAGTAGAGACCAAAGCACAGATGTGAACTGTGGTGACAAATCCAACCCACACAGAAACCTTGAAATTTCTAAAATTTCAGGTATATTTTGGATGTATAGTTATGGTTTATATACTCACAGACACATTAATAATGGTTCAATGTACAACTAATTCTTTATATAAATTTAAATTGTGTTGCCTTTATCTTTATGCCTAATATGTTTTTCCAGATAGTCACTGTGCATCTGTCTGTGATGCACCTGCTGAAGAAATGCAATCGGTGATCAAAGAGGTGAGGATTATATTACACTTTTAAAGGATTTTTTCAATTTCTTATTTTTTAAGTGTAAAAAAATCTTAACAGACAATGTGTTTGCATGGAAGAGATTATTCTTAACATTTTTGTATATCTGGAATGATCTCTTTTGTTCCAAATGGAGTGGGGAAAAAACCATCTGCAAATATGCACTGCTAATGTTAATTATCTTTCTCCAAAACCGCTTTCAGGGGAGCAGCAGTAAACTGACGGACGTGTCCTTTGCTGTGGAAAAAGTTTCAGATGAACCAGGGGCAACTGAGAAACCAATGAATCGACTCAGCAGTAACAGGAAGGAAGAAATGAAGTCAGGCTATTGGACCAGAGTGGTTAAAATCATTAACAGGGCTTTCTTGATTTTTTATGTCTCAGCAGTCACTCTGTTTTTAGGGGTTATGTTTATAATGTGGAACAGTTCTGAAGATGATGATGGGTAGAAGAAAAACCCTCAATAAATAAATTCTTAGTTTAAAAACAAAGTTAAACATTTTGAAATCCTTATGTAGTTTCCATGTATTCAAACCAAAGAAGACAGAACAGTCATTGATGCAATGTAGGCTGGTGAGAGTGCATACTGGCATGTTACAAAGTAATCCAAAGATGTAAACGTGGAGTCTGATCCACACTGATAATGTAGTTATGTTTAGTTATCTATTATGCATCATCAAATTTAAAATGACCCACTGTAGAAAAGACTGACTTTTAAAGCATTATTACAAAAACTTGGGGGACAAGTCTTGTCCTCAGTCTGCTATCTAGTGTATGTTTAAGCTTCTAAAGTTCAAACTGGTCGCAACTTTGTTATATTTATTAATTGCTTTTTACAGTTAAAGTTAAAATGTACCAACTAGATTAATATCTAGTTGGTACATCTGGTAAAATCTTGCATATTATTTTAAAACACATTGGGTCTAACCCAGTCTGACCTCAATGATTTTGGTCACTGGATTTTTGACTGGTACTCCTCTATATTGTACTTTCATTTTCTTTGAATTTTAAATTTAAATTTAAATTTAAAATGTGTATTTATTTTGATGAGAATTTTAGTAAAGGGACATCTGTTGCTGTAAGTCTGGAAGTCATTTGATGGGATGTTAGTTTGTGTATGTATATGTGTATGTGTATGCATATTTTTATGTGATAATGGCTTTTCTTGCTGGGTTAAGGTTAATTATATGATTGGAAAAATGATTTAGCCAAATATTGAAAATGAGAATTTAGCCATATACAGTACTTCTTGTGGATGAGATTGCCTTGGCTTCACAGTTACACTGTGAGGAAACCTGGAGTCATTTTTGCCCAGGACAACCTTTAAAAATTTGCTTTCTAACTAACTGTTTTCTTTCATCTCTGCCATATCAATAAAATTAGAAACATTCTATCTCAGAATGATATTAGTTCAACCTAGTTCATCCATGAATCACTTCTAGACCACACTGTCATAATTCTGTATTATTTGGATGTTCTAGAAACTCCCTGAAAAGCTGTAGGAAGTGTACTAACATGGACTAGAAAAGAGAGATCATATTTCCCTCTATATCTGTTTACTGGGTTAGGGTTAGGTTAAGGTTAAATCCAGAAATGACACACTCTCCATTGTTATCAAAAGGATAAAACTTTCAGTTTTCAACCAGACTATTTCTGGTTACATAACATATATCTTCTGATGTGACTTGGACAGAGTCATCGAAACATCAGACACCCTCAGCCAGCCTGTGATGATGAGGCCCTGGCTTGTGTCCAATTCATCTTCCAGGCCTTGGAAAGCTTCCAAACCCTGCTCATCCTGATGCCACTTTTCCCATAAACTTGCTTGTGCTGCAACCACAATTCAACCTGGTTGATTGCCCCATGTCTTCCACTTTTAGCTGGTTCTGACCTCAATGCCTGCTGCAGAGACTTTGTTGTTGCTGGAGTCCCTGTATAGCATCACTTGCTTGGCAGGGTGACCATGAATTCTTCCAAAACACAAGGTGAAGGGAAGTTTTCAGCTTGTTCTCGCTGACAATCTGTGCAGGTAGTGCCTAATCCTCCTCTCAAATCCTTAACATGGGTCAGTGGAAACTCATAGACCTGCAGTGACCAGAGGAGCTGAGTTGTATTTAGGTCTGGATTAGGTGACCCTGAAACACCTTTAGTTATTCTGGTTTTTAGTTTTCACTGCTTTTCACTTTCCATGTCTTTACATGTCACTGCAATAAATGATCTCTACTCTCTCCATAGTATGTACTTTGTCTTTCTCTCTGTGCTAAAGCCACTGCTGAATTTGCACACATGGACTATGACAATAATTATTATTACAGTGGTGTTACATTCAGTGGTGAACTGAAGGGGTGCCCCAAGACCGAGTATAAGATAAGTAAAGATTATTTTAAAATGTAAATTATGTAACTGACACTTTTCAGTCCTAGAATAAAAATATTAAGACTATTTGAAAGGGTACACCAAAGAGTGTCAAGAAAGCAGGATTACTGAGCATGCATCAATTTATAGTAGTAAACAAACAAACAAAGTGACTGTAAAGAGTGACTGGCCAGTTGGATGGAGATGAGATTGTAGCCAAGCATTTCACTTCTCCTTCTTTCTTTTCCATCCACCTTTATTGCAGACAGTGGAGAAGCTTTAACTATTATGTTGGACTGTTAAAAGTGGAAGTCCACCTTTAAATTTATTACTTTGTGTTTTCCAGTTATGACCACGCTGGTGCAGAGCACATTAACTACAACAAGGTAATTGGGAATAGATGCAAACAATGATAAACAAATATCAAGTGGAGGGAAATTAATTCGCTTTTTTATCTTTTTGAGTTTGCCCCCTTCAAATCTTCCTCTGCTGGAAGATGAAGCTAAAGTTTCTAAAAAGTCCTTCACCACATCTACAGTGGGGCAAAAAAGTATTTAGTCAGCCACCGATTGTGCAAGTTCCCCCACTTAAAATGATGACAGAGGTCAGTAATTTGCACCAGAGGTACACTTCAACTGTGAGAGACAGAATGTGAAAAAAAAATCCATGAATTCACATGGTAGGATTTGTAAAGAATTTATTCGTAAATCAGGGTGGAAAATAAGTATTTGGTCACCTCAAACAAGGAAAATCCCTGGCTCTCACAGACCTGTAACGTCTTCTGTAAGAAGCTTTTCTGTCCCCCACTCGTTACCTGTATGAATGGCACCTGTTTGACCTCATCATCTGTATAAAAGACACCTGTCCACAGCCTCAACCAGTCAGACTCCAAACTCCGCCATGGCCAAGACCAAAGAGCTTTCGAAGGACACCAGGAAAAGAATTGTAGACCTGCACCAGACTGGGAAGAGTGAATCTACAATAGGCAAGCAGCTTGGTGTGAAAAAATCAACTGTGGGAGCAATCATCAGAAAATGGAAGACATACAAGACCACTGATAATCTCCCTCGATCTGGGGCTCCACGCAAGATCTCATCCCGTGGGGTCAAAATGATCATGAGAACGGTGAGCAAAGATCCCAGAACCACACGGGGGGACCTGGTGAATGACCTGCAGAGAGCTGGGACCAAAGTAACAAAGGTCACCATCAGTAACACACTACAACGGCAGGGAATCAAATCCCGCAGTGCCAGACGTGTTCCGCTGCTGAAGCCAGTGCATGTCCAGGCCCGTCTGAAGTTTGCCAGAGAGCACATGGATGATACAGCAGAGGATTGGGAGAATGTCATGTGGTCAGATGAAACCAAAGTAGAACTTTTTGGTATAAACTCAACTCGTCGTGTTTGGAGGAAGAAGAATACTGAGTTGCATCCCAAGAACACCATACCTACTGTGAAGCATGGGGGTGGAAACATCATGCTATGGGGCCGTTTTTCTGCCAAGGGGACAGGACGACTGATCCGTGTTAAGGACAGAATGAATGGGGCCAAGTATCGTGAGATTTTGAGCCAAAACCTCCTTCCATCAGTGAGAACTTTGAAGATGAAACGAGGCTGGGTCTTCCAACATGACAATGATCCAAAACACACCGCCCGGGCAACAAAGGAGTGGCTCCGTAAGAAGCATTTGAAAGTCCTGGAGTGGCCTAGCCAGTCTCCAGACCTCAACCCCATAGAAAATCTGTGGCGGGAGTTGAAAGTCCGTGTTGCTCGGCGACAGCCCCAAAACATCACTGCTCTTGAGAAGATCTGCATGGAGGAATGGGCCAAAATACCAGCTACTGTGTGTGCAAACCTGGTAAAGACCTATAGTAAACGTTTGACCTCTGTTATTGCCAACAAAGGTTATGTTACAAAGTATTGAGTTGTATTTTTGTTATTGACCAAATACTTATTTTCCACCCTGATTACTTTTTTCAAGTAATCAGATTACAGTAGTAATCTGATTACTTGAAAAAAGTAATCAGATTACAGTAGTAATCTGATTACTTGAAAAAAGTAATCAGATTACAGTAGTAATCTGATTACTTGAAAAAAGTAATCAGATTACAGTAACAATCTGATTACTTGAAAAAAGTAATCAGATTACAGTAACAATCTGATTACTTGAAAAAAGTAATCAGATTACAGTAACAATCTGATTACTTGAAAAAAAGTAATCAGATTACAGTAACATGTTGCTGTAATCTGATTACTTTTTTCAAGTAACAAGTAAATTAAGGGATTACTATTGCAAAAAAGTAATAAGATTACTGTTACTTTACCGTAAGTACTCTTCATTACTGCATTACTAAACTGTCGTGATTTTGTTTGTGAGAGTGTCTCATGACAATGACGTACGAGCGGCGTCCGTGGCAGCAACAGACGTGTGCAGATCAACAATGGATAATGTGGAGTGCAGGAGAGAGGACGACCGTGCAGCATTCACAGCGTGGAAGTACTGACATTGGTTTGAGTTCGGTTCTGTAAAAAGTGTCAAAAACATTAGCGTCTGCTGTGCACTCTGCATGGGAAGAAAACTTTCTACAGCGAAAAATAAAACACCGAGCGCGCTGCCACGGTGAAATTCACAGAGAAACCCCCGGATCCCCCCACTGACATGACCGCTGCAGCACCGGGCAAACCTTCACTAATGGGGGTGGAAACATCATGCTATGGGGCTGTTTTTCTGCCAAGGGGACAGGACGACTGATCCGTGTTAAGGACAGAATGAATGGGGCCAAGTATCGTGAGATTTTGAGCCAAAACCTCCTTCCATCAGTGAGAACTTTGAAGATGAAACGAGGCTGGGTCTTCCAACATGACAATGATCCAAAACACACCGCCCGGGCAACAAAGGAGTGGCTCCGTAAGAAGCATTTGAAAGTCCTGGAGTGGCCTAGCCAGTCTCCAGACCTCAACCCCATAGAAAATCTGTGGCGGGAGTTGAAAGTCCGTGTTGCTCGGCGACAGCCCCAAAACATCACTGCTCTTGAGAAGATCTGCATGGAGGAATGGGCCAAAATACCAGCTACTGTGTGTGCAAACCTGGTAAAGACCTATAGTAAACGTTTGACCTCTGTTATTGCCAACAAAGGTTATGTTACAAAGTATTGAGTTGTATTTTTGTTATTGACCAAATACTTATTTTCCACCCTGATTTACGAATAAATTCTTTACAAATCCTACCATGTGAATTCATGGATTTTTTTTTCACATTCTGTCTCTCACAGTTGAAGTGTACCTCTGGTGCAAATTACTGACCTCTGTCATCATTTTAAGTGGGGGAACTTGCACAATCGGTGGCTGACTAAATACTTTTTTGCCCCACTGTAGATTTTAGCAAAGCTGATGAGGAAGTGGATGGCTGCCCACATGCATTGAAGAGATTGCATGTTCTCTACGACTCCTCAAAGGTAAAGTGTGAAATGCAAAGAAAACACCAGTCTTTTATTTGAAAAAGAAAAACACTCTTTTACAGTAAAATAAATTATTACTATGGGTTAAATGCCTTTACTTTACCACATAAAGTAATAAATGTGATAAACAAACATGAATCACACATTGACCAAGGAAAGATTTTGTTTCTATCAAGTTTCTATCAAAATATATTTTTGCAAAGTATTTTTCTGCTGATTCTTATCATTTCCTCATTAAATAGTTCTAAAAATCTGTAATATATTCACTTGTTTAAGGTAATCGTCCCTTTGATACCACAACAACCTAGAGTAGTCCTTAAGTGGAATTTATACAGCACCAGTACAAAACAATGATTATCACATTTTATTAATTTCTACTAATAAATATTGATTTTGCTTTGATTTTGCTCTGTTTATTTACTTTCACATTCAGGCAGTTTTTTTTCACTGACTTTGTAACAGCACCATTGGTGTTACTGGTTGCCAATATGCTGCAGCCATTACGCTCTTACAATTGATGTGGACATAAATGTGCAGTAAGTCTTTACATTTTCCCCGCCCTCTTCCAGTGAGGGCAGTGAGATTAGTGCAGCATCTGCAGACAACATAGAGAGGTTAACACACTCACAGCCATGAGAATTGTGGGTTTCTTTTTTCTACTCCTCCTCAAAGGTAAGCTGAGACGTTATTGTGTACTGCATGTGTGTTAAATTTATTGAAAGACTGTTTTTACTTATTATAAATATTTTAGTCTAGGGTAGATGCTTGCTTCTCATCTTGTAGGCATCTCTGTGATGTATCCAGTTGGAATAATTTACTGACAATATTTACACAAATGAGTAAGATAAACCTTCATGGCAAGTTTTGGTTGCTAAATTCCTGCTCAAACAAACTATTACTTTTCAAAAAATATTATATATAAGATTTGCCAAGTGGATAAATGGTATAAACTGAGCAATTAGCTGATCTGGGCTGGCAGTAAAAGAGGCAGCCCAGATCAGTCATGAGTGCAGCTTTTCTTTGTGGCTTGCATAAAATGGCAAAATGGTTGATATTTGTAACTATTGTCATCTTACTGTCCTTCCTGGATGATAAAATATGTAAAGTAGGAAATTTTGCTTTTCATTTTTGTATTAAAAACTCATTTCTTTCAGGTGGAAATGCCTCCAGTTTAGAGATACAAGATTATGGTACAGAACAAACACTTCAAAACTTTTTCGCTCTGTGTTTGCCCTGTGATGAGCTCGCAACCTCTCCAAGCTGTGCCCTACCCTGCCAGCCCCATAGTGACAATGAATTGTACAAGTTGATAAGAAAATAGTTAGATGTTATTAACAGATGATAAAATATGAATAATCTAAGAGATGTGTATTGTTTGTTTATTTGTTTGTTTTTTGCCAGATGGAAGTGCTTCCAGTCCTGAGGTACAACTAACTGGAATGTCAAGTAAGAATCTAATTATATAAATATTGTGTAATGATTAAGCTTTCCCATTTCTTTAGTCAGGTGGTGTTTTTGTTGTGGATAATTTTCCTGACTAAATAAAGAAGAAATAGTAAGTACACATGTACTTGTGAGCATTTTAAATGGATTTGATGCCATAAAATATAGCTGCTCCTCCCAAGGTAAATATACTAACAGATAAATAAATTAAACCAACACTTACCAAATACCATATACTGAAAAATGTAGAAAATAACATCCCATATGTTCTTCTTTCAGTTAATTACCCTGCAGAGATAAAGAATCCTGAAGATATTCTGATCTTTGAACAAATGCGAGGTATGAAACAAAACCTGCAAAGCTTCTTTTTCTTCTTCTTGTCTTTCTTCTCAATCTGTCTAATATTGTAGACTGTGAGTATACGTGCAGACTGAACCAGGTTATTGTTTTAATTCTGGGTTGAGTGTTTATGCCTGTATTGAGTCAATAACAACTTGCTGAAACTTATGCGTTTAGAAAACTGAATTTAAATGAAGACTTGTTTTTAAATTGAATTGTCTGCTCAGATTTTCACATTTACAATAATTTCATTAGAGAATTGATTATATATACATGCTCAATTCAGGCCTTTTTGTGACCACAAGCCCCTAGATACTGGGTTACATTTGTGATCCCATGCTTTTCATGGCTTGTTAAAAGGTTCCTGAAGCAGTCTATACGTACCCACAGAAGTGTTGTTCTGTTGTTCATTGACACCATTAGCTCATAAGCATTAACATGGATAAACATGAAGTTTGAAGTCTCGATAACCACCAGATCACTGAAGTGCTTTTTGAAAGCAAATTAAATTAGCATGGAAGAGTGGAAGGTGGAATTTGTTTTTTCTTTTTCTTGCAGGAATTTACTCTCTAATGCATTATATGTGTATTCATTTCAGATAGACAAATGGACACTGATGAAAGTTGCAGTTCTCAAGCTGTTGTAAACTACCTGAACCTAACCGAAGACAGTGACAAATACACTGTGAGCCGGCCTGTTAAACGCCACAATCATCTTACATGGATATTTGTTGAAATGAAAATTTTTGCCATCCTAGATGTGGTAAGTTATTTTTACTGTTTTGTTTATTTTTAATGACTGCTCTTGTTTTTAATGCTATTTCCTCTGTAGCTGATTAAAAGGATCACAGCGAACCATCTTTTTCAGCTACATTCACGTAGCTGGAAATTTTTAAAATACTGCATTTCATTCTGGACAATTTAAGTCAATTAATTACTGTCATTTCCATCTGTATGTGACCGACCCCCCCCCCCCCCTCCCCTCTCTGACTACATGGAAAGTTGTTGATTAAGTCAGAAAAGGCATGGAAGGGGGAGTTGTGGTGGACTCTGGTTGCAAAGTGGTTTGCAGATGAGTGTGTCTTTTGTCCTGTCTTCCTTCCCTCACCCCCAATTAGTCATGGCAGTTAGCTACCCGTCCCCGAGCCTGGTTCTGCCGGAGGTTTCTTCCCGTTAGAAGCGAGTTTTTCCTTCCCATTGTCACTAAGTTCTTTCTCAAAGGGGGCCGTTTGATTGTTGTTGTTTCTCTCTATTAATTTAGGGTGTTTACCTTACAATACAAAGCCCCTTGAGGTAACCATTGTTGTGATTTAGTGCTATATAAATAAAATTGAACTGAATTAACTGTATGCCATTAGCCATCAGATGATGTGAGATGGCACTGAGAAAAGCTCAGCTTCTCCCCGAAGTAACGCTGCTCAATTTCTTTGCTCACAGAGAGAAACTGATCAGACCTTCATTTCTTACATTTGGGTTTATTTGGTGAGCCTACTCTTAAAAATACATAATTTCTCACTCTATTGGTGAAATTAAAAGTATTATTTTTAAAATGACATTTTCATCTTTTCCTCGCTTTTTTCCCCCCTCTACTTGTACCTCGTCTCTCTTTTTGTCATTCCTCTGTGCAGAGATGGGACAATGAGCACATTTGGTGGGATCCAAATGAGTTCTGTGGACTTGATCATATATTAGTTCCAACCAAGCTTTTGTGGATGCCGGATCTAACTATTGAAGAAATGTAAGTTTAATAAACACTCACTGATTCACAAACAGTCACTACCGAAGAAATTAAGTTATTGTTTAGAAATGACAAAAGCCTGAGACATTTAGATTCATTTGCAGAGAAAACATACATTTTCATCAAGCTGTAGCCTTTCAGTCATCAAATAGCTAATGGAATAGAAAATATAGCTAATAAAAAGGTTAGAAAAAAACAATCTTTACCCGAGACATTTTGTCTTTGAAACTTTGAATCACCATACAAAAAAACAAAGAGGAAATATGATGCAATGATCACAGTGCATCCATTGTCTTGATGGTGGTGATTTTGTCAGACATCACTGCTTTGCAGACAAAACTGTTTAAGTCCTCTTTGTTCAAAGTTTTTACCGGTAGCATCCTTCTTATTATTAATAATAATATTATTAACGATCCACTATCTCACCTTATAAGCCTCTTGAAATCTCTCTCAAATGTAGAAGTGATATTTTTCAGGTCATTTTCTTCTGTAATATTCTTTTCTGTGCTGTATCTGAATGCAGCAGCCTTCTAAGGATCTGCTAATGCGAGTGGTCACAGTACAGCAGTTATGTTTAAGCCATGCGTAAGACTTGACCGAAGATTTTAAAAAATATCAAAATGTGTTTGAACTTCAGAAATTAGACTTTGGTCACCCTAGTTTCTTTTTAGTTCATAGCAGTTTAAAGCAGCGCAGTGAGTAACTAAGATGTGGCGCACAGAAATCTAGATGAATCTTCCATTTAAGCCCCTCCCACCAGTAGCTAGTTAGCTGTTTTATGCTGTAGATACTAAACAAAATACCATTCTTATACCTGAGAGTTTTTTGTTTACATAGTAGGTGTACTTAGGTTGTTACAGTCCGTAACAGATAATATACTATTTTTAGTTACCATAATCTAATTTGTTCTCATTGGTTACTCAGGACAGAGAAGGACAAAGCCTCTCCAAGTCCTTATCTCAACATTAGGAATTACGGTTGGGTTGAATTTAGGAATGATCAAGTAGTGCTAAGCACCTGCAAGATGCACGTGTACAAATTCCCCTTTGACATTCAGAGCTGCAACCTCTCCGTGAAGTCTATCATGCACTCTGGTGAGCCCATAACATTTTGTTTGCATGTGTTTTCAATGGTCTGATGAACACACAGCATCAGAAACCACAACATGTATACCTTCCTTGTTGGACTGCTCACAGTTATTTTTATATTTCACTACAGATGAAGAAATTCTGTTATTCTACCAGGAAAACAGTACTTTGATCTCAGCGTGGTCTCGTGAGGTGATGCACACACAGTACGAGTGGCTGTTCATCAACATGTCAGTCACCAACAAAACTGTTAACCATTTTGGCTTCAACCAAACTACGATTATTTACACTGTAAGTATCGCTAAAAGCAGAATAAAAAAATCGGGTACATTGCATACTTTAGCCACACTATGATGACTCATATTTCCACAGCAAATGAAGGATATCACTATCCATGCTTCTGCGGTTTAGTAAGTTGTAGCAATGCAGTGTGCTTGTTGCCAAGTTAGTTGGTTCAAATTAGCAATGATAAATTTCAGATAAATACACTTTATTAAGGGGGAGCACACTCTGGCGACAGTGGGAAGGAAAAACTCCCTTTTAACAGGAGGAAACCTCCGGCAGAACCAGGCTCAGGGAGGGGCGGAGCCATCTGCTGCGACCGGTTGGGGTGAGAGAAAGAAGACAGAATAAAAGACATGCTGTGGAAGAGAGACAGAGATTAAAATCAAGTAGTATTCAGTGCAGAGAGGTCTATTAACACATAGTGAGTGAGAAAGGGGACTGAAGAAGAAATATTCAGTGCATCACAGGAATCCCTCAGCCACCTACACCAGCAGCATAACTAAAGGATGATTTAGGGTCACCTGATCCAGCCCTAACTATATGCTTTATCGAAAAGGAAAGTTTTAAGTCTAATCTTAAAAGTAGAGATAGTGTCTGTCTTTTGAATCCAAACTAGAAGCTGGTTCCATAGAAGAGGGGCCTGAAAACTGAAATTCTCTCCTGAGTTCTCCCCATGTTTGCATGGGTTCTCTCTGAGTACTCCTCACTCCACAGTCCAAAGACATGTAGTTAGTGGGTATAGGTTAATTTGAAACTCTAAATTGCTCATAGGTGTGAATTCGGGTGGAAATGTGAGAGCGAATAGTTGTCTGTGTCTATGTGTCAGCCCTGTGACAGCTGGGATAGGCTCTGGCCTCCCCGCAACCCTGAAAAAAATAAGTGGAGGAGAATGGATGAATGGATGGATAGTCACTTTATTAATATACATAAATTACTCATATATATATTTCATTTGTAAAATAGAGTGTAGGTGTACAGAAATGTTCCTTTAAATTTAGCATAACAATGGTGACAGGAATAATGCTAAGATCTTTGCAAGTCAAAGTTACATACCGATCAAACGGCATTGATTCTCAGAGAAAGCAGACATTGTTAACTACCAAGTAAAATAACTGAATGTACAGCACAAAATAGATAGATGGAAGGCCTCAGGGCAAATAATCTGCAGGTGATCTCTACAAACCACAAGTTGCATCAATCAACAAAAATATATAGCCAGTCCAAACTGAGGCAGCGGCGGCATGTATATGACTCCTACCTATAACGGCTAGGGAACAGCTGAGCAAGGGAGGGATGCTCAGATAGAAGATGCTATTTATAATTTATAAATAAATATAATACAGAAAAGGGCCATCAGATTAATACATAATGCAGGGTACAGGGATCATACAAATAGACTATTTTTCAAAATGCAAGCTATTAAATTCCAAGACTTGGTGGAGTTTAAAACAGTGCAAATTATTTTTTAAAGCAAGAAATAAAATGCTTCCAAAAGAAATCTGTAAATTGTTTATAGAAAGAGAAGGTGGGTATAACTTAAGAGGGAAATGGAATCTAAAAATACAAAGTGTTAGACATACTTTTTAAAGTTGTTCTATCTCTATAGCAGGAGTTAAATTATGGAACAGTCTAAGAGAAGAAATGAAAGAAAGTAACAACATAAACCAGTTTAAAATGAAATATAAAAAACACATTTTTAACAAATATAAGAATGAAGAAAACAGGGTTAACCAGGGCGGTAATGTTGCTCGTGATAGTGTTTTAGTTTGTTTGTCTCATAATTTGTCAATCTGCAAACGTTCAGTCCTTCTTTATATGAAAGTAACTATACTGTGGTGGGGCTTGTTTATTTGTTTGTTTGTTTGTTTTTGTCTTTGCTTTACTTTTGCTTCATATGTTGTTTGCTTAATTTAAGGCTAAAAGAAAATTAAATCAATGAGAGGTAAAAGTTGAGGGGGTAGGGACTAATAAGTGTATACTTCTGCCTCCTCCTTTTCAAACAAAAGAATGGAATAATATTTTGTAATGATTGTGAAGGCACATGTTTGAAATAAAAATGAACTGAACTGAATATAATATTCTTTTTGCTACTGCACATTGTCACATAATTTTTGTTTATTGCAGCAAAGAAAATGTTTGATATTGTTACTCACTCTGTGGCTATCTTGTTAGCATATGTATAGTTACCTCTATCCAACATAACCACCTGACATAAAATTTGGCAGATTACCATGAAGAGGAGATCTGTACTCTACATTGCCAATTTCTTGCTGCCAGTCCTTTTCTTCTTGTTTCTGGACTTGGCTTCTTTCCTGATCTCAGACAGTGGTGGCGAGAAACTGGGCTTAAAGATCACTGTCCTGCTCGCTGTCACAGTGATGCAACTTATTCTCAATGACATTCTGCCCTGCTCTTCAAACAAGGTTCCACTTATAGGTAATGCAGCTGAATCTTTGTTTGACTGTGCATAGCGCACCAGTTTTACTGCAGAGTTGAGATCTTTTATCACTGAGCTATTTGTTTTAAAACACAATTAATTTTAATAATGACCAAAGCAACCAAAGATGTACTGATCCACCCGCAAAACACTTCAAGCTGCTCATCTCACTGTAACAACAAGTAACTTTGCTGACTCAACACATTATGTGTCATTACTGGGATTCTGGCCTTCACTCTAGTGCTCCAGTCTAATTTCACTTCAGTTAAGTTCTGTTGTATCACATCAAAATACCAGTACACAGCCAGTACAGTTAGTGCTTTGAGCAGTCCAATCGTGTCAATTATACATCCCCTGGCATTTCAAATAAAGGAAACAAACTAGTATATGAGTGTTTTTGTTATTTTTCAGGGCTAATTGTTGTGCAAACCTTAATAAGTCATATCTGTATGATTTTAATACTCTACTCTCAAAATGTTGCACTCTGAAAAGGAAAAGAATAAAATACAAATTAAAAAACTGCAAAATTCATACAATGTTTCTTTAGTAGACACCAATGGCAGTTTTTAAATTTAAAAAATGGTTATGTGCTGCTGTAGACTGTTGGTTAATCTGGCTTACAGACTCAATAATTATTTACTTCTCCATCTTATTGATGCTGTCTGCTCTCCTCAGCAATCTACTGTATTGGAATTTTTGCTCTCATGCTGCTCAGCCTACTGGAGACAATGTTGGTGATGTATCTGATTGAGAAAGACTCAACAGCCCAACACAATGAGACAAATGGGGACCAAAGCCTGACTGAGAGATGTGGGGACAAACAGGGCAAATCCAACTTTCAGTGCTCTTTTAGAGGTATGCTGTCCCATAGTATCATATAAGCTTATCATACAAACCTCTATTACTCTTGCAGGTTTGTATGTGTAGGTACGGTTTACAAGCTCAGACTGTTTCAGAGCTTACTATACACTGATTGTTTGTATCATTCTAATGGTGTGGCGTTCTGTATGTCCTTTAGACATGACAAAATTGATTCACTGTGCATCTGTCTATGCAGCTACTGATGAAGCACCACCTGTGACCAAAGAGGTTAGATTAAAGTACAACAGCTATTATATGCATGGAAGAAATATATCCCTATACTGAATGAGAAAAAAATTACATTAGAAGGAAAAAAATGTTTATTGCATGTAGCAGCCACTAATAGACCATATATGGCCTAAAACCTTGTTAATTGCCTTTCTATGAAACCACATTAGGGTAGCACCAACAAACTGATGGAGATGTCATTTGATATGGAAAAGATCTCAGATGAGCTGGAGAGGATTGAGAAAAC
This sequence comes from Neolamprologus multifasciatus, assembly GCF_963576455.1. Taxonomy (NCBI): domain Eukaryota; kingdom Metazoa; phylum Chordata; class Actinopteri; order Cichliformes; family Cichlidae; genus Neolamprologus; species Neolamprologus multifasciatus. The sequence goes on along the minus strand of NC_140446.1, from coordinate 8,643,527 downwards.
GGTGAATCTGCTCAACAGCAATGGAAGCAAACAGGAGAAATCCGGCTACTGGACCAGAATGGTTAAAGTCATCAACAGGGTTTTCTTAATTTGCTATATCATAGCAGTCACTGTATTTTTAGGAACTATGTTTTTATTGTGGAGAACTGCTGAAGACTAGTATCTCTAAAGTCCAATGAAATAATAATAATAATTAGAATAATTAGAATAATTATAAATATTGCTGATTACATGTACTTATGTGTGGTCTTTGTTCACACCTGTAGTTCATTTCCTTTGGATTAAACCAAGGAATAGGCCAGTTAGGTCAATTTTGTCTCATCTGATGCATCTAATATTTACTGACCTGTTATACATTACTGTATGTATTACACTCTTTTGATGTGAAAGGCTCAGTTTATTCTTCAAGTACACAATTAATTATTTAAAGTCTAGTGTTTTGTAAGTGTAGCTGACAAATCGAGTTAAAAGCTCATCTGTGGGAATGTAAAACAATGTAGCTACTGCTGCTTTATGTGCACATTTACAACTGTATGCTCTTTTAATGCGTAGTCATTATGTCTTTCTATAACAACCAAAAAACCAACCAGGAGCATGTATCAAAGTATATCAAATGAAAAAAGTAAAATAAATGGAAATTGGAATGTACAATCAGCGGTCTTTATGAGGTACACTTATTTAACTGCTTGTTGTTGTAAATGCCAATCAAACATAACCAGCCAATCAACCCAGCACCTTTGGGATGTATTGAAACATTATCACATCATGGATGTCCAGCTGACAAATTGACAGCAACTTTGTCCTACTATCATGTTAATATGAACCAAAATATTTGAGCAATGTCTAAATGTGTGTCACAGAGAATTAAGGAAAGTGTTCCTATTGAGTGTATGTGTGTGGGTGAGTGTGCAGTCCAGAGAGATCTATCTCCACGCTGTAACTATCCAAAATGGTAAATACTTTTTCTTCTTTCTTCTTCTTCTTCTTATATAATATATTTAAAATTTGGTGCAGTGTTAGACTATTGCCAATTTCTAGAAGGTTGGCATTGATAAAACATTGGTTCTGGCTATTTCTTGATGTTGTATTTTAAGTTGCAGGTGGTGGATTTTTTTTTTTTTTTACCAGCAAATGTGTACAAGACACTTTACAAATCACAATGTAAATTTTCACAAATTCTGAATTACATAATTTCTCAACATTCAATTTAATAGCAATGCCTGGTGAAAGATATAGTAGATAATTTGTCTTTGGGCTCAGCGCTAAAGGGACTCTTTCATTAATTTTTCCATTAGAAACGTTGCACAATTGCAAAACTTTTCATTAAAGCTTCCTCTTGTACAATCAGTTTAAGCCTCTTAATTTCACATCTATGTAAATTTAAGAGAAGATGCTGAAGTTTGGGTTCTTTTGCACTTGAGGTATGTCAAAAAGAGAAGCATGGATTGACATATCAAATATAACTGCCATTTCTATTGCCCCCACAAACTAACTATTTTAATTTGTTTATAATTATTATTCACAATTTATATTTTATTTAATAATTGCATATTATTATATTCATCATTTATAATTTAGTATATTATGACCTTTAAGAATAAGATCAAAGATAGCACTGGTTGCAGTGCGCTGTTTCCTCCGTTGCTACAGGGGGCGCTGTTTGCTTCAGTATCTCCGTATTGTCGCTCAGTTAGTGACGTGGATTTTCATTGAAGCAGTCAGTGCTGCCAGAAGCAGTTTCTCCAGCCTTATAGAGCTCTCCTTCTAACGCATTTTAACCACATTTACAAGGTGAATCCGTCGCTCTCTTTCGTCGTTTTTCACTTTTAACACAGTTGTGCCGCAGCTGTCGAAACAGGTGAGCAGGTCGCGTAAAATGTTCACATTGCAGGGTTTTCCTGTTGCTAGTTCAGAAGTATCTGCAGTAAAAAACTACAGAAACTGGCCACTCATGTCAGTATTTCTTTGTCACAGTCCCTGTGATGTGTGTTTACTCACCACAGACTCCAGAATGAGTAAAAACAGCAAAGTGTTGAACCTGAAGGATAAAATCAGTGGGAATGAAGTGGACCTGAGCTTGTGTAATCTCACTGAGGTGCCAGTCAGGGAGCTGGTAAGTTACTCAGCTGCTTCAAAGCATACTGTAGTTTTACACTCACCGTTACTCTGCTGTGGTTTGTTCCCATTTCTGTTTCTTGGTTAAAATGCTTGTTAAATAATTACCTGCCACTAATGTCAAACTTGACTTGTAATGTGATGTTTTCCAATAGGCCCTGTTCCCCAAAGTAACAGTTGTGGACTTATCTTGTAACAACATTACCTCCCTTCCTGTGAGTATTGAACACTCAGATTAAACATTTTGTTTGTTTTTGATCAAGTTGATGCGCTTAATAATATTTTTTTTTTTTGCAAAGACTGTTTGTTTGAGAAGTTTTAGAGGTCAAAATTATTTTATATTATTAGGTATTTGATCATCTTCAAATGTTTTAAGTATTTCTTTGTCTTAGTTACTTTTTCATTGTTTTAAAAAGTAATCACTCTTGCTTTAGTGAAGTATTTTCAGTAACTTACATTTTCTGAAACTCTGGGAGCCACAAGTTGAATTACCCTGCATGCATTCAAATGTCTTAATTAGGGATGCACCGATACCGATACTGTAAAATGTGTGTGTACTCATACTCGTAAAAGTTAACCGATACCATGAACCGATACCAACTTATTTCATTAATCAGAGGGTGGCTTGTCATTTCTGTTGTAGTTTTTTAGATTGGCCACTAGGGAGCCAATTATTATTTTATTTATTATTTATTTAATAATAATTATTTTGTTTGTTTGTTTACAATATGGACACTCTGCAATAATTTAAAAGTTTATTTTATTCACAAACCTAATTTGTATTTATTTTATTCCAAACAGAAGTGTTTATTTATTATTCTGAAAGCTCGAGACAGTGCCAATAGTTCAGTGATATTTTGTTAAATTACAATGTGGAGACTCTACAATAATTTAACAGAAGTGCTTATTTTTCACTTGAAATTTTTTTGTGGTCATTTTTATTAAGATTTTATTTTTTATCGACAGGGAATATAATAAAACCTGTCTTCCAATTAATTGTATTTGTGTGTGTGTGTGTGTGGTAGAAGTATCGTCTTTTGTACTCTGTATCGGCAAGTACTCAGATCCAAGTATCGGTATCATATCGGTTTGAAAAAATTGGTATCGTTGCATCCCTAGTCTTAATGAATGAGCTGGGATGTTTATAACTGCTGTGTGTCTCTTTGACTGGGTTATCCTCCTGCAGCCAGAGTTCTGCAACCTGACCCACCTAGTGAAGGTGGATCTGAGTAAAAACCAGCTGAGCAGTCTGCCAGATGACCTGGGGAACCTAGTGAACCTTCAGCATCTAGACCTGTACAACAATAAGCTGACAAATCTGCCAGTGAGCTTCTCTCAGCTCAGGGTGTGTGTTCTTTGATAGATGTGCATCCATTGTTTAAGTTAGCCTCATCCAGCAGCTTTAGCTTAGCATAAAGAGCTAAATTCATAGCCAGAGTTTGAGCTACTGGATGTAAATCTCCTAAATCTCAGGAAGAAGCTAGTATATGTGTTTCTAAACAAAAATCCTTTGCTTTTTTGTTAACCTTTGCTGCTGCTGATAACTTGCTGTTTTCTTACTTTGTAATTACAAGGTGTAAAGCATGTGGTTGTTGAGGTTCCAAAGCTCAGTTTTAGCTCTTTCTGTGTGTGTCTTTGTGTTCAGAGTCTCAAATGGTTGGACCTAAAGGATAACCCACTGGAGCTTGGCCTGGCCAAGGCAGCAGGAGACTGTCTGGATGAGAAACAGTGCAAACAGTGCGCCACTAAGGTGACAGAGAGAATGACAAGTCAGCAAATTGATGATATTACCATAAATGCGTCCAAATACTAAAGATCGTGGGGTTTTTTAGGTTCTGCAGCACATGAGAGCCATTCAGGAGGAGGTCGATCATGCTCGAGAGAAACGACTTTTAAGAGAAAAAGGTAGGCAGCATAATCATTTGAGAACTTCAAAAAAGTAATACAAGGAGAAAAAAAGCTATTTTAAACTAACAAGTATACTGTTGCATTTGGTTGAGAAAGCTGTTTGATACATTAAAAGAAACTGATTTGCAAAGTGGGGTCATATTCTCCCCAAGTGTTACAGGAACATATCTATCCTGCGTATCGTCCACACAAACAACACATTTTTGAAGTTGTGTGAAATGTAGCGGAAACTTCATCTGTAGCTTTAAAAAAACAAATGCAGTGGAATACAGTGAAGTTAAGTATTTCTTACTGAGATCCAGGGTTGTAGAAATTATGAAAAAGCACATTTAAAATGCTCTGCGTACAGTAAGGAAACTTAGATGTTATCAACCATTAGTATTCACACCGATTGATGTACATTAATGAAGCACGAGTCTCACTGTGCCCTTGGAACAGACTATAAAAGGATTTGAAAATGTTGACTGAATAAAAATGGAGGATTATAGAATTAATACTACAGAAGTGCTATTAAAACAAAAAAACCAAAAAAACAGGAAAAATAATAATAAAAATGAATAATAAAAAATAATTCTGATGAAAATGTGGGACTTTGAGGGTGAATTCTATCACAATTAATATTGTTCTTACTATTAAAACATTATGGTTAAAAGTTGCAGTGACACAGAATGATTACATGTGTAAAATAAGACTGCTAGTACGCTAGTTTATTTTTACACAGACACAAGTATGTTATGTTCCTAGTTGGGGGTTTAAAACACAAAAAGTCTAAATAGTATGAATCTAAAAATGTGACATCAAGACAAATTAAACAAGGAAAACTATACTTACGACTTTACTGTAAAGTGTGTTCATGAATTCATTCATTCATGCATGCATTGCTCCACCACTCAAATCTATTATTGTTAAAAATCAGAGTTTTCAGATAGATAAATGTATTAAAAGGTTAGTGCAGACTCGCACAATAATTTTGTGGGTTGTTTTTGTTCTGGATTATTTGAAAAAGTATCGCAAACAACAGACCGAGAGGATCGTTGTTAATGGGAGTCTTGTTGCCACTGTGAAAAGAAGTAAATGCACTTCATCTCATTTATGGACAGCAGGAAAAAGCTCCCTGAAATACAAGCTTATAATGTCCCAGCAAGAATAAATCTGTGTAATTGCATCTCTTCTGGCCACATTTCCTTCATCCTTTAATCAGAGCTGGAGAGGAAGAGGGAGACGAAGCAGAGGGAGCGGGAGGCCAGAGAGAGGGAGGCTCGCAAACGGGAAAAGGCAGAGGAGAAGGAGAAGAGGAGGAAAGAGTACAATGCTCAGAAGGCAGCACTGGCTGCACAAGAGCAACAGAAGAAGAAAAGTGAGGAGAAGAAGAAGAAGAACGGACCGGCAGCAGGTGGTAAATCTATTGAAATAGAAAGTATCCGTGTCTATGTTTGAAGACTTTATTCAGCTTGTAACAGGCCTTTTCTTTTTTCCTTTTTCTTTGAAATGCACAAATCACTCAAAGTGGTCAGAAAATCTTTTATTTCTGGTTTGATGAGTCACTCTGATGTCAAACATGTGTTTCATTACAGCAGATAAAAAGGTCGCTGTGGAGTCTAAGCCTAAACCTCGCCGTTCTGTCATTGGTCTGATCTTCAAGCTCCTTCTCCTGCTGCTCGTGGGATTGGCCGGAGTCGCCGCTGTCTGTCGCCTGACTGACCTGCAAAAGGAAGCTTTCTGTCTGCCGATAAACACCGCAGTGGACGACGGCCTATCCTGGGCCAAAGAGCAGCAGGTTGTGCTCAGACAGCTGGTGCAGAATCTGTCGACTGCAGCGAAAGAGCTTCTCGAATCCACACAAACATCTAAGAACTAAATACTCATGCGTCCATCAAAGCTCAGAGTTCCAGGTTTTCCACTATCACCTGTGAACCAAGGGATTTTGTTTGTTTGTTTTTTAAATATGAGAAATCATGAGTCTCATTAAAGTGGGTAACCCTGCATCTCCTTACCATGTTTGTGATGCTGGGGAGGTGAAAGGTCTGTACAGATAAATGACAATGGAACAGGTGTGAAAACCATCTTAAATTCCTATGGAATTGTCTCTCTTGTACCCTCTTTGTACTACAGTGTGTTTTTTAAAAAAGAAGAAGAAGTAATCATCTTAAATGTCTCCCTGTCGACCATGTTTTGCACTTTGACCAGCAGCCAGCTGGTTTGTTTTCTGTGCATTACACGGAGCACAGGCTGTATTTGAGAGACGTTCAGTGAAGTGTCAGGGGGCCCTGTCTGTGCTGCACCAGTCACATGTTAGCTGCCAGTCACAGTTGTCCATTTGCCAGTGTTAGATCAGGCAGTCTGAGCATGTGCAGTAAAAGCTGTGTCAATACAAAGCCTTTCCAGCCATATAGTCAACCCTCCTTAATTTTGCACTTTGGAGTCCAAATGATAGAAGTGGATTTTATGTTGTCACAGCTTATATCCTCAGCCGGTAAAACGTTTTCAGTCACACAAATACCAAAGATATCAGAGGTAGTTAAGAAAAAGTGTCGGTATTATCCAGCAGAGAGCAAAATATCTCATGTAGTACATGTTTCCTGCTTCCAGATCTTTAACAAGAGCAAAAATCCCCTTTCTGATGGTGTAAAGTTGCTTAACCACAAATCTAATCCCGTATAATAAAAGAAAAGGGCAATTTCAACAGCACATCTCGGTTTTTCTGCACAATAAATAAATGCTGCTGTAGTACGTGCAAGAAATCTGTCTGCACAAATAAAGAAAGAAAGTGTAATTCATTACTTTGATGGTGTATGAATGTCATGGGAAGAGATCTTTATCAATAGGAAAGGATGGCCTCCATCCAGTGGCCCAACAACCATCTTCCAAGATCGAATTCGATGTCTTCCATTTCACTATAAAGCTCTGTTTCCTTTATGTGCATTTATAATAAACAACACCAGCAAATCAGAAAACAAACGTTTACCTTGAAAGCTCAATGTGCAAATTTAGAAATACTAAATAATTTCAGTTCTGATATAAATTAAAGCTCAGCCAATGCTGATGATTCTAATACAACAGGTCATTTTAAACTTGATAACACTTTTTTTTCATAAATCCTGCACAGATTGTATCATTTCAGATTTTTTCCTGCTTCCCAACTGTGAGTATTTTTTGCAGACCTAATTTTTCAGTAACAATGTGCAAACTCTAAATTTGTCTTTAAACTGGACTACCAATAAACAAGCTTTGCTACTGTCGCAATAAATTAATGTTTAATTCAGATGCAGCGGTGAAGGACAAATAAAACTCAGATATTCTGTTTCAAACCTCTTTAGTTGTGAATTTGGCATCACTTTGTTGAAAGCGTGGTGTGCTGTTTTTAAGAGCGTGGCATGTCTATCTATGTCTATCTAACCCCCAAGACTGCTAGTTCAATGTGCATATTGAATTAGCAGTGTAAATAAAAAGCCTTTTTTTAAAAAAATCTGTTCTTTGTGTAATTTTCCTGTCGGCATAATTAAATGCGCTGCAAAACATATTTGGCTCGTATATTATTTGTGACAGAATAACACCTTGGTGACAAGAAAAAGCTGTCAATAGGTTCAGGTCTAGTTTTGTCTTTGTTAATGTAAAATATAGTGTTCAGTCTCTGCACTGCCATTTCATGATATTAGCTGCAGACATACTTTGGGCAATAAATAAAGGCAGGACTCGTACTATGCATTTTTTTTAAGTTCCATCTCTCCTCTGCTAATTCGACGTATTTCAGCTTTAGCATAGCATTCAAAATAGTGTTGAAGGTGGTGCAATATGGAATAGAAGAAATGGTCAACATCCTGGTCATTTATGTAAATGCTGACACATTTTTTTAGAGTTATAACCCCAACAAGTTGGAGAGTTGGCTTTCTGGGTTTTGTAGTTTGGTGAAATGTTTAACATTGTTGTAAAATGTTGTGAAACATAAAGTACTCAGGTGATGGAGAAAGTAATAGAGAATCAGTGTGTAATGAGCCTGAATGTAGCTTCACTGGAGCTTCTGACTTTATTACATCAATGTGACAAAGAGGTGGAGCTCATGTGATTATTTGGTATGTTATATGTTAAAGCACCAGGATGGGCTTGGTGGTGAAATGCAGCTTAGAAGGTCAAAAAAGAACTATAATGCTCATATTCAAGTTACACACTGATGATCATTGTTAGTGTTTAAAAAAACCCATCTTGATCCACTTTTACAGCTGCACTAAGACACCTCAGGGGACTCTGTGCTGTTAGAGCCATTCTCCAAAACTAGACTAAAACTGAACTAAACTAGCTAGAAATTGCAAACAATACCAAAAACATTACTCAGAATGCACTCCTTGGACAATTGAAACCTGAGACTATAAACCACCTAATTTGACCAACAAAGCGTTCTGTTTTAGCTGCCATCCATTAGCTTTTTGTCTAATACGACCATTCTGCGTGAGTGAAGTCTGGGAAACCACAACAAATACATTTTAAAAAAAAAGAAAGAAAATGGGTGGAAAGTGCCTTTAGTGGCAGTTCATGTTTCCTAAATCTGATTTTCCAAAATAGGGTTGGAAGGAAATTCAATTAAAGGTTTGGTGTCACAACTGAAGTTAATGTAGCAATTCTTCAAAAAAAAAAACAAAACAAACAAGTACCTCTCAGTTCAAGTCTAACAAAACAAGACTGAAAGAAATGTAACAATCATTCAAGCAGCCACACTTCAATCTGATTTTCAGTTAGGTCCATGTTTTTTGGAAAAATTACTTTTTCGGAGGGTAATTTTGAAAAAAGAAGGGCCTCCCTATATGAGGGTGTCTATTGATAATGGCTGAAACACCCGATGAGTCCAAGGTCCGCTACTGACGATGTGTCCTAAATTTTAAAATGATAATCTTAATGATAAGGTCTTAAATAATCAGGCCCCATCTTATCTTAATGACCTTGTAGTACCATATCACCCTATTAGAGCACTTCGCTCTCGCTCTGCAGGCCTACTTGTTGTTCCTAGAGTATTTAAAAGTAGAATGGGAGGCAGAGACTTCAGTTTTCAGGCCCCTCTTCTGTGGAACCAGCTTCCAGTTTGGATTCGGGAGACAGACACTATCTCTACTTTTAAGATTAGGCTTAAAACTTTCCTTTTTGCTAAAGCATATAGTTAGGGCTGGACCAGGTCACCCTGAATCCTCCCTTAGTTATGCTGCAATAGATGTAGGCTGCCGGGGGATTCCCATGATGCATTGAGTTTTTCCTTTCCACTCACCTTTCTCGCTCACTATGTGTTAACAGACCTCTCTGTATTGAATCATATCTGTTATTAACCTCTGTCTCTCTTCCACAGCATGTCTTTTATCCTGTCTTCCTTCTCTCACCCCAACCGGTCGCAGCAGATGGCCCCGTCCCTCCCTGAGCCTGGTTCTGCAGGAGGTTTCTTCCTGTTAAAAGGGAGTTTTTCCTTCCCACTGTCGCCAAAGTGCTTGCTCATAGGGGGTCATATGATTGTTGGGTTTTTCTCTGTATCTATGAAGCGCCTTGAGGCGACTTTTGTTGTGATTTGGCGCTATATAAATAAAATTGAATTGAATTGAATTGAATTAATCTAGATCAGATCTCTAATCCCTAAACCTAACCAAGGAAGGAAAATAGCAGATTAGCCTGGGTAAAAGACGAGGCACAGAACGATGTGTGCTGCTGGCAAAGTTTCTGGGCTGCCTTTCCTCATGACAGCCATCCCTCAAGAGTCTCTCCATCTAAAGCAATGCACTATTTATTAGTTCTTTATTTATCCAGGTAAAAAAATCTCATTGAGATTAAAAATCTCATTTCCAATCAGGGACTATAACATCTAGTCCTTTTTCCTGAATCTCAAGACCTCATGAATGTCTGTTGTTGACTGAATAGGAGGACAGTGAGATTTAGGAGTATGAAGTATAAAAATAAACATGGCAATAAAGCTCCCACAGCTGGCATTTAATGTTTGACACCAACCAGTTTTCAGCAACAAAATTAAGAAAAATATGTGACATTAAGAGGAATATGAGACTTTAATGTATAAGAGATGTGTAAATAACACATTAGGCTGTGGTTTTTAATGGCTGTGCATCAGTAAGTGGAAAAAAGCTCTTAATTTCATTCTGGGGACAGAGTGAATAATTAAAAAGAAGTAGCGCCTAATGCTGCTGAAAGCTGGTGACTAAAACCATCAGTTTGGTCCAATTAGAAGTTTAGTTTCAAAAAGTCAGAACTGGTCAATAGAAATACTGAACCAAACATAAAAACATCACCTTTCAATTTTAAGTGTAAATCTTCTCCAAACAAAGGACACTAGAGATATTAACTTGGTTTATAGATAGAGAAGCACAAATCTTTGCGTTGGCAAGTGATTTCTAGTTTGCTAAGGTGGTACACAATCAATATAAAGTGAACCAGCTCCACTAGAAACATCCGCCACAGCATCTTTCATTTCATTTTACTCCGGGCATCGGAGATGACAACGGTTAAATCAATGTCTCGACTACAGTACACGATTTGATGCGTGAGGATGAAAGTGTGATGTCATATTCAAACCTATGCATTTGTTTTTCAACAGTGTTCAGGTTACAATTTGCAGGTTTATTCCTCCGCAAAGTCCAACAGCCAGCAAGATCACGCCAAAACCACCAAGACGAATTCCACAAACCTGGTGAAGCGTATCCAAAAAGGAAGAACCCATTCAACTCTATTGTGATTCTGGATTTCCTTATTTAAAATTGTATGAGGTATGGCTTTGTCCTTGTCTGCCTCTGTTTGTCTTATAATCAGAATTTTTTGCCACTACGTGACAGAAAATAACATTTCTTGTGACTCGAATAAAGGATTCTGTTGCAAGTTTTCAGATTCACATGTCATCCTGTCACATCATCCTGCTTCACAAGCTGAAGTCTTTAGAAGGTGAGTGAGAAGCTCAGTACAGAACCTCACTCTGAGAGCAGTTCATGTCCGCGGCTGCAGGTCTGTCTGTAATCTCGTTCCTTCATATGAGCTGCATCGTCCAGCAGCTTCGTCCGAACGGACTCATCTATCGTCAGCTCGAGTGTCACCTCTTTGAACACTGCACACTGCGACACCTGCAGCAAGCAAGACGACTTTGTATTAAATTCCCAAACAAAAGGTTTATTTTATAGAGCACAATTCCACACAGTGAGATCTGGTTACCTCTTGGAAGTGGAGCTTCTTGAACATGGTGATGCTGACCTGGTTCTCCAGTCCGATCTTTGCTTGGAACTTTCTGACCCCGAGTTTGGTGACTCCTGATGGAGGAAAACACACTGATCACCACCATAAAATAGCTGTTTTTTACAAATGTAATGTAAAAACTGTACTGTACTGTCTACAGTACTTTAAAAAAGGCTGAAAAAATCTTTCATTTCCATACAGAACTCTTTAAAAGTCTGACAGACTGTTCTGGCTGCCTCACCATAGCACATCATCATACGTGTCACCTCCTTTCCGACGCCCTTGCCTCTGTAACTGGGCTCTGTTAAAAAACAAACGATAAAAAACACTTCTTCTTTATCACAGAATCAAAACAATGTAACAACTGAACAAAAAGTCTGCACCGAGCATGTAAAAATGCACTGGTTACTCTCTTATAGATGTTTTTAAGAACCTGCTATCATGATCTCCAGCTCAGCCAGCGAAGGGTCTGTTGGATCAGTCAGGAAGATGTTGACATCTCCCACCATGCACTGCTCCTCCTCCACACTGGGGTCTGCCCACCGCTGCTTGTCCAAAATGATGAACGTGCACTCTGGAAAGGCAACATAAAAACACACAAACACAATGAAAATGCTTTTCTCGGCATTGCTTTCCTATCATGTCTACTGATGGCTCCTCACTGTCGTCATCTTCCCTCCAGCTCCTCTGCATGTCGTACTCCTGATCCAGGGTCAGCGGCTCTGAAGCGGTCAGCTGCTGCAGCTCCGGAGACTTCATCCACTCGTGATACCTGGATGAAGTTAAACTCACTAATCAAGACGCCCAGGAAATATGAAATAACAAAGACAGCTGGTTACTATGATCAAACTAAAATACTCAGAAATTGAAACATTTGCTGTAATAATAAAAAATAAATAAATAATGGGTTGAGAAAAATCTATTATTGCCAGAATTAATTATGAACTATATGTTTTAATACAAATATGATATGGGAGGTATTTGTGATTTTGCTGTGAAAAAGGTTTTAATAGAAGACAACTGTGGCAGATATGCATCTTGTTTCTGGCTCAACCTGTTCAGGAGTTCTCCAGCTGGCTATGTCAATAAAACTGCTGCATGACAAACTATTTAACTAACTTTTACAGCCACACTCACATGTAAAGAAGCATCCGATGGAAAAACATACGATGCGCTGAATGAGAACTCAAGCATCTGCATGACTGTGTGGCTCAGTCATTTTATTTCAGTGTTATATGACAGGTTATCTCTAACACTCATTTAGGGGGATGAACAGTTTAGAAACACTCTTATAGTGCAATACATCTTAACGAGTTGCAACACAATAGTTAATAGTGCAAAGGCAGAGAAAAGGCTAAGATTATGCCTCTTTTTTGCAGGTTTCACACTTCGCAAAGCCTTTGGAAGACCACATATTTGATACCTCTGCCTTAAAACATACTCTTTACTAAAGACAAATAATGTGTCATTAAGCAGTAAATATGACCTGAACGGATTAAACTATCTTTATTCTTTGTATTGCCTTTCCTTGTGCAGTTGTAAATGCTATTTGTAAAACAAATGTTTTATACTTAGCACTAAAAGACTGTCACATAGAGACACACATATTGTAACAAGAAGTGGTGATAAGAAGAGGAATAAAAGGCGGAGAGGACAGTTAACAGCTGTGATGCGGGGATCGCTTCCGCTAACAGCTGTTCACGTTACCTGGGCACGTGGTTTACGTTGTAAGGAACCAGCACGACTCTGTGTCCCTCCAGTAAAGTGTTCTCGTTTATCTTCATGGCATCAAACCGCTGATGAAATTGTAATAACTTTAAAAGCGATCCACGTTTCTGCTCAGACACCGCTTCCGCATACAATATTCCTGCAGCTGCGCACAGGAGTCACACAGACAGGAGGCGCCACCTGCCGGACAGAATTAGGAAGCACGAAAGGGAGGGAGGTTTTGTTTTGTTTTTTCAGAACTTTAATTGAAATTGTAAAGTGAACAGTCAGTCATTCCAGTTCAGTTTGTACAGCAGACATTCAGGGCAAATAAGAGTAACAATAAGCAATACAATGAAAATGAAAATAGGAAGGGTAAATAAATAAAGAAGATAAAAGTGATCTGACAGACTTCATAATAGCCTTGTGCTTGAAAATTATATCTGTGACATCTCATTTGTTGAAAATTTCTGGATGAATTTCAATTAATGATAAACCTTTTTAATTTGAAGTTCATTTAAGAGAATTTAAGTAAAATTCAATTTCCATTAAAAACAAACTAAATATTGGGATTGAGTTTTGAAATTTACATTTATGTATGTGTAATTTCCCGAGTAAGATTGACAATGGCACATAATTTATTTTCTTTGGTTTCAAAGTAAGTGATAATGTCCTTCCGGGGAGTTTAAACTTCTAACACTAACCTGTGACTCATGGATGAACCAGTCATGTGCTTACACATAACTGACAACTTGGCAGAGAAACTATTTTAAATGATTTTAAATTGTATAAAATAGCATTTTTGTATCAAGATATTAGCATAAAACCTCCATGATGTACAGTGTGCCCTTAAGTTTGAGGAAGCTGGACAGTGTGGACAACTAAAGAAGTGACAGGTCTAACCAACTATCAGCAGCTTCTGAAAGTCATATTCTTGAGAAATATCCCAAACAAATCAATGAAAGACCTGAAACAGAACCTGAGAGATGCATCAGGCCCTTCAGTTCATCTGTCTGTTCACCCTCAGTGGAAAGGTGGCTGTCAAGAGGCTAATCTCCAGCGAGGGGAGATGGGGAGAAAAGGCTGAGGTATCCAAAATTAGACAAGAACTGGACTGAAAATCAGTGGCAACAGGTCTGATGAAGTGATGAATCCAAATGTACATTTTTGTACATTAAATTATTATCAGAGGAGAGCGGTACAACAGTGAGTGTCTACAGCCATCTGTGGAACAAAGCTGAGGCTAAATCATGGTTTGGAGTTGCATGTCAAGCAGTGGCGTCGAGAATTTTTATTTGCCAACATGTAATACCATCTGGAAAGGACCATGTCTTTATTTCTGAGCAATGACATTGATACCAAACATATTGCCAATGCAGTAAAAGCATAGCAGGGTGAAAAACACACCTGAACGCTACCAGTCATTGATTGGCCTCCTGCAACGTTATTGAAACAGTTTGTTATCATCTTGACAGAGAACAGAACAAAAGGAAGCCAACATCCAAGTAAGAATCTCCTGAATCCTGAAGATCTATTTCTGAAGACTACTGAGATAAATTACAAGGAAGATACCTAAGAGATTTCAGGCTGTGTAGAAGAATAAAGGCAGTCATACCAAATTTTGACTTTAGTTAGAATTTTCAAGTTACAGTATTTTCATCTATGTTTGCACATATTTTAATAACTTGCTGAACCTATTTCCCATTTTCTTATGAGTGGCTCAAGACTTTTGCACAGTACCGTAAAGATTATAAAAGTGTTTTCTGTTTTTCTAAAGAAAAGAAAAAAAAAGAAAAAGTGACTATCCCATCCACTTATTTGTACGATTTTTTGTAATAAAAATAATAATTAATAATAATTACAATTTGTAATAACTAGTCATTTTAAGATATAATATAGTATAATATAATGTAATTTTAAAAACACACAAAAGAAAATCACGGAACAACACACTCAAGACCATTTATCCCAGCTTGATATGGTATGCATGCCTCTTTCTAACGTTGCTATACACAGGATGCACTCTGGAGTTCACTCTGAAAGATCTGAGGATAAATCATGGAGGTTGAAAGACGAATAATAAGCAGGAACATGAGAATGTTTATATCAAAGTCTATATTTTGTGTTTGGCTGCTCTTATGTCACATGTTGGAGGTTTAGACTGAAAATATCTCTACATTTGAAATGCTTACAAGCTAAATAAGACTTTCCTACTCAGGCTGTAAGATGATCTATATTAAAATCTGAGTCTTATTACAGCATTTTTTATTAAACCCTACCATCTAATTGTTATATTACATAACAGTTTCTCACATTAGAATTCATATTCCTTTGTTTTAAAGTAATACATGAATGAGAGAATTGCACAAAAAATGTCACTGAAACTTGTAGGAGCCTAAATATTTATTTATGTATTTATTTATTTTTTACCATTTGGGGGCAGCAAAAACTCAACTTCGTGCTGATCTGATGAATTTAAGTCCAGTTTTTTTTCCTCTTTGAGTTCTGATTTGTTCAATATCAGCTACAGAAGATAACACCTGAAAAATTAGCTAAATGTTGAACAGCAGCAGCTGAAAACTACACTCTGAGAGCAGTGAACGAAGAGAGTAAAGCTACAGGTCAAAAAACTAAACAATGGGCTTTTCTCAGCTTTTTTCCTTTGATGTATTCCAGAGTTTCCTGTAGAAATTTTTTCTTAACAAATGGTAGATGATTGATTCATACTTATTTTATTTCGTTTTTGATATTTACTCAAATGAGGATGCTTTTAGCGTTATGTGGGTCTGCGCAGTCCGTGCCACAGTGTGACGGGCTCCTGTGCCGTGTTGACCATGTCTATCCAGTGCTGCAGCTGAGGACCCCTGGAGTACATGAAGGGACCCAACACCACCACTCCCAGAGGGGTCGGAGGTTCTGAGAGGAAAAGAAACCGAACCAGTGAGAAATGTTATCTTCTGAAGATGCTGTTTTTACTTTTTTTTTTAAATAATAAATTCCTAAAAGGAAACATTTTTAAAAAGAGAAAAAAGAAGGTTTTTTCTGTTACACATAAACTTTGACTAAGAACCTTTATTTCCAATGGACAGTTCGTAAAAATCCATAAAGCATTAAAGACAAATTAACAGTAATGCCAAACCTTGGACTCTCCAGACTGATAACATTTTATTAAATATGATTATACCTCTACTAATAAACAACTCAAAAAACTCAACAAATATAAATAATATAACTATAGACAAGAAACATGCTTTTCAGTATACTTGGAGCTTTTCTAACATTTTACTTCTTTAAAAGAAGCCCTAAAACACTCGACATTCTTTAAATGTCAGGTAGGTATTATTATGGTATTATTATTGTTATTGTCAGAAGTTAAAATTTTAAAATGACAAAGATGAGTGTTTGATGAAAAGCTTTTAATGCCTATCTTATGAAACACTGACACATTGATCATTTCCATTAATCTCCAAACAAAGTTTAGATCTGAAGTTCAGCCCGTCCAACAGTCACCTGAGCGGACGCTGCTCGGCTGCTGCAGCTCAAACCTCACGCAGGCCTCGTCCAGGTGCTGAGGTCGCAGTTTAAAGGTCGTCCTGAAGTTGAAGTAGGGGTCATTTTCACCTTTCACCACACAGCTGCGCTTCATCTTCACCACCTGAGTGTGCTTTTGTAAGCTCACCTGGACACACACACCTTGGAAACACACACACTGGTGCTGTATTACCGGACATTCCTTTGGTCATAACCAGATTTATCTCATCCTTTCTTTCTTTTGTAGATAAACGGTGGATTTGTGTACTCCACACAAGCTCCATCCACAACCATAAATCACCTCGTACCTGTGTCTGTGAGCAGCTGTATGCCTCGAGCCCTCAAAGCCACCACTGAAAGGCGCTGCAGGGACGTACTGTAGCTGAGAGATATCTGCACATCCCCCAGCTCTGAACACTGACAAGCACAGCAATCATGAACTTTTAGCTTTGCACTCATGTACAGTACGGTGTTTGTGTGTGTGTGTGTGTGTGTGTGTGTGTGTGTGTGTGGTTGTTTGGTGTGTACCTGTGGGTCTTCCTCGGTCTCAAGGTCTCTCCAGAGCACCCTGCCAGCCTGACCGAACTCCCCCTCCAGAGAAAACAGCACCCTACCCACCACATGGCGTTTACCATCCTGCTCCACACTCAGCACACACACACTCAGGGTGCTGTGAAGCACACGCAACGCTGACACCTGTGGAGCCAATGCACTCATTCCTCAACATCAAAAAGCAGATTTCATTTATCCACAATATTTATCTGAGCTATGACCTCAGAGTCAGTCTTTCTCTGTGTACTGAATGAACTCTGATAAATTGTTGTTCTTAGTATTTAATCACTGACGAATGGGAACAATACTGTTGCCAATACAGAAATTAGACCTTCACCCATGATTCTGAAGTCAAGTGTGAAATTGCACAGACTGCGTTCAGTTTTGTTGCTCCTAACTCCCAACGCTCCCTTTAAACTTTCAGAGAATAATATCCTTCGAGAATTTTACGATCATTATAAAAATTAAATTAGAAAAATCTCTGTGCCCATCTGACCCTCCATTTCTTCTTCCTCTCACTCAGTGGGTGTATTACTCGGGACCTGGGTATCAGTATTCGTCCCCTTTCACATCTCCAGTCAAAACATTATAAAAACATAAATGATATCAACTTTAAATAAAAGTTAAGGAAATCATTTTTGTCTTCTCTTTTGTCTCTAAAGTTCTAACTTCTAGATGTGAACTTCTGGAAACTTTTCTGCCCTCACCTGGAAAATGAAGCAGTCGGTGAACTCGGGGTCTGGACCCGTGCCCCGTGCCTTGGCTTGACGGGGCCGCCTGTCATCAGGGAGAAGTCTGAGCTCCACCATCGTGATGTTGCCATGGAAACGTGGAGGGAGGTTGCTGAGGCGGAGCAAGAAGACCATGAGCTGTTCGCTGCTGTGTCGATACTCCACGGAGAAGCAGAGGCGGGAGGCCATGCCGGGAGGGGGGGCCACCACCTCATTTAGAGGGGGTGCAGAGTAGAGACCAGCCAAAACCGTCCCCACTGGGTACCAGCCTGAAGGAAACAGCAAAATATCACAGTTTTTCTTAAACTTAATGAAAGCTATGTGATACTTTGGTGTAATTGTCAGGCCCAGGAGTGGCCCTGTTGGTTTGAAGGAGTGTAGGTGAGCTGGTCCACCCCAAAGCGCCACATCTGTCCAGACTGAAACATCTTAACAACAATAATATCTTCTTCAGGTGATCGTAGGTGAATGCTCTTATTATCCTCTTATGTTTCCCCAAGCATACAACCAGCACCAACAAAGTGGCTCTAACTGTCTTGATACTCTGTCATATAAAAAGAAGCAATGACCTACTCCTCACTGAGAGCGACCCACGATGAGCCAGTACGTCCCGCTGGGGATCCTTCTCCTCTTTCTTGTCCTGCTCGTTATTTTTCCGATCTCCATGGTTTTGTGTGATGAAGCGAGGAGGTAGAGTGAAAGCGATATCACGGGGCCTTCCACACATAGAGACAAATAATATTAAATGAGTGTTGAGTGGTGCTGCAACTGCCTTTAGCAAATAGCTGTCGGTGGTCAGAGATGTCAGTAAAATTCGGACTAAATTCCTCACAAACTGAAAATAAAAGACGCTGTGCCTTATGTCAAAATGTTCTCACACAAAAAATCTTGGAGAAAAAAAGGGAAATATGGGTTATTAAACAACATCTGTTAAAAACTAGAAACAAGATCTAACAGATAAAGATTTAAACATATAATAGCAAATAGAAGATATGTTGGCTTTATGTCGTGAAATACATTTTTAATCTTTAGTCTATAAAGATTGATATTTTCTCAGTACTCATGGGCCCAATCACAACCCAAATTGTTATAGTTTTGTCACTGAGCTTTAGTGTGTGCTGGCAAACACCTGCTGAAGAACTCAAATCTGCCTTATTGATTCCTGCTACAGGAGGTATCTCCAGGACCACACAGATTCACAAGTACAAACCAATATGAGCCATAGTGTAATACTGGGAACCACCTGCAATCACTAATGAGGACTGCGTGACAAAGCGGAAAGCCTCTGAGTCTTATTAATATGTAATATTTTTTGAATCAATAAATTAATGCTTCAAGAGCCCGTATGTAGATATTTTATGTAAGATGCTCACTCACGTGGCCCAGGAGCCCTGAGACACCAGGATCACTGGGGCAGAGCATGCTGGGACTGAAGGCACTGCAGAGAGCAGCTCTTCATACTGCATCTGCTCTTTTTTCCTCCTCCTTAGGTAGCACACTATCAGAATCAGCAGCAGCAACAGCAACAGGACACCCACAGACAGACCAACAGCAAGCTGTAACATGTGATCTGAACAAAACACAAAGAGGAGGAACGATAGGGTGTAATACAGGTGTATCACAGGCAGTAGGTTTAATCTAGATTCCTGCTCACCAGCCATGAAGAGGTCAGCTCCAACACGTGAATAACTTTTCTTTCCTTGTCAGCTTTGACTCAGACAGACTCACCAGGAATGAAGCTACTGCTTAGCATTCATTGTTAATGTGAGAGGTTACCGTTTGTGACTCCGCAGAGCTGTGAGGGTGCAACACATCTGGCTGGTTCCCATGCTGTTATATGCATGGCCGGATTAATCTCCTGAGGACCCACCGGGCAAAAATTTACCGTTGGGCTCCAGTGAAGCCTCAAATTAATTCTAAGTTAAATTAATTCACCAAACACCCAGAAACTAACTTGAGCTTTAGAGTGGAATTTATTTGTTAATTGTTTGCTTTGCATAAATTAAAAGATGAAACATTTAATAAATAGTTTTGTCTCATTTTGTCCTTGCAGAGAGACATTTTTTGTTGGGTTTGATGGTGCAGTCTGGTTTTAAGGATTTATTTTTGTTCTTGTTCATTGTCAGAACTGACAATGAATGCATGGATACAATGCAGGTTTTCTGTGTTAACTAGTTGACATTAACACAATTTTATAAAACAGCTGTGAAATAATTCAGCTGAAATGAAGTGTTAAAGCTAGTTTTTGATGTGGAGTCCGACTGTAAGAAAAATATATCAGTACTGGAAACTTACAATAAATTTTAGATCCATAAAATTACACTGAAAAATTAGAGCATGGAGTGAAAACTGGGTCTTTTGTGATCCAGCTTAACCCTCTCAGGCTCAAATTAAACATTTTGTTGCTAATGTACAACCAAGTCCTGTAGTGGTACTTCTGAGTAAAAAAACCTCATAAAATATGTATGTGGCAACGCCTGCCTTGAGAGGGTTAAAGACTGGCAACTAATGGCATTCATTAACTTCCTTAGTGAGCCATTGCTTCAGTTTTACACATGAAGGTCAGTTTCCCAACCATGACGAGCACCCAGTCATGCAAAATTGCAGATCTGGAAGAGTGTCCTCAAAAAACGTCACGAAAAAAAACCCTGTTAATGTCATCAAGCTGTTAGCTGTGTTGTGGTAAATTATTCTTAGAATAAGTCAGGATATTTTGGTCTCAGCTGCATTTTTCTCTTGTTTGTGTCTCTCTTACTTAAGTGCTGAAGTGACTCTGCTGCATCACATCTTAAAACAACAGTATGTCTTCTGTTCTTTTGATCCTTTATTAGACTTTGAATCTAAGGGAACTTGTTTTATTCAAAGAATTATCCAACCTAGTGTCATTGGGGGCTCTGTAGTACCTCATAGTTAATATAAGAGTAGGGACAGTAAGGTCCATGAGATTTTGGATAAAGGCAGGATTTTTGTGATTTCTCTGTACACCTCTACAGTTGAGTTTAAATCAAACAATCAGTATGTGACTCCCAGGCGCCCTTAAGTATTCTCAAGGGGATAAAAAGCTGGTCCAATGTTCCAGCACCAGGACAAAAACCACATTGTTCCTCCTGAATCTGAGGTTCAACTGGTGAACCAGGGATTCATTTCGGAGTGACTGACTCAGGAGGTAGAGTAGACCATCTACTAATCAAAAGGCTGGTGGTTGGTGAGTCTGCATGCCAAATACCCTTGGGCTAGATTGTGTGTGAATGTCAGATAGAAAGCACTTGTGCATTTATGCAGAAAAAGCACTTCATACTCAAAGTATAAAGTGCTTTGAGTGCTCAAGTAAAGTAGAAAAGCACTATATAAGAACCAGTTCATTTACCGATAACTATTCAACTCTTCTCCAGCACCCTGCCTCAGACTTTGCCGGGGGGGGCAGACATCTTAAAGATGGGAACCACCACGCCAGTCTTGGATAACCTTATCTACCTTATCTACCCCAGGGGCTCTGCCACTGAGCAGTTGTTTAACTGCATCAGTAACCTCACCCCCAACAAGAAGCGGATGGTCACTCTCTTTCCCAGATTCTGGTTCCATTACAGAAGGCAAGGCAGTGGGATTGAGGAGTTCCTTAGCGTTCCTTTAACTGCCTGATTACATTCTCAGTTGAAATCAGCAGCATCCCACCCCACTATATACAGTTTGATTAGAACATTGCTTTACCCTGAAATGAAGATCTTGTGGAAGGGGCCTCTATTCAATTCAATTCAATTCAATTTTATTTATATAGCGCCAAATCACAACAAAAGTCGCCTCAAGGTGCTTCATAGATACAGAGAAAAACCCAACAATCATATGACCCCCTATGAGCAAGCACTTTGGCGACAGTGGGAAGGAAAAACTCCCTTTTAACAGGAAGAAACCTCCGGCAGAACCAGGCTCAGGGAGGGGCGGCCATCTGCTGCGACCGGTTGGGGTGAGAGAAGGAAGACAGGATAAAAGACATGCTGTGGAAGAGAGACAGAGGTTAATAACAGATATGATTCAATACAGAGAGGTCTGTTAATACATAGTGAGTGAGAAAGGTGAGTGGAAAGGAAAAACTTAATGCATCATGGGAATCCCCCGGCAGCCTACATCTATTGCAGCATAACTAAGGGAGGATTCAGGGTCACCTGGTCCAGCCCTAACTATATGCTTTAGCAAAAAGGAAAGTTTTAAGCCTAATCTTAAAGGTAGAGATAGTGTCTGTCTCCCGAATCCAAACTGGAAGCTGGTTCCACAGAAGAGGGGCCTGAAAACTGAAGGCTCTCCCTCCCATTCTACTTTTAAATACTCTAGGAACAACAAGTAGGCCTGCAGAGCGGGAGCGAAGTGCTCTAATAGGGTGATATGGTACTACAAGGTCATTAAGATAAGATGGGGCCTGATTATTTAAGACCTTGTATGTGAGGAGCAGGATTTTGAATTCAATTCTGGATTTAACAGGAAGCCAATGAAGGGAAGCCAAAACAGGAGAAATATGCTCTCTCTTTCTAGTCCCTGTCAGTACTCTTGCTGCAGCATTTTGGATTAGCTGAAGGCTTTTCAGTGAGTTTTTTGGACATCCTGATAATAATGAATTGCAGTAGTCCAGCCTGGAAGTAATAAATGCATGAACTAGTTTTTCAGCGTCACTCTGAGACAGGATATTTCTAATTTTAGAGATGTTGCGCAAATGGAAGAACGCAGTCTTACATATTTGTTTAATATGTGCGCTGAAGGACATATCCTGGTCAAAAATGACTCCAAGGTTCCTCACAGTGTTACTGGAGGCCAAGGTAATGCCATCCAGAGTAAGAATCTGGTTAGATACCATATTTCTAAGCTTTTCAGCGCCGAGTACAATGACCTCAGTTTTATCTGAGTTAAGAAGCAGAAAGTTAGTGGCCATCCAAGTCTTTATGTCTTTAAGACATTCCTGCAGTTTAACTAATTGGTGTGTGTTATCTGGCTTCATGGACAGATAGAGCTGGGTGTCATCTGCATAGCAGTGAAAATGTATGCTATGTCTTCTAATGATGCTGCCTAGGGGAAGCATGTATAATGTAAACAGAATTGGTCCTAGCACTGAACCCTGTGGAACTCCATAATTAACCTCAGTGTGTGAAGAGGACTCTCCATTTACATGCACAAATTGGAGTCTATTAGATAGATATGATACAAACCACTGCAGTGCAATACCTGTAATACCTACAGCATGTTCTAATCGCTCTAATAGGATATTATGGTCAACAGTACCGAATGCTGCACTAAGGTCAAGAAGGACAAGCACAGATATGAGTCCACTGTCAGAGGCCATAAGAACATCATTTGTAACCTTCACTAAAGCTGTTTCTGTGCTGTGATGAACTCTGAAACCTGACTGAAACTCTTCAAATAAACCATTCCTCTGCAGATGATCTGTTAGCTGTTTGACAACTACTCTTTCAAGGATTTTTGATATGAAAGGAAGGTTGGAGATTGGCCTATAATTAGCTAAGACTGCTGGGTCTAGAGATGGCTTTTTGAGTAAAGGTTTAACTGCAGCCACCTTGAAGGCCTGTGGTACATAGCCGATTATTAGAGATAGGTTGATCATATATAAGATCGAAGAATTAATCAATGGCAGGACTTCTTTGAGCAGTTTTGTAGGAATGGGGTCTAAAAGACACGTTGATGGTTTGGAGGAAGTAATTATTGAAGTTAACTCAGAAAGATCGATTGGAGAAAAAGAGTCTAACTTAACATCAATGGTACTAAGAGTAGCTGTAGATAATATTACATCTGTGGGATGATTATTGGTAATTTTTTCTCTAATGATAAAAATTTTATTTGTGAAGAAGTTCATGAAGTCATCACTAGTTAACGTTAAAGGGATGGTTGGCTCAAAAGAGCTCTGACTTTTTGTCAGCCTGGCTACAGTGCTGAAGAGAAACCTGGGGTTGTTCTTATTTTCTTCAATCAGTGATGAGTAGTAAGCTGTTCTGGCTTTGCGGAGGGCTTTCTTATAAAGCAACAAACTATTTCTCCAGGCTAAATGATGATCCTCTAAATTTGTGACACGCCATTTCCTCTCCAGATTACGAGTCATCTGCTTTAGGGTACGTGTTTGAGAATTATACCACGGGGTCAGGTACTTCTGATTAGAGACCTTAGTTTTCACTGGAGCTACAGTATCCAGAGTCGTATGTAGTGAGGAGGTGAAATTATTAACAAGATAATCGACCTCTGTTGGGGTAGCGTTCAGATAGCTGCTCTGCTCTGTGTTGATACAGGGCATTGATGATGATAACAGTGGCTGGATTATATTCTTGAACTTAGTTACAGCGCTTTCAGAAAGACATCTACTTTGATAAAGTCCACTCTCCACTGCTGCGTAATCAATTATTGTAAATGTAAATGTTATCAAGAAATGATCAGACAGGAGAGGGTTTTCAGGAAACACTGTTAAATGTTCAGTTTCTATGCCATATGTTAAAACAAGATCTAGAGTGTGATTAGAGTGGTGGGTGGGTTCTTTTACATTTTGAGAGAAACCAATTGAGTCTAACAACAGATTAAATGCCATGTTGAGGCTGTCATTTTTAGCATCAACATGGATGTTAAAATCACCCACAATAATTATTTTATCTGAGCTCAGAACTAAATTAGATATAAAGTCTGAGAAATCAGACAGAAACTCTGTGTAAGGCCCAGGTGGACGATAGATGATAACAAGTAAGACTGGTTTCTGAGTTTCACAGCTGGGGTGGACAATGTTAAGCATCAGGCTTTCAAATGAATTAAAAGTCTGTCTTGGTCTTTCATTAATTAATAGACTGGTGTGAAAAATTGCTGCCACACCGCCCCCTCGACCTGTGCTTCGAGA
The DNA here is from genome assembly GCF_963576455.1 of Neolamprologus multifasciatus. Taxonomy (NCBI): domain Eukaryota; kingdom Metazoa; phylum Chordata; class Actinopteri; order Cichliformes; family Cichlidae; genus Neolamprologus; species Neolamprologus multifasciatus. The sequence continues at coordinate 8,618,906 of NC_140446.1, read as the reverse complement.
TTTCTGGTAGTTAGAATGACTCGGGGGTGTTGATTCATTTAAACTAACATAATCATCCTGCTGCAACCAGGTTTCTGTAAGGCAGAGTAAATCAATTTGTTGATCAATTATTAAGTCATGTACTAACAGAGACTTGGAGGAGAGAGACCTAATATTTAATAATCCACATTTCACTGTTTTACTCTTTGGTTCAGATGTGGATACTGTATTGTTCTTTCTTTGTAAATGTTTAAGTTGTTTGTTGCTGGTTTTTAGTTTGTTTTTTGTCTTTTTGGAAGCTGACACAGTCTCTATGGAGATGGGTTTTTGGGGGGGTAGCAGGAGGAGAGAAGCTGCAGAGAGGCGTGTAAGACTGCAACTCTGCTTCCTGGTCCCAACTCTGGATAGTCATATTTTGAGGGGTTTAATAAATTTGCCGATATTTCTAGAAATGAGAGCTGCTCCATCCAAAGTGGGATGGATGCCATCTCTCCTAACAAGACCAGGTTTCCTCCAGAAGGTTTGCCAATTATCTATGAAGCCCACATCGTTTCTGGGACACCACTCAGACAGCCAGCAATTTAAGGAGAACATGCGGCTAAACATGTCACTCCTGGTCTGATTGGGGAGGGGACCAGAGAAAACTACAGAGTCCGACATTGTTTTGGCAAAGTAACACACCGATTCAATATTGATTTTAGTGACCTCCGATTGGCGTAACCTCTGCGCTGCCCTAAAATGTGGTATCAACATTTATGGTATCAGGTGACTCTGACTGATTTTAATGAAAACACCCGACTTTACCTTTGTAACCATTAGGAGCTCAAAGTTTTTACACATTCTGTAAAATATATATCTCGACTGGTTGACTTTCCCACATAATTAATTTAAACATCTATATGATTTCCTTTGCTCATACAATAGTCTGCACACACATACAATGGTGGTTATGACAGCTGGCCTGACCTTAACTCAGAATCAAAATAAGCCACTTGCTTACCCACTGATCACTTACACACACGCATTCATCCACACGCTCAGACTGCTCAGAGATTGGACGGCAGCTAATAAGATGATCGTTAATCCTCTGGGCTAAAGGTAGAGTAATGGCCCCCTCTGTTTCCCCCGCACGTGAACATACCAAAGAACTCAAATTCACAAAAGGAAATCATCACATTTACACCGATGCCAGCTTCAAATGAAGTCCAGCTAAGACAGAGAGGAAGATTAAGCTTGAGCAAATTGACAGCAGACAGACACAGAGTGCGAAGCTGTGGGTTATTTTAATGCTAGAGACAGCAAAGGTGATCTTATTAAGAAGTGAGGGAGGAAGCAAGAGGAAGGAATGAGGGGAGGAAGGAAAGACACCATTTAGGGCTACCCACTCCGTGGCATGGCAGAGGCTAAAACAGGACATAACTTGTGAACTTAAAGGTAGGACTTTACTATTTGTTTACTATTTTATTTCTGTCTTATGTAATACTGTTTTGTTTACGTGAATAACCATTATGGGTAACTAAGAGTTTATGTTGTGCAGATTAGGTAGTCTGGGTACCATCGGGTCAGTTGTGGTCAAAATACTACTAGGTCAATTTGGGACAGAGCTGGACAGAGCCAGCTAGGTAGTGAAATAAGAATGCAGGCTTCTTTTTTTTTTTATCAGAAATAGTAGCATTATAGTTATGAATCATGAATGAATAGAAGAAAAAAAGAGGAAAAGCATGAACAAATCAAAGATTTAAAAAAGGTTGATTGTAATTTATTCTAAACTCCACCATCCACTGTAGTTATCATTCTTTGTCTCGTTTGGGTCTTTGTTAAATGAGTCGCAAACAGGTTTTGTACTTCTGTCTCAAACAATTTACCTTTTGTCTCGTTGACCAAATAATCTGGATTGTGTAATCTTATTTGGCTAATCTGGAGTGCCTGCGGATCTGTGGGGGTGAGCATATACGTGCACTCACTGTGAGCATCGGCTTTCTCATCCAAGTCTTGGCATGCATTTCCTAAAATGTTGAATTTAGTTTTAGTAAGGTGGTCAGATGTGATGTAAAACTAGAGTTACACCGACTACCTACTTTTTTGAGTGGTTAGTTGGGGAACAATTTCTCTACCTCTCTACTAGAATCAACTTGCTACTTGTTTTAACCTACATACCCATGAATTTAAACTGTAATTTGAGTATGACACCATAAATAATACACATTGTTCCAAACAACCTTAGTCCGCTATGCCTGCAAATAGCTTTTTGACTGATGACCAATGACTTTTACTAACTGAATGTTTAAATCATCATAAAAGTGTCCTGACATTACTGCACAGAGTTGTTAATTATTGTTGAAAATTCTGACATTTAACACTGAAATGTTTGATTAAGAAACACACACAAGACTAGTTCAATTCAATTCAATTCAACTTTATTTATACAGCACCAAATCACAACAACAGTCGCCTCAAGGTGCTTTATATTGTAAGGTAGACCCTACAATAATACATACAGAGAAAAAACCCAACAGTCATATGACTTCCTGTGAGCAAGCACTCTGGCGACAGTGGGAAGGAAAAAATCCCTTTTAACAGGAAGAAACCTCCGGCAGAACCAGGCTCAGGAAGGGGCGGGGCCATCTGCTGCGACCGGCTGGGGTGAGAGAAGGAAGACAGTAGTTTCAACTATTTATAAGAAAAATAATCAAAATATAGTAAAGTGACTTTGATTGGGTAATCAACAGGGTATTTAGTCATGTGTAAACTATTACATATAACCTTCCCAACAATGGTGATGATACTATATGTCAGTATTGTGTCATAGAAGTGTTGCTTCTTCCCTCTTAGTGGTCAGTACTTTTGCATCAGTGAAAAACAGTGAATTAATGTTAAAAGGTGTGTCTTCCCAAACAGGTCAGTGCCGTTACCATGGCAAGGGCTGGGCGCCCTGCATCTGAGAGCTACCAGCCAGCTTGCTTTTCTGTCAGTCAGTCGCTCTCTTACTCCAGTGGAGCTCCAAAGGTGGAGGATGAAGATGATCGGGCACCGATTTTCTCCCTCTCTAAGAGCTCCATGGATGTTTTAATGGCTGCAAGTCCGCCACACAAGCGTGATCCAGCGTGGACCAGACTGGACCTGAGGCGCAGCTCAAGCACAAACACCCACTATGAGCAGAACTCCGTGACGCTGCAGCCGCTGCACGCTTACATGTGGCAACACGTCAACACCACCAACAGCCACCAGTTAGCATCCACAACCAATAATGTTGACATCAATAGCTCTCCTGCTCTCTGCGAGCACTGGGTTTCCAACATGCACCGATGGAGCGGGTGTAGCGGTAGCACACATAGCCGCAGCAGCACTCCGGACACAGTTGTGTCACACCCCTCCAGTCTCATCCATGAAGCTACTTGTTCTACAGCACCAGATTCTCCGATGTCCAAACTGACCTCTCCAGAAACCACACCCTCACCGTTCATCTCCCCGCTCAACACGCCTACTTTACCACCTGTACAGACTTCTTCTTCACCACTTCCACTGAACTCACTGCAGCAGGGAGATTTACTAGAACTTTCACCTACATTCTCATCCCCAAAGATTGACAACTCTTCAAGCTTTCAGTTCCACTCTCCTGATACACTCCAGCTCACCAGCACAGAAGATGAATGCTTCTTGGAGAATAATTCCCTTTCATTTCAGTTCCCTTCCCCAATCCTGTCCTCTGTTAGTTTAGATGAAGCAGGAGTGTCTTCAAATCCCAAATGCCTTGTTGATGACATGATAGAACCGCTCTCCAGCCCTACAGGAATACTGGAGGGTGAAGAAGCAAGAAGCCCTGTGCAAATGCTTAGCTATCTGACACCTGATTCTCCAAAGCAGCAGTCAAAAACAGGACCATCTGTCTGCTATCTTGAGCTGCCGTGGCAGCCAGAGCAAATCTGTGCAGCAGGTCGAGGTTGGGGGTCACCACTTGTCTCTTCCCTGAGTGACTCACGGTTGGGTGACACTTGCAGGTGCTGCTTAAATGCCAGAGAGGGCACTGAAAAGACCATGAAGGTAGAGCTGTTCAGGCAAGAAACTCCAATGGTGTTACGGCCAGAAATGGCAGATGCAGCTGTGCAGACGGTCTCTCCTGTTGGCTCATGGTGGGACCTCAAGAGGAAGATTTCCACATCCAACATGGGTTCCCATTCTATCTTGGGCTCGCCACCTGGATCCAGACTGAACCTGAAGTCTTCAACAGGGTCTAACTCCAATCTAGTATCAGCATCTTCCAGCATGTTCCCAGTTAGCAGTGCAGAGGAGGAGGAAAAACAAGTCGAAGACCCTGCATTGGAAGTTACTTCTCCTTCTTCACATGATCTGGAGAGCAGGAGGCCATGTCTGAAGATTCAGGCAGAGGTTAGGGATGAGCTAGGTGGAAGGAGGAGCAGTATGAAGCAGGTGCAATGGGATGAGGATGGTATGACATGGGATGTTCATGGGGCATCTGTGGACCCTGAAGAGCTGAACACAGCCATACTAAAACATCTGGAAAGCAAGAACAGCCCAGAACCACCGAGACGTTCCTCAAAGAAGAAGAAAGCACCTAAACCTCCTCAAAACCTTGATATCACTGTGTCCCCTAAGAATGAAGGAACAGCAGAAGCAGAACAGGGTAGAAAAGAAGAGCAGGAAGGAGGGGGAAATAAGATAGAAATAGAAGAAGCTTCACAGAAAAAAAGCACAGCAGAAGATGACAAAGCAAAAGAAAATGAGCAAGAGATTCGTGGAGAGGAAGGCAGCCACCATTCTAAGTCCCCTTCATCTGGGAATGGACACAGCCGGAAGAAGAATGTGTTAAGGTCACTGAGGAGGCCAAAATGGTGTGGAGCCTCCACAAAGGCAGATGACTAATATAGCGGGCTAAATTAAATCTACGATAACAAATTAAATCCTCAGGTTGCACAATATTCATAACCTTGGATTGAAGCTGAAAGAGTTCCAGAGTTCTGTTCAGCTCTATTCTAGACTTTCTGTCAGCATGTTTTCTGTTATTAGGTACATTTTTCAACAGGTGCAACATTAGTAATGTTTTCCTCTCTCACTGGTATTCACTGTTTAGTTGAAGATAGATGTAACTCTGCTAAACTTTTCATAAAAGTCAACAGTCATCACTAAAACTTGTTCCTGTAGATGTACAATAAAATATTGGTGTCCATTGCTGAAATTCTTTGGTTTGTGAGTGACTACTACAAATGAGCAACACAATGGACACAAGGATCAGAAGTGAAGGGTAAGAGTTTTCTCTGTGCAAAGACATGCTTTTTGGGTTCATTCGTCATTCTAAATCGAATCTAAGTATTTTTTATGTGTCTTATTGAATTCACACTCTCCTTCAGACATACTTGTACTACTGGAAAAACTCTGTTGTTTAGGTCAGGGAGTTTCCTTGATGTAGCCTTTAGCAAGGCAGTACACACGTTGTCCACTGGTTGGCAGTGAATGCATTATTATTCTCACACCGCTACAATCTGACATTACTTTGACTTTGTACAAGAGAATTGGCGTGCTACCATAAGACCAGTTAATGTCTGATCCACTTGGCCATTTGTATTTTCAAATGCACCGCTGTGGGTAAAGTCAAAAGTACATGTGTGAAAACAGCCTGTGTTAGCCCTTTGAAGGTTTTGTAACTGTCCAGGGCTCTAGCCTCACTGAGCCCTATAGTGTAATAACCAGATCAGAAAAGAGATTGATGGATGGATTGATGTTAGAGTCCCATACACATTGGAGTTGGGGGCCAGTCGAACTATTGCCCAACTCTTTTTGCTTAGTTTGCTTAGTTCAAGCAAAATAAATACATACATTGACATTTCACTGCAAATAAATGTTATGTACTGGGCAGGTTGCTGGTTACCAACCACTCCGCACATTATGACTTTAATAAACACAACCAAGGAATATACACAGTAGCTAAGTTAGCTCTCTGCACAAATATGTGTTTTATGTTATTAAGCACGAATCCCTTAAAAATGTATTTTTGTGTTAAAACTATGAACGCACGAATGTGTTTGTAAATGGTTTTATTATTTAAAAAGTGCTACCTGGAGTAAAGGTCTGAGTCCTTCAAAACCTATTACAAAAATCTTCAACAACAGCAACAACAACAAAATAATAAAATGAAAATGTTTCAGAAATTCACATTTGATAATTTTGGTCTCTTTGCTAAAATGTGTAATTGTTTGGCTACTTTGTTGTTTGAACTTTTGAAGCAACACGTCACCTCACTCAACTCGTTCACTGCGGGGAGAAAAACACACACACAAAGTTCAACTGTATGTAAACTTGGTGAACCACAGTTGTGAGTTTTGGCCATTCAGGCATTGCCATTCAGATGAGCAGGCACATTCTCTCTCATTCACCACGGGTAAAAAGGCTCAGCTCACTAGTGGCTTCTACTGCAGTTATTGTTGTCATATTTTCACAGATCTGGATTTGTGTGTAGAAGGAGCAGGAGGGTCACTTGTATTTTTATGAAAATTGATAAGCCAATAAGTTATAAAGAATTTACAAAGTAGTCAAAATAATTTAATTTAGGTGACATAAACACATGAACATGTTGTTGTTAATATTTGGGTGAACCGACTGTAGTAGAATCAATAATGGTTCTTTAAAGCTGATATATTTTGTGCTATTTAAAAGTTCGTAAAATTTAATAAAGATGTAAAGTATTCAAACACTTGTGGCTTTTAACGTCCTTCACCAAAATACCCACGAGGTGAGTGACAATTCAAAAATAAACCTAGCAGCTCTGTGAGGCTGGAAGTGTGATTTGGCACACAAGTGCAAATAACAGTCAAGGTCCATTCACAAATGAATAGGAAAGAAACCCTCTCAGCCACCAGAGAAGACCTCAATATAGGAGCTCAAACTGCTTTCCCACCAGAAAGGTAACGTTTCCCCCCCTTCGCCTCCAAACCATCATGGCAGATGGCTGCAACTCTCAGACCTGGTTCTGATGGAGGTTTCTTCCTGTAAAAAGAGAGATTTGCAAAACTATTAAAATTATAGATAATGCTATCATTAGTTCAACAGATATTTAAATGTAAAGCAGTGGAATTTTGACGTCATAATCGGGAAGTTGACGTAGGAATCATCCTCTGTGAAAAATTCATGTTCACACAAAATATTATGCCAGTCTAGCCAAAAGCTATTTGTTTATTTTTCATGTATTTCCGTAAATAGCGAGAAATGAATTTAATCTTATTGAAAATTTGTATGTGTAAGAAAACCTGAAAATCTAAAAACCTAAAAATCAGAACAACTGAAATATTTGACATCTCTTCACAATGATGTTGACAGCGTGAGATCTGTTACGTGTTCTAGCTGACCAGAGTAAAAGTTTGTTTGAGTTTATATGAGTCACTCATACACTGGTTGTTGTATTTTGTCCTCTAGAATCTACCCCAGTTTTTATTTTCCCACTACCAGTTTTGAGGGACACTACTAATCATAGGAGCTCAAGGTAAAAACATGTTTTCTTCTAGGTCATGTTTACACAGTGAGAACTACACTGGTTATTTGGAATACCAGTTTCTCTAAATAGTCCACATGCAGAGATAAAGGTCATTTTCAGGTCACTATGTCACTGCTTTAAGTCACGTGACATGATGTGATGTTTGTTTGCATACAGTACTATGTTGTCTTTGTCTTGCATGCAAATTAGTGTCATGTGAGCAAACTATATGTGTGTGAAAGTGCTGATGGGACTCCCCAAAATCCCCTGTTTTTCATTTACAGTAGAAACTCCAAAGCTAGAGGAGAACTATCCAGCGCTCAGCCTTTGTTGTGACACGGCTCATTGTCCCTGGAGGTGTGTTGTTTTTGCGTGTGTGTGTACATCTGCATGTGCTTGGTATAAAAAGCGTGGAACGCAGGCCGGCCGGTGATTCTCTGGAAGACGATGGCTGCACCAGGACCTCCTCTGCTTCTGCTGCTGTCTCTGTTGCTGCCGCTGCTGTTGAGCAAGGCATCCCTGCCTGCAGCTGCATACACACTCACCTCTGAACGACAGCCACAGCATAAAATCCTTCACCTGGGTGAGGACTTGAAAACACTTCTAAATATATGAGGAAAACAAAATATTTGGTGCTCATATTTTCTGCCTTTCTCTTTTTAGACTGGCCTAAGGATTGTGGTATGGCCCACTTCAAGCCCAACATGGCTGAAAGGATTGTGTCTGGAAATGAGGCCAGGCCTCACTCTTGGCCCTGGCAGGTTTCTTTGCAGGTAAACCTCTTTGACGTGGCTCAGTATTCAAAGAATCTGGAGGTCTTACATTGACCTAAAAAGGTCATATCAGTTCTAGACTGTAACTAATCATTATTTCCATTATCATTTTAAGTGATATGTCTAACCTATCTGTATTCTTAAGGAGAATTCAATTGTGGTTTAGGGATGGGAATTTTAGGAGCTTCTGAGAATCACTGGTTTATTCAGAAGTGACCATGAAAAGCCTTTAAAGCACACAGTCTTCACTTTTATTGTCATCTCAAGTAATATTAATCTGCCAAATTGGCAGAAAATAGTCAAAAGTCATAGATGACCTGAACATTTAGCCAATTACCCAGCACATGCCTTCCACCCAGAACTACATAATTTTTAGACTCTAATTTCCACTCAGGTTTTGGACCACCACACAAGGAGGAAAAATCACAAACAAATTTATTTGATCAGCAGATGCAGTTTTGTTTCTGATTCGCACCCCAACCAGGCGAGACAGATGGTCGCCCACTCGGAATTTGGAGACTCTCCTCTTTACTGCAGCCAATTGCTGCTCACAAGGGAAACTGATGAGTTCATCTATGTAATATTTAATTTATTTGCTCTGGAACTACTTTGCAGAACATAGTATTTAAAATTTACATTTACATTTATTAGTGATGAGAGAAACATGTATGACTAGGCTCATTTTTTAAAAAATAAGGAAAGCCGGTTAATTTCAGTATCTGAACAGTAAGAAGCCACATTTTTTGAGCTGGTTGTTTCTCACAGGTTCGGCCTAGAGGAAGTAAACACTTCATTCATGTCTGTGGAGGCACTCTCATCCACAAGACCTGGGTCCTTACTGCTGCTCACTGTTTCCAAAAGTAAGAAAACATTTAGTACACTTATAATTTCATGCTTATACCAATTCAACAACTACACAAAAACTACACGTGTTTTTCGTCTATCAGGGGTAAAGCTGAGGATGCTGGGAGCTGGAGGATTGTCCTGGGGAAGCACCAGCTGAAGCGTTCAGAGACAGCAGAGAGGATTATCCCGGTGAAGAGGATCTACCGGCACGAGAACTTCCGCTATCCCGCTCACAGCGAGCTGGACTACGACATTGCCCTGGTTAAGGCTGCCACGGATATCGTCCCCTCAAACTTCATCCGCTACGCCTGCCTGCCGCACAAGCAGACCAGCCTCAAACCAGGACACTACTGCTGGGTGACCGGCTGGGGAGACACCCGGGGTGAGTAGTGCAGAAAGGTACTGAGATGCTGTGCAATGATAGAACTTTGAGCTTAAATCTTAAAAGCAACTTAATGCCTTTTTTAGGAAAATTGCTAGGGTCTAGGGTTATTGGTAGAGGAACAGCAACACCTTTTTAAAGAACGATCCTGTTTGGTATAATAGGCTAAATATTTTTAGCCTTCTATCTCAGATTCCACAACAGAGCTGGTGCTTTAAGGGATGTCAGAAGTATTCATGCACCGAAGAAAATGTCCATTGACATAATGTAAACACAGCTAAAAAGTCAGCAAGAGCAGAAAGACGTTAAGAGATATAATTTCTTAAATCATGTCATTTTTCAGGTGGGAAGGAGAACGTGTCTCTGGCAGAAGCCCTGAATCAAGCCCGTCTACCCATCATTGATTTCAAAACCTGTCGGCAGAAGAAATTCTGGGGAGACCGCGTCCGAGACTCCATGATCTGCGCCGGGTTCAGAGACACTGAGGATCCACCAGCTGCATGCCAGGTAGGACTAAACTTTCAACTATCCTGATGTCAAATTTCATTCACCAGACTCAATTCTCACCTCGTCTTCCAACACCTGTCTCCATCCTCCTTCCTCAGGGTGACTCTGGCGGTCCTCTGCTGTGCCAGCTGGACCGGGACCGCTGGGAGGTGCACGGCGTGGTGAGTTTCGGCCCCATCGGTTGCACTGTGGAGAACAAACCCAGCGTCTTCACCCGCACCGTCGCCTACATCCCCTGGATCGAGGCAACGCGCATCAGGGACTTCTTCCTGCACTGAGCGCTCGCAGCAAGCATAAGCTCTGCCGTTAAATGTCCGACGTCTACAGACAGTCTCACAGCCAGTTCTTTCCACTCCATGATGTTAATTCATGTTCTGAATGTGTTGTCATCTTCTTACAGTATATACTTAAACTCTGGTGAAGCACTGCATAGTACACACTGCTCACCACCTTTTACATCCAATCTCATTTATGCAATAAAATTGGTTAAAAGCAAAAGCTCTGAACACCTCCTTTGTTTTTGTTTTTTATTTTAATCTATAATACAGTGGGTTTGATGGACACATTAACAGCATGCACTTCAAGGTACAGTTTACAGTGATTTCTTCTTCCACAATGGGCCAGAAGCCAATACGTTTCAATAAATAGAAGAGTAAACTGACCCCAAGGCTTCCCTCTGACTGCAGGTCTGAGCTGTTCTTCTATTACAGAAGAGTCTTTCAGTCCAACATGAATCAGAACATGAATCTGTTGTTATCCAAGGGCTAAACAACACGACAGATGTTGGAAGTCATCTTACAAATTGACTCACTGAACCCAAACATCAAGGGTGTTTAAAATCTAGCGTAATAACATGTGTTCCATTAACAATCATCACAAAAAGTCATATTTTTATACCGCATCCTCACAGAGTGCTCTCATTACTGATCAGATCAGTGACAGGAACACCTCAGAGAATCAACATAAATGAAAGGAGAACTGTCACACGGATGGTCTACGTCTGGATTTCATTTTAATTCAGTTCAAAACTTTTCCAGGACACATCTCATAGTTCCCAGAATGCTCCTGGAAAACAGCTATGATGGGAAACCAGTGAACTGCGACCAATTCGCACCATGAAAAAACCCCCAAAAAATCAAACAAAAATGAAAAAAAAGAAAAAGCATTTGACCAGAGTCTAATGCCTTTTAGCGCTGTGGTTAAAGGCTGTGTCCTCAAAATATTTGGCCCTAATGTTGAAGCAGCTGTGTGGGGGAGTTTAGTACAGCCTCGATGAAGGAGAACCGGAGAGATGGTCCCAGTTGTTGTAGAGAGCGTAAGCACCAGACAAGGCTAAACCGACCAGACCTCCACGGGCTACGCCCTTTAATCCACCTGAGAAAACAAACAGAGTGAGTCATACGGCTTAACATGCATCACAATAATCATTTTAATTACAGTAAACAATAATTGCTTCAGCTTAGCCAAAGTACCAGGTGGGCAAAGATAAACCTAATACTTCAAACAGCACGAAGTAAATTAATAACACAAAGTTTAGGTGCTTTCCAAAGATAATCTCAGTGCCTGCGCATTCACTGTACTGCCCTTTGTAAGTCACAACATGCCCGCACAACATTTATACAGCATAAGATGAAAAAGTCAGTGCAGTATTAATGATTACGACATGTGGTTCAAAATTTAGCCTCGATTTAATATAAAAGAATCCCTGCTAATAGCTTTTCAAATAAGAGAATATGAACACTGTATGTGTCAAATTTAACACATTCTTTGAACAAACTATCATTTTATTAGGATTTTAAACGTCTGCTAACTGACAACTTAAACCAGCATCCTCACTGGCCCTTTTATTTAGTATACCTGTTCACCTGCTTGTTAACGCAACTGTCTAATCCGCCAGCTGAATGGCAACTAGGGCTGTGCGATATGACCAAAATCTCATATCCCGATATAAGAATTCTATCGTCCCGATAACGATATAAATCACAAAAATGTAACATTTTCTGTAAATCTCGGGCAGCTCGACTTGTGGGAAGTGTTTCCAGCTGCGCGTCATGTAGCTGGAGTCGAGTGTTTTAACTGATGCATGAAACTATACATTTTTAGACATAAGTTGTAACGGCCGCCGTTTTCTTTGTGAGTATTTATTACACGGCGTGCTGCGGGGAAAAGCCTGTTCTAACGTTTGAGTCTAAGGTTTATTTTTTAGCACCTGGCGGGTCTTTTTTACTTCTCATCCGTAAATAATCTGCTCTTTCACGTGATTCAGTTTATTTTGAAAAGTCTCAACAGGATCTTGAGCTTTATTATGAAAGGTTTATGTGGAACATAAACAAGCGGACACGCGATGCTGTCACCGTCGTTGTTGCTAACGACAACGCATAAAAACAGGCGCTTGTCCGTCCGTAGTGTGGTTATATTACATATAAGAGAAAGAGAGAACTTTAAGAAATTAATATAGCCACTACAGAGACCATCAAAACGAAGAAAAAATATTGCCGTAAACAGTTTATTTTGCGACACCACGAAACAAACGATAGCGTAAAATGAAACGATAGATGTTTTTATATCGTCATCCGATATATATCGTTATATTGAACAACCCTAATGGCAACAGTCACCAGATCTTAATCCAACAGACCACCTAAGTGATGAGTCATCGTGAAAGTGCAGCTGACAAATGCACAGCAACTGTGTGATACTATCATGTCAGTGTGGACCAAAATCTCCAGGACGTTGTTGAATCGATGCCATGAACAATTAAGGCAGCTCAGAGTAAAATGGGGTCCAAGTCTGTACTGGCAAGGCTTACCTAACAAACTGAGCATTTCCATACATGTTTGCGTTTACTTTGTTTATGTTGTCACCCATTTCGTAAACAAGGACCTAAGAAATTTTCAGTCTTTATCAAACTGCAGAGCAAAATAAATGACAAATAACTGATGAACACCAACATTGGTAAATGCCATTTTGCTTGCTGGCAGCCTGATATTTGCTAAAACTAATGTTTGGATCATTTATTGGTAAAAACTAATATTTAAAAGGTTAAAAACACACAGAGGTACATTAATATACATTAATGCCAGATATAAAGTAGAAGCAGAAAAAAGGAAAAGACACCAACCGCCGGATTTAAAGAGCATCCCCGTTAATGTCCCAGCAGCCACTGTGTTGATATCGTCTTCTGCTCCTCTGGCTTTCTCTATTGCAACACCAAAAGCACTATACAGCAAGGCTGCAGTGACATAAAGAAAAACAAAATAATTAAAGTATGATTATATACTGATTTAGCAAACTTAAAATCCTGTAAATACATCCAACCATGGGATTTATAGATATTCTTGTTACAGTAACACCTCTACATCATTTTTTTTAAGTAACAATAAAGCTTTACCAATAGAGCCCAGAGTGTTGGCCCATGAAGCGCCCTGCCTTGTCACCATGTTGAGAATCCTGGGGAGGGAAGATAAACATTTGAACAACATGCAACCCAAATCCAAGCGTAAAACCATTCGATAAACTGAATTCTGTAACCAAACTTACTGTACGTTACGTGGTTTGGACCATGCCATGTCTCTGGTCTCCTTCAAGCCCATTCTAAAGCCATTTAAAGCCCCAAATGTCGCCCCTGCATTTCAAACAAAGATGCAGAACAGGTCAACAAAGGGTCAGTGAAAGAATTATTTCACACTATTCCACCTGCATCATGCTTTGGTTTTAATAAATAACATGGACAGATTTATATGCCATTACCTGTGTGTGTTCTTGTTGTTTTGTTGTTTTGTTTTGCTTTTTAAACATAGCTGAACATAGCTCAAGGTCTGGAAGATGACCAAAACGGTCACCCTCATATGACAGGAAATTGGTTAGCACGTTTAGGAACAACCTAGGAACCACCAAGGCTCAAGCCTACCATGAACTGGAAACCGAAACACCAGCCTCACTGTCCATAAGTCAAATTCAATGTAAAAGCCAGTTTTACATTACCACGGGCTGAGAAAGTGCCAACCATGAAAGATCCCCTGCTCCAAAAACCTTCAAGCTTGTCTTAAATTTGCAGTTACCCATATGAACATATCCGTGAATGTTACATGAATATGTTCCAAAGTTACAGACTCTGCTTAAAAGCCAGGTCCATGCGGGAAACAACAAATAAACTCTATCAATTCTGCCAAGAAGTGTCATCAAATATCCAGCCACAGTTATACCAGAAGCTTGTTGATGGAAACCAACAGCATCTGATCCAGGTGGAACTTGCTAACCAAATAATAGTTGGTATACTATATTTGAGCCTCTACGTGTAATTTAGACTCTGTCAAAAATAAATTAAATCTTGATTTCATTAAAGATGTACGCAGTGCAATCATTCCTCCTTTATGTAATCTTCTGACCACAGCTGTCGCTCTCAACAGGAAAAAATGTAGATCAATTCGACAGACAAGACAAAACAAGGACATCAACATACTTCTACTTAGTCTGTACTATACAGTACTTTAACTTGTACTTCCAAGTCATATTGAGCATTAAACCCATTTTGTCAGTGTACCAGTTTCTTACCAGTCATGCAGGAGCCTCCGATGGTAAAGAAAGCCAATTCAAATCTTCCTCTTGTCTTATTGGCCCCTGTAGGTAAGATGAATTCATCTGTGTCCTAAAACACAAGATTCAAACAGTGATGCCCGGGAAAAAAAATCCAAAACATTCTCACTCACAGCAAAGAAAAGGAGACAGACTCAGCTTTACCTGAACCAGATAACGTGGGTCCACGTTCAGATAAGGGGACAAAGGGCTCATTCCAGTCACTGTAATGTAAACGATCAATTATCGACTGAGTTGATTTTTCAGATACTGAATGACAGTACAGCAACACTGAAGTAATGTAACAGCAGCTAGCATCACAGTTAGATTACATGACACTTACGTGGGACACCTGCGAGCTCTGTGTTGGAGTATTGAGGTGCACCCCCTCCAAAAAGACTCCCCAGGCCTGCTTTAACTCCCCCTGATCCTTGTGAGTTGTTATCCATGCTTGGATAAATGTTCCGAGTGTCAAACAGGAGGCTGAAGGGGAGCTGCTACAGCAGCCGACTGGCTAACGTTAGCAAGATATGTCGAAACCCTTAAGCTATTAGACAAACGTATATCAGACGAGCTCCTGAATTCACTGCTGCCAGAAGGAAACGTCAACACAGGTCGTATTTGTTGGTCTTGCTGGATTTTTGGAGCGAAAACTACGTCTTTTTTGCTTCGATATTACCAATCTCGCGTTATCGTCATGCCTCTGACCTCCAGCAGCACGCTCCGCCGTAAAGCGATGACCGGTGCTGCACTGTCGTTACGTCATCAAAACCCACAGTAACTTGTGAAAAATGAGAAAATAAATCGTCTCAGACTTATTTTTAACACCAAAAGTTCGTACTACTGCGTATCTATTAGTGATAAGTCGACTCAAAAGTCTTTCTGGTGTCGTTAATAAAACCACGGTTTTACGACAGTTCAACAGATCTGGGATCTGTTGACTTAACTGAAGGGCAAACTTGAGGAGCAGGCAGAGCATAAAAAACTGACTGCAGGGTAGTTGTGGACACGAGATCCATTTAACCCTTTATAGGGTATGGAAATTCAGAATTTCAACCCTATAGAGATCATATAATATAATGATATATGTAATATTCTGATGAATCAGTATTCTGATTCATCAGAATATTACATATACCAGTGACAGGCTTTGTGATACTTTGTGAAACTACTGTAAGGTAGTAGTATCCAATAAGACAATGTGGTTATTATATATTTACACACAAACTTGCATATCACCAGTCACAGCCAACTGCTTCATGGTACTTGGTGAAGCTGTTGTAATCTCAAGTAAGAAAATTTGGCAAATTATTTATACATTTCTTCAAATGTTTAAGTTAATGTAAGTTCATTCACACTGTTTTGTATAAACCCAAATATGTTATGTTATTCTCTTGCATAGTACTGAAAGTGCAAGCTTCCATACAAGAGCCAAGTAGACCACTGCAAAAAAAAACAAGAAAAAAAAAATAGATCTACCAAAAACGAAATGATAAAATACTGACGCAGAAATTTTAAATATATAATACAAAGTGAAAAAACATTAGAACAACTGGTGGTACAGTTTTTTTTTCTTACATGTAATGAAATCAAAATTAAGTAAATCACAAATATTGAATTACTAAATCGTTTTTAGCATTAATAAGACTAACAGGGAAAATAAACACCAATATATGCAATTTAAGTATAATAAAAACTGCTAAAAGGTTAAAAAAAAACGTAAAATTACACATATTTAATTATTATAGCCTGAAAATGTCTGTAATACAAAATAAGTACGGTTCACAGATCCATCCGGTGTATGTCAAAAAATGTTCTTACCATTGCTTGCACTAGTTTCAGGTGAACAGGGCCTGTGATCAAATAAGGTGCCACCATTTTTATGCCACAAAAAATAGAACAACTTACCACTGTTAGTTTCAATGCTATGACCGCAGGTGTGGGAGTAGGTAGGGGGTAGAAAAATCCAATTTCCTGAAAGAACGCTGAGGTGTGAAATACCCCAGGTCACTGCTGATTGATTGCATGCAGTAATGTCATTATCTGTCACATAGCCTGATCTTTGCTGATTGGCTGGGATAAATCCACATTGTTCTGCAGCCTCATGATTCCTTGCATAATAAAAGCAGATATAGAATGTTTTTAAGATAGAAATT
Source organism: Neolamprologus multifasciatus (assembly GCF_963576455.1). NCBI lineage: Eukaryota > Metazoa > Chordata > Actinopteri > Cichliformes > Cichlidae > Neolamprologus > Neolamprologus multifasciatus. Next base: position 8,602,205 of record NC_140446.1, on the reverse strand, counting down.
GCATTGGTAGTACAAGAATATATTCCGTGTAAGTAAAAGTAATTATATGAAAATGTCAATAATGGTAAAACATAATAAAAAAAGAAAAAGAGGAACAATCAAGTAATCTGTTTTAACATTCTGCTACTCCTGGTTACAGTATAAACTGGTAAATATACAATATTGTTCTTGCACTTGAAAACAAATTGGACTTCATGATTTTTCTATCCATTGTCAGCTTCAAAATGCTTAATGAGCAATTTGCAAATATACCAAAAATTATTTTATGTACAAAATACTCACGGCACACTTCATTTTATTTAATGGGTATAAAAACTGAAACGTCTTAAAAATCCAATCATTACGCCTCATTGTCTGAGACTCACATCTATTGAATGAACAGATAACATCCAGATGAAGTAGATGATTTTCAGATGTTTGACATATGGTGCAATAAAACAAATCAGATGTACAACAGATAACCCCATATATTAATCATTATTTAATTCTCATAGATTTACTGCAAGTTTTACTTATTTTATTTCTAATCTAATCCTTCTATCAGAAGTTTGTGAAATTGTGAAAAAAAAAATCCCCATCAAGACTCATTGTCTTACCTTTCTTGGAACTAGTCATTCAATCAGATAACGAATTCAGCTCTACTGCTGACGCATGCTGTGGGGGTTTTTTTTATTTTCCTGTCTTTTAACTCCTTACCTGTTGGTTTATTGCAAACATTTCTCGAGTAAGAGGTGCAATTCCTCACATTCGGCACAGGGTGGCAGCAGAGAGCCCACCGTACAGATGAAACCGGTTGCAGAGGGTCAAACCTGCTGGTTCTGGTCCTTCTCGGTCCTCGCTCTAATTAGGCTTGATTTAATTAACTGATTAAGTTAAATTTGTTACCAGTCGTGGCACATACAAGTTAAATTTGCATGACGCCGTTTGCATTTACTTGAAGCAGGGAAGCAGAGCTGAGGAGGTAAAACAACTTCCACGACACCTGTCACACCTTTCAGGCCAGCTGGGTGCCCTACCTGTCGTGCAACACATGACGTGCACGTTCAGTGCAGCTCGGACCAGGCCATCTGCTGCTGGCCAAAGGGATGGAGGCACTGAAGGAATGTAGTGTGTTAAATTTCACGAATAACAGAGCATCTTATTTGGATTCTGCCATTGTATGTGTGTATTCAGAGGGGGCCAAGTGGAGCGATGAAGTTTGCCATTGTCGCCCAGTGTGGGTGTTTTCAGACTCTCTGGCATGATCTGTGAGTTAGTGTTCTCTGTGTTACTGCCCAGTGTGCCCACTGTCTTTCCCACAATGCCCCATTCAGCCCTGGGCCTCTCTCTCTCCCCCACCTCTCTCTCTCTCTCTCTCTTAGATTGAGCTGCTACCCATTTTGTGCCTCTGGCTACTCATCATCATAATCATCATCACAGTTGGGCTACAAACCAAATTTTCAGTTGTGGGATAAAATAGCGGTGATGTCATCTTTGTTGTCTTTTTCAGTAAGTCTTGTTTTCGTCTCCTTCCTCTCCTCTCTTCTTCCTCTCCCTCTCTCTCTCTTTCTCTCTGTCTCTCTGAGCTCCCAAACACAAAAGACAGAGAGGCCACGACAGGACCCCAGTGTATGCTGGTTGCCAAGGATACAAGGAGACAGTGTTGGGTCTTTAAACTGCCTCAGAAGGGTGTGTGGAGTTAGGGGGAGTTGGCCTTATTTACATGGGAAGAGGACAAGAGAGGGAGAGAGAGGGGTTTGAAATACAACTTTTAAGCAGCTTGTAGGAGTCCTCTGAATTTCAGCTAAAATCATTCCACCGCTCAGTCATCAAATATTTACCAAGCAGAGGAAATCAGGGGTTGTTCATTAAGTGGAGAATGCTGTGCATACATAGCAATATAAATCAACCTGTCTTTCCTTCTCACTTTTTGCTCATTTTCTCTCTCACACACACTCACACACACACACACACACACACACACGCACACGCTAACACACTTTGATTGTAAGCTCTGGGAGCCCTGGGCCCCAGTGTTGGCAATGGGGAGCGCTGACTGCAGAATACATTACCAGATGCTTAAAGACTGTTTCATACCAGAGAACAAGAATAAAAAAAAGCACAAAAACTCAAGTGAAAACAGGAAAAACGAAGACAAGGGTACACACCCATCCAGACATGCACGCACCCCCACCCATCTCTATCCACACACACACACACATTCTCTCTTCTCTTTTTTTCTCTCTTGCTATGTCCACTCAGTGCTTCCACTCTGCTTCTTCCTGTCCAGAGGATTGTCAGCAGTGGTCACATTATGTCCCCCCTCTCTCTCTCTCTCTCTCTCTGTGATCAGTGGGGTTGCCTCCACAGTGCAGGCTCAACTCCAAGCCTGAAGTTCAATATCAACCCCCCACCCCCCCCCCACCCCCCCCCCCACCCCCACCCCCCGACTCCACAATGAAAGCAGGAAGGGCAGGGAGAGGGCGAATGAGCCACCCACGGGTTCATTCACCACAGAAAAAACCCTCATGTGATTTTTTTTTTTTTGCATGTGAGAAACTTTAAATCTGCAGTTTTAAAAAGAACTTTTACTTAACTACAGGTGTCGACAGGCTCAAATTTCTGTTTAAATGAAAACAAGCAATAGCTACCATGACGCACAGCATGTGGGTTATTAGCTGTGGTTTTCTGAGGCTTCAGGGACGGACCGTGATCATGTGGAATATTTACTCTGCAGATGTTTAAGGGCGAGCTTGCACAATCAATTTCCCTTCAATTCCCCAGCCATCTCGTCCCCCAAACCTGAAACCCCCCCCCCCCCCGTTTTTTTTTTCTGTTATACATGTGCATGCCTGTGAGAAACCATGGTGAGCTGGGTGTTTTCTTCTCTCTTATTACACACATCAATGTGTGTAATGTCCACTTAAATAACAGAGGAAGACAGAGAGCCAGAACACAGGAAGAAAAAAAAAAGGAGAAGTGGGAAAAACATGTTTTGGCCCTTTTCCCTCCTTTTTGTCTTTAAGTATCAGCTTGGGTTTTTTCCCCACCCCTTGTGAATCTGAGGAGTGTTTGGTGATTAGTATGCGGAAAGGAAGCCGATTTGCATAATTAAGTGCTACAGAGAAAAAGCAACAAAGTTTGTTAGTTTTACAACTATGAGTTTAATCGTTTACAAAGAGTTATTCCTGCTCAGAATACTTTAAAAGTTAAAAGATCATCGTTCAACACGTATCTTCCTCTTTTCATTTTAATTCTTTTTAGACACACATGTTTTTTTTTTTTTAAAGGCAGAGACAGATACCATTAAAGAGGTTAATAATCACACAAGTGGTAACAGTTAGTAACCTACACTTGGCACTGAAGAGTAGATTAATGTTGTACTACACTGTTAATTGTCACACTCATAGTATACAAAAAGGCACAGAAGGCAAGCAAAGGAGGCTCAAGTTAATACAGAGAACATCAGAGACTCCAGTTTATCAGGACATTGTGACATGATTACTTATGACACATGAAGGATAGTGATAGTTATCAAATTATTCTCCATAATAAGGCATAATGTTCTCATCTGAAAAGGTCATTTAATGTTATTTTCACGTACAAAATAGGATATAAAAATACATTATAAACTTGTTACAGATGTTACGAATGCATGTTTTCTCTTATATCAAGGCATCACTTGGCTTGTGTGTGTGTGCGTGTGTTTTTGTGTTTGTAAAACCGTACCACACCCTCGGAAAAAAAAACAAAACACATGCAGAGACATAAGGACGACTTCATCTCCAGCAGCACAATCACCCGAAAGAAACAATAAAACAAAGACATAAAATGTAACACTGTTTTACGGAGGCGTCCGAACCTCGCATAAACATTTCAGACGTAGCTTCGATACTGCGCTGCACTTCCAATGCAAATGAGCCACCTTTTATTATTTTTATTTATTCTCTTGGCACCGTAATTTGAATTGAGAAGAGCCGTGGATGTAAAGTCGTAAAAATGGAGATGATATAATACCAAGCTGGGCACAATGCCATGATGCCATAGTCAAAGATTTAGGTGTAACATTGTTCCATCGCTCTCAATAAATAAAGGCACTGTTGTTCAAGCTCGCTGAATACTGTAGTGTGGAGAAAAAAAAAAAAGGCATCGTTGTGTAAGTCCTCGAGAATTTGACAAAAGGAGTTCAACCTTCCCTCCCCTTTATGTGTGTATTCATACTGCACAGGCTTGGCATTCGTCCTGTATGTGTCGTCTCAGTATAAACACACGTTACCTATTAGGAAACACTCAGAGATACTTTGGCATTTTGGATTCCAGTTTGTTCTTTTTCCCCATCAGGCACCTGTCGCTTTATAATGAAAGAAGTTTTTTTTAAAAAGCTCCACGTTGGCATTTTATGTGTTACCAAGAGGAAATAAGAGACATTTTTGACGGTACGTGCTGTGCAGTATCTGACCTGTCAAATGCATATCTGGAACTGTCTTTTTAAAAGGAAAGCATGACAATACGTGAGCATTTGTAAATGAATTATAAATGTTATAATGCGAATAAGGTAAGAGAGGTGCCCGCTGAGGAAAAAAATGTATCAAAACATCAACATATCTCCGTCAGTTTAGTATTTATGGAGGGTTTCTGTGCTGGATAAGTACCACCATTATCAGTTTAGTTACCATGTTATTATTATTGCATCAAATGGACTGAAGGCATGGCAGCTCAGAGAGACAGTGTGGCACAGCCGGGGGTTATTTAGGAGCCCTTCACCAGTTTGTGGCCCATCCTCAGTAAAGTCTACTGCTTAGGGTTGTAATTTCGACTGGCTTTGGGCTATCGGAAGAAGGCACGTTTGGTAAAGTTTGGGTTAGGACTCGGTGATGGGCGGGGTCCTGAGGTTTATTCCCATGATCGCTGTCGTCTGGTTGGTTGGTTAAACAGAAGCAGCTGGGTTGCTCCCAATGTTCTGGTCTCTGGTTGGCTGAGCTTGGGGGAGTGGCAGGGCCGCGGGCCAATGAGCGCGCCAGCGGGCAGAGATGGGTGGGTCATCAGTGGACGGAAAGGTCAGAAGGTCAAGGGGTCATGGGTTAGTTGCCGTGGCAGCTAGAGTTAGACGGACAGAGACGGACAGACGTGGAAAGGAAACAAAAAGGGCACATAAAAGGGGGGACATAAAAAGAAAAAAAGATAGAAGAGAGATTAGTGTCAGCTAGTGGCGTCGGGATGACAACAAGGCAGATCTACTGCAGTCACACAGCAGGAGGCGCATTACAGAAGAGCTGCACAACACCTTCATGAGCTCCGCATAACCATTCGCGCAAACTTACATCAACCTCTGGGTGTTGACATAAGGAATGGCTGGTTAGCAATGCTCACATGTGCTCATGAATGCGTTAGCAGGGCTGAGGTTTAGGAGGCGGCCCTCCTGTCATGAGACTGCTGCTATAGTGATACTACTCATGCTAGCTGGGCTACGTCTAGCACAGACAGACAGTGAAACCATGGACAGAGAGGGAGACGGCATGGTTTCATGTGGGTGAGAGAGTGACCTTTATGTCCAAGGAAAAAAGTGCTCAGGCCTCAGAAAAACTTTACTCACAAGTGGAGCTCATGTTTAGCAGCAGGCATAAGATCTTGATGATTAACTGATTATTGATTATGGTTTGATCCATTTGCTATGAAGTATTAGAAGAGCGCCTAAAAACTACAGTAAGCAAAGAGGCACCGTAAGAGACAGCGATGAGAGGTTAAGAGATGGTGATTTTAGAGGGACTTAAGAAACAGTTTCACAATAGACAAGTCTATCTGCAAGAATTTAGAGGCTTTGGTTTTCCTTAGAGATGTTGTTTTTTTTCAATAGTCATCTTTATTGCCTTTTAGTGTTTTTTTGTCCATTGTGTACAACAAGAGCGCCACCGCTCACACACACATATATTGTAGCTAGCTAAGTCCATTTCTATTGCATAAAACAGTCACGAGGCCCGTGAATCGAGAAGGTCACCTCATCTTAAATACACAGAGCAAAACACTGCCTTCATTGCCACCTTCGCGGTGACTAAAACAGTAGTAGCTACACACTTTGAATAAAGTTTTACATGGAGACACTTCATCTATAAAAAGCATACCATAAAAACAAAAATAAAAATTTACAAACTAAAAAAAAACAAAAACAAACTACAAGTATTTCCAAGCGATCTTGTTCCATAAGCTTTATATAAGCACTTAAATCCTTACTTAAAATCCCTATATACAAATTTATTTTGCAGCTAAATACATGGTAACAGCACCACTCTGGCTAGGAAATAAATGAAAGATGTAAACAGCCCCAATGATAAAGTCCAGTGGGCGACCGATAAGACCACAAACAACAGTATTTCGTACAAAAGAGCTTGTAACACAGACTTCAGTAGTTATCACACGCTGTGTTTTAGTAGTAAAAACTAAAGATCGCCATGAATTGAAAGATCTTTAGAAGAAAGACAATCCGTTTAAGTGTCATGTAGTAAGTGGGCGTAACACAAGATTTCATCAGTAATAAAAAAATATCTGTGGAATCTAGTGGAATGAAGTTGGGTATAAATATGTTTCCCACAGTATTTGCAGGGTCAAAAGTAGTACTGAAGAGATAAACAACAACAACAAAAAAAAAAAATAAAAGTTTCTGAGAGAGGACTCCGAATCCAGAGTCACAAGGACCGAGTCACATGAATGGAACGATCCATTCTAATTGAGAGGTTCCCGGCCTGAGAGCCATCCAGTTTAAGTTAACAGGCGAGCACAGATAACCGCTGCAGCTGTCACCCCTAACATGGTTCCTCCCAATCCGCTCACTTATTTCACTTTCACTGCAACAAATACTGTTTCACATTGTGACCTTTTCGCCTGATACAGTTACTTCTTATTTAGGCATGCCGTATTACAGACACATGTAAACTGAAATTGGTCCATTGGTCTGCATGCACACACGCTAACACTCACACATACAGATACACATACACATAAAGTGGCTGGTGAGCTAACTAACCTCTGTCTGTGGTCACTACCCTTTGGTAAGGATGGATTCTCTTGTCGTGGCGTCGTACCTTAGTGGTCATGGCACCTGCTAACAGCCATTGGCATCGCCAAAACAGAACACAGAAGGTTACTCATCAGAAAGACATCAGACAGTCCACCCATGGCACCAACATCAGTGAAACCAGGAATTTACAAAGTGTTCAAGGCTGAGGGTGAAAATAAGTCAAACACATCTCGCTTCTAAGAGAGAATCTTTTGTTGTTTTGTGGTCTTCTGTTCTCTAAAGAAAATATTAAACCAAACCACTAATTTCTCATTAAGCTTCACTAGTAGATTCAACATCAGCTGTAAGCAAAGTCACTCTATATAGCTCTGTGATCAAAATAAGCTTTAACATAGGTTAAATCACAAACAGCAGCTCTAAAATATCTATGGGTTCACTAAAATAGGTTAAAAAATTACAAGCGGAAGCTGAACTATTAAAAAAAGTTAAATAGCTGTCACACCACAACACTAGTGTGCTAATACAAAGAGGAAATTAACAGGAATGGACACTTGACTACATAATGACTGTTGAGGAATCTGTCATCCTAAAGTATAAGCAAACTTTGCATGTTTGCTCTGTGGGATAAGTGTGTAGGAGGATGGGAGGGAGAGGAGGAGGAAAGGGAGAGGAGGAGGAAAGGGGAGGAGGGGTCTCTGCAAGCCAGTCCGTGTGTGTGCTAGGAAGGGTTGCTATCGCTTAGCCTTTGGTTGGGAAAGCCATACCTGCAAAAACACAGGGAGAAGGGACTGTTAGCCCAGCAATGAGCTTCTGCATGCATCTATATATGCTGTGGATGTATTACAAGAGCTGGATATGGTAGCCAATTTGTCCCTGTGGCAAACTGGGCCCTTTAATTAAGTTAAACTGAAAACTTTGTCGCTAAAATGCAGTGAATAAATAATTTATTCCTGCTTTTTATCTTTTAAAAGTGTTTAGAAACACAGTTATCATGATTTATCGTAGTTAACTGACTTGAAATGCATCAAGATTGGTACAATTGCTGTATTGTAACTGTATGGTGATAGTGTCCAGTGGCGATTATAGAATCTTTTTAGCCCTTGGACAAAATTTCACAACAGGGCCCCTCCAACTAAATAATCTGATACAACACCAACAGCAGTCCTGTAAAGCAAACAGGTAACACATTCATCTAATTTTTATTTTTGCAACAGCACCAAGCTGACTGATTATGATGTTTTAATACTGTAACTATTAGCTTCTACGTTCATCTAGCCTGCAGGCTACATTAACAAGTAAATTGTAAACAGACTTCCCAACTCACATTCAACTGTCACGTCATGGCCAGCAGATCTGGACACACCAGGCTGCTCTGCTAGCTACGATAACAAATGGCAAACATCAAAGTAAACAAAACAAATTATTTGATGCTTGAGGAAGTTATGTTATTTAAGTGTCCGTTAACCAGCGTTAAAGCTAAACTAGCAATTAGCATTATATCCTGAGGGACACTTTCGTTGAGTTGTTAGTAGGGTTGTTTAAACAGATTCATGCGTGCCACAGTAGAAGGGGAGTGAGTGGAGTCAGGAGAGGCCCTGTTAGGGAGGTCAGGTCTCTCCTACTGTCATCATAAAGGATGCACATTTCCATTGCTGTAGTTTAAAGTTCGTCAGCCCTGGGGCCGGGAGCCCCAAGCAGCACCTCTGACAGCACTGCACGGTGAGCTACACTGTGATAATCTTATCTTTAAATTAAATGTAGTAAAATAATAATGTGCACTTTTATATGACTCTGCTAACCACAAACCTATAGATGTAGGTTTGGTGTTGCCGGATACTAGTGCAGAACTTTGCTGTGGCCCTGTTCAGTATTTCAGTGTGAAATTTTGGGGGTAAATGGGAAGGGCAAGGAAAAGAAACCCTTACGGAAGGATTTTCTTTTCTAATGTTTGGTAAGAAACTTTTATTGGAGTCCAGTATCCAGTTCTCATAATACATCCATTGACTACGCATGACAGTGCAGGACTTTCCATTTTTATATACCTAATACTCCAGTTGAGTCAATCGGGTATTCCAATATGGAGGGCGTGAGTGTGTAGGGATACTCATAGGGCGTGTAGATGATTCCAGATTCGGGCCCTTGCTGCACCAGCGCCGGATGTGGATTGGCTCCCGGCACGAGAGTGGAGCTCTGGATCTGACGGATCAGAGGCATGAGTGTAGGTGTGGTGACAGGGGCGGGGTTGCGCAGGGTGGGGGGCAGGACGGGCGTCGGGCCTGTGATGATCCGAGGCGCCTGAGGGGTCGCTAGAGGAAAGGCAGCGGTGGCTGTAAAGCACACAAACATACAATAATGAAAAATTTGAGCACACACCCACATGTGAGCGCACACAAAGTGCACATACAATAGACAGAGAAGAAGAAGGGAGAACAAACAGTCTATTTAAAAGGAGAAACAGAGGCATTGTTCATATATACAGTGGACTCCTGTACCAAGACCCTTCCTTTGTCACCCACCAACCCTCCTCCACATGTATCTATGATGTCATCCTTACGCGTCTTGACATTGGCGTCTCTGTAGGTCCCATTGAGAATGGCCAGCTCCATCAGCTGCATTTTCTTCAGGTTGTCCTCCCCCTCAGCCTACACCAACACATCCAAGCAGAGCAGCACAATCAGCTTCCTTAGCCATGACTGTCACTGACCAGTTCACAAGCAAATGAATGAACTTTTGTCAGATTCCCTTCAAGAAGTCAGCAAATCTTACAGTATGCTGAAACTAATTAGCAAAATGAATTAAAATGTTTTCTAAAGGGAAAAACGTCAGGGATCTTAAACACTGCCTGTGACGAAGCCGAGCAGACCTTGAACATAGCCGCCCCACCACACAAGACGTATTCAGTGTCAGCGACGCTAGCTTCTTAGCTCTAGTTACAGCGTGGTGAAAAGCTTGACTGATTTACATTTCGAGAGGAAGGTCAGCTGGGTTAAACTAACACATATCACTGACGTTATCCTGCACACAAACACACATACATGCACAACCATAGATTAACAGGTGTTTTAGCTCCTGACTGCCTTCACACACTCCTCACATACTTTAAAGCTGAGGGCTGGCGTGTACCGTGCTGTGAACTGAACGGGAAGTGACGGCTGATTGCTGCAATAGACCCCCCCCCCCTCCCGCTGGGCTTTTCAATCTGTTTCTATTGTTGCAAATGATGCAGAGATGAAAAAGGAAGGGCTTTGTGATTTCGAAATATGTGCCTTTGTGGTTATGTGTCAAACACGGGGTAATTTAGAGTATGGGTGTGTGTGTCCCTGTGTCTATATGCCCGTGTGTGCGCAATGTTCCAGTGTGATCACTGTGTACGTTTATGTGAGTCTGTAGGGGGGCAGTAGGTGGGCTGGGGAATGTGAGAAATGTTGAGGAGTGCAATCAAAATGTTCTCTTGTGTGGACAAAAAAAAAAAAGAAAAAACATGGAGAAAAAGGAATACTGTAGCCAGTAGTTGGGAATGAAGTGAGTTGTGAACGAGTGAAAGCAGTGATGGAGTGGGGAGAACGAGTGAACAGACTCTCCATTCATTCCCTCAGCCTTTCAAACAACCCGGGGTTTCCATGGAAACCCCTTTATGCGTGTTCCCTAATTACCCTAACCCTTTACACATACTCTCTCATACACACAGAGACACACACAAAAAAAGGCACAAACACACACATATACACACACACTTTTGGTCTGACAATCCCCCTTCCCCCTTCCATGCATACCAACACAGCGAACTCTGATCCAGTCACACAGTTTTCCCCTCGGTTCTGTACGTAAAACGCTATACTGATACTCACAGCGGGCACGAGAAGTTTCTTGACCTCGTTGATGGCCCGCTGGAGTTTGATCTTGGCGCGGTTGTGTGTGTCCTCCACTGTGATCAGGACGTGGAGGTCCTCGCTGAGGTGCTCCCAGTTGGGCTTCCCTCGGTTCATCTCCTCCTGAAACACACAAACAGTTTAAGAAAAAAAAAGAAAAAAAAAGCTCTTCTTTGAATGCGCCACACACAACCTCGGTCCTTTTGCTACGAAGAGGGAACAGGATTTTCACTTTTCTTTCTTCTTTGGCTCTGGTTCTGGTTGGCCCTCAAACTACACACAAGGCTCAAGGTTGTCTAATGCAACTCGGGAGGCGTATCAAACTCGTGGAACAACGTGCCGTTCTTCAGTGGTTACACAAGATTGGTGTTGCATTGAACTGAACTGAAGGTTTTGCACTCTCGAGTTTTTGTGTAACATCTCCCTAAATCTCTTTTGTCTTTAACACCTCCTTTCTTCCCTTCTCCCTGCTCTGTCACTTCGTTAAAACTGATAGTGAAATGACTAATAAATCAACGCTTATGAAGTCGTTGTCAACTAAAACACCAACGACTTGCATTTGTCGGTTTCACACATGTTTTGGACGCATCTGTGTTCCAAATAGCTCCATTATCTGCTTTTGTGTGTTTCAGATAATTCATAGTTTTCATGTGACACATCATTATACAAGGGCCCACCTGGAGGCCACACACAAAGCTTTCTTACACTGCCCGAGTTATTTTGTTTACCAGCTTTGTTTTGCCTAAATGCCCGATAGCCGGTTTTTCGGATGCACTAATGAGCTACTCGGTTTTTTCGCAACTGATAGGGAAGAGCAGAGTGCAGCTATGCAAACCAATTGATTCGGCCATGTTCACAGCAACTCTGTCAATGGTGGGTCATTAAAACCGACATCAGACATAGATTTTGATTAAAAAACGTCATGTAACCTTTTCAAAATATTACTGCCTTATTTTTAATGCCCCAGAACAATGACTCTCAATCTAACAACAACCAAGGAATCCATGTTAGATGACATGCTTCCCTTAACTAGTCCTTGCTATTGCTTTGACAAGGAACAAGTCCTTTTCCTGTCTCATCCCCCAAATGTCATAAATGTTGGCTCAGATTGAATAAACTGTACGTAAAACTGCTGTTCTTCCAAGAGAAGGTATAACCCACAACACATATGTAAACACTTCAAATGCTGAGCTCTGGCACAGACTTCACAGCTTTTAGTGAAATGCTGTGACAGATGCAGTATATGGATAGCAGGTACCCAAAACTTGCAGTTTGTTTATACATCTTTTATTTTTTGGGAAGATCATCTAAATATTTATGGCTTACAACAGATGGAAAAACCAACAGGCTTGTGTTGGAGTTTAATGGAGTGTGTCCAGTATGTTGGAACAGGCGCCAGTCATGTAACTGAAAACGGTGAATTACAATTTCCTATCATGTAATTCAAGCAATTTGAAGAAAGTCTGTTTGGGAATAAGCTTGTTATCGTCAGCCTCACATGGACACCTGGGTTGGCAAAATCTGTTGGGTGATTCGGTCAGCCATACTAGTAAAAACATTACATTAAAACGTTATTTATTAAAAGAAAATACCAGAACTCTGACACTCCAAAGTTTTCCCTTTCTTTAGTGATGTAAATAAGTACATTCTGGAGATTGCCTCCTGAAAGCTGAACGCTGACCCCATTCTTCTAAAAATCTGCCAGACAAAGCAAGACATAGATCTTGGTAAATAACTTTCACATTTAATAAGTGATCCATTTAGAAAATGGATGATGAGCAGCATGAGATTTCATAAGACAAGGTGCAATTTCACTTCAACTCCACATGTAAGTCTATACTCACTCTGTGTGGATTAGAAATTAAGAGATTACAGTGGAGAGCCACAAACACAGCAGGTTCCTTCTCCTGTGTTGTAAGTCTCTTTGCTGAACTTCCAACTATTTTTCAGACTTTGTAAATCCACCTATTGGACCAAATTAGATCCTTTGATGGACTGCTTCTGGGCCCCGGGCTGCATGTTTGATACCCTTGGTCTAGACTAAAATATCTGAGCAAAGGTTTCAGATTTTTCTTAGGCATTCATGGTTCACCAGAGATCTTTTCCACTCATGTCTGACAGGAACATTCTTGGTTTTCAACTAAATAAAACAACATGTGAATGGGACTGCTGTGGAAATTCACGTCCGCCCCCAGCATCAACCGCTGCAGCTTTGCCTACAACTTTTCCTCCAGCAACTCTGTCAGTACAAATTTCCCTTTTTCAAATGCTTTGGTTTGCCATTGTTGTTGTTGATGTTAGCCTTAGCTTCGAGCACAGCGGTGCATAGAGGAGCTGCACATTGTTTGCGGCAACTTGAATAAACAAGCAGACACGACACTCGCAGTGTAGTGCAAGGGGAGGGAAACAAGCGATCTGGGTCGAGCCTAGAATAACAAAATCCGCCGAGTAACAAACCAAACAACAAACGTTTGACAAAATGGCAAATTCGCGGCTTATGGGAGGAAACATTTCTTGACTATGCACAGTTTAGTTGCCAGGCTTGCTTCTTTCCTTTCAGTCTTCATGCCAAGATAAGTGAACCCTCTACAGTTTCAAATTTGTTATACAGAAATGAAAGTGATAGCAATCTCATCATCTAACTCCGAGGAAAGAATGAGCAAGCTTGTCCTTCAGAGCTAATCCTCTGAGTGAAGCTTCGCACAACTTCTAACGCGACAGCAGAATCGTAATTTTGTTTTTCAGAATTGACTGCCAGATAATACAAATTATAAATAGACTATTTTCCCAGTGAAAATTAACTGCGAGGTGCAGCTACAGTTAAAACAGAAATTCCGAGATCTCAGTGTGGCATTCCGGCAGATTGTGTCCTCTGTGGCTGTTTTGTCAAGTGAGATGTATCATTTTTGAAGAGCACTAAAAGTCAACATCTTTCTCCCTTCTCCCCCAGTTGCCTCCCACTGTGTCTCTGTTTTCCTTCCCTCTCTGTCTCTGTGTGTTTCTGTATGTGTGAGTCTCTGACTGAGGGGCGTGCAGGGTAGGGAATGTTCTGGAGATAGAGATAGAGAGAGAGTGAGAGGGGAGGGGGGTGGAATGCTGGACTTGCTCCACCTGCCGTTTGGAAAGCTTGAGCCGACTCCGTCCAACAGCAGACACCAGGGGAGAGGAAGGGAGGACAGATGGACCGAACACCAGGACAGGAAAGAAAAACGGAGCAGCAAAACTCAGTTTGAGAGAAGGAATAGACAGACAGACAGACAGACAGATAGATAGATAGATAGATAGATAGATAGATAGATAGATAGATAGATAGATAGATAGATAGATAGATAGAATGACCTTTTTGCTCCCACTTAATCTGTCTCTCAGTTTTTGAGCCAACTCATCTCAACTCACTGCCTTTTCCAATTAGCTATAAAATTATATATAACCTACATTTTATTTATCTATCCGCCCTTCTTTCTGTCTTTCAGCTCTTTGACCCATCATGGGATGCATGGTCTGCTTCTGCGTGCACGTCGGCTCATTAGGATGACAACTATCATGGTCTCGGAGAAACATTAAACTGTGTTTCTGGTTAGATGTGGCAGAGTGGTCAAAAAGTCATGCATAACTGTGCGTCAGTTTAACCATCTAACCCAGTAAGGCCCCGGGATTTGCAAAACTGTTACATCTAATTGCTCTCTGTCAGGGTTTTTCCTGCATAGGGGAAATTTGGGGTTTTTTAATTTGGAGTTTTACATGCAAATAAAATATGAAGTGAAGGAAAAAAGACTCATTGTTTCTCCTGTGCATGAACCACGTGTGCGTATATTGTTGTCTCTCTCTCTCTCTCTCTCTCCCCCCCCCCCTCCCCCGACCTCAGAAGTCCCATTCTGGGCCTGGAAAAACCCGTCTCTCTTCGTCCACTTCAGCCTCGCTCTCTATATCTATCACACGTCCCCGATGTCCTGAACATAGAAGCTAATCGTGCATGCTGCTGAACATGGATAAAATTAAGCTACTAGTTAAAGGTTAGACACTAAGATCGTCTAAACCACAAAATAACATCTTTTTTTTTAAATTACACTTACTAATATAAACATTTTTCATTTAGAATTTTATAGACCCACATGGAAAAGATATATATAAATTTTATAAAGTTTGTATCTGTCTTGTGTGAAACTTGTATGAAAAGCATACAACAGTGAAAACAGATATAAGATCCCTAGAAAAATTATATAAATGAACCTTGTATGTTTTGGATACTTACTAAAACAATATATGAGCCTTATATGATTCACTATATGAAGTAGGCCACATCTGATGCAAGTTTTTTCTATTTATTTTCCATATGCTTGATGATTCGCTCAGCTTATATATCATATAGATTTCTACAATTTTAAGCCATGTTTCAGTGTGTGGTGGGTTAAAACACTGTTTCTCCAAATCACAGGTACTGTTAACAAGTTACAAAGCAAGTCTTAGCAGTTTTTAAATCTCTGGAGGAGCGTAAAGGCTTTTCAGAGTCATCTCATTGTTGAGCTGTAAAGCATCTAAAACTAAGATCTATAGGAAACACACCAAAAATGAAGCTTTGACAGTAATGTCTTGCCTCAGCCAGAGTTTCTCCAAGTCGACTTTCAAGCTAAAAAGAATGTAAACCTGCCATGAAACACTATTACACTTTGATTTGATTTCTTCCAGAGTTACATGAAGAGAATACTATCACTGCCACAGCTAAAAGCTTAGATTGGCTGCAGACTGAAAAGAGAGGAAAACAGCCAGCTTTGCAATGCCCCGAGGCAACAAAATCCACCTACCTGGGCCCCACTTGTTAAAAGGTTATATCATTTTCTTTAATATGTAAAAAAAAACATAGTGAACAATGGATCTGAGGTGGAAAGATTGGAGGTGCAATCATTCTAAACCAGTTCCCTTCATCAATAGTCTTTCAAATTCATATTTCCCAAAATGTATTTGCTCACTCCCACCTCCATGCTGTCAGATTCTAGTAGAGTAGCTTTGCCTGATTCACCATGCAAAATAATCCTTCTTATACTAACTATTTATGTAGACCCTTCAGGTCATCTTCTGCATTAACTCTTCTCCCTTCAAGGCTATGCTCCTTTTAGCTAGCCTTCTTCTCATTGGCTGCCCCTGAGAAACCGAAGGTTTGATCAGCAGGTGGTTGGAGCTTCAAAGGTCGCAACCAGAGTTAGAATTTGACAGATAAAAGAAGAGAAACCAACCAAGCAGTTGCATTTTTGGTGCAATGGTATAACCTATTAAAATTAACCCCATCATTGAACCTGTGGCCTGCATAGAGATGACTGAAAATGGAGAAAAGTACAGCAGACTCACTTTTAAAAAAGATAACGTGAAGATGTATGAAAACAGTCCTAAATGTGATGATAAAACACACGTATCTTCAGCGTTACTTGGTGCGTTTACCTTCTTCTTGTCTCTCATGGAGCCCTTTCCTCGCACCATAATCTTGCAGCCGGTTTCCGCCTCCAGTTGCTTGGCCGTCAGTCCACGTGGGCCCAAGATCCTCCCAACAAAGTTGAACTGCGCAAAAGAGCGAAACACACAGATATAAACAGAGCTGAAGGAAGAAATGATTTGCTGCGCACTCCAAGCCAAAACTGTGTTTTTTACTATGTGCCAGTATTTGTACGAGCGAGTGTGCCTTTGTGGTTTGTGCATCTGCGATGTGTTTGTGTTACTAAGAGAGACAAAAATAGCTCATTATATGGGTGCTGGCTGGTGCTCGTGGCATGACAGGATAGCGACGTTCTCTTAACCTTATCTGTCACTAAGACTGAGTGATTAACTGGACAGCTGCCCCCCTGTGTGTGTTTGTGTGTGTGCGTGTCTTTTTTTTTTCTGCCACTATTCCCTATTGCTCTGTCTTTATCCGCTTGTCTGATAACAGCTGTCCAGCTTCTTCCACCTTTTCTTCCCCCCAGTTTAACCAGAAGTTAACTTGAGTAATGGCTGCAACATATTCCAACCTCTAAGGTCACCCTCGACTTTCCCCTGCACTCACACAAATCCAGGTTTGTGTGCACACTCCTCTCTAAATTTAACCCTGATCTCAACCATTTTCCAATGTAGTCCTGCATGTGTCCTGTTAGTCTCTTGTCATGTGAGCGAGGACAGCCTGTCATTGTATTTGGTGATTGGCGAGCTGATGCGTGGAGAAAATCATGTGAGTCGTTCAATCTGGATCAGCATAACTCATATTGAAGTGCTTAGCTGTACTTGGCATGAGCAGGGATGTGCTGGATGGTAAAGTCTCTTCGCTGCAGTGCACTTGTCTTTATATTTGGTGGAAAATCTTAATCCACTGTTTTGAGCTCCTGTAAATATTTATGGTATAAACCTAAAGGTGAAAACAGCGTCACAGTGGGGAGATTTACATCACAATATTGGCTTTTGGAGTAAACAAACCGAGATATTCCTGCAAATTATTCATTTATATGCCATTGGACCCATTGGCTATGGTTCGTTATTGATCTATTTTAAGTTCAGATTACATCACTGGGTGTAGACAAAGATGATCTCAGAATGAAATCAGCTTTTAGATGAAATCTAAGTCAAAATGTCCCTGTGATCAGGAGCCACGCTGATTTTCCGGCAGCCTTTCTGCAACTAAGAAGAGATAAAGCGACAACAGTGAAAAGTAAACAGAAAGGTCAAAGGTCACTGATTTGCCCACTCACGTCTGGGTACTCTTTGACAGGCACGTAGAGCTTCTCCTGCAGCTGAGCCACGGGACCGACAGCTTCGGGAAGCTCCTCCATGTCCCGCCCGTTGAACATGCCGCCGTTCAGCGTGTCGTTGTACATGTCTTTGCGTACCCTGCCAATTTCTTTGGGGAGGGGGGAGAGAAAGGAGGAGTTAAGTTGTGTAAAGTGAACTGAAGACAACTATGAAAGTCTGTCCATGGAGGAGGGGGACAGCAAGTTTCACATTTCTTTCTTCTCTTCTGTCCGTTTCTTAGGACGATGACTCACCGTCGCCAGAATTAAAGGAAGCTCTGAGAGACAAACAGGCAGGGAGACGGTCACAAGCATTCTGCACCACAATGTAAAATCTGAATGCTTTGCAATAAGGTGTCCTCCATTTCTGACAGCCTCCTGTCTATTTCTTTCTGTGTGACACACACACACACAGACACACAACTATAGATCAGATCGCTGTGTAAATAATGTGAGTGAAAAACAGAAGTTACTGGGGGTCTTAGTGACCTACCAGCCAATGAGGGTCCTGTGCAGGGCAGTCGTTCAGCAGCAAATATGGAAAAGGTATCTTATGAAGCAATATGAGTAAGTATTAGTATTAATACTAGTATTAGCAAGCATTTTAATCTGTAATCGCTTTTTTCACTTATCAGCATTTTTTTGTGTACGAATATCTTGTTTTGTCCAAATATCAGCCCAGAGAGACACTTGGATAAGTTACAATCAATGAATTTGGCTTTAAAATGAACTTTAAAAATAGATCCCGAATGATTTCCTGAAACGTTTCAGCTCGACGAAACATCAGAAAAGACTATAAAACATATTAGCATACGTAGTCACTGAAACACCAGAACAGCTGACTTAAGTGTAAAAATGTATTTCTTAAAAGGTCAAATCTGTGGCTCGGGTTTACTACAGAAGCACCGTTATAAATCAGACTATGTTTGTCTGCCTGTGTGTTTGTTTAGTGCTGTCTCGATGACCAGTGCTAGCCTCTGATGCCTTTGTAATGACACACTAGCACAATAATAACTGGTACTGGAGCAGACAAACACATATGTGACACATACACACAGACCCCTGGTTTGAACTCACACACTGACAAACACACTTACACACACACACACACACACACACACACACACACACACACGGCAGAATAACTGCCTTGAGGCGCAAATATCATCTGACCTAAGCACGCTGACAGGCACGTCTCCCTGCTCTGAGAGTGATAAGTCTGACCGTAATAACTACAGTAGGACGCTATAATTACAGCCACTGCCGCAGTGACACCGATGATCCCCTAATGACCAATTCTAACCTATTGGACGCCAGAAGTGACTATTAAAGCAAGCACACAAACAAATCTGTGCAGACAAACACGGCTTTTGTCACACTTAAAAGTTAAAAGTAGCTCGAGGAAAATGAGAAGTGAAAGAAGAACAAGAAAGTCCAAGAAGAAAAAAGACAAAGCAGGGAGCTGCAGCAGGCCTTATCTTAACACTTCAGCCTGTCATAGGACTTTATATATAGACTGGGCAAGAGTGCAGCCTTGGAGGAGTCATGTAGCCTGACAATGCCTTGCATAAACTTTTTTTTTCTGATATAGAGGCCTTACGTCTGAGCAGCTTGCCCACATAAGTCAAGCAGAAGACACAGGCAGCCTCAAAAATGGGAATGGCACAATGTCTTTCATGCTAACCATGGGTGTCACATTATCGCCACTGAGGGATGAATACGCTCAGCTGTCAGTCCTTAACACGAACACAACCAGAGATGTTAACTCGACCTCTTTACCGAGCTGTAGAGGTCGTCTGATATGAGAACAACCTTGCTGCGTCATGAGACTTGTCACAGAGCGCAAAGTCGGGACCTCTGTGATCCTGATGTGCAGCAACCGCAGCAAAGACAGGCCTTGATAGCTGGTAGCAACTAGAGACATTTGAGCTGTGTCTCTTTGCGATTCCTCTCTTTTATCTTGCATATCAACAAGTACAACTAATCAGGTGCATTGATCATCTGTGCAGAAAGCATGACTTCAGGGTGTGTAAGCAGCCAGATACAGATATCAAATATTTTGCACAGTGACAGAGTCTCGTTCCTGCTCAGGGATGGGCTCAAGCATTCACACAAGCCTGCGCATTAGGTCACTGGGAAAGACTAACAACTGTCTGTTTGTTCCCATCACCAACTGCCCCTCTGTGAATGTGTGTGTGTGTGTGAGAGAGAGAGAGAGAAAGAGAGAGAAAGGGAGAGAGAGAGAGCTTTGCTTCTCTCAACAAATTAAAATGTGACTTCATGCAACAAACACATCCCCTACATCCACAGTTTGAAGCCAAGAATGTGGGTTTACACTCACAGCTCGGCAAATGTTTTGATATCCAAACAGTCTTATTGTACTGTGAGCAGGATAATTTACCACTGTGTGATGCGGGTAACACTGCTGTTACGTTTCTGAGGAGCCACTGAGGAATTCCTTCAGTTAATGACTAATTCAATAAAGTCAGTCGATAACGGCCACGTTTTATGAACACTGACCACTAAACTGGACGAGAGACAGAGAGAGAAGATGGCCTCATCTCCCCCTGTAGTGTGACAAGTGGCTACAGAGTTCAAAGCTTCAAACACATGCGGGGGTTACCTTCATCCAGCAGCCGCTCCAGATGCGTGAAGATGCCGCTGAAGTTGGGCAGGGAACTCATCACCTTCCGATCGTTCATCAGCTGCATTAGATAGTCCGGGTTGGACTTGGGTCTCTCCTTCACCTCTGTCTCCCCAACCATGGCTTTTGATTAAGCAATAAAGTGACCTAGCGAGCAGGGAAAACTTGATGAAGGGTTTCTTTTCTTTTTTTCTTATTTATTATTTTTTTGGGGGGGGAGAAACACACGCCCCGAAAAGCGATGCGAGGATCCCAGAGGACTCCGCCGAGCGCGACCCGCTGACCGCTTCTCCACCTACTGAGAAAATTCAACTCTCAACTCCTGTAAAATCGACTGTCCCTCGGTTAATGTCTCGTATGCGAGCCCTGTCTTCTTCCACACGGTTCCCCCCTCTGCCCGACTCTCCAGAGTTTGAAAAAGTTCCTGTACGGGGAGAGAGTTCAGCTCGGTTTGACACTTTGCCCGACTCCGCGCACTTCTCCGGCGGTTACAAGTTTACCATCAACTAGTCTGATCCGCCGCGGCTCCTCTGCTTATGTCCGCCGGTGTGTGGGTATTCTGCAGCGGGGATCGGCTCACTATCATATGATTACAGTACGGCAGCGAGACGAGTGGGCTATCGGGAGCGTGCTGCGCGAAGCCGATATCTGTGGATGGGCGGAGGAGGAGGAGGAGGCTCGTGCCCGTCCCCTCGGCAGCAGCAGCAGCCTGAGAAGCAGCACCCCTCTTTCTCCCTGACCCCCGCACACACACACACACACACACACGCACACCCACACACACACACACACACACACACACACACTGAATAACAATAAAACAGCTCAGCATAGGTATGCACACCTGTTCTACAACAGTTACTGTCCATCACTCGAATCATGAAGGGTGTGCGCCCTTTTCCTTCGTTATGTAATGGGTAGCACGGCTTATATTTTGTCAGGGGTAGCAGGTGTTCAGAACTGAACGGTAGACCAGTACAAACACAGTATACCTCCCAGTCTCACTAAACACAGGCACCAACACCTCCTCAAACTGGTTATGCTGACAAACATTTTCAGGAAAAGGCATTTATGGAAATATTATATTTTTGATGGTACACAACAATAATCAATCACAATAACTAATGACAAAATAAAAATAAATAAAAAGTAAAACTGCCAAATAATAGCCAGTAAAAATACTAGTAAAAGTTGTGCATGATTTAATGTAATACTTAAAATCAAAACTTCAAAGATAGGTATTCTGAAAAACGACCTTTGTGACTGACAGATGATCAGACATGACATTACTATGACTGAAGCAACTGAAAACAGCAGTATTCATCCTATACAGCAAGGTATCTGAGTCCCAGCCTCTAAGATAAGCTTAAGGGGACATGAGGTGATTAATGGGATACGAACTGCAAAAATCTAAGCTTTTATCAACACTTTTATTCCTACATTTGATCCTTTAATCCAAGACGTTTAAAGGGAAACAGCTCCCAAATGTCTGAAACATTGCTTTCATAAGAAGTCGCAAGCCATACATGTTGGAAATCACTGGTTTACTCTGAGCTGTGTATTCTATACATGTATATAAAAATAACCTTGAAGTGGGCTGTAGCTGTCAAATAAAAAAAGTGTTTCATATGCAGGTGTTAAATCAGTATAAATCAGTAATATAAGCACCTCACAGCTGTGCAGTACAGTACTTGAATAAATGAACGAAGACCTTTCCAACAGTGCTGATTGCATTTATTAATGATTGATATGTTGATTGCTTTTAATGTCAGGAAATGGTCACTTGATCCAGCCACCTATAGAGAGAAAAGCAGCAAAGATTTCCTATTTGAAAGGAGATTTTGGCCAATAGATTCAAAATTGACAGCTGATTTTCTCTTTTCAGATCACAGTTTTACACAGATTATATTTATCAGTTAAGAATACACATAAGATCTAAATTTAACATTGAGGTGCCTCTTAATTAGTGTATGTATATATTCTAATTGCTTTTTGTTGGTAGTACTGTACTCATCCTCCAGTGGAAATCTCTCCTCTCCTCTCCTCTCTTCTCCTCTCCTCTCCGTTTCACACCCTTCGCTTTGAAGACTTTTGTCACTGAAATAATAAGATGGTGTGAGTGCTGCATTTGTCCTTTGTGGGTGGTTACGGCTGCTGCTGCTGCTCCAGCAGGAGAAACGTTACTGCTGAAGAAACAGATAGGTGCTAGGGTCTAAACTTAACTTGTTGTAAATCGCACGCATGTTCGCGTCCACTCACACACACACACAAACACACAGTGGCGACACAGTTTGTGTGCCCATGCATGCCTCAGCTTAAGCCTTTTGTCAGGCGGTGCTGGCCTCCCACCTGGTTTCTCTCCTCTCTCCAGTGTTATACACACAGTGTGTTTTTTCCTTGTAAGACCAAACTTATGATTGAGGCCGTGTGTGTACGTGTTTGTGTGTGTCCGAGCAGCAGGAATTGTAACGGTGCAGCAGTGCTGGTAATGGCTGGTCAGCTGGTATGGCGAGTATTCAGGGCGGGGGCAGTGCATTGTCCTCTCATAGCTCTAACAATGCCCCTCTGAGCAGGCCACACATCTACCAGTCACGGGCCTCTCGCTCTCTCTCTCTCTCTCTCTGACTTTCTCTCTCTGCTTTTCTTTCTGTCTGCCATATTTATTCAGGCCCATAGTGAAGTGTAAAGTGAGATGTGATAGCAGCTAGCGTCCCTGACCATTGACAGAAGCGTCAAGGTCAATGGGCTAATATTAGAGCTCGTGTCACTCATTGCCTCTCTGCAACCACATCACACCTTGCATGTTCATTATCGCGTTAAATAATTAATAAACACCTCGAATCTTGCATGTATTCATAAGTGCCACTCCTTTATGAATAATTAATGTTCAGCATCAGTTGTTAATGCACTGCTTTTTAAACAAGTGTCATATATGAGAGACTGGGGGCTTGGTTAGTTTATGGGAATCAATGTATTTTTTAAGTATTTACATGGCAAGAACTCCAACACTGCTGCATATTTTCTTATGTCTCACTGGGATTGAAGAATTTCAATCACCAATTAGAAATGACCATTTTTTCTTATTTTATTATTTTTTTTAAATAACTGATTCGATCTGTTTAGTGTGTCTCAGCTTTTACAGCAATAAGAGTTATTGTGTCATATCGTTGTATGCATGTTATATTTTACATTTTGAAAGAGCAGCTGCCTGGAATGAACTTTTTGAAAATGGTTTCTGATGTTTTACATGCAAACTATTTTATGAGGAAGGAAGCAAATAATAGGTTATTTACTTAACAATTTCAAAAAGTTGGTGTCATTTTTTTAAAACAGTTTTCTCTTTTCTAAGTCTAAATTATTTTTAAAGAAATTGTCAACAGATTAATTAAACGAAACTCAAGCGATATAGTTCCTCTTCACTCCACAATGAGAAGGCCACGCCTGCTGCATTATCACTGATGGAAAGACACCCTCTAGTGGGCTTCTAATGTAAATGAAATCATTCAGTTAAAGCTCTACATTACACCCAGTTTGCCACCGAAAAATATGAAATTTGGAATCCAAATAAAATAAATCGAAAGAGGCAGATTATGAAAGTTAGCTGTAATTATGAGAACAGCTGTGGCAGCGTGATTGTTCTGTTACAGATTACATTGTCACAGAACAATCACACTGTCACTGCTGGACTTAATTAATTAATTGGATCAACATGACGGTCAGCATGATTTGGTCACAGTTGGTTACCTGCAGTCACCAACAGAGAGCAGCAGAATACAGACGACGTATAGGATGCTCTTAGCAGATTAAAAGTTAAGAAGCTGCCTCTGTGGGAGGGAGTACTCACTGTCTGAAGACAATACTCAACCTTGTTTGCATGGTCACATATTTGATATTTCTGCAGGTGTATTACCATTAAAAGGAGAAGATGCTTTTTTTTAATGCAGTATGCAAACAAATATGAGTGTGCCATTAGAAACACGAACACAGGGGTGGAAACGAAGTATCTACATCTAGTCAGCACGGTTCTTTACTTCCAACATCTCCAATTTTGGCCAATATGTTTTATTTCTTGTCCATTTAATAATTTAGCCACCCAATTACTTTTCACTTTGCATTTTAACAGACAAAACATATCTATTTCTAATAAAGTATGTATTTTTTAATAGATTAAATCAAGAAATTAAAGAGCATAAAAATATCTCCACTACTAAAAACTGACAATGACAAGAATGATCCAATTATTCAGTAATACAACACCTATATGGAGTCATGTTCAGTTCAATTCATATAGGGCCAAATCACAACAATCACAATCACAACCAACACTTCAAACCTCTTTATAATGTTGGGTGAAGACCTACAATAAAGCTGTGTAATTATGACTTTTGAATGTAGTATTTTCACTTGCACCTGAGTACTTTCTCTGTGTTGCAATGCTATTTTTGGTTAGGTACTCAGCTAAATACTTGACACTATAGCTCTAGTGGAAATTAAGAACTTGCATTTAGATACCGAACTGAAATACTATTTTTTGACTACTTAGCTCCATTTTATACAGCCCCAACATTAAAATGTCAGTGATTACCTGATGGATAATAAATGCTTTTACGTGATACTTCAAGAAGTTACTTTAATTTCACATATTTAAAAAAGAAGAAGAAAGAAATTCAATAAAGTGGTGCCTTATTTTTCTTTCATACCACCCTGATCTTCACTTTCCCTTGTTTGTCTCTATCTCTGTCTTTCGTGTCTCGAATCCTGCAGCAGGACATCACCTGCTCACCTGGTCGAGGGATTCATGCTAATCTAAAGCCGATTAAGCTTCTTATCTACTCAGCGCTGGTTATGTGCTTTGGTCCAACAAAAATACAGCACAGAGTTGGCTTCTTTGCCGTTCCTGCTGACTCTTCACAGCACTCCCTCACATCTGCTCTAACAACACCACACTGGCTTTAATATCATGGCTCGTAATTCCTCATGGCTAAAGTTTTGAGAACATGTGGCTTTCGATTCAGATACACACGTTATTAGCGGATTTAGTTTCAACAGGATGGATAAAGAGTACCTTACAGGTTATTATTTACCAATATATCAACCAAAGAGATCAAAGGATTTTCCGACTTGCGCCCTCTGAAGTCAAACCTCATTTTAGAGTAGGTTTAAGTCACAAAAAGTTCATAAAACCAAAGAAAAGAACAACTGAGAGTAACATTTGTTGCATGTTTCTTGAGAATGCATCCCGTGCATAGCTCCTCCTCAAGCACACACACATACACATGTCCTTACATTGGACATGTGAAACGTCATCCCATGGCCATGTGAAAGCAGTAATACCTTAATAGGCCTTATCCTATTGGCTTAATAAGGAACCCAGTGGCACTCACAGCATGCCTCATGACTCAAGGTCGAGACAACACAACGCCATCATTGCACTGCTGTATGTCGTCTCTAATATCCTTTATTCGCGTATACAGTCAGCATAATCTCTCCTCTACACAGTCACACAAAGCCAAGAAAATTATTTGGAAAAAAGAAAAATAACTTTACATTGATTCAAATAAAAGATTCAACTTAATTACATTCTTTTAAAAAAGTAATTTTTCATCTTTTCTACGTCATATACAAAGTTATATACTGTACATACACATATGTCAATATACAGATACCGAATGCACTAGGGAAATATCAAAGAGGATCTGAGATTACAGTACAGGGGTCAGGAACCAAGATTTAGCTGCCAATTTCAGGCCACAGGTTTGGAGTCACCCCATGTTTCTGAACCTCCTGATTCCCATGCTCAGTCTTGATCCATGTGTTGCACTGTTCATGCATGACTGATTCATTTAATTGGAAATTATACTCCATCTCAGCTGCTTATCCAGTGAACTGGAGTATAAATGGAAGCAAGTCAGAGGGGTTAATTTGTCTGCTTTGACTATAAAGTAGCCTAGACGGGTTAGCAAAAATAAAACATTGCAAAACCTGAGTTAAATATCTTCAATCTGCACCATTGGGTTCCATGAGAGGGGGGGATTGCATAGCAACCACCATCCCCGCCAAACTACGTGACAGCAAAATAAAGGAGAAAATTACATGCTTTCAATACATATAACATTTACTTGATTTATAACTTTGCACTTTTTTTTTGGAGAGAAAAAATGCACAAAGTGTCAGAAAGCAGAACTGTAAACCTAATTAAAAACGTGCTGGTGCAAAAACAAACAAAAAAAAACAAAAACCATGCTGGTGGTTGTTTTACTGGGGAAAACCAAAACTAAAAACCCATCCAGCTGCTATTTATCAAAGTATGAATATGTAATATGATCTTTTCACGTCCATTTCTAATGAGTTCATAACCAAATATATGAGTAGGCCTACAAAATAAATGCTGGTAGAAAAATCTCACATGTCTTTGATTTTCTCCTCAGGTGGGAGTGGGGTCAGTTTGTTCAGGTGGCGCTAGCTCAGCTCACTGTTTCAACCGCTGGCTCACCCTCCTCCACCTTGCTGCCTTTGCCCATGGACTTCATTTTGTCCATGATGTCAGTGAACGTCTCCTTCACTGTCTTCTCCAGGAGCCAGCCCTCGCTCTCGCTCTCTGGATCCTCCGGATTAGCAAGGTTAGACAGGGAGCTGTGGACATACTGCATGCCCACAGTCACACCAGTCTGCAAGAAACAGGAACACAGATCTGATGAACTTAATGTGAAATGTAGCCATGCCACATGAAAGAAAACGTTTAAGAAGGGAATTTATTATACACTTGTGCTACAATAATTTGATTGAAATTCCAGTTTAATCAGAAAGATGGAAAAATGATATTATATGAAGGAAGACATTGCATTGACGTTAAACAAATGTTGTTTGCGGTTTAGAACATAATATTATCAAGACAATTAGCTAATTATCAGAGGATATCTAGACAAAAATCTGTATTCTCATCATTACTGGAAGTTTCAAATCAGAGCTAAGGAAAAGTATCACCATTGCTCAGCTCCAAATTAGTGGGCCTGTTCTACTCATCTCTAGTTCCATATTTTATTCTTGGACTATACTTAAGTAACATTGCTTGTTTCAGCTAAAAAAAAAAATTTTTTATCTTCTACTGGGTCTTGGTGCTGCATGATGCATGATTTTCTCTGATTGGCTGCCCTGCCCAAGCAGAAGATTGGAGTAATAGGCGGTGTTCACAGACTGCGCTGTTTGTGTGGGATGCCCACATTTGAATATCCCCTCTTTAAGACATCACACAAATCCAAAAGTATAAAAATGGAGCATTCAGTGCAGATGTGGGATGACCTCATTCTTATAATTCCGCTATGTTGTTGTCTTTAATTTGACAAACCAGGTATAATAGGTCCACTGTAATGCATCGGTTGTACGTAGTGAATTTTAGCACTCATGGATGCTAAAAATCTGCTGCAGCATAACAATTCTGATTACTTAAGCTGAAATGTAATTAATAATGCTCTTTCAGATAATTTAATAAATCCTTTAATTAAATTTTAAAGCAAAAATGGAAAATATCTGATGTTTTCCAGTGTAATAATATTAAATTCAGAACTTCAGGTTCACTAATAATTAAAAAAAATATCTTCACCTATTATTTTGAATATCTTCTAAATGCTTAGAAATGTTTGCATGGTTTTTATAAGTAGGACATGAAAAGATGATACAACTTCTTACAATAAATGTATCTGAGTCAGAAAGTGTGTAATATACTGTAAATATGTTGTGTTAAGGCAAATATTCAAGCAAGGAAAATGAAATTAGGAGCTTTTCTAAATTCTTGAAGTAATCTACAGCCTATAGGGCTAACATCTCATTAGGACAGTTAAGATCCAGTTACTGTAAATGGAGACATCAGATCAGGAGATCAGACTCCTGGAAATAAGTATTTCCTTGTCACCTCTTGCAGATTAACCCATGTGTGTCGTCACAGAGATGCTTGCGTAACTACTCTTGATTCCTCCGAGCGTGCATCTGATTAGCTGAAGCTGTGTTTTTACAACAAACAATTGTCTGCTGGATTTCTGGAGCAAAGATGATATCTGTATGGCTCTATTTGCTGTCTCCTCAAGGTGATGCAGGAACCCAAACAATTTATATCATCACTGTGGTCACTGGCTTCAAGGATTCACCTGTACATGTCTATTTGTTCTGCGTAATCATAAGCAGATAATTTGGCTTTACAAACAACAACAGATGTTGGCAGTGGAGGCCAAGGAGAAAGTTAAAGAGAGGAAAGAGGACACACATGGCT
Organism: Neolamprologus multifasciatus; assembly: GCF_963576455.1. NCBI lineage: Eukaryota > Metazoa > Chordata > Actinopteri > Cichliformes > Cichlidae > Neolamprologus > Neolamprologus multifasciatus. The sequence continues at coordinate 8,573,692 of NC_140446.1, read as the reverse complement.
GTTACAGGATTTAGATAGAAAGTAGCAGGTGAGAAACCGCAGGTGAGCTACATCGTGCCAAAGGTGGCACAGGGTAAATCGATAGTAGGGCAGGAGAAAATATATTTAGGCAAAGAGGATAGCGGTGTTTGGGAAGGAGATGCAGTAAGTGGGTATTACTGATAGCGTGGGCAGACTGTGGAAAGAAGGGAAGAAGCAGGAATGGAGGAAACTGATGGAAGAAATGCCAACTAGGTCAAGGCTTTGCATGTTTATTCACCTGACTTCCTACTAGCTGGACATTAAAGACTTTCTCTCAATTTCAGTCATTTAACTGAAAATGATCTGAGGAAAAAATGCAGAACAATTTAAAAATGATTAAAATCTAGTCGGATACAGGTACAATATTTGTGACTTAAGAAGGCTGTTGTTACTTTTATCTGCTGAGAAGGGAAGCTGCGCAGGAATGTTATAAGTTGGTGTCTATTGTTTTAGGCCCACTATGCAACTGGAGCAAATGTGATGAGGTAACTCGAGAATTTCAGTAAAAAATAAACTGAGAACGGATTTTCCTTGAAGAAAAAATCAACATATTTAGTTCCAATTGTTCTTCCAAAGTGACTCTTGCAAACTGAAATGTATTGCTAGGCCTGTTAGAGACTGTCTAACCTACTGCATGGAAGTGAATTGGACTGAAGTCATAGGTTAAGGACAGAAGGGGAGGTTAACCAGTTGCCAGACCAACCAATTTGTCTTTGTTGATATAAAAAAAAAAAAGGGAAGTACTGCTAGAAAACACTTAGACACATAAATATCTCTGATTTGTCAGATCAAATAGACTGAATTATCTGTATTATTTTTCTGAACATAACAATTTTCCAGACTATTTCTCATTTCAAATTAGGCTTTTCCCTGTTCAGAATTCTTGGGATGTTAAGCCCATTGGGAATATGGGAAAACATTGTCTGGTGTCCATTTTCCTATCAGTTGTTTCCATTGTAGGCTCCACCAACAGATTTCAAGGCTAGAGTAGTGCTCCAAAGAACTCTGTATTTCTGATTAAAATAACTAACACACCTGCCTAGCTTCAATTTAGCTATCAGCAAGGTTGTTGCTATTTCTAGATATTGATATGCCAAGACCAGCGGTTTGTATCTTCAAACAAGCCTTCCACCAGTGGACATGGAAATATATACTTTTCTGTAATAGGTGTGACAACATTTTCCAACTAAGAAGTGAACATTGTTTCAGTTAATATTTTTAAGTAAGTCTGTGGCACTGACCTCCAGCATAGTGACCAGTATCACCAGGGCTCCGATGGTGTTCATCATGCCACCATAGTAGGACAGCAGGGCATCGCGGCATCCCCGATTCCACACGTTGAGATCCTCTGTGTAGTGGTCATAACTGTAGTGGGCAGTGTTGTTGGTCATCTGTGCCTGAATGCAGGGTCTGGGGGAGCCTGGGTTACAGCAGCTGAAGGGCACTCCATCCATCAGATACTGGCCATCAACATTACTGCCAATGCGGCTAGGAAGAAGAGGAACAGTGAAGGGGAAGATTATGTTAAAGGCCAGGAATGGGTTGTTACTTGAATTAGCACACCTCTGTTAGAATCCCCTTTGTTCAGATTTAACTGGAATCCATACATTACTCCAGGTCAAAAGGTGTTGTATTATACTTTACAGTACAATCTTACCTTGACAATAAACAACATTAAATCAGCTATCCAACCTCCACAAAGCTAGCCTGAATTGGCATTCAGTCGTCAGCTAAAATGTTCCATCATACACTGCTGTTTCAAACTATCTCAAGGAGTACATATTAAGGTCTGAACAACTGCGAGAAGCAAGAAGGCAGGCACTCAAACACTGAAATTAGAATCACTGCTCAGTCTGCGTAGCTGATCTTGACTATGCTTGAGAGTAGTAGGTCAATGGAAAGGCAAGTGTAATTGGATCACAAAGAACTGGGGGGTGTCAGATATGTATCGGTTATTTCGAGAAATGTCACCACCTATTTGAGCTCTCCGAATTATGACCCAGACAACTTCTGGTCAAAAGCACAGAGACTTTATGATGTAGAATAATTCTGGAGTTACTGTTACTAAGAAAGTTGGCAGTGAATGTGATATCTTGCATGTATACGTACAACAAAAACCTGTAATGGCACCACAACAACACTGACCCCAAATGCTGCCCAATTAGAAAGCTCTAAAGCATAGCCGTTTCCTGTTTTCATGATAACGCTGTTGTGCTTAGTTTATGCTAATGTGAGCATCTCTGGCTACACTTTTTTTGACTGGCAGTGCTGTTACTGGAGTGCTGCCATGTCCTCTGCTGATTGGACAAGACAGTGGTTCATGAAGGACAAGACACTGTAATCCTGGAGATTAAACACTAATTATGTCCCAGCACACAAAATTGTTTACAAAAAGTTAAGTGGTGCTGGTTGGCCGAGACATAAACAGGCTAGTGCAAAGATTTCTCATAGGACTTGACTGTATCTTTTTCTGCAACCATTCACTAAAGTCTAGATCTTCACATATAAATGCCCCCAGATCTCTTCTCTGACCCCAAGAACACGTCTCTGCTATGAACTATATCAGTCACCGTTTCTGCTATGGTAATCCTCGGTGGATGAAAGTAAGTATTACGCCTGATCTGATCTACCTTCATTTCAAATCCACTTATACTGAACTCTAACTTTGCACAGATCACCCCACCTCAGCAGCTTGGTGCACTTAGGTTCAACGGCAATCCAAACACATTCATTTTACTTCCACATTATACATTAAATATCTCTGCAACTTTTAAAGCCAACAATAAAGGATTTAACTTGTTTTTAAAAATCTCTGTCACTTACTCTTTGACTTCCTTTGAGCTGAAGTCCAGGTAACGGTTGCTGACCCACTGAATCTCAAACCAATCTCTGTAGTTGTCATTTCCACAGCAACGAAACTCAATCTGCATCAAGTCCAGGGTCCTCTTCATGTAGCAGCGTCCCGGTGTGTCTGTGTCCTTGTAGTACCTCATGCCATTCCTCAACCCTTCAGCCAGGGTGAACTGCATAGGGATTCTCATCAAGAAACACAGCACGGCCGTGACAAGCAGCAGGGCATTGAATCCCACACAGAATACCAAGTAGTTCTTCAACATGGACTTCCACTTTGCAAACTTTTCGGGGTCCAGTGAGTCATAGCACACTTTGCCTCCAAAGGCGTTGATGCTGCAGGCTATTAGACCCATGAGAATAAGCAGATTGGGCAAAAAGTGGCTTTCATTGTTGTCCATAAGTTCAGAGCGTTTTCGCAGCTCGATCTTGAAGAACAGACCCATGCTGAGGACCAACACGCCGGCCAACACAGCAAACCAGTACATGAACCAGACTGTCTGAGCCAACTTTACTCGCTTTTTCAGATCAAACTTAACTGGCAACAAAGCCATTCTTCAATCTGTGATGTGTCCTTGCTTGTAAAAAACACTGCAGGAGTTCCAAGATTTCCACTTCGGTTTAGATAAAGTTCTTGAATATGCCAACCTGCAATTCCCTGTTTGTTTGTAATCAGTATGTCCTCTGGCTGGTCCGAAAGAACAGAAGAGTCAGCTCAGACTGTAATCCATCCTATGGCAAAAGAACCGCTATGAAGAACTCAGTAGAACAGCACTGGATCCTTATTTTAAAGGTTCTTCTGCACCATTGTGTCCTAAACTTCAGTGTTCAAAAGGGTTTATTTCTTCAAACCTTTACAGGAGAAGCTAATGTTGCGTTCTCTCAAAGAGGTTGAGGATGGCCGGGGATCCTCATGATTAAACTCAAAGTTGCAGTACGTCATGCTAAGCCCCTGTAAGCACCCTGATCCAATTTACAGAAGATGAGCCTGATCGTAAGCTGCTGCCAGGGGCCATAATTGGTTTGAGTGTTCATGTGGTCATGGTTGCCTTGATCAAACACATCAGGAGCAGCACAAGTTTCAGCAGATGGTTGACAAAGGTAATGGACATGACAGTAGGGCTAATGATAAAGCCTAATCATTCATAGGTATGGGGTCCACAAGCTCAACACAAACCAGATGTCTTCACAACGAATCAAAAACACTGAGTTAATAAAGCCCCACTATGACTGTACTTTGGAAGTAATTGCTTATAATTCAAGACCAAACTGTGACAAACTGGACAAATTAAAATGTTGCTTAAACATTATTAAACATGAAAATTCAGTGTTTGCAGCAAACTTTGTCTGGCAAGCTGATAAAAAATATTCTATTGCTTTCATTGATGTTCTTGTTGTCATTTGCAATCTTGGCAGTTAGAACCAACACAGTGTCTGGCACATACACGAGCCAGATACTTATGCTGATCAAAGCCAGGCCTTTCCCTGAACGGTCTATTCTTCTTTCTCCTTGTGGCTGGATGTGAGAGCTGCAATGTTGCTAAATGTTTACCAAATGCAATTGGAATACTGAACGCCCAATCTCCTTATGATCTTTTCACAATGTCTTTCATCAAACCTTTGTGCATGTTTAGCACTGTCTCACTAACAATATTTATGTTATAATCATAAATTTGCAGTTGTCATAGACATGAATGTCATGCTAACACCAGGTATTCAATGATTTATTTAAACTGTTGGCCAAATGAATATTTCACAGCACTTCTGGTTTATTCAGTAGTGTCTTATACTGCCTACGACCTGAGTGAACGACTATATTTTTAGGAAGCAGCTGCCAAAAGCTCTTTCTTCTCTACCTCATGCAGTAACCCTTGATAATGTGACACGTGTTTAGCAGAAAATACTCTTTATTGCGCCTTATTTCAAAGCTGGACTGTCCACTACATTTTATATTATCAGATATTTGCTGTGATTGTTTTAACTACATTTACTAAGCCATTTTATTTGCTTTATTAAATTTTAGGAGCCATTTAACTCTATATTGCCGATTTATTCTATTATCTTCCGTTTTTCCATAGCATTCTATTTTGTTTCTATTTTGATTGTTAAATGGCTTAGACTGCATTTTAAATAAAATAAAAACACAGAGATATTTTCTTTTCTTACTATTTTCCTCCTTTATTTTGTGTAACTTGCATTACCTTTGCGTGCAGGAATTTTAAAAGGCAGAGTCAGTATAAAAACAATGCCTGAACTATAACAGACTTAAAAATAAAAGACCTCAGACTTGGTGTCTTAATATTTTTGTGTAATAACAATTTACTTTCCGTTCCCTCTGCAAGAAAACCCATATAATCTCTCAAAAGATGCACATTTTACATTAACTGTAAACACTACTCCCATTTTTTTTCACAAATTTCAATGCAAAAATTGTTCAATATAAAAATGGTCAAATTAATTATACCTGAACTTTATGGTCATCAGAAAACACATTTTGAGAGCACATGAAAGCTCGAGTTTCTTCAGTGTTGGTCAAGTCTTACTGAAACTTTATCAGTAACTTAGCAAGAAGGGTATTTTCAACAGGGTGCTCTACTTTGTTCTTGGGTCAGTGACTAACACGTGTCCACAAACTTGTTTTTTAACTGCATATTACCTGTTCTTCAGTGCAGTATTTTTTTTCCTCTGCATGGGAATACCTATTGAGTTCTCTGAAATATGGCTGGTGAGGTTTTCAAAGACATCCAAAGTTGGATCAGACTTAACCAGTTTGATTTCCTGCATTGCCCAAGTAGTGAAAACATCCCTCGTGATATGGATTATGAAATTCCACAGCTAAACGCAGACCATAGATAATGATTGAGTATGTTTTGGCCCCTTTATACTCCTAGATCTTACTCTTCCTCCCCTTATGTACCATTTTTTATTTTGCAAAATGTCCTGAGTTAATCCCAAAGAGGTACACATGCAGTATGAATTTCTGAATACTTCTTCTGTTTATACACCTCTTTATAAATGTGGTGAATAGACTCAAAACTTCATATAAGCTGTAAAAATCTGATAGCTATTGAATTGGAATAATCACATGAAACTGAAAATCTTCATGTTTTGGTCTGTTAGGTAAAACAAGTGATTCTGAAAAGCTCAGCCTGTCCCAATACCAAACTACTTGAAATCTGCCTTTGACCTTAGACTCCTAAGAATTAGACTTATTTTGAAAAGAAAAAAAAAAAAAAAAAAGAACAGAAACACTGTAACAGCCCAAATTAAGTGAATTTTTATTTAAATATATTAGTGAAGATTATATCCATTAAATAAAATGGACATTAAATGTGCATTCTGGCCACAAGCAGTTCATGTAAAATTTCTACTGTCATTTGTTTTAGTGCATTAGGTCATTAAAAGTCCCATTCTAGGAGTCCCAGTTGGCTTTTCTGTCTGCTTCTGGAATAACAGTCCAGTTTGGGGAAGGTGTCCCAGCAGCAAGCCAGTTGAAGTCATCCACCTGAGTCCAGTTGTTTCGGGCCCGGTCCAGCCCAGACACAGTGAAGTCCTCTTCCAGAGTGGGATAGGACCATGTGAACGGGGCAAAGCTCACTCCGTGACAGTCCTCTATGATGGCTCGGCTGGTGACCTGCAGATACACTTGTGTGTCGGTTGTGTTGTGGGTCCGCAGCTGCTGACAGGGAAAGGCCAGCACGCTGTTTCTGCAATTATCTACAAAAACTGAACTGGACACCGGCCCACACAGGATCTCACAGCCGTCGATGTGTTTCAGGTGCAGCGTGCTCGGGGAGCCGAACAGATGGACTTTGCAGTTGGTCAGGTGAGTGAGAAGCACATCTCGTTTTTGGATCTCTTCAGCCGTCTTGGTCAGAAACTCACTGGTCATGTTGGAGAAGCCGCACTGCTCGGTGGGTGCTGCTCCATCCACCTGGGTCCTACCTGTCTCTGCAGGTGTGCCTTCATCACGGGGAAGGGGATGAGCATCTTGTGCAGAGACTTGATCTGTTGCCTTGGTGCGAGCTCGAAAGGCAAACTTCTTCCTGGGCAACGCCTCCTCTTTGGTCTCAGACAGCGAGGTTTGGAGTTTCTGGAGAGCAGCCTGGGCTTGCCTGAGCTCGTACTGCGTTAGAAACTGCATACTGTCATTCAGAAACTTTTGCAGCTGGAGAGTTTTGGTCGTGGCCTCCTCTAGTTTCTCAGTCACCACAGCGCGTTCAGCTCCGGAACAGCTGGACAGTAGCTCCTCTATACACGCCCGCTCCCTGTTGAAGGCGCTGGAGAAATACTCGCTCTTCTCCTCGGCGACAGAATGGCTCTCTTTAGCCTCCTTCCTCCGCTCGGCATCCTCAATCCTCGCCTGGTGCCGCTTCTGAAGTCGCTCTTGTATCCTGGCCGCCCCACTTTCGCCAGAAAACCCATTTTCCTCGTTACCTTCAATCACCGCTGCCATATTGTCGTACTGCTAGTTGTGTCGGAAGTGATGACGCTCTTCTTCGTGACTTTCGCAAAGCCAACATAAACACTGTGGCACACCGCCACCTGCTGCATCGGAGTATTTAAGCTAATTTTAAAAACTGAGCTATATATATATGTATATTTTTTTTTTCTTTTTTAAAGATGAAATAAAACCTGCAATTTAACCACAAAATTATATAATTTCTTCTAAATTTGGTCTCTTTATAAGCTTCGACAGACTTCTTTGCCTTTTGAACAAAATGAAACAAAATATTTGAAGCCAAGCTGTGAGCTTATTTTAGCCTCTGTGTAATGGAATATAGTATTATATTAATACGTATGTGTATTATTAATAAAACGCATTTAATGATACTGCTCGACCAAAATGTTTCTTTCATCATTTTAAAGTAAAACAAAATAAAGAACAGTAAATACTTGAACATTTGCATTATTTATTTAATTTCTTTTTATATTTCCATTCGTTTTATATTTATATATTTCAATGAAATATTTATATATTTCAAAGAACCTTTTAATTTTTTTTCATATCACCTTCATTTTATCTACCCTGCTCCCTACAGTTTACCCATATTTATAGTGTGGTTTTTGTGAAACACATTACAGATATAGACACCAAATAAATTTAAATAGCATGCCATTTACTCATCTATCGTTTACTGTAAGGTCCCAGCCCCCTGGTTGTGCAGATTGAATGAATCAAAAGTAATAATATTTTCTTTAACGTTTTTATAATAAAGACATCACATACAACACTAGAAGGTGGAAGAAATATTATTTTTACTCGAAAGTGTGTGTAAAATGCGACTGAGTTACATATAAAAAAAAAAAAACCCAATAAGTGTAATAAATGTAAACGCTTTGCTTTCTTATAAAGTCTGACTGCTTTCTGAATACGAATAGGCTTCTCAGCAGGTAACTAGGCATACCTGAGCAACATCCAGGTGTGGCACACACAAAGGCCCGCCCTCTACCGTTGGCAGTGATTAAGTGTAATAACGTTTATCCGCTATTTATAAAGACAGAGCCACATGTAATTATAATTCACATAAGCATTAAAAATAGTTTATTAATTATTTGCGGTTGTTTTTAAGGTTTCGTATTCAAATGCATGGAGCCATATGCAGTCGTTGAGGACCGCTGATTTTGCTGTGTGCACTACCCCAACAACAACCCGTGCGGTGATGGCGAGGAAACCCCGTTGACAAGGCACTGCTTTTTCATGACGGTGAGTTTCCCTTTGAGTGTATTATAATTTTGTGATAAAAATTTCAAGGAAAAAACACACACAACCTCCTTCCTCCCTTCCTTCAGGGAGGGAAGAGAGTTTGAGCGGAGAGAAAAATCTATCCGAGACAGAGCAGGGACAGTGAGAAAAATATATGAGTGGGAGAGGGAGAAGGAGGAGGAGGAGAAGGAGGGGGGAGCAAATTAAAAGTTGCCAAATGGAGATATTGGGTTTCAAGAAGGAGTGAGACAGGAGTAAAAGGGTTTGCCTCTTTTTGAGTCGTCTTTATGTTATGCTAATCGGGATAAATATTTATGGCTCGACGCGGTTTTAGCCCTTTTCGACGGATTCTGGCTTTCAAAATAGGCGTCGTCATCGACGCCGTGGCTAGCTAACCAGCGCAGGCCGATATTTAAAGTTAAAAATGTGGCGGAGCCGCTGAGTTAAAGACCCGAGCAGGACACGGACTGGGGACAAACGTCCCGGGTTGAAACGCGTCGATTCGGCTATATCGAGGCAAAAATGTGACGTTTTTCATGCTGGCAGACGAGCCACATAGAGGACAAATGAAAGCCTTCCCCAACAGAGAAAGAAAGAGCACGTCAGCGACGACGGGCGTTTTGTGCTGCTTGAATGCGATTATCACTCTCTGTCGATTCAGTCTATTTTTGGAAATAAAACTTGCAAGCTGTACATTAGCCGTGTTTTTGTGCGGCTTTAACGGCGGGGACTAGCCGTGGATTTGCGTCGAAGAGCACGTGCTGTGCTGGATTTCGGTGGTTGTGAATTTGAGCTCAAAATTAGGCAAAAAATGCAACAAGAAATACGGATTTGTTTGATCAAAACTGGCATTAAAGATACAAATCTGGCGATATCGAGCTAGATCACATTTTTTAAAGGTCATTATTCTGGCCAGCATAAACAGCTCGGTCATTTAATTTTTAATGTAGCTAACATTACAATTTGAGGTGATCGCTTGTAAACGTTAACTTTTTGCACGTTGGATTTAACTGGATAATATAGATTTTTACAGCCCGTATTTGATGCCTTTTTGTGAAGTGTTTATGGCTTAGTTTCCGTTGTTTTTGTCTCGGAACCTCGACATGGTTTTCTGTAACATTTCAAGTTTCGAAGGATGAAGGACACTCGTTTGCTCGACGAGAAAATGTCGTGTTATTTGCTGTGGACACACACAAAAAACAACCGTGATTTTCCAGCGATTTAAATCGCTCAAACGGTCGTTCTTCTTGCTTTAAACTCCAAACACGGTCCGTTTAAACGGCCTAATTTGTGCAGCAACCCTGTCCTGTCTTTGTTCTCGCTCAACCAAAGATGGAGGCTCAACGTGGCTCTGCTGTAAAGACAGCCCATGGCATGGTAACAGCCATTTTGTAGAGTTGCAGTTGCCTTTCATGGGAAAACAAAACCTACATTTCCCCAGTCACCTGCAAACACACACGCACACACAGAGCAAAATAAAATTGAATGTGATACAACCATTTTATTCACATGCTCTATTAGTGATTACATGAGGTTTTTATTATTATGTGATACAGTAAATAAAGCAGCCACAACCATTTACTCACAGATATTGAATCATTTAAGTGCCATTAAAAAAACAACAACCCCAAAACCCCCAATTATTAAGTAGCACCAAGCTGACTGACTGACACAACATAAAGCCAATACCTCTTTCAATGGAGAGATGAAACCCAGAACATCAACCAGAACTATAATGTATAAATGTTGCAGGGTGGGGTTATTTACACTCAAATACTCTTTTTCACTCTGCACACTGGAAAGACAACCAATGTGGGACAGCAGAGAAGCTTTATGGGTGGGAGTTTGTCATAGCTAAGCATTTGTAGGAGGGGATGAAGGCCATTCTGTCCTTATGTACTGAATAGCAAATATGTACCCCCCCCCCCCCCCCTCCCAACTTCCTGTCCACACCCCTGTTTCACACTTGAACCATTCTTTTATCTAGCACCTGCCTGCCCTGTCTCACGCCCCTTATCTGACATACATGTCCAGTTATGTAGTTCTACTAAATGAAGTTTCTCACTCTGCAGCCCAGCCTTTTGCAGGAAAGAAAGGGTGTTAAATGACTGAGCCCATGCTTCCTGCTGGAAACCTGTGAGTGAAATGTCTAAAAACATGCCAGCCATTCAGAGCTCAAGCACTTCTACTTTAGAGTAAAACAAAAACAAGTTTTACTCCACTGTTCAGTGATTAGACCTTAGCGTGTCCCATGTCCTCATCTGATGGCCTTCCATACTCTTTCAGGTGTCATGGATGATGATGACGATCGCCGTCTTCTGGATATTTTAGGGTAAACGTTATAAGATTATAAAATCTGCACTAAGATTCGAGTTCTTCTTGCCACACCCCGGGCCATACAGTTTTATACTTGTGAATATATAGCTGCCTTTAAAATCAGTCACAACTGTCTGCAAGATCTGTTTTTTTGGTTTTAAATCTTTCATTGAATAAGGGAAGTGAATATTTTAATGTCATGAGCACAAGACACATGTAGTAAAGCAAATGTCAGGGAACTTTAAAACAACAGATAGTGACACAAATAAAAAGAAACTGCTGAAGATGTTGCTTCTTTATCTTTTTCAGAGATGTAGATGCGTTGAATGACTATCTCCATGGCAGCAACAGCAAGTCTGTGAGTGACACTTGGAGAATTCAGTTTGTCTGAATGACTTCCTTAGAAATGTTCCTTAAACACCAGAATTACCCAAGTCCATTCACTCGCTTGTCTTTTGTTCCTGCAGATTGAGGAGGATGATGTAACAAACGCAGCTTATGGGTCTGATGGATCTCTCTTTGGTAATGACACCGTGAGTATACCTATGATTACCTTGATCTAAGCCAAACCACAAGGACATTTTGTTACAGTTCATCATTAGGAGTGGATGATAAAATGATAACGATAACTACCGGGGATAACTTTTCCTCAACAGAAATATGAGTAACGATTAATAAAAAGTCAATCGAACTCATTCCGTCCATTTTCTTGACAGACAAGACAAAAGGACGATGACAATAGCTCTACACTGAACCAATCGTGGTTGGAGCAGAGTTAAAGCCATGTCAATTTAGGTCGTCACACACATACACAGCACTACAGAGCACTACGTACGTGTTCAAAACGTCAGCTACAGCATTACCAAACAAGAGCCCCCAGTGCACAGTGTCCAAGACTCTGTTAAAGGGAATTCGGTATTGTGGAGATATTCTTACCGTTTAAAGTCCGACAAAGACACAGAGCAGCATGTTTCGACAAAGGCAGGTAACATCATGAATCGCTTTTAGATCTGAAGCAGTGCTATCCCAGCACAATGCACAGTTTATCTGCAATTACCTGAAAAATACAGTGCACACACAGTACGGGAGTTTGCAGTTCTAGACACTTGTTTGCGTTATGACAGAAAATGAAGAGGGACAGTGATATCACAATGACAGTTAAAAATGTCAAATTTAGGCTGGTGATTAAAGGACCTGATCTGGTGATCATCACCAGTTTCCGGGCTGTGGACAAACAACACCTTTTCCCAGCTGCAGAGAGTGCAGAGAGACAGCTGAACAAGTGGTGTCATACTTCACTGCCACATCGGATTTGTGGTCAAATCGCGCATCTGACCCATATATAAGCTTCACTGTCCACTTCATTGGAGCGTACTGCACTGGTATTGCCTTTTAAAATGTCTTTATTTGTTGCCTTGGAGCATAAGCAGACCACAGCTGAGTGGATATGTCTGGTTTGTTTATGCTCTGTTAAATTGATCGTTTCTTGAATTTGCACTGAGGGTATGTATAGAATTATTTTTATTTTTTGGGGGGGAGTGGGGGGGGGTGTCTATTTATTTGTGGTGTTGATTCCCAACAATTTAAAACAGTTTGAATATATAGAAAATAATGAATACCATTTGGTTTATTGAGATTTTATTTTGTATTAATATCTGTTATTTGAACTAACCAAAGAATTTTCAGTTTGTGTTCTTCTGTAACACCAACAGATACTTCTTTATTAACTTTGAAATACAGTATTATATTAGTATTTTATATTCTATAATAGATGATCATGTTCAATTATTGACAGAAAGCTAATAATATTTGACATAAAATTAGCCTGATATCTTAACTTGGGCATAAAAAGAAGCCTTTGACTTTGAAATCAGATATGCAGTTCACATGCAAATAGTTCTCCATTTTCTTCTCTCAATACTTCTTTCAGACTGGCTCCAACACTGGCCTCAAAGATGGTTCTTCTACAATGGGTGAATTTGGCGAGGATTCGACCGGGGCAGGCCTCCAACTCTCTAGCAGTCTCTCATTTATTGAGGATGAACTGGGGCCTGAAACCTCCCCTGGAGGGGTGGATCTCGGGGGAGAGGATCAGCCCTTTGACATACTTCAGAAATCTCTCTTGGAAGCTGATATCACTGAGCAAACGCTGGCCCAGGAAGCCTTACTGGATTCGCAGCCTGCTCCCACTCTAGTGCAAGCTCCTGTTCCCTTCTCCTCCCCGCTGGTCTCGGGGAACTATGGAGGCGGGGTAGGTGTGGTGACGACTGCAACTGCTACGTTCTCTGCAGGCCAGTTTTTGCAAGGCATGCCGTCACTGCCTAATGGTTCTGCTCAGCCAATCCAGGTGTTGGGTCCTTTTGGTGCAGGTGGCGGAGTGATGACTTTGAGTAGCTTAGAAAGATCACCACAGATCGTGCTAAGGCCAGGTGTTTCTGTAGCTCCAGCAGGGACAACAACAGGGGGGCAGGTGTTTGCTCCCACCCAAGGCCAAGTTGGCTTACCTTTCAAAAACATCCCGCTTCAAAATATCATCATACAGAGAGGCCCAGGAGGGACCCAGACTGTTGTCAGACCAATCCAGCCTAAACCCCTCCAACCGGGGTCTCAGACTGTCTACAGCCTTGGTCTTCAGCCCACTCCCACCACCGTGACTAATGTAGTGAACACTAATACTGCTGCTCCTGCAGGACAGTACACACCTAATGGCTCCATTGTGGTACAACCACCCCTGGAGCAGCAACAAGCGTCTACACTGACAAATATATCAGCCGGACAGTTCTTGCTACCCAGCTCCTTGGCTCTCACTCCATCTAGCACCATCCACAACGGGCCCATCAACCCCAACTCAAATCCCCTAATTACCAGTCAAAACACAGTGCAGATTGTTGCAGCGCAGAACTTCAATGCACCAACAGCTGGTCCACTAATTTTGAATCAGGGAGTAGTAAGCGGGAATCAGGTTGGAGGAGGTGTAACTCAGATGTGGACGGGAGTTTCTTGTGCGAGCTCCACCTCCGTGCAGACACCATGCTCTCCTGGACGTCTGACTCTGGTTGGCCCGGCTACAACAGGGATCTGCAATCAGAGCCAAGTGTCGGCTACTCCCGTGCAGCGCCTTCTAGTGACTCCATCCCAGAACTGTACTTCTCTGTCCCCTTTACCTGGTAATGTGACACAGCAACAAGACTACAGACAGGTATACAGATGGCAGCCTTTTTATTAATTTGCTCTCTCCTTATTTGTTCTCTCTCTGACATAACTTTTACTTGAAATTTTTCAGAATTCTTCATCACCTGCCCTCAAACAAGCACATGCCAGCAGCATCCATGGTAAAAGAGGCGCCAATGGCTTCAGTGTATAATACGTTTCAATATAAGCTGCAGAATTTCAGACTGATAAAGTTGCTTTGTTTGTGTGATCTCTTGTAGCAATCAAACCCATGGCACAGGATTCAATGCTAAACTCTGAGGTACGTTAGCTGTTTGTTTTACATGCTTGTAGGGCTGCACGATTAATCGTTAGAAAATCGCGATCTCAATTCATACTTATGTGCGATCTCATTTCCAAATGACAACGATTAAAAAAAAAGAAAAAAAAAAAGACGACGATTGTACCGCATTTTGATCCGGGACGTAATCTGCATGAAAACAAGCGCTCACTCTTCCTGCTCAACAAATGACAAGGGCGGAGCCTTATACCACGTGATACAGAAGCTGGCTGCTAAAATGGGCAGGGAAAAAACAACGGAGAGCACGTCAGGGATGACGAGAAAGTGACAGGAGAAAATCCGTCCCGGTCAACCACCCAAACATCAATAACGGGAACCTCATACAGTGCTTCCCTATACCCGTCGAACTCCCGCAGGCACAAAGAAATTACGGAGGCTATTACTTATCACCTGACCAAAGATATGGCTCCATCAACACTGTGCAAAACGAGGGATTTAGGAAAATGATCAACACCCTAGACAAACGCTACACAGTGCCGTCCTGCAACTATTTTTCTATTGTTGCACTACCGGCTCTATACATGCAGTGTCGAGCAACGGTGGAGACGGAATTTCAAGCAGTACAACATTTTGCGGCAACAACAAAATGTGAGACATTTGTTGTTTTTATGTTTATTTATTGTTTTTATGTTCAGTCTCAACTGTTACGAAGTTGATGTGCAGTTAATAAGCGCAATAAATATTTATACTGGAAAAGAAAATCGTGAGAGAATCGTGATCTCAATTCTAAGCAAAAAAACTCGTGATTCTCATTTTATGCAAAATCGTGCAGCCCTACATGCACGTTTGTCTTTTTTAGGTGGAACAATCTAATGTAATGACATCTTTGGTTTGTACACTTCCCCATCATAGGTCAATGCACAGAAGAGGCCTCTGCTTCCTACTCTTACAAAAGGAGAAATGTGAGTTTTTTTTTGACATGCCATCTGTCCTGTGTAGTTGTGCTTTTGTCTTTCAGTCATTTAACAAACTTGTGTCTTTCTCTGTTATTTTTAAAGGATTTTACAACAGGTGAGGAAGGATCATGTTGCAGTTCAGACCCCAGATCGACGTCGATTCACTTCAGTTGATGACGCACTCCTGAGACTTATCCCATACCACGTGTTCCAGGGGACTCCACCCAGCCCGGACGAGTTCTCCCAGGGTACAGTCATGACAATACTAAATTCCCCCCAAGTCTTTTACGGAATTAAAGTTGTTGTTGTTTTTAATATAAGTAGTGTGTTGTGTTTTGAATTTCCAGTGGATGAGGAATTTGAAGCAGCTGCAACTCAGGTGCTGATGAGGACACAGGGGATGGTAAACAAATACAGGCGACTACTGATGGTGGAAGCTGAGGTGGGTGCACGCGCTAGTTAATGACTAGATGTGTGGGATGTTAGGAAATGCACAGGGCTAACAGCATAACCTCACTCTTCCGTGCAGCGTTTCAGTCCGTCCTCAGAAATGGTGATGATCGACAGGACTTTCAACCAAGAGGAGCGAAGCACCTTGATACAAGACAAACGCACGGTACTAGTGGACCCAGGTAAAACAGAATTGGAGTGTATCCCATTGTGAACTAATATTCCCTTTTCAGTTAACTTTGATTTAACACTTTGCCCTGTCTGGTTTGTAGACAGTTTCTTGGAGGAGTTCTGCTGTGGGACGAAATCCAAACTTTTCCAAGCCCCTTCCCCGCCTCAGCCTATATCCAGCTATAAATGGAATGAGTCAGAACAAGGCTCTGTGGAGCCACCATACAGGACAGACTCCCAGCCTGGTTATGAAGACCCAGGAGGGAGTGAGCCTGTAGGACCTGGCTCAACAGAGAGACTTCATCCACCACACTTCGAAAACAAGAACGTGCTGGAAATGAAGAGATCCCAGCAACTCTACGGACCCAGCGGCATCAGCAACAACAGCCTGATTGCTGCCAATAGTTGCCCTCTTAATAAACCCTCACCTTTCCCAGCATTGTCAGGAGGCCCGACAAACTACCAGGTGTCTCACCACCCTGTGCAGCCTCCATATACCCCTCAGCTCACCTCACCCCCTCACCCTGACACAGATTCTGCTCTTGAGGCGGCAGTCAACAGCATCCTGGAATGTTAAGATGTATGAACCATATTACACCCAATGTATGGTTTCTACTTCTTTTTTGTATGTGCATTTCTTTTTCTTTTTTTTTATGTCCCCTGTGTGAAGAGAGGCTAACTCTTCTTTCAGGTCTGTGTTCTTAGTGATACACAGCCATGTAGCATGTACGTAGTTTGCTTTGGGTTATTTTAGGGGGATTTTATGTTGAAGTCAGTTAGTCTGTAAAGGTGTTACGTGAACACATGCACTTACAGTTACCTATAAAGACCCGGGAATGTGTGCAATGCAATGTACTAACAGATGCAAAATGTTCTTTTGTTTATTTTACAGTGGTAGGGTTTGCGACTGAATGCAAGAGTGTCCCTCTCTTCACACACTAGTTAATACTTTTTGCCAGTTTATTGTTTATTCCCCACCCCACTACCTATGCCGAACAAGAGAGATGAGGAGGAGGGACTCTGTGCCTAATTGTAGGTTTTTATATGGAAGTGTTTACATGAAGAAGCTCTAAATATCAGAAAATCCATTTATTTCTGTTCTTTCTACATCTAAGCACGCAAACAGTTGCTTTTGTACAAGTAGTTCATGGTTGAGAGGTGTAGATCTCCTCACATCTAAGCTCAGTAGAGATACCTTCAAACAGGCAAGTTGCACTAAACATACTGTGGCCTATTTCAGGAACTATATAAACACAAGGCTTTAGTCAATATGCGGTGTATGCTGGGCTGAACCGGATGGACACGTCAAAGAGAACCAAAATCTTTTTGCCTGCTTTTGTGTTTTTGGCTGCCTGTAACAAGGACAACCTCTTAATCACACTAGAAGCCAGTTAAACTAGTCCCATTGACACATATGGTAGTGTTACAGTGCTTTTTTTTGTGCTTAAGTCACCTTTTTCATTTTCTTTTGTACCTTAAAGGTATGCAAGTCCCGACACAGACACAGGACATATCTGTAGATCTCTGCCACCTTCATCATTTCACAGTGAGTTTGTGTCTGTGGAGCTACGTCCTCAGATTGAGGAAGAGATGTTAAATTTGCTGAACTTTTTTTTTTAAATGACATTGAAAGAAACAGGACTGTTTTTGTTTGTTGTTATGTGTTCCCCAGCGTTGAGAACGTGACAATACTGTCAGCAGTTTAAATGACCCAGGAGGGTCATTGATTGTATGTATGTTTGTTTGCCTTTTGCATATAATTATATATGAATCATATCTTTCTCTCTATGCTTTACTACCCTGACACGTCAATGTGTGTGTGTGTTAATTGGCAACCATACACACTGATTTCCTGTAGTTTGGTAGTGTGATTGCCATACTTTTGACTTTATTGCCAAGCGTTTTCTTAGTTTCCTGGGATAGTTTTCTCACACTTTCGCTCTTTTCCTTCTCAGCAGCACAACCAAAATTATTAGGAGAGACTGTGGTCTCATCCAGAATCCCCCTCATTTGTCTCACCAGCTCTGTGGCTAATTATTAAAAAAAACTGTAGTGTTTCCTCTGAACTCAGAATGATTATGTTTTTGTTTTATTAAACCAAGACTTAAAAGTCCTAAATAATGTCCCTCTACTTCTGTTTTTGGAACAACACAAAAGCCCTGATTAAATGCATTAAATGCTCTCAGGGTTGATTCTGGACAGCACCACCTTTCTCCTTTGAGCATGTATGTGAAATATGCTTGCTAATAGACTACACAAACAGACTGAAGGCCTTTCAAATGGGATGATAGAAGACCCTTTTTTTAATTTAAGTGCCAGTGGCCATGGCAGCCTGTCTTCATCTCTGCCTCAGCTCTTGCAGACCTCTTCTTTCCGAGAAAAACTGGGCTGTTTGCTTTGAAAGCAAATCTCAAATGACAAGTTAGGGTCAAGTGAGATTTTGCATTTGCTCCTCCAAGCGACTGCTGCAAGATTTTGTGCCTCTATAGCACTTATATCTACAAGGATGTTCACTTTAGGCTTTCAAAGTAGGGACATACCCAGTGTTTGTAAACCATTGTGTTATCAGAATGCATATCATGGTCTTGAGAGCCTGGTAGGAACAAACTGTGCTTTTTCTCCCCTATCATCATCATCATCATTTTTTTTCTTTTTTCTTTTTTGCAGAGATGCGTTTTCTGCCTTCATTTTCATTGTTTATTGTCCCATTTGATTTGTATAGTTTGTTGTTTTGTATAAAAAAAGTTAGACACAAAATATTTATAATTTTTGTACGAAGAAAAAGAGAATGTAAAGAAAAAAACTTAAGAAAATTATTTTTTATTGTGTTGACTAAGAAGCAGTGTCAGTAAAGTCATTACAAAAGAAAATGCTGTTGTTTCTTTATTTGTATTTGTTCAATACAGCAGTTAGGAGATTCAACAATAAATCCATTTTGTGTACAACAAGGAACTGGTCCAGTCCGGCTGAAAACCTCCTTCGATTTCCCTCCATTGCTATTCTGTGAGGGTTCACACACTGGCACTGATGGACTAAGCATGCATAATCACATCATGTGACAGAGGAAGCAGTGGCAAAGGAAAACCAGATTTGTTACCCTCTGCTGCACAGATATGATCTTTTCACTGATGTCATGACATTTAGATTTCATGTTTCTCTGCATCACAGCTGCCAAAGTAATATTTTATCAAGTTAGAAATCTGTTGGTTCTCTTTAATCCTTTTATGGACTCCAGTGCCGATGCCTCTACACAAAAGAGCTGAGAAAACTGCACAGCAGACGACTGCCCAGCCCCCTTTGGTTCAAGTAACATAACCCAACAGTGACAGCTAGTGGATGTCTGGAACACACAGTGGTCACTGATGAGGAAAAATGTTTTGACCCTTAAAAAAGCTGTTTTTTTTTAAAGCAAATACTTTTTTAAAAAACATTTTCTCCATGAAATAAATAAGACAGGAATAATAAAAGAAACACACAAAAACATAAGCATTTTAAAATAATACAATGTAACATGACAAGCTTTCATTTTAGAAACCTTATACAGATTAGAATGAAACTACTCTTATCCTAGTCACCTAGAGACAAAAAGTTACATGTTTTAGTTTTGTATTCATTTGCACTTCATTTAATTAGGAAAATGCATAATCATGCAGTCTGTCTTCATAACATATGCTTTTAGATTTTATACAAAAGATGGACAACCAGAGAGACTCAAAGAAACACACGACACCCAATTCTAAATATAAATATCTGGGAGAATTCAGCAAAAGCAAACAAGGTAGTACGACAAACGGGAACAAAAAAGGCTTATTTTGGGGAAAAGTCATCAGGATTAAGCCAGTTTTATCAGATCTGACTGGTGATACCACACATGCAGTTTTATGTCCCAGTGACCACTAAAATGAAACTGCCCAAACAAGAACCCAACGGCAAGACTTGCTTCTAGAGGAACTCTACAAGCACTATGAAGTCAACGCAGTCCCAATGTGAAGCTTAGAGATGAGCATTTGTCCTGTTGTCATGAGTGTATCTGGGGTTGAATTGAGGGGGAACTGTATGCTTATATGGAAGTGACCATTTAATTCAAAAAATAAGCATGTTGCATTCAATCAAGCTTGAAGCTACTGAGACCCTAAACTCACTGGAGAATTGACATAGACTTCTATACACCTGTACTTGTTTTCCAACCAGAAGAGTTGTACACTTGTGGTCACTACAAAGAATTCAGTTTAAGGCACTCTTGCACTTTCTTCACTATTTATCATTTATATACTATATAGTGCTCCCACAATGTATGCTGGTGACAGAATACACAAAATTGGCTGAAGGGAAGGGCTTACATGCTGACAAGTAACGTACCAAATTCTCAGTTATAAATGCTGTGCAAATTCATCATATGGAGTCCTGAAGTTCTGAATCTTTTCTCTGTCAATGCTGCTGCTCCAAGTATCTTTCCTTGACCCTTAGTGATACTTCCTCCAGCGATCAAGCTCTGGGAAAAGGAAAAAAAAAGAAAACCAGCTTATCTCCAAATCCATCAGTTAAATGGAGCACACACTTAGCAAAACACACTTACTTATGTGGCGGTAACTCCAGATGTAGCTGAGCACGCAGTATCCTGCTAACAACATTGCCAGTCCACCTACACCTCCTTTCCTCACATCAATATACCGCCTGTAATACCACTGCCAGCCTGAATCACGCACAGAAGAGTTGAGAAAAGACAAGCACAGAAATCTTAAAGAATAGACACCAATCTCACATCTGTATAGCAGATATTAAGCGGCTGCTAACAGCTGTTGGCTATAATGCTTTTGTTCTGAGGTAACAAAATCTGACTACAAGCATCTACAAAGTTCAATAAAACCTCATTTCTGAGAGATAACACTGTCACAGGAAGTTAGAAGTGACAGACAAACAAATGGGAGGGCGGCTTTTGTGCTGTGAGTAGCACGAATACTGTGTCTCTCTGTGTGAGAGAGAGATACTGACCTCTATGCAACATTCCTACAGCATCTTTTGGATGGCTTGGGGCTTTGCAGGCAAGCCATTTAGGTAATTCCCTCAGTCTCACCTGTCCAAGACTCCGGTGTGTCAGAGCTCCTGTAATCCATGACACCAACAGAGAATCAGGGAGCTGAAACACTACAATCGAGCTGAATATTATTCCAAAGTCTTTATTATTGGTACTGGCCCAGTAAAACTGACAATATATGGCAATAATTTTTCTTAATTTATTAACTACTTTATCAATAAAATTTGTGAAAAACGCCTAACACAGTGCTGTGAGCCACAAAGTGACTTGTTCAAATGTCTGAATATAATTCATTAATTATATTATTTTGTAAGTTAGACAGGGAAAGAATCCGGACCATCAGGTCTGTATGCATTTTGGCTGGAAAACAATTATTTCCAAATACTTACCTTCGTTTGGATTTTCAGCAGTGCTTTGCTTCCTGACCTCGGGCTTCTCCACTGTCTCCACCTTCACTGGCAGACTTTGTGATACAAGAGGGGAAAGAAGGCTGGAAAACTGACCCACGGGTGCCAATTTTGTGAGGAGGCCTGTCATGTGATGGCTCACCTTCAGCCCCTCATTCAGGTTGACTGGAGGAGGCATAGCTTGCCACTGCTGAGATGATGCACGCAGGAAGGGAGCTGTAGGAGGGGTTGATTCTGGCACATCTCGCAGAGGGACTAAAGCCAGTTGTTTAGTCTTTGAGGTTATTTTCTTATCTGATTTTAGGCCTGCATGTTGTGGGCTGGTGCTCAGCAGCTCATCAGACTGAGTTGCAACATACTTTTGATTATCTTCTAAAAGTGGAACTGGTCCAACACCCGTATCGACTCCGATTTTACTGCACAGGTTGTCATTAGTTTGAATTTGGCTCAGGATGCTCGGCCTGCTGGACCGACGAGGCGGTCTAGCTCGGTCTAATGTGGCTTTAACATCCTGGAGGGTGATCTTTGCCTGGTGGCCATTTCCTAACTTCAAAACAGAATTATTCATGGATGAATCCTCAATCTCCTGCTTGCCATCCTCCCAAAACGTGTGTCTTTTCTCTGGGAATTTTGTGCTACTTTCACTCTGTTTGGTTGTGGAAAGCATCTGATTAACATGATTCTTTGTCTTTGGCGTCTTCTTAGGTGCATCTTTAGGTTTAGCGTCTGCAGACAGATGGGCATAGTCTTTGCCTGAGATAGTTTTGGGCTCTGTCTGAGCTGTGTTTCTGGAGCTTAGAGTTGGTTCCGTTTCAGACACCTTTAGTGATTCCTTTTTAATTTGGTCATACTTAGCAGCTTCTATCAATGCACGGAGACTCTTCTTTTTTGGTTTAGAAGTGGTGGGGAGCAGAGCTGGAGATGGAGATAACAAAAGGGTGCTTGTCTTTATTTGATCAACCAGCTTTTGTTTCTTCTTCGTAGTTGGTGAAAGTAATGTCATGGATGATGATGTTCGTGGTGATGAAGATGTCGCATTTGATGGTCCTGATGCTGTGTCCCTTTTACGCGTCTGTCCTTGTAGATCTGTTATGACTGATGACGATGACTTCCTTCCCTTTGCTGTTGCTCTGGACAAAACCGAGTCCAGCTGAGAAGACGATGCTGTCTGGTTTGCTGTGACATCTGGTTTGGATGGTGGCGCTTTAGAGGCAGCAGCTGCCTTGCAATGTGGCAAATGGCTCTTCAACCTTTTGTACGTTTTCCCGCAGAATGGACACACCTCTGTGGGTGGGTGACAGAGAACGGGTCAAAATGGGACTTCCAGGGCAAACATAAAACAACCAGTGAAGATGTGTTGGAAGGACATAATGGCTGAATATAAATAAGGTATAGTTTTAGCTTTATATGAACAATTTCATCTTTAAAGAAAAAAAATCATATCAAGCACCAGCTATGTGTGCATAAACATACTGATTATGATCTCATACACAATTTAGAATCACAAATTAACCTAACATGCATGCACGATCGTAGGAGGAAACTGGATCACCCAACCCCCGACCCAACCAGGACGTGCAAACCAAGAACCTTATTGTGTGGCAACAGTGTTAACCACTGCACCAATTGCTTTTGAGGTTGTTGGTTTTTTTTTACTAATTAAATAAAGTCTATTTTGATGTTAAGTAGACCAGAAAATCAGCTGCACAAAACAGAATACCTATCCTTTCTTTTACTGTAAAGAAGAATAAGTTAAGGTCAGCCATTAGGAACAAAAATAACTTAATTTAAAATGTCACTACATTTTTACACTCGCAGAGCAGTCCAGTTGGAAAGATTGGTTCCTTTGGTGGGCCGACACCTCTTCTGGTTCCCAATCTACATGTTTAACACACCTTGCATTCAAAATATGTCACACGTACAGTTGTGGTCTGAAGTTTACATCTACACATCATGGGCATTGATATCGTGGTAATTTTTGACTTTTAATGTTTTCTTTGAACGTAACTTTTTCCAAAGTAGCATGGTTATACAACATACATCTTTAATGACTTTAAAAAACAATACATAAGTGCACAGGTCTGGCTTTACTTTGCATTTTCTCTAATCCACACAGGGTTAAAAGTATACATACAGTACAACTGGTAACTTGTCTGCCAGCATAAAATGGATTTTTTTGACAGCACTCATTGAATGAGAAAGTCCAAAGAACTTGGTGAAGATCTCAGAAAGGCAATTTTAGATTTAAACAAGTTGGGATGATCTCTTGAAGCAATTTCTAAACAGCTGCAGATTCCAAAATCATCAGTTAAGACAAATGTACATAGGTACAAGTTGGATGTGCCACCACTTTGCCAAGGTCTGGAAGAGGACCCAAACTGTCCTCCTCAGATAAGAGGTAATTAATTGGGATGCTCAGGAACAACCTGGGAACCAACAAGGCTCAAGCCTTCAATTAACTTGAAACTGCAGCACCAGTGTCACTGTCTACAGTGAAGCAAGTTTTACATAGCTATGGACTGAGAGCGTGCCAACCAAGAAAGAAGCCCCTGCTCCAAAATAAAAACCGTCAAGCTTGACTGAAATTTGAAGCTGCCAACAAGGACAAACCAAATGTGAGAAAGGTTTTATGGTCAGATGAGAGAAAGACTGACCCACAATGTTTGAAGAAGTAAAGATGAAACTTTCTGACCTTAGAAAGCTGTACCACCTGTCAAGCATGGCAGTGGTAGCATCAAGGCTGTTTTACTGTCAGTGGTACTAGTATATTGCACAAAGTCAATGGAATAGTGAAATTAAAAGCCCAAAACTACCATGACATTCAGACCCATAATGAATGTCAATAAAATACAGCTTTGCATTGCAGACTACCCGATTAATGGGAAATATAAGGTAGTTTGCAAGGCTGACCTTGTCACCTGAATAATAGGTTCTCTAGACCAGGGGTGTCGAGCTTATCATGGGGCACATACAACCAAATTTCAAGTTAAATAGGCTAGATCAGTGAAGCCTTAACTGTTTTTGTTCAACTTTCAGCACTATGAAAGTTACCCTTGTTTTCCCTGAGATAAGAAAAATCACTCAGAAAAATAAGCGCAATTTTATTTAACAAAACGTCTCAACTTTTCCATATTATAAAGAAATGCTGATGTAAAAAATTGTAAGAGCTGCAAGAAATAAAGGACTTTATAATCTTCATTTGAAGTGTCCATATTTTCTAAAGCTATCCAGTGGGCTGAATTGGAGCTTTTTGGACCCACGTCTGGCCAACAGGCCATATATTTGATACCTAGTCTCTAGATTAGGGGTAGGCTAGATTAGTGCCGGTGTCTTGCAGGTTTTAGATGTGTCCTTGATCAAACACAGCTGATTTAAATGGCTAAATTACCTCCTCAACATGTCTTGAAGTTCTCCAGGGGGCTGGTAATGAACTAATCATTTGATTCAGGTGTGTTGACACAGGGTGAGATCTAAAATCTGCAGGACACCGGCACTCGAGGCCTGGCGTTGCCTACCCCTGCTCTAGATCAATTTTACATCAAGGGACACATACTGGCCACTTTGAAATTAGCTGGAACTGTGAAAATCCCCTTTCTGTCATTGTTAAGTAGTTTAACTGCACATTTAATTCCTGGGATATCTCAATTTATTAAAAAGAAGTGTAATTTCAACAGTATGCATTAGTTTATATACATTATAAGGACATGTTAACGAAAGAGATTTGTCAGCATGATTCTTCACACCTAAATTTCAAGATATGAATGTGTAAAATTACAGGAAAAGATCTGGTAGCTCACTGACCAGCTACCAGTAATTATAAAGAGAAAGTTTTTGTTAATTTACAGAAAATGTCCTTTATTTTACTGAAGACACATTTGAAATAAAAACAGAAATTTCTAGTAGTTAGTGAAGAAACTGGACATTTTCCGTCTTTTGTTTGTTACTTTATTACTTTCTTGTAGCACAAATGGCTTATAGCATCAGCTGCGTAATAGCTGAAAGTCCAAAATTTATGACCTCCTTCACATTTTACATAGAGGTCCAGTGGGCCGGATTGGATTTTTTGGTGGGTCAGTTCTGGCCCCCGGGTCTTATGTTTGTCACCCCGGCTTCTAGACGAAGCTATAAACATATTTTTATAATTCAGAAAATTTATATATTGGTCGTTATTATAGCACGTGTTTTTTCCGCTATTCTGAATTACAGTTGTGTGACACTTACCACAGCTCATTTCGCACGCGCCTGTCAAACAGCCAATCGGGTGAAAGCATGACTCGGAGCAGCAAAGTTACAGCTCTAAGGTGAAGCGTCAGTAATTATCACATTTACACGCGGGAGTGTCACTTTTAAACAGTTTCGGTTAAGTAAGTTCTCAGAGTCGCGACGGTGAAGTGAAAGACCCCGCTTTTAGGTAGCGAGTTCGAAGCCTGAATGTAAAATCAAAAGTTATCGTAAAATCATCAATATATTGACGCCCTAGTTTAAAATTACACCCCTTGGATGTGGTTTATAACGGTACAGCCCGTTATATTGCTGTGACAGATAAAAGTCTTGTAAGAACACGCAGGGATCTGCTCGGTGGGTGTGTTGCGTCGACTTTATGATTCACTCCTCCCCACTTCCGCCTTTTGAAGTCCCCAAACATGCCGACGCATTTTTGGATGAAGTCAAAATACCCACTAAACGTTTCACAGGTACGCTTGAGGCGTCGGAAAGGATGTATCCGCAGAAATGCTTACGTAATTTTCTGGCAGAGTACTGAAAAAAAAGACGTCTTAGCGGTACAATAAGGGGTATCTACGTAACACGTGCTCTTCGTGTTTTGTTAATCATTAGATTTTGGTCTAAGTGGTAAAGAACCCAGGTTTAAATTTGCACCTCAAAGAAATTCACAGTGAATTTCCAAAGACAATAAAATCAAGTTTTTCAGGCATAAAATGGCACCTCACGATTCCCAATGAACCAAATTATTCAAAAAAAGCAAACATATCAAGAGAGCAAGACATAAGTAGAAAAGTGGATTTTATTGAGAAGGTTAGACTGGCATGAGAGACAACACAAGCAAGAATTTCAAAAACAAGCCGTGATGGAAAACAAATACACTACATCAAAAAGTCAACTTCATTGGAAAAGCTGTGATTTGAAAAAGCAAAAAAATCGGGATGGGAAAAAAGTCAGCCATTTCTACAACCATTTACATATAGGAGATAAACCTGGATATTATTTACATGGCAACAGATTACAGTATTTACAAAGCCAGGGCTGGAAGCAAAGTGAAACTCTCACAAGCTGCATTTTTCACAGTCCTGAAAAAGCACAGGGTGATTTTTTGGCAGAGAAGCAGAGATTTTAACAGTGCCTGGAAATGGTGCTCTAACAAAGATTGGCCCAGACCAGAATACGGTCACCAACAAAAGTATTCAAGCTTTTGTCTTTTTGTTTGTCGGTTTTTTTTTTTTTTGGTCACATATAATTCAAAATGTAGTTTTGAGGGAAATCTAAACAACACAAGGAAAAAAAATGTTCAAGGGGTTTTCAGAGATGCCTGGAGTCAGTGCCAACACAGATATTCTCACATGATGGGTTATATCTTACCACATTAATATTGGTTATAGTATATTCAAGCAATCTAGAGCAAATCTCTGTACATTTATTAACACACATTCATGATTCAGGCAAACAGGGGAGGACTGTCCCTTTAACAAGGCATCTAATCACAGATGGAAACAAAGAAAGGGAAGAGCTGGGGGTTCTGGGTCAATGTCAGTGGTCAAAGCCAGGAGGATACGGTGCTAAACACCACCCGGCTAACGGCAGGGAGGCCTGGCTGAGTCGCACCACTCAGAATTAAAAAATAAAAAAAAAAAAAAATAATAATCAGAATCTTCAGTTAGCTCATCAACAATTACATCAGCATCGACACCGGTTTTGATTCAACCCTGAGAAAACAGTGGACTGCATGTTCACTAAGTGGCACACCTGCCTAAGAAGGTAATCTTTTTACCCTCTGAACACCCAGAAATAAGGGACAATTTATACGGAAACTGGCATCTTAATTATCTGATTAAAGATTTAATAATAAAGCAACATTTAAATAGTGATTAAGTCTTAAGAAATTATATCAAAGGAAATAAAAGGTTCAGTCTGTTGTGGTTGTGCCCTCGTCAAGCAGTTTTCTGCAAAACAAGGTGCCAGTGCTGGAGCCAGTTCACTCCTCAAATCTTTAACTGTAATTCTACTACGTCTTCACTTCTGATCGCGGGCGTTAAACCTGCTGATCTGAAATGGAAAAAAAAAAAGAAAAGCTGATGACCGCCAAATATGACTAAAATGACTTAGCAACAACTTTCAACAGACGTAACAGTAAATTTGGACTAGATGACTTCAGTGCTCGGCAAATCAACTCTCACACACAGTATTGGTAATTAAACGTTACTTAGATTAATTCCTGTGTTTGTTTGGAAGCCGTGCGTCTCATTTTGGAAAACCTTTTGCTGGCGCCAGCAATGACACCTTGTGAGAAAAAAGCCCCAGTAACTCGTGCTGTGAATGCAGAGCTCAGGACAGAGGAGGTGAAGCAGCAGGTTTCAGATGTCATCCAAGATCCAAACGAGGCTTCTTCTCCATTTATATTAGCACGGCGTGCACGGCTTACTCGTTCCTCAAACAAATCTTGAACTTACAAGAGGGCCAACTCTTCAAAGAGGAGAGTAAAAACTAATATAAAATGTCTGAAGAAGAATGCTGACGTCTCATCGGATTCTTCTGATGCTGCTCTCTCTCCCAAGTCCTCTTCATGAGCGAGGGGGTGGTCTGTCCCTGTTCAGGTCCTCCATTTCCACAGGTTGTCAGAGGTCATTGGAGCATGAGCTGTTTGAGGTTGTCGTGCAGGATGGTGTCCTTGACGTCCCGAAACACCAGCCTGATGTTCTCCGTGTTGATGGCGGTGGTGAAGTGGTGGTACAGGGGCTTCTGAGTACAGTCGCGCCTCTTGGCCCGGAAGCAGTCCACCATGAACGCCTGGACGTCCGGCAGGCTGTGCTCCGGTCCGTTGTACTCGGGAAAGTAGTCCTTGAGGGGAACGTTTTTCACTTTCTCCTCCAGCAGATCCGTCTTGTTGAGGAATAGGATGATCGAAACGTTGTTGAAGACACGGTTGTTGACGATGGTCTCGAAGATGTCGAGCGATTCACGGAGCCGGTTGGTCTGCCTGTCCTCCATCAGCACCTGTAACAGATGACGGAAGAATTAAATACTACTGCCAGTACGGATGGTGTAAATCCTTTAACCTGTACATGTTACATCCTGTCAGGTATTCATAAGCTTCCTTTTAATAGCATTTCCTATTAACCAAAGTCAATTTGGATTGCGTTAGGTTTTAAAAAACAAAAAAGACAAACGAGAAAACCCCCCCAAAAACTAGGCTATTTGGGTTAGCCTGCTATTACATGGCTCTTACAACAACAGTTGGTATGTTGCACAGGGCAAATCAAAGAAGAGCTTGTTTTTTGAGTCAGTTACAACAAAATGAGGAAAACAGTGAGGGATTTGAATTAAAAACTAGGGGCCAGCATAGCTAAAATGAAGTTGGTTAAGTCCCAGAAAACATATTTATGATGGCAAAACACTTGAGATGGTTCGATCAGAGGCAAATAATTCTGCTTTCAAGCAGCTTGATTCCACATTCAACCATTAAGAAAGCAATGCCATTGGAATCCTTAAAGGGGACCCATTCTTTTCCTTATTTTCAGCCAGTTATATACCGTTATAATGGTGGACACTCATAAAACTCACTCATATTAATTATTAAATATTGTCAAGGAATCCGGCTTCAGACTGCTGTCAACACTCAGTTTCAGACAGGTGTTTTCCTAATCTTTTGTCTTTTCATGTGAAAAATCTTCTAAATGGTTCTGTCAAAGAAGCCATACCTGCCTGACATTCAAGCCTTTTGTATATGAGGGACAACCAATCAGAAGTTAGTTGGCTCCATTAATCCTTGAGATAATTTCAGTTTGTGTAAAGTTAGCAGCAAAGCAATATCCTTACATCTGCTCTGAGCTTCGAATCAAGTTTCTGCTGGACATTTCAGCCTCTCGTTTGTGCAAATACTTCAATCCATCACAATTTAATGTGTACTTGTAAAATGTTGTCTTGCAAGTCTTCTCACTGTTTTCCCACCGCTCTGAAAAAGTACCAAACC
Source organism: Neolamprologus multifasciatus (assembly GCF_963576455.1). Lineage (NCBI taxonomy): Eukaryota > Metazoa > Chordata > Actinopteri > Cichliformes > Cichlidae > Neolamprologus > Neolamprologus multifasciatus. Next base: position 8,544,125 of record NC_140446.1, on the reverse strand, counting down.
ACAACCCCCCGAACTGAGCCTTGTAAATGTGATGAAGAACAGACCGATTCATGCTGTTGGTGCCCATTTAAACATATCAGTCCCATTTTGGGGATTCACATCAGCCTGTCGCTAGAATACTGAAGACGGAAGGGGAAACATGGTAAATAAATACAGCATGACTAGCAAATAAATGAACCAAAGTTGTCACTTGCACATCTAAGTGGTGGTCAAATCAGAGCTTTAGTTAGAAACTCAAATGATTAATTAGTCTTAAGAAAAGTCTTGCAGCTGCACATGCAGAAACCTCAATGAAACGTTATCAAAAGTTACCACACATTATTATCAAGAACAAACTGGTTAATGTGCTTCTTATCATCCTATCTGTAATGAGCGTGCTTGCCCGTGAGTGGCAGGAAATGAGATGCCATGGTTTCTTTCTGCATCTGATGCAGCAGCGGTGTTTACTTTAATTTTTTTTACCTGGTCATATTCGGAAGAGGAAACGAGGAAGAGGATCGAGGTGACTGAGTCGAAACACTCAAACCAGCGTCTCCGCTCGGATCGCTGCCCTCCCACGTCCACCATCTTGAAGGGAACATTCTTGATCTCAAAGTCATACTCATGGATGCCCTTAGTGGGTTTACGAGCCAGCAGGATGTCCTGTTGAGTGGGAAGATAATCCTAGCAGGAGAGGCAGAAAGACAAATTTTAATCACTGAGACAAAAATACTATTTGTCGTCATTTCCACCTAACCGTTTGATTTGTTTGCAGACTGAAGAAGAAACACCAGACACATAATAAAGTTCAAACTAGCAGCCAATTCATCTGTAAATACTAGAAATGTGTTTTATTCTTCAGCTCTAACTTTGGGTCTTGTAAAAGCAAGACTGGAAATGACACATTTATGAGCTCTGAGGAAATCACAGCAGAGTTTAAGACTACACAAACATGGTTCCGTAAATATTCACAAATATGGGGATTTCCCACAGAAAGCAATCGATGGGAAGGTCGTCATTTTGTAGAAAATGAAAGTAAAGGTTTGACATAATACGTTTAACATCTGCTTCTGCTGTAACCTCTGTGGCTCTGTGGAGGAGCTGAATCTAAAGGTGGATATTTCAACTGAAAATCACCAGGAAGCTCGGGTAAAGGCTCTGTATCGAAGCCAATCATCTTTGTAATCATTGTTAAACTGGCTTTAGCAGGTTCAGATTCACTGCTTAATAGAGGGGACGGCTCCAGTTGCAGGCTAGGTGTGTTCTGTTTAAAAAACACAACTTGACCACTTTAAACGTGTCTTACCAAATAAAAATGACTCATACACAGAGTGAAACAGGGAGGAGAGAAACTAGCACAGCTACAATTGACAGCACAAAGAGTTGAAATGAATATTATGTTCATAAACTAAACACAAACACCCACAAATGGATGCTGTTTGTAAAATGGTGATGAAAGAAAACACAGCAACTCCATTATGAAAACAGTCATTATGAGTTGTGATTATACATTTACGGGGGGATTTCATTCATGTTAGTAGCGCCCATTCAAAATGTGCTCATTTGTAATGAGAACACTGTGGTTTGCAACTGTGTGTGCGTGTATTTCTATAATAAACAAAAAAAAGCCTGAGGTCAGCCACAGGAGTGAAGTTAACATACACACACCCACAGAAACAAAACTAGCCTTTTAGCTTCATAGCATTTACAAAAGCTATAAGGATGTGTGTGCGTGCAACATTATATTCATTCAAACACATATAAGGTAAACCTGCTAAGCCTCTGCCCATTTTCTGTGATATGTAAACTGATATGATGGAAGCTTGCAGTAAACATGACAATGGCGTGGCATTTTTTTCTTCTCCTAGCTCTGGTTGACATCACCAAGATGTGACACCTCCTTAATCTTGTCATCCCAGACATACAGATCTGAGTGAGCACAGTATAAGGATTATTTTTAATATGAATCATGCAAAGCTACTCTAGTAGAGACTAAAAAAGGTGGTGCTGGAAATGAGCAGAAAAGGCTGCACTTTATGTATCGAGTTCATACTAAAGGTGGCTGTATTGAAGAGCACAACATGAAAGACGCATCTAAAAGAATACAGCAGCCTTTGTGCTTACACCACCTGTAAGCACAACCTTGGTAATAAAAGTGTAATTAAATTTACAAAACAAACATACGCATACAAACCTCGTGAAGACAGTAAGATTGTAGATGTTAGCATACGCATGTGTGTTTGTAAATAATAGTACAGGTATAAACACTTAATGTCCTCAGTGTAAAAAGGATGTGTTTATGATGCACAGAAATCTGAAAAACAATTCAACTTCCAGCATGCTGATGTCAGAAAAAAGGAAGTATTGTTAAAACTCAGTTGGGAGCGGTTAAAATCTCTCTCATGTTAATAAAGGAAAAACCCTGATTTACTCTCAATAACGCCCTCAAGTTTTGGACTTTAGACTTAATATTAAGGGTTTATAAACTGTTTGAACTCGCTCACTGTGTTCATCTTGATGTTTTTTTTAAACTAAACTTTTAAACACCTGAAAAAACTTGAGCTTAATTAAATATAAGGAGCTTCTTTCACAAAACGACAGCATTATCTGCGGCAAACAACCGCCTTAGTAATTTCCAAGGTAACCTTTAATTGTCTGGACATGTTGCAGTATTAACTATAACATGCACAAGTCTGATTATCACAAAGAGTACAAGCAGAAACAACTTACCGGCTCGCCGAGCTTATCCAGATTATCCAAGAAATACTTCACTGACTCACCCTGCGACAGGACAGAGGAGGAATTTCTGTTAATTCTACACAATTAATTCGGTTCTGTCATTTTTACAACAATCAGCAGAAAACATTTTGCAGCAATATGTTTGCAAGTGGAAAAGGCGCCGAGATACTAGTGGGGAGAGTGTTCAGCTGCCACACAGACAGAGGTAACCTGACTTTTTTCTTTCTCCCGTGTCCGCCCCAGAGCAGAGTCTGTTCTGAGGTACTGAGGCAGGATGCGCATTATTTAGTAAGACTGTGACACGTGTTTCTAAGTGTGTCTTTGATGTATTCAGAAGTGTTGGTTAGTGTGTGTGTGCGTGGTTAGAAGTGTTTTATTTGAGTTTTTTCCCCAAGACTTTTTCGACACTGCTTTTGTGCAGGCAGTGCAAGACCAGACACGGGGCTGCCAGGACTGAGATGCATTCCTTTATCTGTGAGCTGGTGCGGGTCTTGCACTCGACATAAACCAAAACACCGTGTGCAAAAAGAAAAACAGATTTAACCCATCGTCTTTCCTGTGACCTGCAGCGCCTCTACTGCAACGCACTACACTTGCACAGGGGATTTTTGTTTTGTTTTTTGCATGTATTTTGCATTAATGACACGATAGGCATTTAAATGTTCCCAGTTGCAGCGACCGGGTTGTATTTCTCTCTTACCACCATGTACGAGCATTACCCAGCCCAGCTTCTTCTTCTTGTCACCTTTTGATCTTTAGGTTAAAAAAAAAAAAAAAAACTAACCTGACCTGAAAAACCTGTGATTGTGCGCATGTCTGTGTGTGTGTATGTGCATGGCTAGGATTACCCAAGGGAGGAGCCCAATGGTGTGGCACTCTACTAGAGTTAAATGAAGAAAAAGCTACTTTTCTAATTTCACATCCGACTCCGCCCGATTAAAAGGAGCTTATAACTAAGAAGGGTTTGGTTGGTTTTGAAATAATCAAAAATCAAGTCAGATTTTTTCCCCCGTTTTTTTTTTTTTTTTTAAAAAGGAGAAGAGAAACAAGAAGCGCAATCACTCTGCGCTCTCCCTGCTGAGGCATGACAACGCCTGCAGAAGCAAAACTGAAACTCAGCAATATGTCATCTGAACAGACACTTGCATTAAAGGAAGATGTGACTAAATAATTCTAATACTATGAATCTCAGAGTCTCCGATGAAAAGATTAAGACTATTGTAACGAGCAACGCTGACGTCTGCACTGCAGGAAGTGAGAGAAGCCATGTGCATACTCACAGCGCTACGTGTGTGTGTGTGTTTTTTTAAACATGATAATTACAACCAAGCCTGAAGGCACGTGCGATTTGTGATGCAAATGCTTAAATGGGGCACGGTCAACACGAGGGGATTCTGGGTAATCTGCTGGAAATGACACAAATCTCTTCTTAGAGAAGGAAAAAAATTTTAACAGCTCCCAACAGAATTACTTTTGCCCTCAGGGTTTACAGTGTACTCACCATTAAAACTTAATATTAAGGTTTTGTACACTGTAAGCTTGCAATTGATATTCAGTTTCATTTCAAGACCTCTAACAATAATAAGTTTATTTTAATATAAGAGAAAAGGCAAAAAGAACCCAAAACATCCCAAACACTTTTCAAGATGTGTGGTTGGTTTTATAAAAGATGGACATTTGACAGAAACTACACTGTTCTGTACAAACATTTTTTTAATACGTATACAGAGACTTTTTTGACCCTAAAATAATGCTTTTTTTCCTGATTAAAGTCAAATACTGTTTCACTTTGTACCCTAGAACAATGAATTAATTGTCACATATGAATTAAAAATGTTATCTGTTTTATAAACTAACTGTCTTGGCTGTAAAGTAATATGTAATTGTGTGTGTGTGTGTGTGTGTGTAGCCCTGTGTCTGTGTTCCATTGACCCTCCACTGATATTACACAACAAATAAAGGCTCAAAGCTATTTCTGATCAATTGTTTAGTCTATAAAATGTCACCTCATTTTCCAGAGTGGGACGAAGTGACAGGTGACCAACTATTTGGTTTGTTCAACCAATCCGCCAAAATTCAAAGAGCTTTAATCTGTAAACATGTGCACATGTCAAATAAGGATGGGACAATATATTTTGTATGGCTTCCATCTGTGGTATCAATATCTTTATCAACACATGGAGGCGATTTCACCCGGATTCCCTCACCACTTTCAGCTGCCGCAGTGCTTATAACCTGTGTTAAGCAAATATCTATATGTACTTACATAGCTAGTCATCCCCACACGGTCCATTATAAGCTACATAAAGCTCTGAAGTGAACTGATAATGATGATACACATATCCTAATGCCACAGTGGAGAATATAAATGTATGACTCCTGCTTTTTCGTGGGCGTTTTTACTTGTTTCGTTTTCACAGATATTGTGATGTATCGCAGATGATCACCTCGCAGCACACTTAGGCTACAGTGATTCTGTGATACCAACACCTAACGTCCAGTAACTGAACAGCTAGTCAGGCTTTTAGCGATCCTGCCGCTCTTCAGTTACAGGCTGTTTCCATAGCAGGCTGCTTACATTGTTCCGTTTACTACTGTCACCGAATGAGTCACATTTGTGTGTTTATATGAATGATCAGTCCGAGTGACAGCTCACTTCCATTATTAAATGCACAGCTCCAGCTTCAAAAGTCTAAAAGGTGCGATGTTTTCCGTGATAATTAACGCTTTTGAAGATTTCGGAGGTGGGCGGGTGGAATAAAGGAACTTGCCAATTTGCAAAATGAATACATGAATAAAATACTTGCACTCTTACACAGATAGGTTATGCACATTAGTGTGTGTGTGTGACCTTGTGTAACTAGAGGTGTGCGACACTCTTAGTGTTTGTGTGCAAATAACACTGAGTGGGAGAGCCAGGGATCTGTTTGTAAGCATAAAGCTGTTTAACTACAGATCAACATTCCTGCTCTGATCACACTTATTCCCCTTGTCTGTCTGGAAAGGTTTGCACCAACAAGCTGAGTGTGTGTGTGTGCCACAGCAACAAAACGCCATTGACGAAAGTTTGGTTTTATGCAACCCACTAGCAAATTGTAATTTTCTGTTTTTCATTACTGAAAGCCACTTGGAGAAGTGCAGCCCTTATTCTGTCCTCAGCTGGGGGGCCCTTAACTGCTGAAGTGTTTAAGTTTGTCACATGAAGGCAGAGCAATCAGGGTTATTCCTATATCCCAACATTTTGGCAAGAGCCACAGAAAAATCACCAGCCTTTTGATAAACACACTGATTTCTTGGGGATTATTTACTTGGATAAAATTGGCATTTTTTTGGCTTATTAAATAGCCAGAATACACAGATTTCTGTCAAATCAGGTAAAGTAATCAGTGCATTAACTGTAAAGCCACACTCATGGGAAAAAGGGGCTTATTTTGAGTCAGGAAAATCCCTGACAGCTGGTCATTTTTAAAAAGAAGCCTAAAGCTACGGTAATAAAAGATCAAATAAGAGCATATCAACAGCCCAGAAAGGACATGTGAACGCACTCCAGACCACATCTGCTCTTCTGGGGTAAACGTCACAGAGTTAAGACGTGCACACTGACAGCCAAAAGATATACGCAGCTGGGAGAGGTGTAAACAGGAAGCCTATTGAATCACATGTCTGACCACTCGGCACAGAGAGAGCACCAGAGACTCAAGAATTAGATGCAGGGAGAGAGGAAAGGGAGGATGAATTGAAAAGTCAGTTTCACTTTCTGTTTTCACTGCCATTTTCATCAATATGACTTTTTGGAAAAACCCATTCAGAAACACCAGAAAACCCTTATTGCACCTGGTGATAGAGAGCTGAGATTGAGAACGTTTTATCAGACAAAACTAGGCCACCATTATCTGTCAGTTATGCCATTTCAGCATGTGTGTGTGTGTACGCTCTAACCCACCAGCTGAAACTCCCTGCGCCTATCGTAGGCGTTCTGTATGCCCGAGTCTGCCCACAGGGCCTTAATGGCGGACAGGTACTCCAGGAAAACCGATGTCTCAAGCTGCCCACTGGTCATCTTGGCTGAGCGGGTGTCGAACGCCATCAGGTTGTCGCCGTGCGGCTGGTTGTCTTCATCACCCCACGGAATGTGCAGCTTCTCACGGGCGTCCACCAGCACACGTATACCTGGAAAAGGAAGTCAGATGGCAACTTAATAGTGGAAAAGGGTAGTGAGAAGGGCAGGTGAAACAAAAGTAACCCAACACCTGTGTCCTTTGGAGGCCTGCTGTGTCTAAAAAAATAAATAAAATACAAAAAAATGATGATAGGGCAAGAAAAAGTGGAGTTGATTTTAAGGTAGCACATGATTAACATAACCCTGTTACTAGACAGATTTCAGGGTTTTTCCTGCTTACACAAAATTTCCACCAAAGAGGTCTTAGCCTCCCCTCAAAGGAAAAAAAAAATCACCACCTTGTGCTAACCATCACTCTACCCAATTTTTCTTTAACTGAACTTTCATTCAGTCAAGAATAAAGCACATTTTGCTGATATAATGACCAGAAATAAGAAGAAAATGTGCTTCAAAAGCCACATTATAAGCCGGGGAAATCCCTGTATTCACAGCTATTATTTACGTTTGACTGTTTATTCATTAAAAAAATGTACAGGATGTGCTGGTCACACCAAAACCTTACTTTGAAAATGGCCGAAATAACTGTCGGGTTATATACAATTTCGTGACTATTAAAAAGCGACGCTTGAGCCTTGTTGGTATTTACAAACGATTTTGTTTAACGTGGACAACACCAACGTGAAGATTTCTCTTTCATTCAGTCCGTGGACAAAGAGGAACACCTTACAGCACACTACACTGGCGGGTTGCCCTCCATTAGCTTCATCCCGAGCTTAGTTATTGAGCAACAAAACTTGCCTGTAGCTGATTTAAAACCGCGGGTTGTGTTGGTTAAAGATATCACAAAAAACTTGATTCGCTGTATTTGGTATAGCTATGCTAAACCCCTAGAAAAGTTCAGCTTTTAGGACAAACGAGGCTCCTATGGGTGTGCCGAGAGCAGATGTAGACTGTTTATGTGTCCTCTCACCCAGCCCAGCGCTGCTAAACAGATGTGGAAACTTTCCAGTGCCTTTTAACCAAGTAAAAAGGGCGATTTTCACGCCCTTTAAGTTTCCAGCCCTCGGTAGCGAGGTTACCTTTGATAACATTGCTGTAAATCGTTGCTCTGAACTCCTCTCGGGCGTGCTGGTCGAAGTCCTGGCCGTGGATGATCCGCATTTGTTTGAGGAAAGTCGACTTGCCGCTCTCGCCAGCGCCGAGGAGAAGGATCTTCACCAACCGTTTTACATACGTTTTCTCCTTGGAGAGACATCTGTCGATCTCTTTGGACTTTCTCAGCTGTTCCACCTCGCCGCTGTTAAGCAGGCAGACGGGTAGACAAACTTTTAACACGGACCTGGTCGGCAGGAAATCCGCCATGTTCGCACAAACTTCATCGATGCTAATTTGATGCGCGTTCTCGGGCGCAGGCACGGGACCAAGCCCCTTCCCTAAACTCAGGAAGTACCGCTGCTGACTGTTTACCATCAATCTTAAGGCACAGCCTACTGTGCTATTTACGCGGATATGCCTCACATAAACACGTAATATTGTCCGTAGCTACGTTTGAATGGAAACACACAAAAATAACTTTATAAGCAGCATACTGAAATTTACACGCGAATACATTTTCAAGTTTTAGAGGTCTAGTTGCATGATACAATATAAAAAGAATTAATAGGCGTTGACGGCTATAGTTAAAGTAAAAAATAAATACATAAAGTTTTCATAATTAACATTAAAATAAATATGAAAGAAAAAAGGAGAGTTGACCGGTGGTGGCATGTCGCCCTCTACTGGTGCAGTATAGAAACACGTTGAAAAAAAAAGACGCGCTCCGATTGGTTGATTCGTTTCACACTTTTAGACATGCTGCTTTCAGAGACTGCAGGAAATATTGCTATCTACAGTTGAACGCTCTGCTGAAGAACAATAAAATTTGAAATCTTGACGGAAAAAAACTTGGTTTTGTGAAAGTGGATGTATTTGACCTTCTGTCTTTGCGTTTATAGCATTGATGAGATAAAGAACACTAAATTATTGCCTATATTTAACTAAAACGGCTTCACATTGCAATTACTTAAACCTATTTTAGACTATTCTTTGTTACTTTTATTGGAACTGTCAACTTTTTATTACATGCCTGAAGTGCCATACGGGTAATTTAATCCTAATTCAATTAAAAATGATAAAATATTGGCACATTAACAGTTTCCGTTTTTCCAAGTGAGAGGTTTAGGGGGGGACATTTGAAGGCAACATCACCATCGATCAGTGTTGCACTTCCCCTCAAGCATCCCCACACGACACACAGGGCTCTCACAGACGGCAGCAGTGTTGTATGTGTGTGTGTGTGTGAGAGAGAGAGAGAGCGGTGCAAAGCATCAGACAACATGACCATCCGAAACGTTCTCCGGGATCATGGACAGAGGTACCGACCACGGATGGCTTGTCTCAAAAAGGTGGGCTGCACAGCTTACATTAGATGATGTAAACCAGAGCACAGGCTTATAGATTATACCTGCAGCAGACGCATCATTAGTGACTTGTATAAATTCTCTAACGCAATGCTTGGACTATATTGGCTTACAGGAACCTCACAAACCCAGGCTGTTGTTGGCATTTGCACTATAATAATCTATAATATTCTCTGGAAATCCCAATGCTTTCATTGCATAGATTTATTAAGGATGGTCATTCCGTTAAGACCCACAGGTACCATTTGGACTACAACAAGCTTTAGGGAAACCCAATCGCAAACATGCATTTCTTTAATAATATGGACTTTAGTTATTAAGGGTTATTAGAGATGTTATTCATATACTCATGTTTCAGAATGATGTCAACATACTGTAAATCAGATGTCATGTCAGCTTCCCCCTTACACTCTATATAGCTGTCAGACTGTGTTCTGTCTCAACCTTTTCACTGTGATAAGGTCGTTCTGTTTAATAAGCATTAGGCCTGGATCAGTATCAATACCTCCATCTACACCAACCAGCTGCTGGAAAGAAGTTAATCCAGGCGCTGTGTGAATTGTGTGTGTGTGTGTGTGTGTGTGTGTGTGTGTGTGTGTGTGTGTGTGTGTGTGTGTGTGTGTGTGTGTGAGGCCAGCCAGAGCAGTCCTTCATTCATCATCTCATATTTAAAATTCAGTTGGATGGTCACCAAAGAGAATGTTTTAACATTAGAATAAATAAATAAATAAATGGAAGGAAAAAATCAAGACATGAGCTTCCAGATGTAGCACTCACACAGTGTCCCCCTCTCTCCAGGGGAATGCACACAGAATCCATTTCCTGGAGAACTTTGTGTTTTGGTCAATGAAAGCCCACTTTGGTCCAGCTCAGTCTGGGGCTTATAGCCTCTCCAGGTTGACTTCAAAGCACAAAGCCACTTCAAAAAGACCCAGGAGTCAGCTACAAACACACTCTCTCTCGCTTTCTCTCTCTCTCTCTCTCTCTCTCTCTCTCTCTCTCTCTCTCTCACACACACACACACACACACACACAAAGTGAATTAATGTACTACAAGATTTATTCCTCTGCCGTACACACCTAAGTTGTGGGGGAGCTCTGGGATCAGATGGTATGATAGCTGAAAAACTGTTTAGAGGGCAGTGAGTCATCACAAACCTCCCACACAAGCCAAACAAAAGCCATGAGATCAGGGTTTGAAACAATCCCGTCATCTCGCGTCTCACCACTTTCTAATACAGCATTAAAACTGTAATCCAGCCATTGGACTAAAAAGCTGAACAGTTGTTTGGAGAGACACAGAAACCGAATCATTCGGCATTTGTCTGATAGGAAGTATTAATTACAAGCTTACACATGGAGCCTTAACATCCCAGGGGGGGGGAAATTTGCCCTTTTTTAATCAGCGAGACACAGTTTAATGCAGCTTTCTCTGCCTTTCATTAAGTAGAAAAGAGGTTAATGCTGTGCATGCTCGAGATTACACTAATGATCATCATCACCGTCATGTGAATTTCACTGATCAAAATTTAGGATTTACAATCAAATCTGCTGCCCCAAAAACCTACACTGTGAGCTCTGATGTGACACCTCCTCACAACCTTTTTTTGTGCAGGCGGAGAAGGTGGTCCTCGAGATGCAGGACCCCACAATGGGAGTGAAGCTACAGCCTCAGAGACTGGTTATCACCACAATACCACATGCTATTACTGGTAAAGTGGACACAAACACTCTCACATACACTACAGTGGCTTGATTTTTATCCAGCGGCTCGTTGAGTGACCGTACCTGCACAACCTCGCCAGAGGATACCACGGTGTTGGAGCTACAGATTTCATCTCCATGACAACCCCATGGTCTCAGAGACAGAGAGAGGGAAAAAGTAGGAGGTGAAGGAGGAGGATGATGATTGAGCAGGCGAGAGGAAACAAACATGTAGAGACCGAAGCAAGAGGAATGCAGGCAGTAGGTGGTGGAGGAGGAGAAGAGAGGGAACCCAGACTTCTACGTCACCTGCAAGCTTTGAATGCCCGCAGCTGAATGAATGAAAACATACCAAAGGCTTCTTCTCTGCTGCTCTCTCCACTTCCCTCTCTCACTTTCTTTGCTGTTTTGTTTTCTCTCCATCTCTGATTCCTTTGCTTTTCCTGTTTCCTTTTCCTCCCCCTTTCCCCCTTTCTTTCATCTCACAAGCTTTCCTTTCCTTTCCTTTCTTAGTTTCATTCTTCCTCTTGTTTCTTTCCTTTCCTTTCCTTTCCTTTCTTAGTTTCTTTCTTCCTCTTGTTTCTTTCCTTTCCTTTCTGTCATTTTCTCTCTTCTTCACTTGTCATCCTTCTCCTCCTCCCTTTTCTCCTTCCATGTCTCTCTTTGACATTAGCTGTCTGGCATTTACAGGCATGCACTGATGGACATAAACAACATACAGTATATTTAAAGTTGTTTGCTGTTCAAGCTGCCCTTTTGACTACTGTTGTTTATTTCCATAGATTCTTTGTTACTTCTGACCTTGAGTCCTTTTTCCTCAGGTGAAGACATAGTTGCTTGGTTAGCAGACAGATTCCAAATCGATGCACAAGGTGAGAGATCAGGCAGCTGATGCTATCCCAGTTCAAAGTGTGTGTTTTGATAAAAAGAAGACAGTTTTAGGATGTTATCATGTTAGACAGTGAAAATTGGTGATAGAACCTCATTTATAGCAAATCTGTCTTTTTTATTCAGAGGCGAGGAGTTTTGGCTCCATGCTGGTGGCGTTAGGATACATCTACCCTATACAAGACCACAAGCGTTTAGTGGTCAAACCAGATGCATCCCTGTATCGCTTCCAGGTAAACACACCGCATTTTAAAGCTTAGCCAAAATCTCAGCTGCAGCAAAGCCAAACGATCTTCCAAAACCGTATTTCTGGCTATGGGAAGAATTAGTTTTCATTGCTGCACACTGAACAGTGTTTTTGCATGTTGTTAACATGCAAAAAGGGATGCACATAGTCATGCAGAAACACACATAGTGTGCAGTCCTGTTCCTGCTATCTAGTGACTCCACAACTCATGCAAAAATGCAATGTAAACTGAAATGCTTACAAAGGTGTGACTGTTGTTTATTTACAAGAAAACAGAAAACGACAGAGCAGTTGCTAATTTATTAGGTGCAAAGCCTAAAAGATTGTGATAAAAACACATCAGTACATCAAATTCATTTGATGTAAAGGTTAGAAAGTTGCTGTGTCTCTTAGCCTGAGCACGTAGCAACTTCTAAGAATAATTATGTTGGTATATCATGTAAGTTCAAAATAAAAATGCAGAGCCATGCAAGGGTAAAAAAAAAGGTTGATTGAGCCTTGTGAAGTAAAATCATGCACTTCCTGGAAGCTTTTCCATCCAGAAATGTAAAAATGTGAGAAACCTTTATTTTCAAAAATGTGTAAAAATTAAATGGAAAATTCCTTCAGTTTAAAACAGTGCTGCATTTTTTCAGTGCAGAATATTGTTGTTTTTTAAATACTTTTTTGTTCTTTTAAAAAAAGACAGAAAGGCCCTACACTGAAATAAAAAAAAAACATCTTTGTAAAAACATTCACCATTTTTAAAATAAAGGAATTTTTCATATTACTTTTTATGGATGTTTTTCACTATGCACTGCATTTTTACAATACATAGACATGCCCGTACATTTCGGTAAAAATTAGAATTACTGTCAGAAAATTTTGGGGATATTTTTAGTTTTTTGAGAGATTTTTTTTCAGTGTGATATATATATTTAACTCTGCATTCAGTCATTATTTTTAATATATTAGCTGATTCATTTTATCAACATTATTGACCATGGTAATTTCCCATTGATAAATTGGTTCTAGAAAGTGGCATGTGCCAGATTTTCTGTAATGGGTTTAGCATCTCTGCTGTAACATGCAATGATTAGATAATAAAAGAGTTTACCATTACAAGACACAGAAACCACTAAAGCGAGGTAAAACCAATTTCCCTCGTATTTATTTTATGATGTGAAACCCCAAATTAGTCTGCTTTAGTTTCCTGAATGACTGCAAATTGAAAACAACCAACAAAAAAACACCCTTAAATCTGCAAGAAATGAATCCCACTCACAAAAACGCTTACTGCTAATCATCACCTCTGCCCTCCATTGTTTGCAGACACCATATTTCTGGCCCACACAGCAGTGGCCTGTTGAGGATACAGATTATGGTGAGTGTATCTAAATTCATCCCGTTACCAAGAATCACTTACCGTTAACATCCGTCTATGTTTTTGTTACTGAAGCAATCTACCTGGCAAAAAGAAACATACGTAAGAAAGGAATCCTGGAGCTGCACGAGCAGGTGAGAATTGGACACGAATCCCACGGAAATTAATTTTCTCTGTTGGCATTTACTGAGGTGTTGTTTTATGTCCTCAGGAGCAGTACAACCATCTTCACAAGTGGATGAATCATAAATGGGATTTTATAGTCATGCAAGCTAAAGAGCAGTATAGGTGGGTGTGCAGGAAGCTCAGTGATGTCGGGAAGCATTAAGGGTAACAATGTGTTACGACTCTCTGTGTTTGGGTTGGGTTTTAGAGCTGCGAAGGAGAGAAAGAAACCGGACCGTGTGGTGTTTGACTGTCAGGAGAGAGCCTACTGGGTGGTTCATAGACCTCCGGTGAGAACACACACAGGCATGTTTCCATCACTACAGAAGACGTTTGTGAATTTATATTTGAAGACTTAGACTAGCCGTCACTCAACCGAGTCCTTTATGACTTGCGTGAATGAGAATGGCTTTTTGCCACCAAAAGGAGCTGGATCTTACTATATGATTATATAAACACATTTATGTCCCCACAACATGAGATAATATAAGCATACACGCACAGATATAGTTATCAAGCCTGAACAGTAAACAGCAGATTGCAGGTAAATAGAGAAGTAAGAAAGTAAATTGCACCACACTGCAATGCTTCCCAGGGTATCTCATTATCTCTACCCATGATGTCTCATTACCACTGCATGTCCAGTCAGAGGAAAAGGGCACAACTGATTAATATTTCACACTGCATGGGAGAAAGTGGTACAGTGGTTTGCACCTTGTGCACATCGAGCTTCTTGTGCTGTGATGCTGGATTACAGCTAGAACAGTTACCAAAGACAGTGACAGCTCCCAACCAAAGACCCATGTGTTTCCCATGAGTTAATTGGTTTGCAGTCATTTGATTAGGTGCGAAGATGTTTGAGGATATTCTCACTTCAGAAACTGCTGATCTACTGGGATTTTCCTGCACAAACATCTCTCATATTGCAGAAACATGTCTTTCTAAAGTTTTGGTTGCATAATATATGTCACCATAAACTATATGGTCACATCATATAAAGTAGGGCCATAATAAAAAGACAATTAAGTGCATAATGTTAAACAGTTGTGCTTTTCATTGTTTATGACTTCAGCCTTTAGGAAGAATATAGTGTTGATTACTGGTGACCTGTTCAGTAATGTAGCACATTGTAGCCTGTGCTCCGTGACTTGTGTTGTGTCCTTTCAGAAGTGAGGTACACTATATTGCCAAAAGTATTTGCTTGTCTGCATTCACATGCGTATGAACTTGAGTGACATCCCATTCTTAAGCCACAGGGTTTATTATGATGTCGGCCCATCCTCTGAAGCTATAACAGTTTCAACTCTTCTTGGAAGGCTTTCTATAAAGTTTATGAGTGTGTCTACGGGAACCTTTGACCATTCTTCCCATTTGTGAGGTCAGACACTGATGTTGGATCAGAAGGCCTAGCTCCTGGTCTCTGCTCCAAAGGTGTTTTATTGGATTAGGACTCTGCAGGCCAGTCAAGTTCTTCCACACCAGAATCGCTCTTTAATGTCTTTATGGATCTTGCTTTGTGCCCTGGTGCACAGTCATGTTGGAACAGGAAGGGACTATTGCCAAACTTGAGAGCATGAAATTGTCCAAAATTGTCTTGTTATGCTGACGCATTAACAGTTCCTTTCACTGGAACTACTTATCCATTGTATTGCCAGACAGAGAAGCATGATTCATCATTCCAGAGAGCACGTCTAGGTTGGGCATGCTTCACACCACTGCATATGACGCTTTTCTATTGTACTTGGTAACGTAAGGCTTTAATGCAGCTTCTCAGCATTGGAAATCCATTCCATGAATCTCTCTACATGCTGTTCTTGAGCAAATCTGAAGGCACACTTGAAGTTTGGAGGTCTGTAGTGCTCGATTCTGCAGAAAGTTCATGACCTCTGTACACTATGCACCTCAGTATCTGCTGACCCCACTCTGTCTGCTCATGCCTTGAGTTGTTGTACAGGTGGCATCCTATCACAGTACCACGCTGGAATTCACTAAGTTCCTAAGATCTGTGAGTGTTTGCAGAAGCAGTCTACACGCCAGGTGCTTGATTTTATGTCTGTGGCCACAGAAGTGATTGGAACACCTGAAATTAAATAATTTGGATGGGTGAGTGAATCCTTTGGCAATATAGTGTATACACAGAAGACTTTGACCTAATGAGGGTCACTGGCACTAATTTGTGTCTCATGGCACATGAGTTATCGCTGCAAGGGTGCTCTGTTGTCAATCCTTCAGTTGAGATTTTCATATGCATACTGTAAAATAAAGCAACCAGCGGCTTTTATTATATACTAATCAGCTACTAACGTTAAAAGCTGATAGGTCAAGTTCTGCCGGGAATTTTGAGGTACAACTACAACTAACCCATCCGAAGTTCCTAAATCCCAGTTCGATCAAACGTCCTGCTGTCAGACACAAAAGGGGCTCCTGTGTCTGCTGACACAGTATTAGACAGGAAGTTTAAATGCTGTGGCCGATTGATACTTACAAAATCAGAGTATTAACTGCTTTGCATTTGTTGGTTTTTTTTGTGTTTAAAAGCTTTTCAGACAAAAAGGATAGATATTTCTTCCGTCTTCCAGCCTTCAAGCATTTCATTCCTTCTAAATACTAAATCAGATATGCACACTCTTAATTTAAGATGCACAACTTAAAAAGGAAGAAACTTTTGACTTTTTCTAAAAAAAAAAATCAGTATTCAATAAAAGCAGAAACAGATGTTTCATGTTTAAAAATAAATATAATGACACCTTGATGTAAATAACATATGCTGTACTTAAAACTTCATCTTACAGGTTCAGATTGATCCTAATGACTGCTAAATGTGACTTAAAGTTAATGCATTTTAAAGCCCCCCGTGGGAAACAAATAAAGTACTTGAAGATGTATTCATAATGACCAAGAGTGAATTTGGTGATTGGCCTCTTCTTGTTTGAGATGGCCATGAGAAGTACCACACATTATCCGCTGATGATTAGCATTATAAAACAGCCATCTGCTTTAATTAATTAGTCCTTTGGTAAACACTGTGTAATTCTCTTTTGTTGGTGTGTATGTAGCCAGGGACAGTGAGTGCCATGGACTATGGACTGGAAAGACTAATAGATCCAAATGCACACGAGGTAACAGGTGAGTCTCTGCCTGACCCGCATGAACATAATTCCTTTCAATCAGCTTATATCCCATAAGAAGCTTTAATGCATTAATGCAGGTACAGTAAATGATATGTATGCTGTTTTCTTTTATTAAAATGAAGGCCTTCTCTTTTCCTTTCTTCTTCTCTGCAGGCATTTCCTACGGCTATGTTTTCAAAACCCAGACTTTTAAGCTGGTTGTGAACACATCTGCACACACTCACATCACCTCACGAATGCACTTGCTATAATACTTGCTAACAAAAAAAAAAGTACCTGAATCTCAGCTCAGGTTGTGAAATGATGTTGAAGGTTAGTGTTCACAAGTGCTCATCACTTCCAACAATGTCCAAACAGAGTCCAACAATGATAAAGAAGTGATGTATAAAGCAGTGCTTTTTTCTGTGCAGAAATACATGCACAGTGTCCTAACTGTGAAGTCATAAGGTATATGACTTATTATCTGTACTCATACTTTTAATACATTTTTCCTCAGGCAAAAACACCCGATGACTACGAGAGGATCGTAAGTTTTTTTCTACTCACTCGTTGGATGTTTTATTGATCAAGTATAGTGGCAGCTCTGTGTTATTCTGGCTGTCATTTCTCTCCCTGTAGATGATTTTCACCCAGCAGTCCATCATGCGCCCCAGAGTGAAATCATCAGTGTCCATTGGCGCGTAAGACAGTCCCTCATATAAGAAGCTCGCTACTATCTGTAGCAAACCAGTACCCCTCCTATACCCTGGCTGCTCCATTAGCTGTATGCCTTAAAGTAACACATGCACATTAGTTTCAGCATAACCCCACTGAGTGATCTGTAAAGGTCAGACAGGTTAAAGCTAGTCTTAGAAAAGATTTTAGGGATAGGCAGTTGAGAAAGTGGGACCGTTGTGGAGGGCTGCTTAAGCTTATTGGTGGAGCCCTCCACAACAGTCTCAGTTTCTCAGTAAAAAAAAGAAAAATACTGGCCCTGATTAGATGATAAGTAGCTAGCTCAGTGGCTAGCTAGTAGGAAGTTCACTTGAATCTTTTACTGTGACATATTTCCCACGTGTCTTTCCAGCAAATAAAAAGAAAATGAGAATCTTCACAGTAGACAAACATGTGTTGTCAAGAATATTTGCTGTTCTTTGACTGATGAGGGATTAGATAATGTGAGTTATGCCTCCTGTAGGCTTGGCTGCACTTGCTTTACTGTTTCTGTGTGGCTGCATTATTAATGGTTAAAGACGTTATTTTCCTTCAGTGTGGTCGATGGTGACGTGTTTTTCCCTCCACTGCAGGTTGGTGAAATACTGTGCCACTTATAAAGGCCACGACCCTTTTCTGTCCACGTGTCTTCCCAGCAACCCCTGGCTCACTGATGACATCACATACTGGGCTTTGAACATGCCCAAGTGCGTAAGATGATTATACTTATAGAAGTCACTGATTTTGGACAATAATTAAGAATATCTTGTTTTTGTTATCTGTGTGGCACAGTGTGGAAATACCCACTAAAATGCGTGTGGAGAGGTGGACGTTCAGCTTTGGTGAGCTCCTTTCAGACCCTCGAGGACGAGATGACTTCAGACTGTTCCTAAAGAAAGAGTTCAGCGGTATGATAGTCTGGTGCAATTTAAAGTCACTGTTGGTCCTGATGTTAAGCTTTCCTTCAGTAGAAGGGGTCAGGAATAATCGGAGTTTATATATGGTTATTTTCTCTAAACCTACTCAGGTGAGAACTTGGCATTCTGGGAAGGTTGTGAGGATCTGAAGTGGGGCACTGCTGCGACAATGAAAGAGAAAGCAGAGCAGATCTACAAGTAAGAACTTCTTGAAGAATATATTAGTCTTCTGGTAAATATTGAAGACAGTGGAGAAGAAAGTATTATTTGATTTAAAAATCGCCAACTATGTTTACTGACATGATTTATGACTCTTTAATAGTTATATTTATTAGTTTAATAGTGACACAAATACATGATGGACATTCAGTGTTTTTATTTTTTTATTTTTAACATTAAATTCACTCAATTATTTTTAATTAATAGAGATTAAAGATTAAAACTTAAAATAAAACTGAGAATGATTACAAATTTTGGTTGCCATCAGCCAGAAATAATATGCCTTAGATTAATTACAGTTTAAATCTGAACTTTGCATGTAGTGAACTTTACCTGCAAGTATAGTGTTACTTTAACTGATGATTAAATAATGAAAACAATGCAGTGGATATTTTTATCTCACATCTTTACTGAAGAAGAAGTTTTTATGTGGCTTTTGAGGTTTTTCCATGTAAGTGTCAAAGCATTTCCTCTTCATTCCTCCCACTTTCATTGATTTCAGGACTTTCCTGGCACGCGGTGCTCCACGATGGATCAACATCGATGGAAAGACGATGGAAATCACAGTGAAAGGTCTGAAACACCCACACAGATACGTCCTGGATGCAGCCCAGACTCACATCTACATGCTCATGAAGAAGGTCAGTAAACATGTCAGTAGGTGTGATCAGTGCAGAGACTGCATAAATTAAAATACCTTTTTGGATTTTGGTTTGAGCTGACTGTGGAGCTGATGGCGCTATGCATGCCCATGCTATAGCAACGTGTGTAATTTGCTCTAAATGGGAGCATGATTTGAAACTAAACATCACAAAGTATCAGATTAGACTTTTATTGAGACCATAAACTCACACAAAATTGTTAACTGGTGTCATAAATGATTAAGTTAGTTTAAGTATTAAGTATGTTCTCATTGACTTTTATACAATATGAACTTTGGAACCAGATGAGGCGCCCCCTGCTGGCCACTGTAAAGAAAGGAAACTTAAGGCACTTCTGCATTGGCTTCACTTTTCAGACCTGGATGTCTATAGTTAAATCACAAGGGAACGGTGGCGTTGTATCTGTACCTGTAAGAGACCAACTCATTGAACCAACTGATAGCATTTTGCATTTTGCAGGACTCGTATGGCCGATACCTAAAATCTCCAGTGTTTAAGGAAACAACGAAGAAGGCCGTATGTCCCGAGGAACACAAGTTCAGGTAAGAGGCACTTTTTGCATTGAATTTGTGGAGCTTTTCTCAGACATTGTTGGAAGATTTATTTGAAGGTTTTAGTTTGACTAACAGAAAATACGTCTTAGTCACAGCAAAGAGGAATGTTGCAGTCTAAACAACCCTAACAAATATATAACATAAAACTCAAATTTTCTCTTCTCTCCTCCGTACTCTTAAAGACAATCCTGAATTTTCAACTTTCAACTCTTACCTTGTTCCTGTTTCTTTTCCCCCCACCATACATCATCCCAGTGACTCCCAGTTGGAGCAAAATGCAAGAAACAGACGGCCCAGTCTCAGTCCCATCATCATCCGGCAACAGGAGCAGGAGCAAAAGGCCAAGATGGCCGCCAGTGCCCCTGTTGACATCACACAGGTCATGAGCAAACTCAGCCAACAGGGCAAAGAGGCGCCTCCTCGTCGCACCTCAGTTAAAAATGACTAATTTTATTTGTCTAATTGGTATAATAGTTACATATAATACATGTAATACATTATATGTTTAGACAGGATATAATTTTATATAATAAATTAGAAAACATCTTTAATATATTGCTATTAGACCTTTCAGTGAAGAGTCATAGACAAGAGCAGCCCACCTAATTTATCAGCGTGCTGATATATCTGCTGAAATTAGCTGTTTGCTGATCTATTGGTATCAATATTGGTAATGACTGATCAATTTTTTTTTTTAAATTTAAAGAATTGAAGTTGTTGTGCCTCATAACAACTTTAATCATGTTTGTGCATTGATGCTGCATAGTCTTTTTCACCAGAGAGCACTTTCATAGATAGATAGATTTTAGGATATGTGTCAAAATATTAGATTTTTAAATCAACACATATCGGTCTTCAAAATCGTATATCGATCAGGCTCTATGTAAACATACTTTATATTTCTGTGTGAGTCACATGTTTGACGTCTTGGGAAATGCATGTTTCAAAATCTGAACCAACCTTTTTTTTGCAACTCATGTTAATAAATTACTACAAGAAGAAGACAAATAGCCATCTATTGTCATCGCTGACATTTACGTCCATGTAAGCTGTAAGTGTTGTCTGCTGTTTTGTTTGTCATGATACATTTACTGTTCTGTCCATGTCTGTGCATTCACTGTTGTTTAGTATGTTTTGAGTTGTCTTTGTTATCAGTCATAAGGTAATAAAACATTCATAAAACCACCTCATACTTATGTGTTTGGACTTAAGCCGTCATTTATTCACCATTTTCATTTTTCCATTTAATTAGCTTGTAGCGCAATGCATTCCAATTCCTTCCTTCCTTCCTTCCTTCCTTCCTTCCTTCCTTCCTTCCTTCCTTCCTTCCTTCCTTCCTTCCTTCCTTCCTTCCTTCCATTGTTTCTTTCTCTCAAAACCTGCTTTTTTGTGATGCAAAAGTGCAAAGTTAAGACCAACATAAGTTTGCAAATTTACTTAACCATTTGCACTTGTTGTAAACATACGCTTGTTTCTACAGCTTGATCATTGAGATGATATTAAAATGCATATTAACTTATTAAAACAGCATTTTTCCACCATAGAGTGAGGTATGGTTCTCCACCTATCAAAACTGATGAGCATTGCCGTTATATTTTTATAGCTTACATTAACCTTTGCTAAAAAGCAGAGTTAAACAATAGGAAACTGAAGCTAAGGGCAAAACAAGTTAAAAGGAGTGTACTACAAATTTATTTGGCAAGAAAAAAAATTCTGGATTTAGCTAATAAAACAGCAAAGTGCCTCCATTCACAATGCCTGTGATGCTTAGGTTGGATATCAATTTAAAGTAAAATTAAAATGCTGCAGGCAACAAGCAACAGTGAGAGCTAGAATCAAAAATCTCCTGGGCTACTGCTGACCCTGTGATAGCTCGTAAGAATATTCTGGAAAATTTTTATCAGTATTGCAAAAGCAGATTTATGTGTCTCAGCCGAGGCACCTGCAAACAATTGTGCAGAGTGGGGAGAACATATGTTAAAATACTTTGATTTTTTTTTTCTTTTTTTGTGTGTGTCCCGTTTGGATCTTTAGCCATCAGAATTGTTGTCTTAAGGCCAAGAAAGATACCAAGTGGATCATCATGGCCTTGCCATATTGGTCCATTTGATTGACCTTTATTATAATTATGTATTTATTTTATTTTCGGTTGCTACAAACGGGACAGACATGACTGGGGGATAGGACAGGGAGAAAGAAAACTTTTTTAAAAATGTTAAAATACTTTGAAGTCAACAGACAAGAAACGGCATCATAGGCATATGGGATAACACATTATGAAGATCTCGGGTAATCATCGCAGCACTGTGGGGTTTTGAGACCAACACTGATATCATGGGTTGATGATAAAAGTGATGACTGTTATCGTCATCACTTAAAACAAAAAAGTTGTTATTGTTTTTCCATCTGGAGCAGGACTCACTGTTATGACATCATAGGCACTGAGGCATTTGTCCCAGGGGTATGTCAGCCTGAGGACAGAAAACAGCTGGAAAATCAGGATACGCTATCAAAGCCCATTTTCCCTACTCAGTTACAGATGTTATGTTTTTTAAAGTGCTGTGCTCTCTGAGATGTAAGTGTGGTGCTCTAATGTGAGCTTTAATATCATGAATCAGCAAAACTGAATGCTGGTCAGACCTTTCTTTACTTTGAGTGGACAGTGAGATTGTCTTGAAGGCTAAATATTAATTTCCTGCGGTTACAGAAAGTGATACTTGTCCATACCTATGTCTTGCCCACTCTATATTGTTATAATGAAGTTGATGTTATGAAACCTTTTGCGTGTTATGTCTCTTGTTAGGTCTGTAAACAGAATAGTGATGTATTCAGGGAAGCATCTGCTAAAAAAATTCCAAACACAGACATGTATTTATCTGTCTGGATGTCCTCTGACTTGTGTCTCTTGCCCTTTGACCTCACAGCTGTGCCGCTTTACCACTCCTGTGCCCCACCTCGCTGTCTATTCTGGCATGACTGACCCCCCCTCCGCCAACGCCTCGCCCTCTCTTCCCTTTTTGGCCCACACCCCAGCCTGTCCGTCCCCCATCAGCGTGGCCTTAGACAGCACCTCTGCCTCTGAGCGGCGAGCGGAAGCCAGTGAGGGGGAAAGTGAAGGGAACCCTGAGGCCCGAGCATCTGCAGGAGGGAACGTGTCCAAGTCACGCATGGCTCTATCCCTGCGTCGTCTACTCAAGCGTGGCTGCACTCCCTCCTCTATGTTTGCCAGCTTGTCACCTAAATGTAATCCAGCTGCCGGGACAAGCAGCCGCATACAGCCAATCAGCCCAGATGAACCTAGTCAGGCTCCGCCCAGACGGATTGGCAAGTACGTGACAGTCATGCAGGACTTTTGCTTTGAAAGTCATATGTTTTCCATCATTTTCGCTCCAATCCAGGAGTCTTATTTTACTTTAAATTTAGGTGGAAGCGCTGAAACAAGAAGTGAAACAGTTGTAGAGCAGGCCTGAGGAAGAGGCTGTTATCTGTAACTTGGACACTAGGACTATTTGTTAACTGCAAGAAAGGAAAAAGAAAAATTATTCAATTTTTAATACAATTATTTATTTTTGTTTTTATTGCAAAAATTCATACATATGCAATATTGGAGCTACAGTTCCTACAAAACCAATATGATGGGAACATCTTTGCATAAAAGCTGGAAGTCAAAACTGTCATCTCATATTCAGTTATTTATTTAACTGACACAGCACATGTAAATATTGTTATATTACATACAGTTTTAGTCATGGCTGTATGCAGACTTTGTATCTAGTTTGGCTACTAAGGTACACAAAGTAAAAGTTTATGTTGCTAACGTGACAAATAATATCAGATCAGCCCCTGATGACTTCGTCTTTTTCTGAAACATTTCTCAGCTTTTTTCAGATCAAAGTGGATATTCCTCCGGAGTGCCGCATCTACCCCATTGAGTCTGAGGATGAGGATGAGGAGAACAGAGCTGTCTCTCGGGAAAGAGTGGGAACCAAAGAGATCATCTGCCCTTGGGAGAGCCTCACTCCACAGAATGGGACAGGCTAATACACTGGAATTACACATGTATAAAATGGTGGGACCAGACCATAATGTATAACATAAATTCAATCAACAAGAGGACAGACTGACAGTACTCTTTCTGGGATACTCTAAAAATGGCTGTCTAGAGTGGACCAAACATTAACTTGCTGAACCTGCCTGCCTGTTGGCTTGAAATGCCCCATTGTCACACGAGTGCAGCATAATCCTAATTTCACTGTCCATGCTCTGAACTTTCAAAACATTTTGTTTTCAACAATATGGCTCAGTACAAAGAGTTTATGCAGGCGTAGTTATGTCCATATATAGCAAATAATGGTCTGAAGAGTGTTTTAAAGCCTTCTTTATGCTAGCGTCACATCAAGAAAAGCAAAACTTGCAACCTTGTTGTCACTGAAATGGTTGCTTCAAAGGCCGAGACCACATCTTACAGTCAGGTTTCACCTTCAGACCAATTTTGGTACATCAAGGCAATGATTAAACAGCAACATGATGGGTCAGACTGTTGTCTATCTGCTATCTGTGACTGAATAAGTTTAATGACAGCAAAAAAGCTGTTTGTGATGATATAGTAATTAACTCTGATAAGTTGGCAAAAATTGTAACTGTTGCCCTCTGTTGCAAATTTGTTGCCATCTGCATAAACAGAAACTCACATTAATCAAAAATTCACATATACTACATACATTCTGACTCCACCCAGAACCTCATAGATTTGAAACCGAAATTCGTCAACAAAAAGTCCCGTAGTTGCAGCAGGACGGTTATTTAACTGCAAAATAACACTGTTGCTTGGCAACCTTCCTTTTTGTATAGGAATATTGTCCTGAGAATGGAATCTTTCAGTTTAATATGTTTTGTGATTTGCACGTTCACTACAGAGGACATAAATAAATGAGTTGAGTCTCAGGAGGAAATGACCAGAATAGATCTGGCAATGAGTTCAAGTCCACAGAGAACTTGTGCTCATGGACTCAGACGTACTCAGATTGATTGCAGTGTGTTAGAAATCTGTCTGAGAGTGATTGCAATCAGTCCGAGTTGGACGGTGATTGTTTGGAGACATGTTGCCTCCCATCAGGTGACCTGTGCAGCTGTCTTGCAATTCCCAGTAGTCTCCCACAGGCTGAAAGTGTTACACGCGCAGCCTCTGGGTAACCAGGTGCAATCGGTTACTAAATGTGAAAAAAAATCATTGTGCAATCACAGATTTTTTTTAGCAGCAAGGAGGTTGTCATCCTATTTTATACTCAAGTATGACTGAGCCATTACACATTCTGGGAAATAACGAAACCTATAAAAAGTAAAAGGAAATCCTTAGTATTTGTTATATATTTGCATAGAAAACACTGTGGATACAAAACACGAGTCCAAGCCAACAGGCAGAAAATGTCTTAACACTCAAAATCTAGATTTTGCTGGAGTATTCCTTTAACTACAGCCTTATATTCACCAACCCTTACTAATGTGAGCACCAGCTGAGCTCTGTATTTAGGATAGAGGTGTAGTTTTGGCAGAGGCTGCTCCACATGGAGAACAGGGTGAGCGCTTTCAAAACACGAGCCGTAGCTTTCATACCCAAGCCTCATTCTGTACCTGCTGATGAACTGTAGCCCAACAGCAGCCTTATCTGCCTCCACACACTGGAAATATTTTGCTATGTTTGGTTTGTTGTTGGAAGTTTTTACTAAGCAGGCATCTACACATACTTCCTTAGAGCCAAGTGGGCGGGAAAACAAAACAGCACGAATAAAAAGAGATAAACTGAAGTATTTTTGTGATTGCCAAGGATCATAAGTACCACCAGTAGTTCTCAAGAAGTACATGTTTACATCCTAGAGTGTGATAATCCAAAGCAGACATCTGTAGACTCTGCTTCCACACATGCCTGCTAACTGATAATGTACCTATATATCTATTAAAGTCGAGATGTGTTCTTGTGATGCGAAATAGACTTAGATGCCTGAGCCCTAGTTTACTTACCTCTTACGCACATGTGAAATGACCAAATAGATGCGTTTCAGGTCAAATGAGAGCACATGAGCAGCTTGTCTACATGCTACTATTTTTGCTGATCCACTCCTGTGAGACGTACGCTCTTCATGCATGAAGGGTTACTTTAAAGGGAGTCGGTCAGTAGTTTTTGTATTTGACTCCACTGCTGTTTTGTACACTTTGTGTAGCTGTTGTGTACTGTACACTACTCTGAGTGAGGTGTTGATATTTTTCCCCTCACAAGTCTCTCCTGTATGAGGGACAACATGGACTTACTGTCTGAATGTATTATCTTTATCATGTTTACAGATGCAAGAATGTGAAAAAGACCTTAAATTTGTTGTATTTGATATGTACATTCCATGGCTTGTGTCAAGTGCCTCAATAAAAGATTGTCTTTGCAAAAAGGTTCACCTGAAATCTGGGTGGACTACAGCTTTCAGAATTTTATTTTTTATTGTAGTATGCAAATAAAAAAATTGAAACCAGGGGGCTAATATGATAAAATAGCACAAAATTTCATCACCTCTCAGCATGAAGGTTCTGGATGTGAATCCACCACCTGACAGGAGTATTTCTGTGTGGAGTTTATACACTCTCTTTGTGTCTGTGTGGGTTCATGCTGGCATTTTCCCACAGTCCAAAACATGCAGTTATTGGGGTTGGGTTAATCCAGGGGTGGGCAATCTCAGTCCACGAGGGCCGGTGTCCCTGCAGGTTTTAGATCTCACCTTGGCTCAACACACCTGAATCACATGATTAGTTCGTTACCAGGCCTCTGGAGAACTTCAGGACATGTTGAGGAGCTAATTTAGCCATTTAAATCAGCTGTGTTGGTTCGAGGAAACATCTAAAACCTGCAGGGACACCGGCCCTCGTGGACTGAGATTGCCCACCCCTGTAACTCTAAATTGCCCATAGGTGTGAATGTGAGTGTGAATGGCCGTCTTTCTGGTTGCCCCCCAGCCCCCCATGTAAAGGATGAGCGTAAGAGAGCTAACTTCGATAGACGCCTCACTCATGTTTAAAACGTCTAAATCTGCACAAAAAAGCACAAGAAAAAAAAGCACCATTCTTAAAACAAGTGGTTCTTAATCTGTATGCTGCAGAGCGCTTGTAGGTGGGGCTTGGACAATCATGGGAAAACATCAAGTTAAAGTAAGCTGAAGAAATGTTGTTACAAAAACATAAACGAGAGTTTTCTATTGCAATTATACCAACCCTTATTTTACTTTATATGGTCTTTTCAAAGATGGGGATGAAGTGGGCAACCACTCACACTCAGTTGTCATTTTTGGTGCATCAAGATGCTGATAAAATGGCAATAAGATGGAATCAGTCTTCTAACAGGTGTCAAGTTGGCAATTACATGCAATCAGTTTGCGATAATATGGAGATTTACTGTGATAAAATTGTTGCACATGTAGTGACATAGTTGTGGCAGGACAGCAATTTAGTTGCAGAATGACATTGCTTTTATATAAGAATATAACCAGATTACAACCAGTTGAGTAAAAACAGCACAGACTGTCATCGGCCTATCTGCATTTATAAATTAGATGGCAATTATTTGCAGTCAGTGTGAGTCAGACTGTGACTGAGAAAACAGCTTGCCTCCCACAATGAAACCTTTGCAATGTAAAATAGTTGCTCAGAGTGTGAGGGTGTTGCATGCTCGATCTTGATAAGTTGGTCGCTGCATCTGCATGTAATTGGTTTCTTACAGCACAAAAATCAATCACTATACCACCGCAAGGTTGTTGTTATTTTCATTCTAGTGTGACTGAGTTGTTTCAGTTCACCGATGTGCTTCATTTGCAGATGGACTTTAGTCAAAATGAAATTGAAGCCAATGACTTTACTTTTACTGTGATTAAAGTTGTTATGCTGCCATTTGTTTCATTTACTATTACAGTTTTTTCTGAATGCTTAAACCCTAACTGTGATTCTTATAGCACAATTCCTAAAACTATTAACACTTATAGCAAAACCACTCACTGAGTTTGCAAAACTAAAAGCACAAACACTGCTTTGCACTCAGTTTGCAATTTTGTAACACACACTTTGCAAAACTGTAGGCACAACTCACTGCTTACACTCAATTACCAAATTTCCAACACACTCCTAGCAAAATTATACACATGTATGGCTATCATTAACACTATTTTGCCAACTGTCTGGCACACTTTCACATGTGAAAACTGTTTTAGATAATTAGTCCACTTTGCAATCAGCCTAAGCACTATAAACAGGCCACAGGTAAGCTGTCTATGTGGAGTACAATGGAAGGAGCAGTAAGAGTGAGAAGAGTGAGAATCAGAGGAGGCCGAGGGAGAGGACGTGGAGGTGAAGAAGTTGGAGGAAGAGGACGTGGAGGTGAAGAAGCAAGAGGGTTAGAGGAAGTTAGAGGAAGAGGACAAAGAGGAGCAAGAAGAGGACGAGGAGGGGAAAGAGGAAGGGTAAGAAGAGTAAGAAACAGAATAACTGATGACATCAGGGCTACAATAGTGGGCCATGTCATCAACCATGGGATGACCCTGAGGGAAGCTGGCCAACGGGTTCAGCCTAAACTGAGCCGCTACACTGTGGCAAGCATCATTAGGACATTTCGAAATGGGAATCGGTAAGTACTTTGTAGCACTGCCATACTCTAATGAGAAACACAACAGTACCATACATGCAAAAATACTGAAATTGTTACTTTACAGAATTGCTAGACGTCCAGATGTTGGGGGCAGAGGCAGAATGTTCAATTGACATCTGTACACAGAGAAAGCAAAAGCCAGATGTGTTTTGTATTCATACCATCAGTGTGCAGTTGGCGCATTGTGTGCTTAGTAGATGATGGCTTGTGTGTACTGTTTGATACGAAAACACCATTTTTACGAAGGTGTGAAGAGTTAATCTAGCTGTGTTCGCTTTTGCAAGAGAACTACAATGTTTTGATAATTGGGTGACAGGTTTTCTTATTTGTGTGTAGAGTTTTGCAAAAATAGCCAATAGTTACAAAAAATGTGCTTAAGCAATCAGAAAAAACTGTAATGTTCCTGCCACGTCTCCTCATCAAAAGGTACTCTGTAGATTTGTTTAATTCGGATTTTGTTGCGGGCAAGTACACGACCCAATATAGAAATGCTCACATTTTGTATGTTTTGGAAGGTGGTGACATCCTCAATTATGCGCTGCTGAATTTCGCGTAGCCTTATTTGCAATCACCATATTGACTATATGGGTTTCTTGGTCTGCAGTGAACATTCTCCCTCTGCCCCAGCATCTGGTCGTCTAGCAATTCTGTAAAGTAACAATTTCAGTATTTTTACATCTATGGTATTGTTGTGTTTCTCATTAGCATATGGCAGTGCTACAAGTCTACAAGTGCAAAGTGACTGTACTAACCGATTCTCATTTTAAAATGTCCTTATGATGCTTGCTACAGTGTAGTGGCTCAAGTTAGGCTGGACCCGTTGGCCAGCTTCTCTCAGGGTCATTCCATGGTTGCTTACATGGTCCACTATTGTAGCTCTGATGTCATCAGCAATTCTATTTCTTACTCTTCTTACCCTTCCTCTTCCCCCTCCTCATCCTCCTCTTGCTCCTCCTTGTCCTCTTCCTCTAACTTCACCTCCTTGTCCTTGTCATCCTCTTTGTCTTACTTCTTCACCTCCACGTCCTCTTCCTCGGCCTCCTCTACTTCTCACTCTTCCTTCTCCCTCCATTGTACTCCACACAGACAGCTTACCTGTAGCTTATTTATAGTGCTTAGGCTGATTGCAAAGTGAACTAATTATCTAAAACAGTTTTCACATGTGACAGTGTGCCAGACAGTTGGCAAAGTAGTGTAAATAACAGCCATAAATGTGTATAGTTTTGCTAGGAGTGTGTTGATCATTTGGAAATTGAGTGTAAAGCAGTGAGTTGTGTTTACAGTTCTGCAAAAAGAGTGCTGTGCAGTGGATTGTACCTTACAGTTTGGCAAAGTGTGTGTTACAAAATGGCAAACTGAGTGCAAAGCAGTGTTTGTGCTTTTAGTTTTGCAAACTCAATGAGTGGTTTTGCTATAAGTATTAATAGTTTTAGAAATTGTGCTATAAGAATCACAGTTAGGGTTCAAGCACTCAGAAAAAAACTATAATGTAAACTTAAAGCCTCAACAAGTGTTCATAACATTGTTTAACCACTGGGAGGCAGTACAGCAATGGCAATAGGAACCATGTTAGGTCTCTGAAAGCTAATTTTATTTTATTATTTTTTTTAATTTATTTATTTTGTTAGAAAAACACACTATTTCTGAGAGTATTTTTATACTGTATTTAGATTATGCATGTTATGCATGTAAGTGTTATTAAACACAGGGGATTTGGGTGTTAGGCCTTATGCAGAAACACCTCTTCTGCTATGAACTCCCACATAAACCTGTTAGTTTAAAATGTTGGTAAATGTATGGACCATATCGCAGTTACCAAGACATTACTATAAGCTATTTGCTATATAAGAATGTTTGTTTGTGGGAGACACTACCTTCCATCTGTTGCACATCTCCCTGACTGATCTATAGAGACAGAGCATCACTGAGGTTACTGAACTGAACCTGGAGCAGAGCTTTGATCTGTCTGTGTGTTTGGTGTTGGTCACTCTGAACAGAACCATCTGATTGTTGTCTCACAATACCCACAGTGGGACATTCACAAGCAGTCCATTCATTCATTAGCTCACCAAGAAGGAGGGAATTTATGCAGCATGGTTAACATTCATCTGAGTGGGTGCATATATTAAAATACATTTGTGTGGAAGCATCTTTTAATGATGCCCTTGGAGTTTGGTTTTACACCTGAATGATTTTTTATTTTAAAAAAAACAAAAAAAACCCAACACGTATCATACACATCATAATCATGGCTTGTGTTGTTGCTGTTTTTTAAGAATAGAAATCAGTGTTCTTGTCAAACAGTCTCAGCCAGACAACATTTGTACATTTGTTCATTATTTGTTTGCAGCCTTCAACGCTTTGATCTCTCCGTTGCTACTGCTGGATTATTCGGCTGCAATGAAAGAGAGAAAAATACAAAAAGAAAACACTTTTCAACTCAGATATTTCATCCATAATGTAAAAATGCAACATTCTAGTAAGCAGGAAGTAGAAAAAAACTCAACATTTAAAGATTAAATTAATTAAAAGAAGATGTTAATTCTGATATTTACTCCAGTTTGATGTCCGCTGCCTCCTGAGAAAAATATGTGTCTATTTAGATCGCGAACATGCAAATTACTCAAGTCAAGAATAAGTTCTTTTAATAATCTACCCTTTTCATTTGAGTCATCTAAGGCTGTCTTTGTCATTTTAGCTTGAGATGAAAAAATAATCAAAAAAGAGGAAAAAAGCCTGAATACACACACACACACACACACACACACACACACACACACACACACACACACACACAGGCTCAAATAGTCTCCACAGACATAAACATGTGTCGGCTGTTTTGACCTCGCTGTGACATGATGAATGGCCAAATCAGAAGCGTAATAAAATGCTGCACAATCGCCTGCTGCTTCTCCGTGTATGCAGCCCGTGTGTGCACACATGTGTATGCGATGGTGTGCATGCCCAGAACTTTAATCAGAATCACAGGTGACCTGGCTTCTCACCGAGTCTCCTAGGTTTGACAAGAGCAGATAATTACCAGTGACCTCCCACCTAGTTAAATCAAACAAGGGCAGAAAAGTGAAGATAGTGGTGAGAAGGAATGACCTTGAAACTATATGGATTTACTCGCAGCTCCTCACCCGACTCCCTCTGTTGGTCTTTAACGTCCGACACAGATTCTTAATCTGTTCTAATTTTTCATCCCTTCCTCTGTAGGTGTGGCACTTCGATCACTGTCTGAGAAATATTTTGCTAGTTCAACTCAAGTTTAGGAATTCTAGTTCTATAAAAAAAAAACCTGATCTCAGACCTGGAGGCTAGCAGATTTGTTTGCAGATTAGTGACAAGCTGAATCTATAGATTCACTAGGTAGAGGCAGGCAATGGACGACAGAGCTGGGTAACTGGGTAAAAGGATGAGCTGGGCTTATTCCTTGAAATAATAGCTCATATTGAGACACAAGCAAAAGGTTATAGGTCACAGTCCGCTCAAATAAAACATGAAGTTGATCCTCAAAAGATTCAGACATGAAGACGTGCAGATAAGGCAAACCAAGGGGAAATTTAATTAAACCTGAGAATAAACTTAAGGCACTGAAGGGTTCAAGAAGGAAAATCAACCAATGTCCAAAATGAATCCAAAAACTGACAACAAAAAATTAATTATTGGAAAGATATGCAGGGGAAGATGGTGGACAGCAGATAAATTACCAACTGGAAATAAAAAGGAAAATAATTGTGAAAGAATACTCAGGTAAAATGAAATGCTGTGAGAGAGGGAATGTCAAAAACAGGAAAAATACACAAAAAAGAAATGAAATAAAACACGACAGAAAACAGGAAGAAGTACAAAGAACTGGGATACACAGGAATCACAGGAGACACAGGGTAAAGTTAAACACACAGGAATATGAGGGTCTCCAACTTCCAGGGGGAAAAAATCAACCAATAAAAACTACAAAAAGAAAAGAAAACCATATACATTTAAAATAAAAATATTTTTTTGAATATTTGATCCTTTCAGTAAAACATTTAGAAACTCTATCATATGATTATTTTATCGTCTGTATGCAGGAGCCTCCGTCATGGATGCTCTCTACTGATGTGACTGGTTAGTTCATGAACATGCTTCTCTGTCAGGGGAGTTTCATTCAGAATAAAACTGTAAAATCTCTGTCAGCTGTGCCTGGGTTAAAATTTCATAAGAATGACAAACAAGCCAAGCGCTGTCTCTATGTCTCTTTTTCTGCCACTCACCCCAATAAAAACATGCACAGTCATGCCCATGCACTGTACACATGTGTAAACACACACTAAAGTACACAAACACACACACAGACTTATAGAGAGACAATCTCTGTCTCACGAGAAATGTTATTAATACCTGGCAGCCTTTAAAATGTCAGCCGATCTCAAACAAGACCCAGGTTATTTATGGATCTATCGCTTCTCATGCCTTTCTGGACTCAGGATATTTTTACTTTCAAAGTGTGTCTTTAGAAGTAGGAGAAAGAGGAGGAGGAAAAGGAGGAGGAAGGGGGAGATGAAGATGCAGTCAGACAGAACGGTCAAATGCTAGGAAAGGTGTGCGAGCCAGCAGCCAAAGAGATCAGCCAGTCAAACCCTGAGGAGGTGGTATTTTAGACAACACTCGGGGAAAATTGTCCCTTAAGATGATTCTTCCACTTCTGACACATGGCTGTGATCAAAGAGTTGCATTCAGAGATAAAAATACCACAAATGTGGGCTAATCACAAATCTGCATTCAGCCCTGATGGCTGCTCTCTAATATGAGCTGATAGGCTTTATTTACTCCTCCACCTCTTGTGTACTACTCTTGTCTTTGCACTCCCTGTCCTCCTTTCTTGGTATTCACCTCCAGTCAGACACACACACACACACACACACACACACACACACACACACACACACACACACACACACATACACACAAGCTCAATCTCCAGAGCCGTTTACTCATTGAGTGATGATTGCCTGTTTAAACATCTGTCTTCACCAGTGTACACAGCTACACACACATACAAAACACACACACACACACACACACAACTGGTTGTCTATGTGGAGCCTTGTCATCCAATGGGCTCTATGGATTAAAGATATATACTTGAGATATTCTCTTTCAGTAAATCTAGTAAATCTACAGTACAATTAGACACATAGTCGGGTATTTGATTCTTGAATGCACCTGATCTGTTTATTGCTATAATTCTTCCATGTTGTGTTCCTAACTATCTCTCTCTCTCTCTCTCTCTCTCTCTATATATATATATATATATATATAAGTCAGATTGAAAAAATATATATATATATAACAAGTGAATGCTTAATAAATGCACCGCTTATGACTTGAAATATTCCACAATGCTCCCCGCAGCTCTATGGGAATTTTCTTATCTGTTTAGTGTTACAGGGGTAGGACTCTCATTGGTAGTGACAGGCTGCAAGTAGAAAAGTTCAGATAATCTCATTATACAATACCTGCCCAACACAAGATGACAGAAAGTCGAAGGCACTGACTAATGGGAGAATGTTGAAAGTTTTAGGCTGCAAGTTGACAGTGTGCAGCCATTTTCACACATGTAGCAAAGTCCCGAACTTTTCTACTATTGTTACCACATGTTGGTGCATGTGAGAGAGTAAATTTCCAACTCAGTTGGACTGGATATTAAATGGTTCTTACCCAGCAGACCACCTACCACAAAAGTCAGTGTAATTTCTGATTTAGCTGTGAGAACAGCGCAAGTAATATCTGGTGAATTCACAGCCACAGAGTGAGCACCATGTGTGTCACTCTGACCTCATGTCTGAAAACAGCTTTGGTCACACTTGCTCACTCTGAGCTATCAGAGAGGGTTCATTTATTAAAATCAATTATCAATTCATTTTCAGAAATTCTTCATTTCACAGACAACAAGTACTGGAAATATCCATGACATCAACAAGGTATTTTCTCCCAAAGAACTGCCACTCTTTGGAGATTTTCTCTTTTTCATACCACTCTTTGTTAACCCTTAACCCTTATCTGGGACTCTCCACCATTTGACCTTAGAACTGAAGAAGCCTCTCGGATGAGAGGTGAAACGTCTTCAAGTAACTTAAAGAAGTCCAGACGCTTTTCTTTGCAAGCTCCTTTGACTACGATGACCTGGATGACTGAGAACCTTCACAGACATATAACCCTTGATCAGCAGTTTTTGAAGGACTGCCTGAACCAACTTAAAAGCATTGTTAATTTCGACAGCAAATTGGTTTTAGTCACAGTCTTTTGACTAGAATGTTTTAGTTTTAGTCGTAGTTTAGGCATCTATAGACTTTTAGTTTTAGTCTAAAAGAGTCGCTTAGATATCTTAAGATTACAGCAGATTAAATCTCAAGTTGACTCAAATATAAAGCATAAAGGTTTGTCATGTTTTCAACATTTTATTTTCCTTGATGTCAGTTGTGAAAGATGTGCCAACCTGATGCATGTCCACATGTCTACACTTCTCGTCCTCCCAAGAGTTGACATTTTGTTGTGTTTTTATGCAAAACAGGGAGTGAGGGAGCTAGTTGTGTTTTTCTAACCTGCAGATTAGTTCTGATTGGATCAATTCCAAAACTTATCCTGCCTTAATTAGTTCTGATTGGATCTTGCCTCTCCAGAATATTTCTATCTCGTTTTTATTTGTTAACAAAAGTGTCTGTACATTTCATCACAGTTTTTGTCCTTGTGCATTAGGTCATTAACAAAAACTATGATGTAAATTGTTGGTCAGCTAAATTAAAACTGTTTCAAAGCAACTTAAATCACCTTTCTTCTCCATTCTGATGTAGGTTTGAAGTTCAGAAGGTCATCTACATGCCTACTGGCATTGCTGCCCATATCACGGATGTGAAATTTGGGCTGAGCAGTTTAACAGGTGTACCTAATGAAGTGACCAGTGGGTGTAAATGCAAATAGTAAAGTGCTTTGGATATAAGTAGAAATAGGAAGCCCATTTACAATTCTATCTAACTTTGAGGAAGAGACTCCCAGTACTCCTAATTAAGAGTTGTTAATACTTCCATTCCTTCTGAATGTGAGTAACACACACTGTAAAAAAAAAAGTAATATAAAAGTATTTTACT
Source organism: Neolamprologus multifasciatus (assembly GCF_963576455.1). NCBI lineage: Eukaryota > Metazoa > Chordata > Actinopteri > Cichliformes > Cichlidae > Neolamprologus > Neolamprologus multifasciatus. The sequence goes on along the minus strand of NC_140446.1, from coordinate 8,508,478 downwards.
GTGTATTTTACAGTTTTGTACTGTTTTTCTAGAATATCATTAAATTTACATAAATAGACTGTGATTTTACATTTCAAATGTAAATTAACGTAACATCACTGTAAATGTAATAAAACATAATTTTCTTGGATTTTTAAATGTATTTGTCTGTACATATGCATATTTAGATTGTTAAAAACATTCACAAATGTATCATAATTTCACAAATATTTGTCCGTTATTTGAAAGATTGAACTGTTAAATTAATTAATTAATTTTTGTAATAATTAATAAAATGATTGATTTGCCTTGTAATCAGAAGGTTGCCGGTTCGAGCTTCGGCTCGGACACGCTCGGTCGGTGTGTCCTTGGGCAAGACACTTCACCTACCACCTACTGGTGTTGGCCAGAAGGGCCGATGGTGTGATATGGCAGCCTCGCCTCTGTCAGTCTGTCCCAGGGCAGCTGTGGCTACAACTGTAGCTTGCCTCCACCAGTGTGTGAATGTGAGAGTGAATGAATAGTGGAATTGTAAAGCGCTTTGAGGTTTCTCGAAAAGCGCTTTATGAATGCAATCCATTATTATTATTTAAACCAACTGTTAACTGTATATTTCTGTACATTTAAGTATTATTATTCATATTGCCACATCCATTGACCTTGTTTATAGGTAATTTCATTGTTTAATCACATTAAAATGTTCCTAATTGAATGTTTAAAAGCACTTGAAAAAGGCAAAATCCCATGTAAAATTAGGGCAACAAACTGTATTGTCATTACTGAAAATAACCGTATTTTTATGAGAAAGTTATCTTCTGTTATTTTCTGGGATTATTTTGGCGCCCCAGCTGCCGGAATATTATTGTTTTTTTAGGATTTTTTTTACAGTGCAATCTATAGCTCCTAAGTGTGTGAAAGAGAGACAAAATAAACTTATAGCAAAGGAGGAAAATAAGCTTAACCTGAAACCCAACTAAAAGGAAACTAGCCTCTGAGTAATTTCCAACTACTTGGAAGCGAAGTTTTTCTTGTTGCAGTTTCATTTCAAATGTGATACTCATTTCTGAAATGTTTGAGCATGCAATGTCATGCTATGAATAAAAATCACTAACTTGATAAATTCCACTCAGAAGCCTCTCCACACTCCTGAAACTGCTCTCATTAACGTTTCCAGAGATCTTCTGATTGCTGCTTAATCATTCAGTTTAATGCCACTGCTGCCCTTACAATCTACAAAACAACTGGCTGACCACACAGACTTTAACTTCTACACGTTTCTGTTAAAAAGCATTTTGACATGTGAGTTCTTCTCTTGCTCTGCTCGTCCTGTTATGTCTTTGTTCTACAGGGCTCTTTTTTGGGTTGCTTTCTTTTAATATTGCATTTTTCCTTCAGGGCGCATAATTTGCAAGCATGATCATTTGTAAACGTAAAATTGCATCTAATTGCTATGCAGACGACACAGCTTTGTGTCTCAGTGGAACACAGAGATGCTGGCAACTTCACTGACACTGTGACCCGGATATTACTTCCTCCAGCAAAGCAAATTAAATTAAAGATTTAGATCACTTCTAACAACATTATCAGTACAAAGTATATGCGGCAGTCTCAATGGCAAAGGCTCTATTTTCATTCTAGTCTCGGAGCGGTGTTTTTTAATCATATTGGTATTTTTGCTTAGTCCACTTTTAGCTAAAACATCTCTGAAGCTTACTTGTGTTTCAGTCTTTAAACAGTTATTCTAACTCCTGCCATTTATTTTGCGCAAGCCGTTTCATCCTTGTGAAGTATTTATCTAAATTTGGGTGGATGACTGAATGTAGTGTAAAGCGCTTTGGGGTCCCTAGGGACTAAGTAAAGCGCTATTCAAATACAGGCCATTTACCATTTAAATTTATATAGATAATATTATCTGGTTTCGAGGTAGGTTTAGAGTCGAGAGTGGCTCAAGTTTAGCTGGTGGAGTATTATTCTAGTTCTTCATTTTTCCTCCATTTTAAGTCATTTTAAAGTATATTTAGTTTTTTTTTATTTACCCACATGTCTGTGGTGTTGTATTACTGTAGGCTTGTTATTAATATAAAACACTTCGCTGAGCTTTTTCAAGTTTTTAGAGCATAAGCTCCTACGCTTGAGGCTGTACTCAATTTGTAAAGGTATTTCTGTCTTTAATACAATGTTAAGTCTGAAAAGATTATTGATATGAGAATAGCACACAGCAGAACAGTTAGTAGTGGGTGTCTTGGTGTTGACCTAATCACACCCTGAAGCATGGATGCAATCCTACGCACAGTAAGAGAGAGATTGAGTGATGATAACAGATGTCTTTCTCCCAAGACTACTGGAACATACACGAGGATGCTGATGGAGGTGGAGCTGATTAATGTTAAGCAGACAGCTAAGAGAAGTGGGGAGAGCAATGAGCGGTATCGGCAGAATACAGCAAGTTTCATGTCGCATTAGTCATTTGTTCAAATACTCGAAAGGACCGGTGCTTAAATTAACCTGACAAAGACTTGGCCACCTAAATTGTGCCTTTTGAATGCTTATATCTGCCTCATAAACAGTTACATTAGACGGTAGTTACATTAGACCCCAAATGACATTAGAGGTAAAAAAAGAAACTGCTTGATGCCACAACCCATTTGCAGATCTATACTCTGCTACATGTGCTGCCAGCAGTGCCGGCAATGTCGTCTTATTAGTATATATTCAATACAGTTCAGTTACGTTTAAATAGCACCAAATCACAACAACAGTTGGCTGAAGGTGCTTTATATTGTCACGTAAAGACCCTTTAATAATACTGAGAAAACCCCAACAATCAGAGGACATCACTATGAGTAAGCATTTGGCGACAGTGGTAAGGAAAAACTCCTGTTTAACAGAAAGAAACCTCTGGCAGAACCAGGCTCAGGGAGGGGCCGCCATCTGCCACGACCAGTTAGGGGTAATGGGAGGAAGACAGGACAAAAGACACACTGGGAGAGAGTCAGTGGTTATTAATAACTAACGATTAAATGCAGAGTGGTGTAAACACAAATGGAAGTGAAAGAGGTCAATCAAGAAGAAATGCTCAGTAAATCACAGGTAACCCACAGCAGGTTTGGCTTATTACAGCATAACTAAGAGAAGAATCAGAGGTTCAGAGAATTTCTAATATAACAGTGAAGTCTCACTCTGATGTTTTTGATAGAAGACAGTAGCTACAGTTCTACTCTTAGAAGGATTTTTTTTAGGAGTTTTGTTTGTAGTAGAATAGTAGAATACCTCTTTGCAAGTATGAGGGTCGTCACAACAACAGCATGCAACTTTGAGCTCCTGATGGCAACGATCTGTTTTCCTACACATAGATGTTTCTGTTTTGGTTTAACTATGCTTATATTAATTTAGTTATTGTATAACTAAATTAATATATATTGTGCCACTGAAAAAAGTTGTGAGCATGGTGGCACGGTGGTTAGCACTGCTGCCACACAGCAAGAAGGTCCTGAGTTCAATTCCAACATCAGGCTGGGGTCTTTCTGTGTAGAGTTTGCATGTTCTCCCTGTGTTTATGTGGGTTCCCTCCGGGTACTCTGGCTTCCTCCCACTGTCCAAAGACATGCAGCTTGTGGGGATAGGTTAATTGGAAAATCCAAATTGCCATCAGGTGTGAATGTGAGCACGAATGGTTGTCTGTCCCTGTGTGTTGGCCCTGTGACAGACTGGCGACCTGTCCAGGGTGTACCCTGCCTCTCGCCCTATGACAGCTGGGATAGGCTCCAGCACCTGCCGCGACCCTGAGAAGCAGAAGCGAATGGATGGATGGATGAAAAAAGTCCTTCCTTGTTTTGAATCCTTAACCAACCAATCAGCAAGCATTAGTCAGATGCTAGTGTTTTATAGTGTTTTATTTATTCCATATAAGAAAAAAATAAAGAACACATTATTGATGCTTTTTTATTGATACTGGTATAAATAATGATTTTAGCTTCATTCTCATGTGAGTGCCCAGCATTAGCTGGAAATATCAGCTAATCGATGTATCATTCAGGCTCTAGCAAAAACCCTAACAAAGCGTATGATTTTCGCAGGGAAACACATTTTTTGGAAGTACACTTATTAGCTTTTAGAGTTAAGTGGTGAATGGACTGGAAATTACATAATTCCTTTTTATTCTAACTGAGCACCCAATGTGCTTTTAACCAGAATTCATGTTCACCAAGCCACGCAGCTCTTTATACTATGCCTTTGAGTGCTTTATAACTATGATGCACACACTCGCATAGAAGAATCAGGGATAATCTGGGGTTCACTGTCTTGCCAAAGGACACTTAAACATGGGCGTCCAAAACACAGACCTTTTGATTAGTAGATGGTCAGCTCTACTGGCAGAGAATGCTTGACTATTATCTGCTCGGCTGTTTCTTAAGCCAGTGCAATACTTTCAGCATTTTGGTGGTGTTTCAGGATCCACTTATCATGAGAAGGTGTACATGATGGTCTGGGTGGATAGTCCACATGTACAGTGGATATGTGCTGCAGATAGTAGAGTGTGTCATTTATGAAAGTAGCTCCACAGCTTGAGTTGAGTGCATCAAGTGACTCACATGCTTGGCTCTATAACTAAATATCTGTTCTGCTTTTTATAGAGCGTCATTGAAAAACAAGTTGCACAACTAACCCCCAAAACTGTTTGGCCTCCAGCACAAAAAGAGAATTTTCAGTGAAGACGCTGATTCACCAAATCTGCAGAGACCTCGGGATTGTTGCTTTTTGTCAGGTCTTTTTTTAAGAGCGCTGTCCAAGGTGCTTCAATGTTTTCTAGTTTTCTTTCAACATAATGACAACTACGGGTAAAGACATTTTCATAATGGTATGGATTCTCCTGGAAATTGCTGAAAACCAACAGACAGTGAAACTGTTCAATGAGCCTTTAAAATTATACAACAAATTATATTGCATATGGCCCTCCATCTATTTTCTTCTACTTATCCAAGTTAGGCTTGCTGGGGGGACTCTTCTGGTTATCATAGGGAAAGAGATGGGGTACATCCTGGGCAGGTTGCCAGTCTGATGCACATTCACACCTATGGCCAATTTGGAATCACCAACTAACCTAACACCCATGTTTTTGCAGTATGGGGGTAAAAACCAGAGAGAACCTATTCAGATAAGGCGAGAATGTGCAGATTTGACAAAGAAAGGCCCCAGCCTGGATTTGAAAACAACAGTCTGACGTCACGGTGTTAACTGCATCACCATGCCACCCTATATCAATCCCATTGGTAAATTTGTTACAAACCACTGTTGTAAACCCCCCCCCCCAAAAAAAACAACTACCTGACAATAAAGTTCATGCAAGGTTTAAATCAGATTAAAACTGTTTTATTAATTATGATGAAAAAATATGTAAACGGTCTTTATTGCTGATAATTTGGCTCATGAGATTAATAATAATAATAATAATAACAGTACCTAGAGATGGCAGCTTATTTTCACCACTTATAGCCACAGTTGTTTTTCTTTCTGTCAGTACCCACTGCTCAGAGATTTACGCTTCACTCAGCATCCTCATCACTGTTGATACCACACCAATCCATCTGTCAGTCTCCAATTTCAACTCCGCTCACTCATGACCACAAGATACCTAAACTCCTCCACTTGGGGTAAAAGCTCATCCCCACTCCAAAGTGGGCACTCCACCTTTTTCTGGCTGAGAAACTTGGAGAGGCTAATTTTGATTCCTATCACTTCATACTCGACTGGAATCCACAGGAGTGATAGGGTGAAGTCGCCTTCTGGTAAAGCCAAAAAGCAGAGGTGATCCTCACGCCACCATAGCGGAGGCCCTCTGTCTCTTGGCTACATGTAGAAACTGTGTCCATAAAAATTATGAGGAGAATCTGTGACAAAGGGCATCCCCGGCAGAGTCCAACTCCTACCGGGACCAAGTTTGACTTACTGCTGGTGATGCGAACTAAGCTGTCACCATACAGGGAGAGAACAGCTTCAAACAATGGGCCAAGTACCCCATTCTCCCACAGAACGCCCCACAGGACACCCCAAGGGGACTTGGTTAAAGGCCCTTTCCGAGTACACAAAACACAAGTAGACTTGTTGTGCAAACTCCCACATTTCCTTTAAAATCCTCTGACAGATATAGAGCTTTAAATGATCTATGTTCATTTGATGAGCAAACTAGTGTATTCATGCCATTCCCAATCCCGGATAAGTGGGAGGTTTGCATCAGGAAGGGCATCCAGCATAAAAAAATGTGCCAAATCAAAAATGTGAATCCATCCACTGTGATGACCGCTTGGGAAATAACAGAGCAGTTGAATGTACCACAATGAATTAATCTGTTACTAAAGAGTCTATATAATCGGTCTGTTGAGTACTGTATTAGAACAAACTGCATATAACATAAATCCTCCGTGGCAACACACAAAATAGTAGAATTAATTATTTGCTTTGTTAGCCAGCAAGCTTTTCTCTTTCAGTAAACACAATTTTGTTACTCACTGAATCAATCTGAGATAATCTGATGGCCTGATCAAGCTGCTGTCCAGAGAACATATGTTCCCAACTGGCTGGTTTACACACTGTCCAGCTGCTCACACACAGACTATCCTTTAAAACATCTGTCAGCTATTGTCTCTTTCCATTTACCGGAGGTATCGCTGTATCTGCTACACACATCCCGCACAGATATAAACACCTCTGTCACCCGTCTTACATCTGAAGCACTCTATTTTAACGCTTGTCTGTATTTATAGAGCAGAGTCGAAAGGCTTGTCACCTGACCAAGCTGCCGAGTGAGGAAAAAGAAGAAAACGGCTTTTATTAGAAGTGATGGTAACCTGCAGAAGACGGCACTCTGTAAAACTATGAAACGCCTGTCCCGCAGCGTGAGTGAGAGAAGGGAGGGGGGGCACAGTGAAATTGTTTCTCCTTCCTCTGCTGAAGTAATGTCAAAAGTAAGCCATGAAGAAGGGAAGACGTAAGAGGCAATCAGACTGTTTTCCCTCTATCTCTCAGGCCCTCAGCATTATTCACTACTTTCTCCTCTTGGCACAGCGATACACACTTATGCGTGTCAACATGATTCCATTCAACATAACTTAAAGTGTTTTCCTCTAGCAGAACGAAAGGTCTGAGAATTATGATGGATTGATTTTTTTTTCCTCTTTTCTCTCCTGCTTTTCAGTCTAATTGCAGGCAGATGATTGCCTTTGTAGCATGCTCTTTAATCTGCGAATGAGACGCACAGCAAATAATCCTGAAAACCATATTTGTATGGGTGTAGCACTTCCAGGTCCATTATCCCATTTGGTGCGCCTCTTTTATTTTTACTGGCTTTTGTGTTCATCTATTGATGTGGATCAAAAATTATCAGACATCCATCTATTAATTGAAGTTTCAAGATGTGGTGGTGAAAAACAGAGCAACAAATGCAAAAACTACTGAGAGTATAACAGACACAAGTGAATGCTAAGAGTTTTGAGGAGAAACTAAAAATACATGCCAGTAATTAAGTGAAGCAATATCCAGCCCGTGCGTTATCATTCCCAAGGTATCAAATATAGCCTTTTTTGGCATCTCTAAATTACTAACAGAAGGTGTCCTTTGGCATCTGTGCGTGATGCACTCTCAACACATCACATATATGTGATAATAACGGACTTCCTAACACAACATTTAAGCACATTGGGTAAACTACAGGTGCAGGGGACATATTTTAATCCAAAAATCCAAAAATTCTAAACCTAACAAGCAAGTCAGAGTGAAAATAAAAAACATGTGACAATGAAAAAAAAAAAATCAGCAATCTTCCATCCATCTCTAAATGTTCACACTGCTGCAGCAGGTCCGTCACTGCACGGACGCCGAATGACACCTTGCCTGTAATTCCACCTGACAGTGGTTATAAAGGTGAAGACGGAACATAAAAGTGGAAGAGGAAAGTAAACTGAGGGAAAATCTGACAGAAAGGCAGCTTTGACAGCCAACTCAAACTGAGCAATAGTAGCAAAACAATTTTTACTCAGGTGTGCACTTGTCAGATTTTGGAGCCTTTTAATGGTTTGCACATTTTCCAACAGCAGCCTGTCTGTATATGCAATGCGTTTGCAATACTAAGCAAATATATTTATGTAGTTGAATTCATAGATATATATTTTAAAGTTATATAAAAAACATTTATCTGGGAACAAGTAGAAAAATGATATCCAAATGTTTTTCTTGGCCACTTCTTTTATTCAGTTAATATTGATAACGAGGAGCCGCTCCACACAATGGGATAGTTATGAAAGGAAAAGCCCCAAACCGATAGCATCGTTCATTAAGGCGGGTTTGAAAGCTAAGAAAACAAATCCTTACTCTGCAGCTCCATGAATTTACTTCATGAACATAATGAGATGGGAACACAAAAAGCGAGATCCTGGAAGACAAAGCTGGATTCCCTGGTGGGTTCTGATATCAAAAACACTTCAGCCACCTACAGTGTGTCCATATGTTTCGAGCTAATGCCTGTACAGCTGGTTCATGAGTTGATTATACACAGACACAGACTATATTACAAAGCAAAGATTTGCTTTCTCTGCTACTTGGAATATTTGCATTCATTTAAATTTGCAGGACTCCAGACAGTTAAAAAAAAAACCCTCTTTCAATTATTTTCACCACCTGAGCAGTACGGCTGGTAATTAAACTGAACAAATCTAAAATAGGTGCACAGTCCCTTTACTGGAGTATTTGCTTCAACACTTTATATGCTTGTTTAAAAGCTGCGAGCTTGTATGGTGGTCTGTTGGCTTATTGACATTTTAAAACTGTATTCCCACTGATAAACAACAGGCACGGGCTCTGGGCTCCTGACCAGGAAAACAAAACTGTGACGGGATTCATTTTGGACCTGTTGATGGTGGAAGGGAAAACAGGGGGGGAAAGGCAAAAGGAGAGAGTGAAGTGACTGAGCTATACACTGAGGTGATTAGGGAAAAGACGACAGGATATGTGACAGGATGAAGGTGAATAATACCGAGAAAACGGGAGCAAAAGTGGGCTGGGAGAGGAGGAGGGGTTGGTCTGAAGTGAGCGAGAGGGAGGAGAGGAAGGGAGGCAGGCTAAATCCTCACACCATTATTATCAGGACTCACAGGCAGCCCCTCCTGTGATGGAGTGAGAAGAGATAGAGAGAGAGATACAGAAAAGATGGAGTTATAGAGGGAATGGAAAGCAGGATTACTGGTGTGGCAGCAAAGGCAGATGAGCGGCAGCACAACGCTGAGAGAGAGAAAGAGAGAGAGAGAAACTCTGGTGGGAAAAAAAATAATCAGTGCAACAGGATGAGGACCTGCTAGTGCACAGCCGGCCCGACCCCACAGACCTGCCATCTGCCCCGCTGTTCTCTCCGTGTTCCAGACGCTCCCATCAGCCAACATCTGGATCACCTCTCATCCATATGGCAGAGGGGGCGAGGGGGGGAGGCAAGCCAACACAAATCTTATCCTTCTTTCCTCACCCTTTCTGATCGCACAGGACCTGAGGAGAGTCATCATCACTGGGGAGGGGGATCCCTTACTGTGGAGTACCATCTCTGAGGGAATTGATAACTGGACCGGAGGAGGGAAAAACTTTTGCTTCAAAGATGCAGATGCGTGCACAGGACCCTACCTTATAAGTCTGTGAGATTTACTAACTTCCCGTGGATCTGTCATGTTTCTCACTCCTCAGCAGGGAGAGGGAAAAACAGAACGAGGAGGCGGAGGGGGGGAGGAAGGACAAGACGGCGGGGAAGCGTCACCGTCTCTTCTGCTGAAGTGTTACCGGCGTCTGTGCCCCTTTCACTGAAGAGGCATTTTATCACTCTCCCCCCTCCTCTTTTGCTTTTCTTCTCATCTGAACAGCGGGAAGCCTGAGGGATATAGACCGAGAGCTAAACACAGTGGGTTTATGCACATATGCACACACTCGCACAAACGCACGCACACACACAGGCTTGCTGCTCATCTAGGGGCTCCCACACCTCTCGTCTTCTTTCACCCTCCTTCTCCTTCACTTTCCTTTCCTGTCCCACTTTGATGTCCTGTCTTCACCTTCATGACCACTCGCGAACGCGCTGACTGTGACACATGCAGAACAGGAGAAGGAGAGAAGTGAGAGGAGAAGTTGAGCAGTTTCAAAGAGAGATTTTTGGAAAATTGGGGATATCACATACACTTACTGTCACGTTGTGAAGTCCTCCAGGGGAGTGTGCAGACATCCAAAGCTGCCAAATACACTCACAGACACAGAAGCACTGATAACCTGCTCTGGCTTGCACTCACGCGGGGACTTGGTCTAAATGCATACTCCTACAGGTGCTGCGAGGAGAGAGAGGCAGGTGCAAAGCAGGTGAAAAGGAAAGCAACAGAAAAAGACACTTGGAGGAAAACATCTGGGAAAAGATGGAGCAGCAGGAGTTCACCCAGAGCAAAAAGCACAGGTAAGTCTGCAAGTCACACATACTCGCTGACACTCATGTCTCTTAATCTGATCCTCTGACAGAAAAATAGAAGTGGCAGGGATGTATGTGGGGCAACAGATAGATACATTGGAAGAAAGCTTGGAGCAAGTGAGAGTGTAGACACACTGTATGGATGCAGGAATACTATGATAAGTGAAGAGTTTCCTTGAGAGAAAGCTCCTGTTTGCTGCTGACAGAAACAGAGCAGCCAGTTGTTACTATAAGAAGAAATACTGTAAGAGGACATATTAGCATTTTTCACTCTGGGGTTTGGCGGTTAGCAGCTTTGTAGATGTGCACGTGCGTGTGCATGTGTTTCTGTGTATTTGTATGTGTGTGTGTGCAATTCCTCCCCACCTGTGTGCAAGCTTCCTCAAAATGACTCATTTACTTATGGATTATGAATGTTTCACTTGCAGAGTTTTGCTGCTGTGTCACTTATTTGGTAATGCTCATTGGTTTGTGTCATAAGCCGTAGGTAGAGACTCATTCTTCTACATTAGTGACAGAGGCTTTCTGCTCCAGTTTGCATTCAGTTTATCGTGGAGCAGCACAATCTAGCATAGTTTGTTTAAAACTACTTAGTCCACAGGCTAGTGGTTCCCCAAACAGGGGTTTGAGGCCCTCCAAAAGCTCACAAATTTAATCTGACGGCCACAAGATGTTTAATCGGACAATAAAATGTTTTTTTTTTCTTGCTATTAATATTTATTCACTGGGCCTATAAATACAATGCTGGCATATGGTTTTTGATATATATATATATATATATATATATATATATATATATATATACCTGTTCTCAGCATGGCATCTCTGAATTTGGAAGAGTTCTACAGACAAATTTAATGGATCACAAGCTCCTGGAAAGTAAATAAAATGTATGTTAATAATGTATTATCATGATTTTTACTCGACCAGTGGTACTCAGGGGTCTCTGACCAATCTGAGGACCACAGTGTGGCAAGAGACATTTTAAACAAGTACAAACAGAAGTAATAATAAAATAAAGTATTTCTGAAATACTATATTTCTTCTGAAAAAGGTTGAGTAAAATGCTACATTACAAAGTTTGTGTTGCGAACACTTACCACTGTGGTTCCTTTTTGGGGGTTTAGGCCACAAGAGGACCCTAAAAGTTCCATACCACAGTAATATATTCTGACAAATCTTTTTATGTAAATATTAATATATACAGTTTCATGTATGGTTTTGTGAGAGTGACAGTGTCTCTTTTAAGAAGGTGTGGCATGCAGATTGGGTGTCTCTGAGGTTTTGATTGCTATACATTTGAGCAGCTGAGGGCTAAGCAGATTTAGACGCGCTCTTACCATGTCAGCGTCAGTCACGTCTGCCGATACATCTGGCTTGCAACGATTTCCTTTTAAAGCTGTCAAATCTTTATGTGCGAAATCGGGAACCTACTGAGAAATGAGGCTCCGAAGCTAGCCGTTAAAATCCTTATTATGATAATTTTAAGTGGCAGACATGTGATGTGTTTTATAATAAGCTCAGAGGTTAAGCATGACACACTAATTTATTCATATTGTGAGCTTGGTTTGTATGTGGAAGGCTGATTGGCTGTAGTAACTGTATGCAAACATGAGGATGAGAGAGCTCACGTATCAACTTAACTTCTTTAAGTCATTCAGACGGAGGAATGAAGGGATAAGGGAAAGGATGTTGACAGAGTGGCTGTGCCCAGTGGACAGTTATTGGTCATATACATAGCTGTTACTTCAGGAAATGGTAATGGAAGTGCTTCATTGAGTGGATTCTCAATAATCTGCACATGACTGAGTCCCTCAAGTCTTTCCACTTGGCAGCCATGTTTTTGTTAACACTTCATTTCCCTTTCAGATATACACAAAAGATGGAGAGTAACAAAACAAACCAATAAAAATCACCACATCACCCGACGAACAGTCTGATTTACTTTGTCTCTGCAGTCTGTTTCTGTGACATCAGTATTTCAGCCTTCACCTTGTCATTATCATGTGAACATGGTCCATTTCTTCCGTTTCTCTCAACACAGTTCCTCATGAAGTGGTACCTTATGAGTCAATTACTCCATAACATGTATTTCACTCGCTACTTTCAGCCATTTACGGGCTGATAACATTTTAAACAAACACGTGTCTTCTCTTGGCACAGTATTTTGCTATCTTACCTAACTACAACACCATATGTGACCATAGAATATCGTAACCCAGAATGTTGATAATAACCAAAAAATTTACATTTACCGCTCCAGCATGGTTGTGTTACTGATGTGTTTTCCCAACAGTGTTTTCTCCAACTACGTGATGATGTAGTAGATTGTTGTTTTCGCCATATGTGCAACTATTCAGAAATATTCATACCCATTGCTTTTTCCCATTTCTATTCAACATGAAGTGCTGCATCCCTTTTCTTTTCCATAACTCTTGATGTAATGTAGATATTGCCCAATATTATTTGAATTGTAGACTTCTAATATGGTTGTAATTATGACATTTTTCTCAAAATTTTTGTAAGTGGGACGCTTTACGTCCCGCTTATAAAAATCTCTTAGCTGTACATATCTTAAAGGGTACTGGTTGTCTTATTACGTTACACAGTGCTGTTATTCGGTTTGGTATCCATTGTTTCATGCTTTTGTCCAAAGTATTTGGAGTAAAATAATTGTCATAAGGTACCCATCGGAATTATTTCTCTAACTTATATTTTTCTATTATAATTTTAGTGTAAATGATGTGAATCTTTTATCTTCTCCATTTTCAACTTTTACATTTTTACACCTTGGCTCATAATCTTGAGCACACCAACAGATTACAAGTGAAATTTGTGTGTCATCAAAATATTCCCTAAGTTTTAACAAAGCCATACCTCTTATACAGTTTCAAAGCTGCAGAGTTTCAAATTGGCAGCCATCATGGGCTTGATATGCTTTCTGATTTAGGGGGATTGGGGATATGATGTGTGTCATGCTGCAAGCATCATTTTACCTATTTTACACTGGCTAATTCCTATCTGCCTAATCTAGAATTGGAAATACAGGGTTACTTGTTTCAAGTGAGAAAACATAGCTTATCCAAATAAACTGTATGTGATGCAAACATGAAAAATCCACAACAGTACATAATGTCTTTCTGAGAGTGGGCATAGCCACTCTGTACACCACTGAAAAGCCATAACATCACGCCCCAAATATTTTCTAGATTGTCCTTTGATCGACCATTTGGGGCATGACCATGGGAACTCTGGGAGTGTGCCGTGGTTTCTGGCACCAGGTTGTTGACAGAACATCCAGTGGGATGTCCTGTCCTGTGGGTTGCAGGACAGCGCCTCTGCGGATCGAGCTTTTTTGATCGGATTGGGATCTGGGGAGTTCAGGAGCTGGGTCAAAGCCTTGGGTCTCTGTTGTATTCCAGAGCACTTGTGTGATTGGCCGGGGGCATTGTCCCACTTAATGAGGCCAGTGCTGAGGTTGCAGAGATACTACCATGGCAGATATGCTTGGTCTACAGCAACACATAGGTGGCACCCACATCAATGTCAGGACCCAAGGTTTTCTAGTATTTCATGTAACAAAAGTATCACGTTTATTAAGTTCACTTGTCAGTGGTGTTGCAACTAGAGCAATCAATATTGCATCTAAAATTCTTTGAATCAGGTATTCACTGGGAATTTCCACTGTCAGAATATCAGTATCAGGAAATGAAATAGCTCTGCAGAATAAAGGCTCATTTTGGGATTTCTTGGACCCTAGCTCTGTATAAATGGGCTCTAGAGATTCCTAGTTTTCCTGAAGCTGTCAGAGCACCGTGCATGCTGTGTGTTGATGAGAGGATGTTCGTTTTTACTACATTAATTTTACCCACTAATTCAGGCTCCCTAATTAGTGCCGTGGATTTTTTTTCTTCAACAACACCTTTGAAACTAAGGCTTTTACTTTTTTTTTTTTTTTATAATTTTCACATACTAATCAATAATACCAAAAATGACTATTGGATTAGATATTCCTTTTTTCTCAGTAATGATACCAATAATGCTGTTTTTACCTCCTCCACTTGAACACAGGGAAGCGCACAGCCTCTTCCCTCATTAGCAGCTTAAGTAGTTTTCACAACATGAAACAACACTTTAGGAGGAATTTAGGGGAGGTCAGTAATGCTGTGTTCCAACAACACTGAAGTATCAGTTATCATAAGTGTTAACCATAAGCCAGTGTTCTCCTAGTTATGGTGTTGGTCCCAAGCCCAGATAACTGGGATGTTTGCATCAGTAAGAACATCTGGTATAAAATCTTTGCCAAATCAAACATACAGATACAAATTGCTATGGAAGGTCCTGTAGAAGTAAGTGAACAGCTGAAAGTATCTTTATCCAATAACCACATTAGCTGTCAAGTTATCATTAGGCAGTGCCTGATGGCTGCGGCCAAAAACAAATGAGCTAGGCAAAAATGCTATCAGTGCTACCCACTGGTAACGTTAATTTAAAAAAATAATTTTTTTTTGCCCCTGTGGTATCAAAAATCGTATTAAACATTGAATAATTTCCTGGGTATCAGTATTGAGCTTGGATTTCTTGTATTATGAGAACCCTACAAACAAGGCATGCTGATAATTTTCTGATGATGATGATCCTCATCCCATCAACTAGTTCCAATCTGCTTATTCCCCTCGAGAATAGAGGGAGGCTGTCACATCCCAGCTGAGAGAGAGAACTGACTTACACATCAGCTTAACATGTAGTCCAGTATTTGATTGATAATGTTAAAAACAAACATTACTGCAGACTGTGAAACAAGCCCACTTATAGGCTTATGAGAACTCAGATGTGTGTCAGTGTTTTCCCCATTGTTATAGAGAAATTACATAGAAAAATAACATTTTAATTTGTGATGAAAGATTGTGCAGCAATTAATCGGCTAAAAGGCCACATGAGAGTTTTGATTGTTCCACTATTGTAGCATCAGCAGAGAGGTGAAAAGTTCAGTACAAAAAGTAGCTTCCTACTTTAGCTGTGATTAATTTGATCAGTTCTCAGAGGGCAGCAGGCTTGAAATATTCTGTACTTATTAGGCAAAGATATTACAAAAAACAACAACCGTAAAAAACAAACAAAAAAAAAACACACAAAAAAAAACAATGATTATTTTATATGAGACACTGTATATTAGGTATGTTGTTTGTTTTTGTTTGTTTGTTTAATAGTCAAACTAACCAGAAACCATTCTTTTTATACTTCTCATTGTTCTTGTATTTCGCAGCTGTTTGATTGTTTTTTTTATTAACAGTGAATGGCAAGAGGAATTTAGATTCACGTTGTCGTGTTGATGCTGAAGCATGCCTACCTAAGTCCCAGTGAGAGAGTTTATCACACATGAAGAGCTGCACTCCATCTGGAAATTTCCATAATAATAAAAATACCCGTGCATGCACTACCATGCTCATTCGCTCGAACTGTGCATGTGAATATAAACCTTAAAAAAAAGGCAAAACATCCAAGGATTTGGGGGAAATGTGTGTACACACTTACTGACTCTCTGACATCTTCACATTTTCACATTTATCTTTCAGTGACTGCATCTTCTCTAAAACAAGCCATGTGATTTTTATAATTCATTTAAAAAGACCACAAGTCAGTTGTTGTGTGTTAAGTTTAGACACATTGTGGCCTTCTCTTATGTTCACATCCTCTGTGTGTCATAATCATACCCTTGCTGCCAATCTAGAGCAGAGACACCCACTCCCTCAACTTCCTACCCACACGTACACACAGACACTCGCACACAAACACACTGCTAATCTCTTTTTCCAGAGATTACACTGGTAAATGAACACTTGACCTGCTCTCTAGTCATATGATCCAAACAGGCTATTTCCATCTTTTGCAGATATCCTCTGGTTTCCCCTCCACCACGTTTAACATTTTGAGGTATATTTACATTAAACCCATTACTGACTTTGTATGTGTGAGCTTGAATTAATATAATTTCAAGCAAAATTCAGCAAGCATTGTGTAAACAGTTTATAATTCACTCTGGTAGAAGGAAATGAAAAAGTAAATTATGAAAGTTTATGACAGATTTGCAAGTTAATTTCACATTCACATTCATGCATAAAGCATTGAGTTATGGCAAAACTAAGAGTTAAAGAATTGTTAATTTTCACAACAAACAACCTTTATTTGTCATATACACAATTATACGGAGTACAACATGTAGTGAAATTCTTGTGTCCGAGCTGCGGACAGGCTGCAGGGCTTGTTTTTTTTGTTTGTTTTGTTTTGCATGGGGGGTCTAGCCAGGACCCATCCTAGATACCGGGTGGGAATCGAGCTTGTGACTCCCGCTCCGAAGGTGTGTAGTCTTACCAATACACTATCCAGCTGCACAATTTTACTTCTAATTTTCCCTTTTAATCCTCTAGAGGTGCGGTGTAATTTCTTTTAAATGACAAATATGCGCCAGAATATGAACGTCTTTTGATCCACAGGCTTTAATAATGTTACGCAAAAAACAGCTCTTACCCTTGAAGATATAACATTTTCTCTCAGTACAATATTAATCCTACTGTGTAACATCCAAATTGTAAAATGAACATTATGTGTGATAATTAGGAATATTGCCTACATTTTCTGCTTCAGATATTTCAGTATGTGTTTGTTTGCCTTTTATTTCACATATTTGAAATATAATCCGCTTTTCTTTGTCTGTGGCTTTCAGTTGAAGTATGCTGCTTGGGGGACTAAAGTGCTAGTTTTTAGTATTCAAATAACACAACAATTTACATTAACATATATCTGTGAAGGTTCTCAGTCATCCAGGTCATTGTAGTCAAAGGAGCTTGCAAAGAAAAGCGTCTGGACTTCTTAACTTAACTTAAAGAAGTCCAGACGCTTTTCTTTGCAAGCTCCTTTGATTACATTAACATATAATTATTCACTGGAAACAAAAGCCCCTTTTCTACTACTGGCTAATCGGATTGACTCGCCACTGATCGATTGCTTTTTCATTACAATCCACTGATACCTAACCTGCGTGGCTGTTGCGGAAGCAATGCGTCCCAGCCCCCCCGACGTCATTAATATGTGACACAAACGCTACAAAAAAGGTGAAAGTCGAGGCAAGAATATCCCTGCTGCTCGGTCTGTGGCTTTTCGTTAGACTCAGATGAACACCGCGTTGTTTTTTGTGGCTATTTCGCTTGTTGTCGGGCCTAATAAATTGCGGTTTAATTTTCGTGAAGGAGAAGCTCTCATGACTTATCGAGTGAGGCTACTGTCCAACCAATCGGTGGCATACAGCCTGAGGACGTCACATTTTAGTACCTGCTCTGATTGCTTGGAACACCCGGCGAGCAACTACTAAGAAAGTACCTGGTGCCAGGTACTATGACCTAATGTCACAATATGCAGATGACATTCAATAATAATTTTCTAATATGTGCTGCACAATTTAAAAACATGCAGCATCGGAGAGCTTTTGTAAATATAAGGAAGCTTAGAAAATGTCAGTAAAATGGCCAGTGTGGGACTGCTGACCATTACAATCAATAGAATAAAAGAAAACTGACAAATATAAAGCAAAACTTGAAGAAAAAAGTCTCATTGTCCATCAGTCCCATTTTAAACACAATGGTTTATTTCTGGAATAAATCTAATAAGGATAAATTGCCTTTCAAGGGGTCAAACTGCATATTTATTGCTATGGGCACCTAAAACCCAGGAGCCAACAAACTTATTAAGATGAATGATTGATATGCCAGGAGCATAAAGTGTGTTGGAGAGATGGGACACATTTAACCCAGTGTTGCTTTGAATCAAAGCTGAGAGGTGCTGTTAATTATCAGGGTGTCTCTGATGGCTGCAGATGAAACCAACACGCTATCTATTCTGTCCTACCTATTAAGTACTGTGTGAGTGTTTGTGTGGAGATCCTTATTTGCTATATGAAAGCCCACCTGGTTTAATCAAAGGCTCAAGGTTATTGATTAAATAGGAAATGATCTTCAAACAGCAAATGCAAAGTTGAGTTGTACTGTGAATGCATGCCAAACATTAGGTTTTAATTAAAGCGACAACCATTTTAGTACCAAGTACAAAGAAATATAATGTTTTTTACATTTGTTTATTTTTTTTTAATTTTTACTTTTCAAAAAAGTTACACGCCCCTTTGCCTTCCAAACATCCTTAATTCTTTGTGATTGCTCTGCACAGTTGTTCCCTGAGCCTGGAAGCGCCAGACGTTTCTTCCTGTTAAAAGGGAGTTTTTCCTTCCCACTGTTGCCAAGAGTTTGCTCAAAGGGCATTGTTTGACCGCTGGAGTTTTCTCTCTATCATTATATGGTCTATACCAGGGGTCGGCAACTTGCGGCTCTGGAGCCGCATGCGGCTCTTTTGTCCTTATACTGCGGCTCCCGGTGGTTTGGGAAAATAAATTAGAAGTATTTAGCTGAAGTGTATTTTATTTGTGTTTAGTTCTTTTTTTAACTTGTAGTTCTAAATTGGAAGATTATTGTGATTTTGAAATATAAAAATTATATTATATTATATTATTTTTTCACCGCTCAAAATAAGCGTCACACTCGCGGAAGCTGGTGTACCCGCCGAAACGCTGTGCATTTATCGAGACTTTCGACCCCAGGTAGGCCAGTTATGGATCCACATTATGTCAGCAGCTCCACCATGAACTATGTTAAAACAAACACCGCTCACGCCTCACAGATGACAGCTTACAGTCCTGCGTAAAGATGAAAGCCCCGATTTGCAGATGCTGCGCACAGGTTTGGGACCATAAGTCTTATTGTAAACATATCACGGCAGACCGACGATGTTTGCATGAACATGCTTTTCAGCATCTCTTTATTGACCACTTTTCACACACGGTTGCTGTACATACAGTCGGCTGTAGCTTTTCAGCTCACAGCCCGACAACACAACAGAAAAGAGAGCGCAGACTTTAAGGTGGCGAGGCGTGATTGCGGGTGCCGCACAGGTGCGTCCGCCTCCCAGCGGCGCTGCAGACCACGCCCCGCCACACACATTAACCAGGTAAAATACATATTTAGGCAGAATTTTGCAAATATCTATTTTTCCTTTTTTAGCAGCATAGTGCTTTTTTCCAATTACTTTTTAAAAGTCAGGTCAAGGCTCCAAAAGCCCAAAGGCGATATAAGGGTGGCGACTCACAACAGTTTTTGTTTGCTGGATCATTTTAGTTTAGCTAGGTGTCTTTCCTTTTGTTATATTTATTTAAGAGTTCAAAATGTGTTAATTACATAAATAAAATGTAATTTTCTCTGTAGCACCTCATGGATTTCATAAGCAACACACCTTATTTGCTCTGTGGATTCTTTTAAAAAGCAGTTAAAAACTTTTCTGTTCAAACAAGCCTTTTGTTGATCTACGTATTTTACATTCTTTACATTCTTTACATTTGATCTTTTACATTGTGTAGAATGTCTATTGATTGTATTGTTTATTTTAATCTTTGTGTACAGCGCTTTGTGACTGCCTTTCTGCGAAAAGCACTTAATAGATAAACTTTACTTACTTACTTTAGTTGTTCACACAAAGCATAAAAGTAAAAAACAATATATACAGTGTTATCTTCATTTTGGATTTCAAAAAGTATTTGCGGCTCCCAGTGTTTTCTTTTGCGTGGAAACCGGGTCCAAGTGGCTCTTTGGGTGTTAAAGGTTGCAGACCCCTGGTCTATACCTTACAATAGACCATTGATGAACATTGATGCGACTATTGTTGTGATTTCGTGCTATATAAATAAAGCTGATTTGAACTGAATTGATTTGTGCATCCATAAGGTGACTCTCCTGTTCCATCACATCCCAAAGGTGCACTTTGGGACTGTTCAAGAAGACGATGTGAAATTTGAGATTGGCTTGTTTTTCTGCTGTAACCAGTTATCGGAAGATGAGTACGCTATGTTCATAAAGAAATGGACAACAATCCTTAGGTAGGCTGTGGTGTTTAAACAATGTTCAGTTGTTACTAAGGAGCCCATCCTGTATCGAGAAAATCGAAGTTGAGAAAATCGAAAAATGCTGGTGTTAAACCAACAGCCTTTTAGCTTGAACTGTTCACAAAAAGCAGGATGAATCATGTTTTTTGTTTCTAAGTTCTCACCCTGCTGTACCACTTAATGTCCTGGCAGAAATCGAGACTAATCATACCTAGCAATGTTTCTTCAATCTTCTATTGTCCAATTTTGTTGAGCTTGTGTGAACTGTAGCCTAATTTTCCTGTTCTTAGCTGACAGGAGAGATGCTTCAAGGTTCGATATGTTGTGCATTCAGAGATGCTCTTCTGCATACCTTGGTTGTAACGAGTGGTTATTTGATTAACATTGATTATCTTATCAGCTCAAAGCAGTCTGACTCTGACATAGGCAAGGTTTTTTTCAGCAAGAGAACCGCTGCTCACTGGATATTTTCTCTTTTTTGTACCATTCTCTGTCAACCCTTGAGATAATTGTGTGGGACAATAAACAAAATCTGCACTTTCTATAATGATAAAAACCAGCCAGTCTGTCACCAACAACCATGCATTGTTCAAGGTAATTTAAATGACATTTCTTCCCCATTTTAAATCATGGTTTAGAATGGGAACGTCAACAGGCCACCTTGAGCATTTCTTGATACCTAAATGCACTGAGTTGCTGGCATGTGACTGAGCAGTTGAACAGATGTACCTAACAAAATGATGAATGAGTGTATTTCAACACTTTTGGATTATATTATATGTATTGCTTTTATTACTCTTCCTTGTAATGACAATATGCATAAATTAAGAGTTTGATGTAATTTCAGTTCTATGGCTTTATTTTATCAGTTCATTTTAGGCTAATATTGGACATAATTAGAAACAAAATGCCAGTTTTTGACTTTATCTTATTTTTAATCTGCCTGTATCTTAATGGGAAGGGGGCAACAGCCCACGTTTTCTGAATTAAAATCATATATCAATCCAGGTCAATGGTCAATATTTCAAACGTGCTTAGTGACGATGTGCTGTTGAAATAAGTGTATTATTTGAAATCCACTCAAGAGTTATTGTAGCAGTTTCACATCGTGCATTTCTGGGGTTAGTCTGATGACATCACACCACATGGAGAGAGGTTGGCTGAAGTAATGTGGTGCAACGTAATGTAATCCCAGTAATGAGAGTTGAGGACATGTGTGACAGTTTTGGAATCCTGCTTGCAGTGTGTGTGTGTGTGTGTCTGTGTGTGTGTGTGTGTGTGTGTGTGTGTTTATGTGTGTGCTCCAAATCAGAAATGTATAGAGATGGGGAAGTGATTACAGTCATGACACTGGGGATTGGATTTTGGAGGATTACATGCACGCACACTCTGACACACACAGACACAGTTTTCCTGACGACACAAGTCTAAATGCAGGGCTACTACTGTCATACAAAAGGGTCAGAGAGGGAGACAGACCAGGAGAGGGAAGTAAGGGATGGATATGTACTGAGGGATCATGAGGCATTATGTCAAAAGCATCACAAAAGTAAAGCAGCTTGTATATTTGACTGCTGCTCTCTTCCCTTTCCTTTTCTCTTCTTCTCCCACCCTCCTTTCCAGGCAGTAGCCTGCCAGCATGGCCCTTCCCAGGGGACATCCTCCTCCTTCCCCCTGGCCCCCTCTCTTCCTCCTTCTCCTCTTCCTTCTCCTCCTTATCTCCTCCCCGCTTCCTCTGCAGGCTCGGCCGCTCCTCCTGCACCCGTCCATCAATGTCGCGGTGGTGTTCAGCGGCTCTAGCTACCAGAATGAGGTTAGAGGTCGTCTCAGTGGAGAGAATTTTGTCGACCTTCCCGTAGTGGTCAGTCCTGTAACGGTGCTGGTCAATGACACCAACCCTCGTGACCTGCTGACACGTCTCTGCGATACCATGGCAACGGAAAAACTGCACGGTGTGGTGTTTGAGGATGATGTGGGCTCGGGTACCGGCGCTCAGGTAAGAATAATTTATGCACTTTTGTGTTTTCTGATCCGACATCCTCTCCAGAGTCATGGTGTTCAGTCACCCAGATCCATTTCCTAAAGCTGCACGAGGCAAGACTTTATGTAAAAAAGCATCTGTCCTGTCCTAAATCACAAAGAGGAACAAATTGAGATGCCAAACGCGTACTACATGCTTACTTTTACTTGCTGTCTTTGCAGAAATTAAATTATGGTGTCGGTAGGGTTTCAGATCGTAAAGGCGAAGAGATGTTGCATTAAATCAAAGCAGTATTTTAAAGGATTTATTAACCTGAAAAAGGCATTGTTCTCAGCTTAAATCAAGTCGTAGGAAAAAGTATAGCTAGCATAGAGTTACCAAAAACATCATCCAAAGATTTGTTTTATCACTGAAATCTCCTAAAAAGAATTTTGCTGAAAAAAGTGAAATGTTTCATGAGTACATTTAATCATTAGAAGTAAAACACTTGAAACAGGTTTATTATTTGATATGCCTTTTAATGTTAATACCATAGAATTAAAGCTTGCATTTAATTGTTAGCACATATTCTTTTACTAATAAAGAGCAAGGTCTCTCATTTACCATTAAACTATTGCCATAACTCCAACAACAGCCAGTAAAAACCAGACACCTCAAAGAAAACTGTGGCAATAGAGAATCTACTATGGAAGCACGCATGGGTAGAAGTGGTACATGTAGGTTTTGGCTGCTACATGCTCTGTTTTGGATTTTGTTGCTGCTATTTTAATGCAACAATTTCCCTTCATAGATGCCTGGATCGCTGAGCAACTTTGCACTTCACAGTATATTCTTCTTCTTTTGCAAACATCCATTCATCCACCCATCCATCCAAGTCAAGTTTGTGATCGGGTTGGAGGCTGTGACATTAAAATGAACAACAATAGTTAACCAACTGTTTTACCACACAAGCCAGAGAACCCATGCAGGCGCAGGGAGAACTATGCAATCACATAAAGAGGCTCCTGGGGGATTTGAACCCAGGACCTTCTTGCCACCATGTTGCCCATTTGCCCCCCAAGTTTTGGCTAGTCACCCTATCTACAAGAAGTCACCACAGCGGAAAGCTCCACATGGTTGAGTTGGCAGATTTTGTGACCTCCTCTATTAGTAATTTTAATACAAATTCTGAGTGTAGTACAATAATAATTACATGAAAACAAAACTGGAGCTCTACAAGTTTTGAAACCATTACCCTTTTAAAACATCTGAAAGACTTGTTATTATGTTTTATATTTAATTTATTTAATTTTATTTTATTTTCATTTTATTATGTATTATGTATTATGTATTATGTTATTAATGCCTGTTCAGGTTTGCCTGACAAAATTGTTGCTTTTCAAATGCTGTTTTGATTGAAACAAAAAAAGGTGCTTAGTTTGCCATTAAACTGGCAATCGATCAGTTTCTGGATTGAATATGAATTTCACATCCTGGTCCTTCGACCACTACTAATTGGTAAAACTATATTAATGAATATGAGTTATTCTGGTGCAACACTTTTATCTTCTTTTATTCAAATATGAAATCTGTTTGTTTTAATCTTTCAGGTGGCAGAAGTAGCACAGATCTTGGACTTCCTCTCCACACAGACAGCTCTGCCAATTGTGGGCATCAGCGGTGGGTCTGCAGTCGTCATACCGTATAAGGTAATGTGAAAACAATGAGACTTTCAACCTTCTCAACGCTGTCCCACCACCAGGATCGAGCCTAAATTGGACGTTCGCACCACACTCGTTTCACTCAGAGGTATCAAAATAATACTAGTCACATATGTATAATGAGGGAAAAACAACTTCTTGGTATAAGATGAACAACAACCTGCAATATAAATCCTGTCAGCAGCAGCACTCGCTCTTCACAGCCTCCTGTCTTAGTCAGAACTCTTTTGCACCGGCATCACTCAGCTTAAAACAACTTAAGTAGGTCAGAGCGGTGAAACCTACTTTGGCAAGCAACTCGCTGCATGCAAATATTTGGATATGAGCAATACAGATGGGTGAATTATCAGCGATGACTAGAGCCTTCGACCCTCATCATCTCGTCTAATCCGTGGCTGGGAAAAGTCTTGAGTTGTGGGAAAGGAAACTTCGTGAGGGGAGACAAGTGCTACGGGTGATCTGTGCTTCAATCAATCATGTCTACACAGTCGAAGACCAGCAGGTTTTTCCCGCTATGATTTAGCATGTATCTCATTGATGAATAGAAATGGAGAGCAGCGAGCTGTGTAGTTAGATTGTAAAGAAGAGATTGATGACGCCAGATGGATTCTTAATCTTTACTTTTTCTCCACTTTGTGGTGGGAATGTGGCTCCGTCTCTTCTTCCTTTCACACTCTAAGCTTTCGGCTCATCGCCCCTTCCTTCCTTTAATTGCTTAACTGCTATCTCCAACACCTTGTATTTATAGAAACAACTCTCAAACACATGCAAATGAATACTGTCACATATGAGAAGTACACACACACACACACACACACACACACACACACACACACACACACACACACAGTCAAATGGGTTCATTCCTACACCTATCAACCAATCGAAACTTGTATAGCCCTGTGGCTATAAATTCCACCCCCAGCAACATTTTGTAAACCACAGTAATTGTTTTTATCATCTTCCTGTTGATGTCACGTCATAGATAGGCATTAAACAGGAGGAGTTGTAACTGCAGGAGAGTGATTGATTTGCTGTATTTTGATGGCAGAGTGAGTGAATAAGAGACAGATAGAAGAGAAAGATGCCTCGATGAAGCTTGGCTGACAGGTGCCCAAAGGCAGTGTTTTACTGTCTCATAGCGGAGTCTCTTTTGTCAGTGAAATAGTCCTCCTTGTTTCCATAATTCTCTCTCTTCCTCCCTCCCCCCTGTTGGTTAGTTCACTTCTAACCCTGTCTCTTTCCCCCATGCATTTCATATTTTGCTTTGGTCTCTCTCCACCTTCACTGCTTTCTTCTTTTCCTCCATCACCTTCGCTCCTTGAATCTACTTCTTTTTTTTTGTTGCATGCTGGCAGAGTCTATTAAGACTGTGGCTTGAAGTAAGCCAGAGGCCTGTGTTCCTTTTTGCTCACTTGGAGCTCTAGGACAGCATTAAACTATTAATTAGAGCCTTCAGGAGGCTGAAGCACCCTGTAGCACTTACCATTTATCCCCGAATCCAAACCATTCACTCATCTTTTCCCTCAATTTTTTCTGTCCTTCTGAAAACTTCTCCAAGCCATTTACCTCAGATCTGCTTTTAACACACATCTCACACAGTTCTTCTGCTGCCTCCAGAATATTTTTGTCAAATTTCATCATCGATCACTGGTCCCTGGTTGGTAATTTGCAGAGCCAATCACAAAACCTGTCAACTTGACAGCGAGAAAACACAAACAAGCAGGTGTGACGTTGCCCCTGAGAAGTCCAAAGTGTTGAGTGGAGAAAGAGAAAAGCATTTTCCTGTGGCCTGCATGTCGAAGGCATTATTTTACCCTTACCCTCATACTCCTCTTCAGTCTCTCTCTCTCTTATATGCTCCTTTGTTGTCCGGAAGAAAAAAAGAAAAGCTTGTCAGAGGTGTCTGGCACAATGGGACAGGTGGGTTGGATGGAGAAAGACATGCCCGTGAGTGCATGATTCTGTTAAGGGATAAAAGAGCTCAATAGTGCTTGATTATCAATAGGCCTGATGATGATGAATATCTTTGATAGTGGGTTTAAAAAGAAGCAGCAGCCGCCTGAGCCGCCTATTTATGGTTCCTGTCTCACTAATCTTTCTATGGTGAACAACAAGGAAGGAGGGAATGAGACAAAGATGAAAAGATTGAAGGCTGGAGAGGAAGTGTGTCTTTTGTCATACGGCACATACATCAAGCAAAAGCGAAGAAGAGGAAATTAAAGCTTAAGGAAGCGCTGAAAAACAGCATAAAGGCTGTTCAATAGGGCCTGCGAGGGAAGGAGCGAAAAAAAATGTAGTGACGTGTCTCGGAGGAGTTAGAAATAAGAGATTGAGCGTGTTTTCTGTTTGTGTGTTCTTGGCTGGCTGGTTGTCAGTCACTGCAGTGTGCTGGGCGATCATTAGAGGGTGCTACTTCCAGATGTCGAGTCGTGGGAGCAGTGGAGCAGGAGGCGACAGAGAGGAGAGAGAGGAGATGAGGATGGGGGGCGGGAGCACGGTGCCGACGAGGCTGCAGGGGGAACAACAAGAAACTTTAATAACAAAACTTTAATTCAGTTGGAATAAAATTCTAACATCTGATATATGAATATTCTAATTATGATGGCAGTGATTGCGATAATAACTGTATTCAGTCTGAGGAAAAGATGCATCTTCAGAGTTGATGGGTTTTATGTTTTCAGAAACGTCACTTGGCCAAAAGTATGCAGACAACACCAAATATCAGACAATCCAAGTGTTAAACACGGGTTTTGTTAAGGGTGTTTTATCAAAGTATGGTTATAAGTACCCCAAAACATAGGGTTGTGTGTAATGCATTACACATTAATCTTTTCTTAAAAGTAATGGAGTATGTCATTTAATTACTTACCAGAGAAAGCAATTTGTTAAACTATCTTTTACAGTGTAAAGCGTATGAACAAAAGGGCAACAAAGCAAAGATGAAAACTAGCTCAAAGAGAAGTTCAGGGTCTGGCTGCTGGGCCGGGGTCGGCATGCACTCAGCTTTACAATGGCTTTGAGCTCTCAGCTAGCTTTGCATTAGCATCCTGTCTGTGCAGATGGCTATAAAGAGCCAATGTGTTAGTAGTATAATGCAGTTGTTTCTGTTCTGGATGCAGTTTGCACGCTCTGATCCTTTTGGGCAATAGAAATAAAAGTAATGTCAGTATCTCCAATCCTCAATAGCTGCAAATGTCGGACTTTTTTCTCTTTCTATCTGCCCAGCGTGCTGATAACTGATTAACTGATATGTAATTACTAAATTTAGTTCAGTAACGTTACTATGTTGCTAAAAATGTAATGTGATTACAGTATGTGTTACACCTAACACTGCCACTACATAAGAGTTGTATGTTAGCTCCAAATGTATATGCAACAGTAATCTGGTTTCTCCAGCTATACTCTTCAAATTTCCAGCAGGAAAGTTTGTCCATGTTTCTGAAACAACAACGACACGGGATGATGTCGTTGTTGCAAAGGGATATCACCATTCCACGTAAAAGCATTCTGTATTGATTATTCCACTGCAAACAATGAATCGGCTTCATAAAATAACTATTAATTGTATAGGTTAATTAATTAGCAGATCAGGAGATTAACTGTTTTGAGGATTTAGATAACATTTTGAAGCCTGGGGCAGAGTTTTGCTCCAATTGGCGTCAGTGTTACTGACGCCAGTAGAGTCTGTTGGGGACCAAGGCAAAAATTCACAGGGGAGTCCTCCAACCAGAGTTCATCGTCATTTGTGTTATAAATAAATACATAACTAAATAACTAACTAAATAAATAAAATAAATGTAAGGGATTTTTTTTGGCTTAACAGAAAATGACAAAAAAAAGCAGCATATCAGGTAATTTGGAATCTTCAGAGTGCACATATAGTATAATCAATCATTTGGAGGGGGCACCCCATCCTTTGCTTTTGCTGCTGGTGTTATAAATGTAATGATTCTGAGAAAAGATAACAAAGAGACACTGGATAAGATTCTTATACCAGTAACATATTAATACCATTAAATTATATTTGAGCACAAATTCAACTTTTGAATGTTGTTCTTGGGCACAGCATTCACAGTATAGCTCTACTTTTTGCATCTTTTTGATAGAACTGTAATAGTTCCAGTACAAAGGATACAAACTGCACTACAGATACAGAAAATACAATAATAGACACACACAACAATGTATATATATAGCACTATAATTTACATGTCTAGACCTAGAAACTTAGAGTACATGTCCAAATTTCTTTGCAAGTTCTGTCAAACCTTAACATTTAGCTCAAATGCAACTTTAATGTTAACTAAAAAAAGATTTCAGAAAATGTTCATTCTCCAAATCACTCAGTTACTGGAGTCCTACAGAAAAAGATGTAAAACATTACTCTACAAATGGCAGAGACCATCTTCAGTTCAGCAACAATGCCTAAGGCCAAGTTGAGTGGTTATATTATTAACGCTGTACTAGCGTCTATATTCTTTCACACATATTCCCATTTGGATTCAGGTGGGGCTCTATGGTGGCTCTGAACGTCATTCACTGCAAATGAAGAAGCTGCAAGCAGCTGAATGCTTTGCTGGTGGCATGCTGTGCCTCTCGCCCCTCAATGTTGCCGTGTGGCTCTCAGCTGATGTTCTAGTACATCACAGAAGTGCTGGATAGGGTTGAGATCAGGGCTCAATGCCTGTTCACACTGTTGTCTATAATAAAGCAAAGCCTGCTAGCTAGGTCAGGCCGCCCGAGCTGCATTATGTCACAGACACGTAACATGCCTGACTCTCCCACTTTGGTGGTGAATTAAAGCTGCAAAATGTCCCATCCCTCTCTCTCCTGCTCCACATCACTACCTGCTATTTCAATCCCTCCACCACCCTGCAGCCACATGCAGGCACCAGGGGAGTATTTACTTACAACTCCCCAATTTCCTTCCTAATTTGCAGTAGGTATGTCACCAGAATCAGCCATTTTTATACTTGATACAATTTAATACCAAAATTCTAAAATCACAACTGTACATTTTTTAATCACCTGCAAGTGTTCTCGTCTGTCATCACTGCATTCACAAGAAATACTAGACGTAACCATAGCAAAATCCCCAGTGGAAGATTGTAACCAGCGTGCCATGATACACTGTAAAAACAAATCCTAAAAAAACAGCTGGGGCGCCAAAATAATACCAGAAAATAACAGAAAATAACTTTCTCATAAAAATACGGTTATTTTCAGTAATGACAATATAGTTTGTTGCCCTAATTTTACATGGGATTTTGCCTTTTCCAAGTGCTTTTAAACATTAAATTGGGAACATTTTAATGTGATTAAACCGTGAAATTACCTATAAACAAGGTCAATGAATGCGGCAATATGAATAATAATACTTAAATGTACAAAAATATACAGTTAACAGCTGGTTTTAAAAACAACAACAACAACAACATCGGATTGCATTTATATAGTGCTTTCGAGACCCTCAAAGCACTTTACAATTCCACTATTCATTCACACACTGGTGGAGGCAGCTACAGTCGTAGCCACAGCTGCCCTGGGACAGACTGACAGAGGCGAGGCTGCCATATCGCGCCATCTGGCCATCACCAGTAGGTGATCCACTATTTCTGGTATCATCACATCTCTAACATTACTTTAGTTATTATTTAATATTATTAAATTCCCATAATGTAATTTACTTAACCATTAATTCTCCAAGTATCTTGAAATCTACTGAAAGGATGACACTGAAAAGATGATAGTAGAGAGCATGCAATAACAATATTCACTTTTAATCACTTACTGTACAGTTATTTATTCACCTTTCAGTCACTTTAATTTTAAAACTGTGTAATTTTAAAAGTGTATATACTGTGTATTTGTTATCTCACTCTCATTGCCTGTTCTTATTGTCCTTATCTTCAACGTTATGCTTCTCTGTTGTATGTTAATTTCCCCTTGGGGATAAATAAAGTCTTTCTGATTCTGATTCTGATAATAAGTCAGTTCAAAATCCACTATGGGTGTTAATGGGTTAGAATCTGGCTAATGTGTAGGCTACATATATGATTCACGTAATTTTCAGAACCTTTAAATTGATCCAAGAAGCAAACAAAAGACAATTACTTCTTACAAAGAAAAGACTTAAGCAGTTGAAGAGATAAAGATTAAAAAAAACACGAGGCATAGGAACATATTACGTCCACAGCGAAGTGGACATAATAGCAATGACGTGATAGAAAAACTACCTCATCACCTCACCTCATCTCAAAAAATGTCTTTCTGAAAAAAACAACAAAACAAATAGTTTTCACTTGACATAAATATAAAGAGCATCATTGCTTTTGTAAATTGGGTTGAGTTCACTCTTAAAATAATGACAGAGGATAGTAAATTATTTTAATAGCCGCCGTGAAACATTTTGGGAAAGGAGGAATTAATTAACTGCAGATGACAGCTCTTATCTGCTCTCGTGAAGCACTATTAAATCTCTCTGTTTTGCGCCATAAATGTTTGATCACTCACAAACAAGCTTTTGTTTGTTACAGTTACAAACATCAAATAATGAGCGACTGCGCTGGCGGGCGATGATACGGTCTGCAGTTTAAAAAAAAGGAAAAGCTGACAGCTTTATGTGGATGCCAGTAAACACGGACAAAAGTGCCTTTTAACTGTGAACATGATGGATTTTTGAAGCAAAGAAGGCGTTGAGTTCGAGCATTCGAGCATATAAGATCATCTATTACAATTTGAGGCTGTCAGTGGAAGATTATATTCAAGGGTTACCGTCTGAGGACTGGCTGCAGTCTAAGGTCACACGCTGGTCGTGATTTTGGTTCAAAGTGATGATGTGAGCCAGACAACTGTCACTGGATCAGTGTACGTTTCTTTTTTAGGGGTTTGTTTCTGCTGCCAGACTGACCCGCTTTCTCTGTCTGTCCTTCTGCACCTCTGTTTCCTCTCTCCACCGCCTCCCTCCTGGCTCTCCCTCGGCCTCATGATCCAGAAACCACAGCACTCTATAAACAGGTCACGAGAAGCGCAGAGCTGCTGCATTCGCGCTGGATACAGTTTCCCATTGCTGGGAATAAAATCACATTAATGGCCAAATTTAACGAGTATGACCCAATAATTTCTAAAAGGCAGTCGGTCAAAGTAGTAATAAAAGTATTTCAGTAGTTTAATACTTTTCCTGACATCATGAAGAGATAAATGTCACTATATAAAGGACAAGTAAGTCCCCTAAAACCATTTCCATCAACTTCCATCGAATGTGCTAACGGTGCTTGATTTCTTCCACCAACCCCAATGCACCAAAAGATAATCTGATTCTGTCTCTAATGCTCAAGTCATCACAACTACTTTTGAAATACTGCCTGAGATAATTTGTTTTGAAGATATAGTCCCTTTCAAGAGAGAAGCTGTCACCAAGACCATGTCTTCAAATATATATCTGTGATTATCGTGGCTTTAATGTCAGATAACTTGATGAAAAAAAAATTGAAGAGAGCCTCCTTTCTTTCCTTTTTTTGTTTGTGCATCGGCCTTAGCATATTTAGAAAGATGCATCAATTTTTACCTTCTTACAATAAACAATTTTTCAGTGTCAAAGACCCAAAGGTGTAGACTGAAATGATCATGATTGAAAAACACATTTACGCTTTGTCAAAACTTTACACCCAGACAAGAGGGTGTTAAATGTTGCCACATTTTTTAACCAACTTCGAGCAAAAGTACCATGGTATGTATCATAAATTCAGGGAGTCAGGTAGGAACTAATTTTTCATGGAATGAAAAATGAAACAAAAAATGCGAAACCTTTGCAGTTTACTGGCGTGATTTGTGCCCGTTTGTCCTTTCATAAGCACGGCTCACTCATTACAAAGTTGTCTTTTTTTTTGGTGATGAATTTTTTTTTTTATCATTCTAGAGGGTATGAATTTCAGATTTCAGAAATAATGTAAATTATATGCCATTGTCTTTGGAGTTAACATGTTAGAAAGCACATTTTATCACTACTGCATCATTAAAACGCCAAAAGAGGGAATATCTTGTACCCCCAGTGACACTGCAGAGACTTGGAGAATCATTGGATTGTGTGGAGCAGGTTGTTCACTAATTGCAGGGTTAGTGGTTAAATCCCAGGCCTCTCCATGTCCCAACGTAAGTGTCCTTGGGCTAGACATATAGGGCCATGTTGCTCCTGCTAACACGCAAGCACCTTTTATCACGGGCATGTTGTTATTGTTAAGGGTGGATGAGAATCATATTTTATAATCTAGCTAGGGTTTAAAGATGGTGTTTGACAGCGAACCATTTACAGAAACACCTTTATTGGGGTTTCCTGTTAAATTGTCACATTCAGTATATTACACATTTGGTGTACCTACAGAAAAGTGCCTTTATTTTTAGTGTAGTTTTTAAAAAATATATAGATTTTGAGGGGAGAGCTGGCTTTCATGCCTCATTTTTGTTAAGCTTTGCACTATACACTCACCGGCCACTTTATTAGATTCACCTTCAGTTCCTGGGTTGGACTGGGTTGTGCAATTTTGGTGAGGTATGTGAATTGCAGCCTCAGTGTTTTTTTCTTTAGTTGACAGAAGTGGTCTTCTGCTGCTTCATGGTTTGAGCTGTTGTGCATTCAGCAATGCTCTTCTGCATACCTTGATTGTAATGCGTGGTTATTTGAGGTACTGTTGTCTTCCTATTAGCTCAAAGTAGTCTGCCCTCGCTGGATTTTTTTTCTCCTTTTTTTGGACCATTCTCTGTAAAGCCTAAAAATGTTTGTGTGGGAAAATCCCAAGAGACCGGCACTTTCTAAAAGGCCAGCCTATGGAACACCAGGAACCAGGCCATGTTCAAAGTCAGTTAAATCCCATTTCTACCCCCATCTGAATTTCAGCAGATTGTCTTGACCATGTCTCAAGTCTCTGCTATGTGATTGGCTGATTAGATGTTTGCATTAATGGGCAGTTGAACACGTAATAAAGTGGCTTGTGAGTGTAAATACATGCTAAGAATATCATTATGTTTATACATATTGATGTAATTTGTGAACTAACTGTGGCCATCAGATCATTAAGGGATGCTAATATTTGGCTGTGATTTGTGGTAGGGGGCTTTGCTAAGCAATTAAAATGGTAAATTTAGCAGACCTGTCTGGGTATTACTGTGTAATACATTTGTGTCCATATGTGAATGAGCATCTGTGTGTGCTTGACTGACACCAGTCACTCCACTGAGGGACGGTACAGTACAAAGTTCTCCCCGTGGAAGGAGAGGAGTGTGTGAGCAGCCACCATGTCCACAGTCTCCCTGTCATATTACCATACACTGCTGCAGTAGGACTTCTAATTACGCTTGTGTGTGACAGCCGCACTGCCAAGGTGGTGAGAACAAGACGGCTGGGAAGTGGAGGATGAAAAGAGGGAGGGTGAACTCTGTCTCTTTGTGTGGGTGTGTCACTGTGAGAGTTAGTCGAGAAGAGGATTTTGTTGTAATTCTCATTTGATTTCACTATGGAGGAGAAAGTGAATGTCTTCAAACATGTTTGATTCTGATGTGACAAACTGAATAGTGATGAAGCACCGACTTGACCGAGGAGGTCACCGTGTTATTAGCTTGTTTAATAGCTCGGACACAACTAATTGTATTTTTCTCTTCTAATGATGCACCTCACCGCTGCATAGACATACTAGCTGAAGTGGGGCACTATAGCTAACCAGGACTGCCAATCCACAGCCATTTTTTATTCATTCACTGACAGCCTCAGTATTGCTATTTTTATAGCTATTTTGATGCCTAGCCCAGTCCGATGTCTGGTAGCATTTCAACTCTGGATAGAGGTGAGTTTCAAACAAGCACAGACAGAGATAAAACTGGTAGAAATTGAGTGAAAGAGTCTGGCTGTGATACTTCTGTGGTATTCCTCAGGCTGCAGAACTCTCTTGGGCTTTGCAGAGGCTCTGAGCTGTGAGAGAGGGAAAAGCAACAGGAAGGAGCGATGACAGTTAGTCACCTCTGAGACGAGAACAGACTGAAAAGATCTGAGACCTGGTCCCTAATGGCACTTGACAGTTTAACAGTAGCTCTTCTTTCTCTTATTCATTCTGTTTGCCTTCTTCTCTTGTGCGTTACATAGCATATGTACATGTACTATACCATGTACATATTTTAAAAAGACAATATTGCCCTGATCTGCGTTTCTTGCACCAACCCCCCCATCTCCACCCATTATTAAATTAAAACATATCACTACTTGTGTCAAGACCCTGCATATTCTTGCACCTGCTTACATCACAGGTCTGCTTATGCCCTGCAGCACCATTAGGCCCCTTAGATCTCCAACTTCTTTTAACTATCACAGATGCGGGTCTAAAAAAAGATAGGGGCACAGTGTCCAGACTGTGGAAATTTTTGGTTAACTCTTTTGTCTGGTTTGGCTGTTTGAATCAAAGTGCAGCCAATGCTTAGTCTGTGTATGAGTGCACTGCTAAGAGGGATTTTGTTCATTTGGAGGTAAACTTAAGTTAGGTGTGAAAATGTATGCTAACGGCTAAAACATAAAGAGAGCAGCAGGACTGAATATTTCCACTTCAGAGCCAATTTGGGGAATCAAAGCCCTGGAAAAAATAAAAGCATTTTTTCCTTATAGAACATTTATTCCTATAGGGTGCAGGTATATTTGACAGCTATCTGGTGTTAATGAGCTATTGCTAACTAGTTGCTGTCATATGTGTAAAACTATAAAGGTGTGCTTCTGGTGACTTTTTAAACTGCCCAATTAAGGTTTTTTAAAGACACCGCTGAAATCTCTAAAGATCTTCTAATTCAAATGCAATCACCCGTGCATCACCCGCTTAAAATGTAGTCCTGTCTTTGTCTTTATTGGCTCTTAATTAATTGGTTATGTAAGACTGTTCCATGGTGACTTTTAACATGGACCGTTTCACAGCTGAACAAGGGAACTAATTATTTAAATAGACTGTTCTGCAGCTGTAACAGTGTTAAGATGTTGCTAAAATGAGGACAAGCGAGCAAGTTCATGTGAATATCTTGTTAGTTTGGCTTCTGTTGTGACAGGTTCAGCACTGTACCAGGATTTTTTTTGTGTGCTGATTTACTCAGAATATTTTAGTTTTTTTTTCCATGGGTGAAAATATTTCACAACGCAAATGAAATGAAACCCGTCGGGTACTCGATCTCAACACTTTTTTAAACCTCTGTGACAGCAAGCATGGGCCCCGCTAAAGAAGTCTGCTCTGAGCTGCTGTTGCATCATCCACCTTCAGAACCATGACAACCACAAGCATTGAATGAAGCACTCTTTTTCATTGCAGGCGGAAGGATCCTCTTTCTTGCAGATGGGAGTCTCCCTCGAGCAGCAGGTCAACTGCATATTCAAGGTATGGAAGTGCATCATGTTAAAGCTGGCAAAAACTTAATTCTTTCAGTTTTGGGGAAAGAAAATTCTAGTTCATTAAATCTTAAGAGGGATGAGTCTGACAAGTATATTTTTTGATTGATGTTGTCATTACTGTCTTGATGTCAAACCCAAAGTTATCAGAATCAGAATCAGAATACTTTATTGATCCCTGGGGGAAATTCTCGATACATTTCTAAATAAAAAGAGGAATAACTTCTGCCGTACAATCAAAACCAAACCAAAAGCAACTCAATACCACAGACAGTATTCAAATTACTTGGACATAACAACTGGATTCATACGTTTGTCGGTGAAGTGCTGTTGTGAGGCTTTAAGCTAAGTAAAGTGGTTTCTGCCATCTTGGTGTTTTGAAACCTGTAGACCTTATTTTCACCAGGTGACCTTAAAGTCGTGTGTTTACTAAGGTTGCAGTGCAGGCATCTGAGGACCGTTTTACCATAGACTTCTGTACACCCAGAAGTCAGATGACAACCTTTCTGCACCTCTGAAGCTTACTAGTTAACACTTTGTCTTAGTTGTTTAATCGAAATGGTAGTAAACTAAAGTTTTAGCCACAAGGAATAATTTCATAGGGAATGGAAACACAGGCAAAATCACAGGGAAGCATAGAGCAATGAGAAGTGAATACACGAACAAGGAGACTGAGGTAATGAGCCCAGGGGAAACAAGTACACAGCAGGAACAAATAAAAGATGAAAAGACAAGTGAAGAAGAACTCAACAAAAAGCACGGGTGAAAACAGACTATCAAAAGAAAACACAGAAAGAACCAGAAACTGAAACATCGAGGAATCAAGATACTTTTTCATTCTCGTTGCCACATTTCTGAAAACCAACATAATGTTAAACAACAACTACAACAACAACAACAAGAATTCAGAGTTCACAACAGAAAAACCTTAGTCCAAAAAACAGCTCCATGACACTTTGTGCAATCAATTGCCTTTACCCCTTCAATTCAATTCAATTCAATTTTATTTATATAGCGCCAAATCACAACAAAAGTCGCCTCAAGGCGCTTCATAGATACAGAGAAAAACCCAATAATCATATGACCCCCTATGAGCAAGCACTTTGGCAACAGTGGGAAGGAAAAACTCCCTTTTAACAGGAAGAAACCTCCGGCATATGGGAATATGCTTTAGCAAAAAGGAAAGTTTTAAGCCTAATCTTAAAAGTAGAGATAGTGTCTGTCTCCCGAATCCAAACTGGAAGCTGGTTCCACAGAAGAGGGGCCTGAAAACTGAAGGCTCTGCCTCTCATTCTACTTTTAAATACTCTAGGAACAACAAGTAGGCCTGCAGAGCGGGAGCGAAGTGCTCTAATAGGGTGATATGGTACTACAAGGTCATTAAGATAAGATGGGGCCTGATTATTTAAGACCTTGTATGTGAGGAGCAGGATTTTGAATTCAATTCTGGATTTAACAGGAAGCCAATGAAGGGAAGCCAAAACAGGAGAAATATGCTCTCTCTTTCTAGTCCCTGTCAGTACTCTTGCTGCAGCATTTTGGATTAGCTGAAGGCTTTTCAGTGAGTTTTTTGGACATCCTGATAATAATGAATTGCAGTAGTCCAGCCTGGAAGTAATAAATGCATGAACTAGTTTTTCAGCGTCACTCTGAGACAGGATATTTCTAATTTTAGAGATGTTGCGCAAATGGAAGAACACAGTCTTACATATTTGTTTAATATGTGCGTTGAAGGACATATCCTGGTCAAAAATGACTCCAAGGTTCCTCACAGTGTTACTGGAGGCCAAGGTAATGCCATCCAGAGTAAGAATCTGGTTAGATACCATATTTCTAAGCTTTTCAGCGCCGAGTACAATGACCTCAGTTTTATCTGAGTTAAGAAGCAGAAAGTTAGTGGCCATCCAAGTCTTTATGTCTTTAAGACATTCCTGCAGTTTAACTAATTGGTGTGTGTTATCTGGCTTCATGGACAGATAGAGCTGGGTGTCATCTGCATAGCAGTGAAAATGTATGCTATGTCTTCTAATGATGCTGCCTAGGGGAAGCATGTATAATGTAAACAGAATTGGTCCTAGCACCGAACCCTGTGGAACTCCATAATTAACCTCAGTGTGTGAAGAGGACTCTCCATTTACATGCACAAATTGGAGTCTATTAGATAGATATGATACAAACCACTGCAGTGCAATACCTGTAATACCTACAGCATGTTCTAATTGCTCTAATAGGATATTATGGTCAACAGTATCGAATGCTGCACTAAGGTCAAGAAGGACAAGCACAGATATGAGTCCACTGTCAGAGGCCATAAGAAGATCATTTGTAACCTTCACTAAAGCTGTTTCTGTGCTGTGATGAACTCTGAAACCTGACTGAAACTCTTCAAATAAACCATTCCTCTGCAGATGATCTGTTAGCTGTTTGACAACTACTATTTCAAGGATTTTTGATATGAAAGGAAGGTTGGAGATTGGCCTATAATTAGCTAAGACTGCTGGGTCTAGAGATGGCTTTTTGAGTAAAGGTTTAACTGCAGCCACCTTGAAGGCCTGTGGTACATAGCCGGTTATTAGAGATAGGTTGATCATATATAAGATCGAAGAATTAATCAATGGCAGGACTTCTTTGAGCAGTTTTGTAGGAATGGGGTCTAAAAGACACGTTGATGGTTTGGAGGAAGTAATTATTGAAGTTAACTCAGAAAGATCGATTGGAGAAAAAGAGTCTAACTTAACATCAATGGTACTAAGAGTAGCTGTTGATAATATTACATCTGTGGGATGATTATTGGTAATTTTTTCTGTAATGATAAAAATTTTATTTGTGAAGAAACTCATGTAATCAGTGGTTGCTGAGGGTAAAAGAAAAAGCCTCCTTGTGATTGCTTTGGTCACTTGCAACTTGCAGCAGTTGCACCTATCATGCATAGATCATGTTTGCAGACACGCATAAGGTACTCGCCAAACAATATTGAGACTGAAAAATGAAAAACCAGAAACGGAGAATGTTTGTCTACAGAGCAAAAGTTGTGTTTTTGGAAACGTGCTGGCTGCAGCAAATTTTACTAACCTTTAGCAAAAGTTGTGTTTTTGGAAACGTGCTGGCTGCAGCAAATTTTACTAACCTTTAGCCTTTCAAAAGTGTTTTCAGACATGTCGGCACCTTTATGCAAATTACAGCTGACTGCTGCAATCTGCTAGCGACTAAAGCAGCACCCTCTTTGTGACCTGTTTCACCTAGCAACAGCTCCAGGGCCCACTCACTAACTGTACCTTTTCCCCTTGTGATTGGTAGCTCAATGAGGAGAGATCATTTGGAAGAACTGAACATGATTTTTTAAGATGCAAAATTCAGACATTGATGACCCATAATAGCAGAACGGAATTCCAGGAATGGATATTAGGACAGTAGATATATTAATCTACTCTTTAAAAAATAATATATTTGTCTAAGTTAGGCTTTACCATTTACTCTACTTCTTTACTTTTACTGCACCTTAGAGGATGTGACAATATTTTTTCTTGCAGCAGATATTGATAATTCTGCATGTGTCTGTTTCAGATGATGGAGGAGTATGACTGGGGCGAATTTGCTGTGATCACCAGCCTAATGCCAGGCTACGACACCTTTGTGGATATAGTTCAGTCCTACACAGATACTTCCTACTTCTTGTGGAATGTGCAGGATATCCTGTCTCTGGAAATGTCAGTTGGAGCAAATGACATGAAGCTCAAACGCATGCTTCAGCAGGTACAACAAGTCACTTTGAAATGTTAAGGGATTATATTATCTGGGAGATTAAATCACAAGCTACTGTTTTTCTGTTTTAATGGGCATTATGCATGAAACGCAGGGGCAGGAGGCAAGTAGCAATTTTAGGAAATTTAATAAATGTAGATGTAATATTTAGATCTCCATAAGGAAGAGAGAAATATAGTTTGATTACTGGGATTTTGGGGGGTTTGAGCCTATCCCAGGTGTCATAGGATGAGCGATGGGGTACACCCTGGCCAGGTCACCAATCTGTTGTAAGGCTTTCACACAGAGATAGACTAAAATGTTATTAGCTTTGTCTGTTGACGGCTATGACATTTTGTCTCTGTTCGAAGTAATGGCACTGGTTCGGGGTGGGTACCCTGAAGCATAATGTTGCAGCACTAATCTTTTTAACATTAACATGTAATTTAACACGAAGCAATATGTTTTTGGAGTCGTTTTCAGTGCTCAGAACTGACCAAATAGTGAGTAAAAAGTGAAAAGTACAAAATGAGTGAAAAGGAAAGTAATCAGCCTGCGAGAACAAAGCAAAACACAAACCTCCCAAATGGGAAACAAGCTGTGTTCTGGTGGCAGACTTGGAAAATTTGCCACAGGCATCCCTCCTGCCTCCATATGCAGACCCTGATATTGCTTAAAACAGGGAAGTTAGCTCTAGGTGTTCAATATTGCAGCAGCTGGGGAGACGAGGCATCTTGTGGACACCGTGAGCTTTCCTCTTTAATGAGAGCTGCTTCTTTTGTTGTATGCAAACTTAGTAAACATCTACCAAGTTAGCTGCTTCTGATGACTTAGTAGTGCAGCGTGCTCAGGATATTCTGATTTATCGTCCGTCTGCAGTTGGACTCCCAGGTTCTGCTGGCGTACTGCTCACACGAAGAGGCGCAGTACCTTTTTAAAAATGCCGCTGAGGTTGGTCTGTTGGGGCCAGGCTACATCTGGATCCTCCCCAGTCTGGCCGTGGGCAACCCTGACAGCTCTCCACCTGCCAGCTTTCCTATAGGTGTAATCGGTGTGATTACCGACCAGT
The DNA here is from genome assembly GCF_963576455.1 of Neolamprologus multifasciatus. Lineage (NCBI taxonomy): Eukaryota > Metazoa > Chordata > Actinopteri > Cichliformes > Cichlidae > Neolamprologus > Neolamprologus multifasciatus. The sequence goes on along the minus strand of NC_140446.1, from coordinate 8,468,136 downwards.
GGAGGAAAAGCTTGCGGCAGAGAGTGAGGGAGGGTGTCGCCATCGTAGCCAAAGGGGCAGACAGTTTCAAGCGGCAATATGGTTTCATCCCCGAGGGACACGGTGACTGCAACAAGCCGGCTAAACACTCAGACAACTACACTCTGTTCAGGTGAAGCAACACTATGCAGGTGTTACTTGTTTTCCTTATGTTCCCAAAAGCTTCAATATGTATCATAGTAGTTATTTTTTTGTGATTGCAGATTTTAATAAGCAGAATTTAATCCGCTGATGATTGATGTAAAGCCTGTCTGTATGACTTTTTCATTAGTGTTGCCTGGAAAACTTTTAACTTATTTAACTTCTAGAGGAATTAACAGTTTTGTTACTCATTGAAATTTGTGCGTATACGTCACGGACCGAGTATAGCGCCTATTTAGCATGTGGTCTGAAATGCTAATTAATTTGGTTTCATTATAAACAGTCTAGTCTGTCATGGATTAATGTATTAAGAGACAGTGAAATCACTCAGTGGGAACACTAGGCTGTCAGACCAATCACCTGCCGCTATCATCGCCTAATGAGCTACTTCCAGTCTCCTACATTAGATTAAGCTCCTAGGGGGAGCTTTAGATTTAATTAGCAGGTGATCATTGTATATGCATGCATCCGTGTGAATGAATATGCATATTTTGATTTCTAGAAAGCAGAAGTCAAACTTCCTTGATTGCATACTGTTTATGTTTCTGTTGGGATTAGACACATGCTGAATGTGACTTGGGAGAGAAGAGATCTGTCGTTCAACAACCAAGGCTTCCTCTCAAACCCTTCTATGGTTATCATTTCTTTGGACCGGGACAGAATCTGGGACAAGGTACTGAGAAGCTTTAACTGAATTACACACACTGGCACAGAAACACACCATGAGCAGGGCAAGACAAAATGCATTTAAAATAAAATCTGGGATTTTGTTTCTCCTTCAAAATGTTCGCACTTTTTAACAGACATCATAAGAGTTGGTGTGGGTATGTGTATCATGCCTGTGTCCTCAGGCTTGTCATGACATGAGAAGAGCACAGTTTTTTACCAAAAATGATGGACATTACTTCAATAGGCTCAGAATCACAGCCTCTAAGTGTGAAAGCATCCAACTTAAACATCTAATCTGGATAAATGCTGATAGTTTACACCTGAAAAACTGCATCAGACTTGAAGTTTGACATCATTATTTCAGATCAATAGAAGTGTGCATCTTTGTTTCCTGGTGAGGATGGATCCTTCTTTCTGTTTCCTCATAACCATGCCTCGCAGCCTAGGGAGTGTTTTCAATCCCTTTTACGCACACAAGCGCACACACGCAGTCGAAGCCTGAGGGTGTATTGAAAAACAGACTGAACAGAGAGACCTAAACATAATCTCACAGCTACAGTTGAACTCATTTATTTCTGCCCTGGAAAGACCAACCTACTTTATCAATGTCACCTCCTGGCTGGTGTGTGCGTGTATATGTGTATGAACATGGACATGTCATTGTGCTGAAGTGGGGTTAGGATCGCCTGTGCTTGTAGATCCTAAAAATCACATATTCTCCCTCCCCATGTTAGTCCCCGAGCACAGGTATTGACATTCACACAAGTTACAGATAACAAGACATCTCACAAGATGCCATACAAGCATCTAAATTTTGCGAATCCTCTCCCTCCTTTTCAATCCCATCTCATTACAGCCCGATCTCTCACCGTTCTCCCTCTCCTCTTTGTGTCAGGTATCTCATCCGTTATAACGACATGTCGTGGAGTATTTGCTCTTTTCAAGCTTCTCTCTTTTCATTGTGACAGCCTGACAGTTTAACATGCTGTTATTCCTTATCATCATCTGAAGGGTGCTGCTGGGTGACATTTTGTCCCCTTTCACTGCCAGGATCCTCTCCCAGGTCTTATCTTGTATCAATTTTACACCTATAGACTTAACAGTCAATACAAAGCAGCGATAATCAATAAAATTATATACATGGGAGATGTGAATTGTCACACAGCTCTGCTACTTTCTGCCTTTTATTTTTATTAACAACAGATCTGCAATGTTTAAAAAAAAACAGACTTCTTGCCCAACCCCAAAGAGTAGACAAGAGGGGTATAAGTGAGGTAAGTCGAATATAAAGTGGAGGAGGATCTCTTTTCTTCCCCTTTCCTTTGTTTTAACATGGCTAGATCACCATGGTAACTTACAGCGAACACATAATCTGATCTGGAGCTGATTATCCTCAGAGTTTCAGTTTAAAATTGGCTGGGAGGCCACAATTTTGCATATTGTTTCATTTGCAGTATCCTGTTGGTATGATACTTGCCAAAGGAGTAGGTTTTTTTTTGTGCAACCTGTAGAGCTTAACCCCTCTGTTACAGTAGTGCAAACTGTTGGTATCCCAGTGTCTCAGGAATTTAAAGGACTTTGAATTAAAGGATTTACATTTAGTCCTAAACTAATATTTTTCACAGTGCTGCATCTGCAACTGAAATTGATCAGTTAGATTTCTTGGCTATTTATCACTAAAAATACCTATTGATCAATAAAATAATTGATTTATTGATTTTTCTTTATTAAGATATGGGACAATGTCAGAACTGAACACACCAAACAACATTCAGTGTTTAAATATATACTGTTTAGTTTCGCAGCTCTAAACTGCTGCAGCACAGAGAGCGGACACAGTAACTCACATTAATATATATTTATTTAACTGCTCTGAAGTTTTGATTAATGATTTCCTGTAACATTAATCTCACTTGCAGCAATAGTGTTGTATTCTTTAGAGAGCACCATCACCTTTTCCACTGATAATGTGTATGACTGGAACAGACTGTGCTCCATCGATCCATTTTGTGCATAGGAAGAGTCGAATGATGTATCGGACACCCTCATTTTATATGAGCACACATAGAGCCTGAAGCTTGATAAAGGAAATTGCTATCCATTATCTCCAACTTGGGTTTTAGGTTTTGTGAAGCCAGCTAATGCTGGGAAAACCTGACTACTGTATGGTGAATTTGTAGGGGTGAAGTGCATCCTGAATAGGACTTACTGGCAAAAACACAAGCTATGTGCAGTATAGCCTTTTCACTTCACCATTGTCCTGAAATTGACTCTAACTGACCTAAAGTGAGATTGTCCCAACAAAAAAACAAAACTGTTTTATGGTAGCAGAAAGTTGGAAATAAAAAACACAGGACCCAAGGCATCCAGAGCCAAACTAACAGAAACTTCTATTAGGCTAAATTCAAAACTCCACAAAGCAAACAAAACAAAAGTCAACAAGCAATCATTCATCATTTGGCCAGGAAAGCAAAGCACACCCTGGGTGAGGTACACAAACAATAAAGGTAAGATGGGACTATTTATATACAGAGGGGTGATTAGAGAAGTGGAAACAGGTGGGGAACAGGGTACAGGTGCACATAATCAAGATAATTAACAGAGAGTTAAATCAGGAAATATTTCCCGATTGACTGTGAAAATAAATGAGGAAATAACAAGAACATCTAAATTAAAATAAGATGCATGAAAAATTACAGTGAACAAGATTCCAGTGACACAGAGGAGGCGAGAATAATAAACTACAATACAAGGAAAACACAAGGAGCTAAACACAAATGGCAAACACTATAACCGCGAGACAGTAACTACATTTAAATACAAGAAAGAACTAAAACACAGTTCATTTTCAGGCTCAATAAGTACCCTTTTATTTTGAAGGAACTGCAAAACAGGAAGCTCTAACAGTAGACATTTTACTGTTTAGTAGCGCCTTTTTTCTGAATTTGAAAAACTAAACAAGTTTAGGATGGGGAGAGTAATGAAAGTTTCTCTGGCTCTGTTGCAAAAAATTGAAGGATCTGTTATTCACAGCTTATTGTTATCACTCGCTCAGTGAATCCTAGAATCATGACTCTTTGGTTCTTGGCAGTGGTTTTGAATTAACAGAAGTCAGCAGAAAGAAGTCATTATTTGTCACTTTTCATAGACAATAAAATGTGTAAAAAAAGAGAAAAATAGCTGCAGAAACAGCCAAAAAGAGAGCGAGTAAACTGACGTGTTTTAAAATGTATTTTCAAAGACAAAAGTAACTCCAAACATAAAGCTGCTAGTGCTGTTTTGGCATTGACAAAGAGACTCTTTTTTTAGCAAGGTAAATGCCTGACCGGATTGATAGATAAGAGTGTGGCACATTCGATCATCACACCATATTTTAACCCAGTATTCAATGATTGGTCCAGTGAGTGCCCGAACGGCAGTGAAAGCACTTTGCTTAAGTTGCTCAGACACACGAGGATCCCATAAATTCAAATGACTGATCTTCAAAACTGGCATTTCCGCCATTCTGTCGTTCACAGACGGCGCACAGAAACAAATCACAGCCTTATGTGCTGCACCTTTATACAGATCCTTAAGTCGCCCATGTATGACGAAGGAAAACCATTAGTATGACTAAGGTGAAGAAAGAATCAAGAGTTGGTATGAAAAAGAGGTCTCATTAAATCTGTAAGGGAGTGAGTTTCATATGCAGTAAGTCAGCGCTGGCCAAGCTCAGCACGCCTCATTAGGTTGGCTGATGTGACAAACAGTCTTGCTCCTCATGGGGAGAGTTTCGTTGAGCTTAGCGCCGACATCTATGGGACTATCCATTGCGTGATGTGACATTGTACAGCAATTCTGGTGCAAAAGTGGCTTCCGTGACATTAAAATACGCAGTCTATTCCTTTCTTTCAGTAGCAATCTTGTTACCAAATCTGTCAGAATCTCAGTTTGTTCATTTATTTTCAGTTCAGTGAGCTTTACTTACACCGGCTCTACAAATGCAGCAAATCTTTTAAACACACAAAAGGCAGAAAAAACACACAAAATAAATAGCGGTAATCACTTGAACAGTTACCATTATGAATAGTGACATTTCGAAATGTTTATTAGTTTAAAAAAAGGGAAAATTATTAATTGAATAATCAGTCAACAAAATGAACACACAGCGAAAGCAGCACATGCTGGGCTGTATTATTAATGTGATACAGTTGGTTTACTCTTTAAGTTTCTGAGGGGTTTTTCCTCCCCAGTAAAAGTCTTTCTCAAACACTTTTAAGTCTCCTCAGCATGTGTTAATGAGCCCTACTCTCCTTTGATCTTCTTATCCTCTTCCTCCAGGTCAGCGCATGCATTTTTTCATTATAAAATTTTTATAAAAATTATTCATCCTGTGAAGTTAGGAATGGCAGGGTAGGTGAAGAGGGAAGGTGTTGACACGAAGGTCGGGACTCACATGTGATACCAATGAGATCTTTGTCTCTCACGCTTCTTGCTCAGGTGGGTACGTATGCCCGGGGCGTCCTCCAAGTTCGCTACCCTATCTGGCCTCGGTATGGCAACTTCCTGGAGCATGTGTCTGATGATCGTCACCTGACCGTGGCTACGCTGGAGGAGCATCCGTTCGTCATGGTTGAGAATGTAGACCCAGGCACGGGTACCTGTGTCCGCAACACTGTGCCCTGCAGGCGTCAGTCCAATCACACAGATAGGTACACATGGCAACACAAACACACGCACAGCTTAATAAATACATAGATGTAAGCAAATACATGGTCACAGATGTTTATACCACAGCATTGTCTCATGAAATGTAGTGGTGTGGCTCTAAATAGATGAAAACTGTGCAATTCCAGTGACACAGTGTTGGTGGCTCTGTTTCAGTATGCATTCAAAAAAAACCCTGTGAAGCAGTGGTCTTGGCCAATGAAAAGAGGACAACATATGTCAGCATATGTTCATAAAATACAAAATAAATGGTCTAGTTTCATGTTTTTTGGTTATAGCAGAACTTGCCAGTAGTTTGACCCAGACTGAGACACTGTGTCTCAATGTGCATGTTGGGCTACACAAGCAAAATACAAGCAGCCATATGTTTTGATGACATGTTTATATATTTTATTTCCCATCTGTGAACACAAAGAATATTTCCATGTTCAAGAAACCACTTTGAGATTTGAGGTGATGCATAAATGATGCATTATTTTGCTGGTGAACTGGTGTCATAAAAGAATAGAGATTGTCAGCAACAGTTGGTACCAAAAGGCCCAAAGAGTTCCAGGAAAACATCCCCCAGAGCATTGCACCATCGGCAGCCTTAACCACTGAGATAAGGGGATGGCCCATACTTTCATGGTGTTTATGCCAAAATCTGACCCTACAACTTGCAGCAAATACTGAGACTCGTTAGACGAGGCAATGTTTTCCCAGTCTTCACTTTTCCAATTTTGGTGAGTTGTATCTCTGGCTTCCTGTTAGCTGTCAGGAGTGGCAGCCAGTGTGGTCTTCTGCTGCTGTAGCCCAACATTCTTAAAGACGTTGTGTGTTCAGAGATGCTCATCTGTATATATTATCTGTAATCATGAGCTATTTGAGTTATTCTTCCCTTCTTTTCAGCTCAAAGCAGTCAGGTCATTCTGCTCTGCCATTAAGAAAGTATTTTAACCTCCTAAGACCTGAACTCTTCCACAGCATGCATTTTTAATTTCTCTTTGATATTTGCGCTTATTGGGACCTGATGAATGTAAAAACAAAGAATTACTAAAAATTTGTTTTACCTAATTTTTGTTTCTGAGAAAAATAAGAGACACATATGAGAATATTCGTTTAAAATTTCGATAGAACAGCAGCAGTATAATGTCCTCGTAAGTGGATATCAGGCCCTTGTAGAGCAAAATTGAGTATTTTGGTCTAAATAACCCAAAATGTGATGTCCACATATGTGGACGCCAGGTCCTAGGAGGTTAATACCAGCTTCTGAAATAGTCAGACCAGCCCAACAGCCATGTCGCATTCAAAGTCCCTTAAATCACCTTTCTTCCCCATTCTGATACTCGGTTTGAACTTCAGCAGGCTGTCTACATGCTTATATGCATCAAGTTTATGTTGTGTGATTGGTTGATTAGATGTTTGTGTTAACAAGCTATTGAAAAGCCGTACCTAAGTGTTCAGTGACTCTAGATTTGAATTGGTCATAGTGATGAACTTCCATCATCACATGCTCCTTTATAAAGTCATTAAATGGGCTCTTTTGTTATTGTTTTAATACTTAGTAAATAACAAAGGTATCATATTGGCACTATTTCTAGCAAATCTGCAGTCCCGCACTCAGACATCTACACCCTCCCTCACTCCATTTTCCTTTGCCCCAGTTTAGGTTTGAGTAGACACTGCATACCTCCACACTTCATTAAACTCAGAGTAATTGTGTGTGCTGAGTGTCTAAGCACTTTAAAATCACACACTCAGTGTCAAACACAGATCACAGCATGGCAGAAAACAGCCATTAAACAGCTATTACCTCTGAACTAGTGTTCATTAAGAATACACACTATCTTCATCATGTTCACACACAATAGAAATGAAACTATATCACGAGTTGTTGGTTTTTTTTTTTTTTATCACAGATATGTCTTGTAAGCAGCGTTTACCACTTTGTTATCTCACTTATAAAGTTGACAAGGGGAGAACTGAAACTATAAATATATTTACAAACACTATTTATTTTTCTAAAAATCTTTCTGTGTGTCTTGGATTAGCTATTTTACACGAGCACCTATGCTACAGTGCTGGTAAATTTTATTAAAGGCCTTTGCTTGCTTACTTGCCAGTTTTTCGTTGAATATAAAATTTACATCTAAGGAACATGTGTAACAGGAACAGATTATTTTTAGTTTGTTAGCTCTTAAAGTAAGATGTGTTGGTTTGTTTTACTAAGTGCCAAAAAGAAAGAGAAAAAGGACTTAATTTTTTCATGTTAGCTAAAAATTGGCAGGTCAATCTAATAATTCAAACCCGATAATTTAGCCATTTGGGGCATGGATGTGTTTGTGTCTTTGTTTCATGTTCTGCTAATTCCTCTATTTCTTAAAGTTATGTTTTAATGACTAAACTGTATCTTGATCCAGCATTTTTTTCTCATAATCTGTCAGTGATGTTGATGTTTTTATTATGAGCCACAAGCATAGACTGCATTGATTGCATTTTGACTGTGGTGGGTACATAAACTGTAGGGATGCAACGGACAGATAGATATATGCTGCTTAGTGCTGAACAACAAGATTAATAAAATATTAGAATTTCACCCATAAAAAACTGGAGCACAAACGTCTGGACAGGCTGTATAATAAAGCAAGCTGTATTGGTGATAAGTTAATCACTTTAAAAACATGCTCAGAAAGGTATAAACATATTTAGCCCACTTGTTCACTATCTATAGGCACCGACTTGCCTTTGGACTCATCTTTAACGCTACAGTCACATTTGGAAAACAGTAGCTAAAGACCACTGTACAGCCAAAGTATTGCAACTGGGTGCAATGAAGTTATGATTGATACATTTAAAAAGGTTGCCTCCCACCAGGCAACCTGCCTTGTGATCAAACGTGGTTACCCAGAGATTTAAGGGGTTGCATGTCCTGCCTTTGGCTAACCAGTTTGTCATTGCAACTCCTTACAGTTGGTCACTGACAGCAAAAATTATTTAATGCAATCATTGGGCAACCGCTGATTTGCTTTTATAGTTGTATAGCTGTTCTATTTTTACTCTGGTGGGACTGAGACAGTAGTGACCATTACATGAAGTGCAGTTTTTGTCACTTCTGCATTAGCTGTTCAGTCCTGGAAGTTATTAGTGTGTCATAAATGTCATGCTTGTTTTTGATTACAGGCATATTTATGTGTTTTCTTCAAGAATCTGCCACAATGAAGCAAGTGAATAAAAACAATCTACTGAATTAAAGTCGCTTTGTTCATCATTGTTAAACTGAAATTGAAGTGTGAGACTTAAACAGCCAAACAATAGGTTAGATTATGAACTTCAAACTAAAAGGCCCAGGCACACAATATGCTGTTAATGTAATGACTTTTCCAGCTGCTTTCTGATATGACAGACAGAGCACCAGAGGAGAAGTGCTCGTTCAGAGGAATCTATTAATCATGTGATTTGGGGAGCATTTTGTTCAGCATACTAAAAGAATCAGGAAGCAAAGTGAGTGCAGACATCTGCTTCTGCTGGCTGTTTATTCTGCACCTTTTAATAACTAGTTCTGGCAGGATATTAAGTCAGATATTATGATGCACTATCCCAACTGACAGCAAACAAGCTACATCAATGCATTGGTATGATAATGTATTAAAAGGATGTAACTGTAGTTTCCTTGATGTTCTTAGCCCTGTACTCTGTGAGTATTGTTATCGCTAACTGGAATCTCACTGCCTGTTATTGATTATGTTACAATTTATTCATTGTTGTATGTTTGCTTGCAGTGTTTGCTCAAGTGTAGAACCTTATTGATTGTAAGGTCTGCTCCATTTGGTAGAGTCTGACCATCAGACATGTGCTTGGTACATGGTTGAGTGCAAGAGTGCTATCCAGTTTTGAAATGATTTTCAAAACTGTATATATAGAGAGACAGAGAGAGATATGGCATGGGCACGGGAGCTCTGGGTGTGTTGTGTGGCTTTTGGCATCAGGATCTTGGCAGTGGAGCTTTTGGGTCCTGCAGGTTATACGGTCGGGGTGTGCAGGGATTGGGCTCATTCTGGTGCATCCCATGGATGCTTAATCGGATTGGGATCTAGAGAGTTTAGAGAACAGGTCAACCCTCAGCCTCTTTGTCATGTTCCTCAAGCGGTTCCTTAGCAGTTTCTGCAGTGTGGCGGACATGATTGTCCTGCTCAGGAAGGCCACTACCATTGGGAGGTGTTATCACCATGCTTGCATGTGTGCTTGGCCAGCCAAAATGTTTAGTTGGATGGTACATGAAAGAACCCACAGTTTCCCAGCAGAAAAATTGTGTTGTACCAACATCCACTTTGCCTGTCAGTGGTTTTAAGGTTTTGGTTGATCGGTTGTTTGTTTAATCTTTAAATATCCACTAAAACCAGCATTTGCTATGGTTTTAATGATGTTACATGTCCAGCATTTATGTACTTCTTTATGCCAGTCTAAGCTAACTGGGTGCAGGTTGTAGCATAATATATAGGCACAAGAGCAGTGTCTGTCTTCTCGTCTAACTCTCAGCATTAAAGAGGAATCTGTATCTGTTTATCACAGCCAAACATGAAGATTTCTAGGTGTGATATTTGCAGTCTGCACAAACTGACCGGTCATCAATCATCTGATTGTAAGCAGATAAACTATTTTAATTAATGCTGTGTTCATGCTCACTTCAATGACTCCACGTATGTGTGTACATGTGTCTGTGGTGCATGTATCATTTATGCAGATTGCAGATCTGGCTATGGCTGGCACATTAATTATAGAATGAGATATGTAGCGGCTGTTGTTGGGCAAAATGGCACATTGATTGCTAGTAAAGAAGATTTATCTGTATAACATGGGGACATCTGTCATAGTGGGACAATGTTATCCCAGCCTACCCTCTTTCTGGTTCTCTTTCTCTACTTCTCTCTGGCTGGCGTGTCCCATTTGGACGGTGACCAAAAAATAGGGAGCAGGAAAGAGAGAGGGAGAGAGGCGACTGGTGCTCTATAAATCAGTTAATCTTGTTGTGTGGTCTGAGCGGCTTCCCTGCAGAGCAGATGTTTAGTGTGATTAAAACTTTTTGTCTTGCTCATTAAAAACCCTTTCTTTGGACAGATGATAGCTTCTTTTGCCAAAAGGCTAAGCCTACCTCTCCGGGCTGATTAAGAGTAGGAATTCCACACTAAAATCCAGCGTCTCAAATCTCAGCTGTCTGAAATAGTATGGTGTAACCCAATACTGAGCGACCAGCTGCTAATGGGAAGCAGGTCTTAAATTAGATCTGGGGCAGAAAATTAACAGATAGGAATTTAGATAATTTATTATTTAAGATAATTGATAAATAATTTAGACAACTGATTATTCAAAATTGACAAGAGTTGCTTATGTTATCTTAAGATGTTTTTCTCTTATTGTATACTATAAACACCTTTGAACTCTGATAGGTCACAATTTTTACAAAACGTACAAAAAAGTTGTTTTTTGAAAACGCTATTTTCAAAGATTATTGTCTACAATGTCTTCACATGATGATCACATGATGAAAAACGAAGTACACCCTTACTGTTTCCATAGTAACTTGGAAGGTAAGTATTAGGAAACTGGAAGGTAACTTTATGACAGTAATATCAGTATTAATGGAAAGTATTAATTCTTTGGAAGGGTTGCAGAAAAGAACACGGTAGCAGGGGTTAGGTTTACAAATCTGCATCTAAATATTTCGGAACACTGTTCTTTGCAAAGATGACACCAAAGTGGAGATATTTGATCATATACACAACACAACCACCTCATACCAACTGTTAAGCCCAGTGATGGAGGCATGATCATTTTGGCTTGTTTTCTGGGCACCTAGCAGTCATTATGTCGACCATTACGTCCTCTGAATGCCAAAGTATTCTTGAGTCAAATATGAGGCCATCTGGCCTACAGCTAAAGCTTGGCCCAAAGTGGATCAGGACAGTGATCCCAAAGACAGCAGCAAATCTGCAACAGAATGGTTGAAAAATAAAGAACCAAGGTGTTGCAATGGCCCAGTCAAAGTCCAGACCTCAACCTGATTGAAATGCTGTGGTGTGAGAGCTGTGCATCAACACACACCTCAATGAAATTCAGAAATATTGTAATTAAAAGGACCAGAATTCCTCTACAAGTTGTAAGAGACAGATGAAGTCATACGTGAGACTACCTCAAATTATTGCTAGTAAAAATCTACAAACTACTGAATCATAGGGTTTACTTGGTATTTCACCGGACTGCTCAGAGTACTCTGAAAACGTTCCTTTTCACATGACTGTTGGTTGTGTGCAGCAGAAGTATCTAATAATGAGGTCATTTGGAGGTGCTGGTCTTCCTCTACCTTGATGCATTTTTGCTCAAAGATAAACTGACAAATAACATTACTCTAGAATACAGTTTTTTTTTTAGTAAACCATTCACATTTAAATTCATGGCAGCTAGAATTGACCATTATAGTATGACCACTCAAAGTTTAGTCCATAAAGGAATGGTTTTCTGAGTTTGATATGGAAGAATTTACTTCTCTTGGCCTTGCGCCCATCTAACACTATAACCTGAACTGGAACATTATAGAAAACCAGTATCAGTGCAAGTTTAAAACCAGAAGAGTGAAGGCTATTACAGAGAGCCACGTCTGACTATTCCACCTCCCTCTTACTTTATGCATCCGTTCTGTCATTTGGCACGTCTTTGATTTGTCTTTCTGAGAAAATGAATCCACTTTCCATTTCAAAGTTTTTTAACGATTGCATAAAGAGCACACATAAAAGTACAGACGCCATCAAGACTCATAAGTAATGCGAAACAATGTTACCTCACTTGCAGTCCTTTAATTCCACATAACCTGTCAGTGCTTTTTCAGTGATACTCTGTACTCTAAAAAATGTTTAACCTGCAGTGACAGGGATATCAACCTGCTCCACATGCAAAAAACAGCTTCCCAAAGGGTCCAGTACTTACACCTTTTCAGATTAAAAGAAAGCAAACATTTTTTTAGGTGTTTCTTTTCTTAAAATTAAGTTATTATTCAATGTTTTTACACTTTTGAGCTCAAATTAGGCTCATTAACCACAAGCGAGTTAACGAGTCCTTGTGAGGCACAGTGTTCATTGAATAGCTTTAGCTCTGCTTGAATATCCTTATATAAACCAGTAAAGTAATATAAGACAAATATTTTATTATTAATTTTAGATTAGGTCCAGCTTTCTATCCAAAGGTTTAAAATAGTAATAAAATGTTGAAGAATCACAAAGCTTTAGTATCCGTATACTTATGGTTACAAAGCGTGCCTCTGGAGTTTGACTGTTGGTTTGATAAAATATATTGTACTCAGCTTCAGGTAATCAATTCAAAGAAGACAAATGAAAAACAATGATGAGATTAATAATATAAGATTTATATTATCTGATGGAAATACAAACTTTAATAGTTTGAACTGTGCAGCAACGAGGACGATCAGTGTGGTGCAATACTGTTGGGCATTAACTTTGTAGTGTTTTCCTCATCATTTCAACTGGATCACAGTGATGGTAATTTCACAATCTCTTCTCCTTCTTCCTCCTCCTCCATCTGTCCTCCTTTGCACTTGCCCTCATTTCCCTCAAAACTGAATCCACTGCCCCATCGCTGCATCATCTGGCTGTTGGTCCGTATGTTTCCTGTCTGCTGTTCAGCTGACAGTTTCCCTTTCTCTCACTCTCTCTGGTCTAACATGCTCCCCTCCACGCTGCACTAGTTTCTGGGCATTTGTGGAGACCGCACAGCACACAACTGCTGCTGCGCATCCCCAGGGGACATTGTACTGTATGCGTGCATATGTTCGTGTATGAAACGGAGAGAGACGGCCCAGTTTACGCGTGCTTTTGTGCGTGTTTGTGTGTGAATTGTTAGTGGAGTGTGTATAATGACGACAGGTGGCCAGCTCCTGAAGCAATTAATTAACACGGCGTTTATCAGAGCTAGACTCCCGTGAAAGAACCAAGCCCTCCAAATGCACTTAAAATGTTTCTAAAATGAACTCTTAAGATTTGGAAAATAATCACCTTGAATGTTAATTACTCACTTGACTTTTTTCATTCAATCACTCGCTCATTTATTCACTCACGTCGTCTCTTTATCGTTCTTCAGCTCGTATGCTGACTCATTGACGTGCCGAGGTTATCAGTCAGTTACGCACACAGACAGACACACACACCGAGTGACTCAGCCCTCGTAGATTTTAGACCCTCTTCTTTGGCAGCTGAATAGATGAAAGAGCGGAGGGGGGGAAAAGAGAGTTTTTCTTTTCTCAGGAAGTGTGTCAACTCCATTTTCACTTTGTCTGATTTTAACTTTCCCTGTTTGGTGTCACTTTTTGAGGTTTCCATTATTTTTTATTCTATTATTTTTTTTCCCACAATTTCCTTTCCCTCTGTTCTCTTCTTCAACACCCCATTAAGTAGCAAGGCCACAGAGAGGAAGGGAGTGCACACCACACATGCTACACACCTTAATGGGCTTTGATTAGAGGCCATCACAGTCAGTCAACCATTCACTGTGGCCTCTGTCACACAGTGTGCGAGTGTATTTGTGCTTGTTTGTCATTTTTAGCCGTCGCCTCCATCTCACTGAAAGACATGCTGTTAACCGACATTGATTCTAGCTAATGAAGCAGCCATTGCTTGCCCTTCACTTTGCTGCTGTAGACAATGGTGTCTGTCAGCATGAGAGCCTGCGACTATTTAGCACTCGCTCTCTGAAGCAAAGTAAGACAACAGCATTGGTCTTGATGCTAAAGATAGCAACTGTCCCAGCTGCCAGCGAGGATCTTTGATCACAGGATGGTTAAGCAAAGTTGTACTAACCGTGTGTGTGACTCTGCTTTTTCTCACCCTTCTTGCAGCATTATTGGCCACTCAGAGTCCTACACAAAGCTGTGCTGTAAGGGCTTCTGCATAGACATCCTGAAGAAGCTGTCCCGCACCATCAAGTTCTCCTATGACCTTTACCTGGTTACCAATGGGAAACATGGCAAGCTGGTCCGCGGCGTTTGGAATGGGATGATTGGAGAGGTGAGACACATGGCTACTGAAACAACAAGAAGTCCCTGAATCCAGCAGACATTACAGCTTTCTTGAGCTGCCTGCTGGCATTGAACAGACAATTATTATAAAAAAAGGTGTATGAAGATGTTCAGCCACAGATCTAACCACAATAAATGGAGGTTTTAGGCTACAGCCTGCCCTAGTAACATAAATGTAAGTTATGAGTAGCATATTAGACATCAGCCAAAAACAGCACTGAATATCAAATACAGCACACGGCAACAATTATTCTTTAGTTGTCTGCTCCTTTCAACCAAAGCAGTTCTGTTGAATTCAGAAATAGTCCAACTTTAAAAAGAGAGACTCCTGCATTTAGAAGCATGGCACACACAAAGTAACATTCATTTTAACCATTTAAATATGTATGAGGCTGATTTCAGGGTTACTTGCAGGAAGTGCAGAAAGCTGTAACTGACAATTATAAGTTTCCATGCCCCCCCCAATACATCTAATTACAATACTCACTCTTCTTGTAGATCTACATTGATTTCTACCATCCTCCTCTTCGTTAGCTGCTAAAAAGCTGCTCCCTGGTGCACTTAGCGTATAGTGGTTATTATAAAAGCTTTTTCACTTAAAACCAGCGCTGCGTGCTAAAGCTGGAAACAAGGGTGATGAGAGTAATGAGAATAAAGTAAAAGGTTAAACCCGCAGGCTATAAAACCCGACGACTGAACCGAGACACTATAATACTCTGTGTAAGTGAATGAAAGTACAGAGAGGTTGACGATTCTTTGTGGGTTTTTCACCACAAGTCAGTCTTTTCATACTAAATAATTTTTTTATTCCCTGTTAATATAAAAAAATAGAACTAAAAAGTGTCAAAGTATAAATTTTCACTAAACAGTACTTCAGAGTAAGTCCCATCAAGGAGAGCGGGATCAGAGTAATAATTTCCTCTCAGATACTTGTCAGATAATACAATTTGTGATGAAACTAAAACAAGACTGGAAAGTTTTAAATGTTTTTACACCAGGTACACTTTTTTAATATTGAAGCCATTATATTTTATGTATTTTAAATTGGAAATTTTAACATTAGTCCAGCTAAAATGAAAAATGTCAGGGTAAAAGTACCCGAGAACAGTATTTGAGCATTTGTAGGCAGTGATTTCCTACTTTTGCACAAATACAGTTTCAAGTAATGATAGTTGAGAGTCAAGAATAGTCAAGAGTTTTGGTTTTTTGGATGGGCTTTTTTTAGGTCAGTGGTGTAATGTCATGCATATGCATACGGTGCTAATACATCATTTTCCCTGCACACACCAAGCCACGTCCAACACAGCTGCATCTGAAAGTGAAGCACCTGAACAGCTGTTCCTCAGGAGATACTTTAGCTTGTGTTTTTGTGCCTGAAGGCGTCGTGCTTTGGAACTGTATAATTGCGCGTGTGTGTGTGTATGTGTATAAAATATGCTTTACAGAAAAACTGGCTTGGATGTGAGAGCTCTTGAGATGCAGCATTTTCTCCTTGTGGATTCTGAAATGTTTTTCATTTATTGCTTGCTGCTTGTGGCTTCCCTGTTTTAAAAGGATTGCTTGTAAAATGTGTAAATATTTCTATTTTAAGCAGAGCACATGTAGGATAAAAAGGGGGAATTGTTGACCACTACAGCTGTCTTACTGTTGTGCTTCTGTATTGGTTTTGTTTGCTTTCTGCTTATGTCTCTTCTCTCAGGTGCTGTACAGGCGGGCTGACATGGCCATTGGCTCCCTCACTATCAACGAGGAGCGTTCTGAAATCATCGACTTCTCCGTGCCATTTGTCGAGACGGGCATCAGCGTCATGGTTGCGCGCAGCAACGGAACAGTATCTCCGTCTGCTTTTCTTGGTGAGAAGCACATTCACATTTACAATTTCCTTTGTTCAAGCTGGTTGTATCATTTGTTATCTTTGGTGTGCGATGTTGCCGTCTTTCAAACCACTTTCTTGCAGGGTGGCCTACTTAAACGAGTTCTGTCTCCGCAGACGCTTTAGGAAACTTCTCATTAAGCTTTTATCCCACCCATGACTGTAGCCTACAACTAAATCCCCTAATGCATGACACACACACACATAAATCTCTTTACCATACAACAAAATTCAGCTTCATTCTCCCTCCTGTTATCACACACGTTGATCCCGCCTATCTCAGGCTAAGGTTTTGAAACAGAAGCACAAAAGAGACTCACGCCAACCCATGTTTGTTCCTTCACTTCTCCTCCTCCTCTTCCAGAGCCTTATAGCCCAGCAGTCTGGGTCATGATGTTTGTGATGTGCCTGACTGTGGTGGCTGTGACGGTGTTTGTGTTTGAATACTTCAGCCCAGCTGGCTACAATCGCAGTCTGGTGAGCGCCAAAGGTGAGTCTTACATCCTCTTGTTGGAAGAATTTATGATGGATAATACAGGACTCATAATTACTAGATCATCGTTAAAGCAGAGGCAAAGTCTGTTGTTTTCAGAGTGCAATGTGTCAAATGGAGTCAATTAGTATTTTCTTCTTTTAAAACTATCCACAGAATAGCTCAGAGCTATTCAATTTGAATCCACCAAGCATTTCAAAGTAAGCCTGCCTACAGGCCTCTAAATCCCGCCCCTCCCCGCTAGCATGTCCTGCAACCTCAAATTCTTTAACGAAATTTTGGGTTGGGTTTGGGAGGGCTAATCAATCCCAGAATTCAGCGCTGACAGGGCGTGCCTCGTCTCCAGGTCCGAAAGGTCATTTTCCTGTTTTAATTAGCATTCGTCGCTTCACTAATCGAAGTGTGATTGATGGCGGTGGCACCCTCCGTTGCTGCACATGAGCAATGGTGGCAGAGAGCGATGGAAACCGGCTGATGCTGTGAAATTGTTCTGTCATCTTGAAGTTTGTAGAAGGGCATGAGATGGCTGATGAATACTTACACAGTGAACAGTAGACATATTTTGTGTGAAGAAAGAACCCAGATAAAGAAAAAGGGCTGAACACTGTCATCAAATACTGCACTTAAAGAATCCATTCATCCACGTAAAAAGAAAACAAACAAAACTTAATTTCCCCTTAACTCTGGTGGTATTTTACCATGCAGATAATTTAGCTTTGCTTAGAGATTTCTTTTTTATATTATATTTTGGCTGAAGAAAGCCCCAATCCCCAGTGAAAACGAGACTGTTCTGCTGAGGAAATGACAGCCGCAGTGGGTTTTGTAACTGAAAAAAGCCTGGAAGCGACTGCAGGGAGTATTAGTTTTGTTTGTCAGGAGCAAAGAAGGAAAGAACATGGAAGGACAATGTCTGCAGTAAGAGGAGATCTGAAGATAGTGGCGTTTATTTGCAGCAACTGATCCAGGGACAGTTCCACAGTTTTCCCACTTTGCTGTTTATTACTACAAATCCAATAAAGGAAGATGAGCTCAAGGTCCTACTAGCTTACTCTAAAAGAGAAAACATGCATGGTTAGATGATACTGTCTCCTGTTTCTATTCCATCAGCTCCCGGTGGTCCAACATTCACTATTGGGAAGTCAGTGTGGCTGCTGTGGGGCATCGTCTTCAACAACTCTGTCCCGATTGAAAACCCTAAAGGCACCACGAGTAAGATCATGGTCCTGGTGTGGGCCTTCTTTGCCGTCATCTTCCTGGCTTCTTACACCGCCAACCTGGCTGCTTTCATGATTCAGGAGCAATATATCGACACCGTGTCTGGGCTCTCAGACAAAAAGGTAAGACACTGAAAAAGTTTCACTTGGAGGAACAATGAGGTGGAACAGTTGCTCAAAACACAGAGAGCTTTTGTGGAGCTGCGAGATATGGAGAAAATCATGTATTTTTGTTCAAATCCAGCTTATACCACATCATCTGCTCGCTGTCACTCCGCATTGACTAATAAGCCGTGAATGGAGGAGAGACAAAAGACTCACAGAAAGCCTTTAAGATGAAGTCAAGTAAAAAGACTCTGATGTGAATGTCTCTGTCCTTTTCCTATCACTGGGGAGCCCAGTGGCATGAATGACTAATCAATTACTCCCTTCTGTCAATACAGATGGTGTCTGAGTCTCAACTTGTCCTGTCAGTGTTTTGGTCTGTCCATCAATATTCTCTCTGTGCCATCTCCATCACTCGTCTCGCTCACACTGTTAAAACAAGATCGGAAAATGTCAAATGATTTAAAAAAAAAACTAAACAGCAACAAAAAAGGGTCAACAGAAGAAAAGAACACCCACATACTTTACTTGAATGTGCATGCACATACTAAGACACACACACATACACTCAACCTGGAAGCAGGTCCTCAGAGGAGCTTTACAAGAAAGCCTGTCTTCATACATAGCATAAACATCTCCCAGGCAGGGATCAGCAGAGCCACTTCAGTGATCTATGGCTGTATTAACTGACTATATCAACTTTATGCAAATGCATTATGCTCCAGAACTGATATTAATTAGCCTGCACATCTTCCTTTAATTCAGCACAACAAAAGATTGGTTAGGTTTAGATCGTACCCTCGCTAGATTTACATGTTGCAGGTTTAAAGGACACACAATTATTTTAGATTTTTGTACAGGAGTCTTTGAAATATGTCTTGTTCTGAAAATAACATCATAATTTCCTAGAATTTCCAAAGAAAATTAATAGAAGGAAATCTGCTCTGTGGCACTAACTATGGACAAAATATAAATCTATCCAAAAGAAGAGCTTTATTTAAACCCAAATATATCTCAATATTTAGTTTAGCATGCATAACTATATGATCATTCTTTATTATTTATTCTCTATCATGAGCCAATTAGACTGTCCAAGCTTGGACAGTCTCGGTCGTTGTGTCCTTGGGCAAGTCACCCATTGCCTACTGGTGGTGGTCAGAGGGCCCAGTGGCACCAGTGTCCGGCAGCCTCGCCTCTGTCAGTGCGCCCCAGGGTGGCTGTGGCTACAATGTAGCTTGCCATCACCAGTGTGTGAATGTGTGTGTGAATGGGTGAATGACTGGATGTGTAAAGTGCTTTGGGGTCCTTGGGGACTAATAAAAGCGCTATATAAATACAGGCCATTTACCATTTACCATTTAATTACTTATTACTTCTCCAAGAAAGTAATGCCATTACTTTACTGATTACTTATTTTCAAAAGTAATTAGTTACTTATTACTTAGTTACTTTTTAAAAACATGATACACAACCTGAATACATAATAAAGCAATAGACGTAAATGTAATCAAATGTAATCAAATGAAAAAGTCCATTTTTAAAACTTGTTTTATTAGTTTTAGTCAATTAAATTATATGCAAAGCGTTCTGACGTGAAGAAATTGGTTTAACATTTAAACCCATTTTTTGATATTGCAACATATAAAATACACTAACTCTGAAATAGATGCAAGTAAAACACAGCAAAAAATAAATAAAATAGAAAATTCAGCAGCACCAAGTACTGGCGCTCTTAAATCTATTTTCACCTGTCAAGCAGGAGTGGGGTGGTGGAGGTTTGTCAGTGGGTAGATCTGGGGGTTTCTCTGTGAATTTCACAAAATTATGGTTTAGTAATGCAACATGTTAACGAGAAAGTAACAGTAATCTAATTACTGTTTTGCAATCATAATCCCTTACTTTACTTGTTACTTGAAACAAGTAATCAGATTACAGTTACTGTCCATCTCTGCTAATAGCCACAGGTGGGAAGTAATAAAGTGCAAATATTAAATAAAATGAAATAGAATTTCAGGTATCTGCACTTTATTTGAGTATTTATTTTTCAGATAACTTTTTACTGTTATTCCCTAAATTTTTAAACAAATATGTGTACTTTCTACTTCTTACATTTTAAAAGTATACTCGTTACTTTTAGTTTAACTCTGGAGCTTAAGTGGGCCGGAAGAAGCGCAGGTGTCTTTTGCAGTACTCCAGAATCTAGCTAGCACTAAATTGCAGATTTAAAGCTTGTGTGTAATGCCATAATTATCATCACATATTTGAATTGTATATGATGCATGTGGATAAAGTATGTATTTTCATATTGTGAAACATCCTGCAAAACAAACTAAGCTGTAATAACTTTAAATGTTGTGTTATTTAGTGCATGATAAACAGGTTAATTTTCAGTACTGTGGTGACTTCACAGTGATGAAAATTGAAAAATAAAGTTTTCAATTTTCTTAAACAGCTGGCTAATAATAATAAAGTGTAGCAACACTTACATAGCAGGTTTGTGGTCTTACTGTTCACTCAAAGCGCTTTACACAACAAGTCACTAAAGCCATTCATGCAGTGCTTTATCTATTATACATCTACAACTACAGTCAGTTTCGGATCACCAGTTAACCTAACAAGCATGTATTTGGACCTTGGGAGGATACTGGCATCCCCAGAGAAAATCCACAGGCACAGGGAGCACAAACTACACAGAATATTTAAGGAGGACCCAGAACTTGCATGCTGTGAGGCAACAATGCTAATCACCGCACCACCTTACCACCCGTGAAGTTCTGAAATTTCTCAAACAGGATGAAATACTTTTTGGAGGGGATTATTTGTGAGCTGTGGATTTATTATACACATCACTGTAGTGTAGGTGTTTCATATTCAGGTTTGGAAAAATGTCTCCAGCTCAGATGAAATGGGAATCTTCTGATGCTGAAATAAGAACAGATAATACATAAGGTAAAAGGATGATTATAATTGCGATGTGATTATAATCGCAATCATGAGGTTTTAAGTTTACCATGAGGCATTTGTACTTGATACTTGTGTGTACTTTTGATTTTTTTTTTTTTAAAGGTTATAGGACGCACTGCTGAACGAGATTACTGGCTTAATCCTAATGATAGAAATTTATTTCCTAAAATTTAACCTAAAGAGTTTCCTCAGGAAGAGGACTTTTTGTACAGTCATTATGTACTAAAATAAGTGTATTTTAATGCCCACATACAATATGAGACATGCATAACTGCCCTTTTTTCTATTAAAGTAATTTCAAACTAATGGGAACAAACTCTGTAGTTCTTGATCTGTATAAAATTGCAGTAACCTTTCAAGTTCAGGAATTGTTGTGTGAAGTTCTGCCCTTTGCTTCCACAGAAATTGTTTTCCAAAGCTGCAATTAGTCACTAAAAGGCTGTTGATGCTACATATTATTATTTTATTAACTTAAACACACTCTGCAATTTTGTACACAAGAGGAGCTCAGGACATCGCCGCCCCATAAATTACAATGAAATTGCTTTTAGAGGGAATCTCTTGATGGCCAGCATGGACGGGAGCAGCAATTACAGCAACCAATAATTCTTCAGTTGTATGTCAAATTAAGATGTGAACCTATCCTGTAATTTCTAATCTTCTGGCTGTGATGTGGCCTTTTTTTCCCCAAATAGCTCATTATAACAAAAAGCCTCTCATCAAAAGCCATTGCAATGCAGCTAAAGCGTGATTATCTGAACACACATAGACGCATCTACTCGTACGCTCACATTTTGATTGGCCCATTCATTCGTGCTCAGCGCAAAAGGTCAACGCTGTAACCAAGATGAATAGCTCTTTGCTGTTTACAGTCTAATTGAGCGTTAACAGACATATTTCGGCTTCATTCTGGTCTCTGCATCATCTAATCAAACGCGAACTTCGATCAGCCACAGATTGAACCACGCTAGGATCATCTCTGTGCAGTGAAATGATTCGAACTCATGCATGTTGATATCAGATTTTAATAACACCGAGGTGAGTGAGTGGCTTCCATTCCATTTATACAGCGTTACGTTTAGTCGCCGATAAGATCAGTTTTGGAAAAAGATGGAATGACTTTAAGATGGATTTCATTAGCAAGAACCTGACAGGCGCTAATTGAAGATGAGGCAGGGAACTTGGGCAGAGGCTGTAGTTTGGAGAAGGCTTTACCAAGGATCGGTGGTGGCTTCTGGGCCTAGCAAATCGCCATCATACCTTTGAGAGACGTTGAGCCAGAAAAAATGACAGCAGAGACGTGGTGCCAGCAGGCATTCTTAGAAATTTAAGTGTTTGGGGTGTGGTCCAGCTCATCAAATTGAAATAGATTATTTTCAGTTCATCTAAGTAGTCCCTCATCCTTTTGACTCCTTTCTACCATGTTACTTCACACTTATGTCTGCTCTTTAGTTTATTTTTAATTCCCTCTCCATTTATTGATTCACAATTTCTTGCCTAAGATTCTTCCTAAGTTCCCTTTATGTTTCCTTTCCTCCTTTTTCCAAATTCTTCTTTTTTTCTTTCTCCTTTCCTTCCTTTTTATTCTTTCCTCTGCACATCCTTCATCTTCTTTATCATTTTATTTCACCTGTTTCTTCTGCTCTTTCGTCTTTTGCCTCCTCTTTTCCACATCCTTTGGTCTTTCCTTTGTTTTTTGTTCTCTGACACTCCTTTAGGGCATTTATTCCCTTCAAGGACCTGAAGCTCCATAAAGCACCCCTCCAATAGCCAAACCCATCTGTTCTCTGATTGGATAGTTAAATGTATGATTGACATGACATTGACCAATCAGATGAAAGGAAGAAAAATAGGGTCAAAATTCGTTTCGCACGTATTTTTTTTTTTTTGGCTAAGTCCACATACAAATCTTTTTTACACATACAAATCCTGATTTACAAGTACAAAACTGATTTACAAGTACAAAATATTTATGACCACAATTTGAGCCCATACTCCTTTTTCATGTCTTCATTTTTCTTTACTCTCCTCAGTTTTCCCTGTCTACATTTTAAAATGTCTTTTGCTCTTCTCCTCATCAGCATTTTTTTTGTTCTCTCCCACTTCCATATTCTTCCCTGACTACCGTCAGTCTCTTGTCACTGCTTACTCCTTCTCTCTTTATGCTTTTCTCCTCACTGAAAGTCTTTTATTTCACTATGTCTCACTTATCTCATGCGTCTTCTCCCCTTTCCCTTTTCTCTCTTCCTCCATCTCCCTGCAGTTCCAGAGACCACATGAGCATTATCCTCCTTTCCGCTTCGGGACCGTCCCAAATGGAAGCACAGAGAGAAACATCCGCAGCAACTACCCCGACATGCACACGTACATGATGAAATACAACCAGAAAGGGGTGGAGGAAGCCCTAGAAAGCCTCAAAAATGGGTAAAGTTTTAATTACATTTTAAATATATTATATTTAATAATAAATAAATTATATTTAATTGGTCCTCATCCAACTAAAGACATAGTAATAATTATTAGAATTTGTATAGTACAGTTGAGATTTGATGCTCTATGTATCTATTTCTAAATTAGGCCAATCTGATGGGTGTATTTTTAGGTTTAAAGTCATTTCTAGTAGAGCTTAATTTGTATAGAAAAGAGCTGTCGAGAATGCCAACTTCACAAAGGACCAGATCATTTTTGAAGAACCATACAGGTGACTTGGGACATTTTTTATAAACCAGTTGTGCGCTCTTTATATTTTTTCACTGATTTTCTTGGTTTCACTCTGAAATAAAAATAGATTATCAGACATCTGATCCAACATTTTCTTTCTTTCTTTCTTTCTTTCTTTCTTTCTTTCTTTCTTTCTTTCTTTCTTTCTTTCTTCCTACTTTTAATTAGTAATGCACCTGATGGAGTGTGTTGTCAGTCAGTTCCAGATGTAAAAGGCCACCGACTTATGGACTGCTCTGAAATTCGGCAAAAGCATTTACGGTGGCGAGATGATGAAGTAATTGTATCAGATACTTTGGTGTCACGATCAAGTACAAGATAGATAGGAGGTTAATGTAGTGAGATAGATTCCATTAAATTTAGTGCAGATATCCATGAGCCAAAGAGCATAAATCGTAACTATTGTGTTGATCCTCTGACTTTTTAATCTAATGCAATGTCCTAACTTTAAACTTTATCCAACCAACTCAATTTTGTTGCAGACAGTCACTGTCTGCAGGGAACAGATATTAGCCCATGAATACTTGCCTGTCATTGTGAACCCGTTGACTTACCTCTTTGCCCAAAGTGTTTTTTTTATCTTAATTCAGCCTCACAGAGCCTCTAGCTGTAGCTTTGGGTCCAACAATATCCTTGTATCCGACAGCCTGGGTTTCTGTTCGAGACTTTTCAGCGTGTTGTAAGAGAGAGGCTCTCAGCTGGTGCATTTAAATTTGGCATTATACTTTAAAAAAGCTGAGTAAAGCTTCTTTTTGATGAATTTCTACTATCAAGCAAGATTCAAACTAGATGATTGCTTTTTAAATTAACTGACAGTAATGTCGGACTAGAAGGCAGAATGTGGGCTGTAGTAAGTAAAATACCACATTCCTATTTGATAAGCTAAAATACCCCAAACTACACACAGAGTACACAACTCAGTAAGTACAAAAAAAATTCACTAAGGGAGAAATTCTATCAAAGCTGATGCTGGTGCTTTGTGAAAAAATACACCCAACTCTTGTTGGAACATGAATTAACTGCGATTAACCACTGAAAATATTCAGTGGCCTGACAAGACAAACATTTTGGAAGCTCTGAGTCCTGACATGGTACCAGCAGTCAGACATGGCTGTGGTAGTGCGATGGTCTGGGACTGCTTTGCTGCTTCAAGATGCTGTCATCTATTCAATTCAATTCAATTCAATTCAATTCAATTCAATTCAATTCAATTCAATTCAATTCAATTCAATTCAATTCAATTCAATTCAATTCAATTCAATTCAATTCAATTCAATTCAAATAGCACAAAATTAATCTGTTGCCTCAAGGCGCTTTATTTATAAGATAAAGATCCTGCAATAATACAGCCAAAGACCACCGAGGAGAAAGCACTTGGCGATAGTGGGAAGGAAAAACTCATTTTAACAGGATATAAACTCCAGCAGAACCAGGCTCAGGGTGGGGCAGCCATCTGCTGCCATCAGTTGCCAGTTTTCACAAACACTTGATTGCAATTCTTGTCACAGCCAGGTTGTTAAGTTACTTACGTTTAGGATGTAACTGCTTTTCCACACAGGACCAGGTAGGTTTCGATAACTTTATTTGCTTGATAAAAGAAGTCATTATTAAAAAAAATTACATTTTGTGTTTACTCTGTAATCTTTGTCTAATATTAAAATGTGTTCATGATCTAACACATGCAAATATGACAAATATGCAAAAAGGAAAAGAGAAATCAGAAGGATTAGGAGGGCAAAGTTAGGCAGTGAAACACACGGTGCAGGGGATTCTGGAACAACTTCACCTACATCTGTGGTTCATGAGGACAGCTTACAGTCTGAAAAATCCAGCAGAACTTGTAATATATAGAATAACTTTATTGACTGACTGATGCATCATACAGAGAACATTTTAAGTTATATATATATATATATGTATATATATATATATATATATATATATATATATATGAACATCAAACAGCCACTACACTTAAGATACTCCATTTGCATGCAGGAAGCTGGATGCCTTCATTTATGATGCTGCTGTTTTAAACTACATGGCCGGGAAGGATGAGGGCTGCAAGCTGGTGACCATCGGCAGTGGGAAAGTGTTTGCCACCACGGGGTATGGCATCGCTCTGGAGAAAGACTCACGCTGGAAACGACCTATTGATCTAGCACTGTTGCAGTTCCTTGGAGATGGTAGGCACAGATCCAAATCTTTCATTTTAAAAAGTACATCTCGTACCTGCACACACTTTTAGATTTTCCTCAACTGTAAACGTCTGTGTTTATTTCTGTCTCTGTGGCACACTGTATATGCACCATGGATCTGGAGTCAGTCCAGTTCAGTGTGTGCTGTATCAGCAGGGAAGTGGGCTTACAGGGAAGAGTTAATATCCTGCAGAACAGCAGGAAATGTTAGGGATATGATTATCTCTGTGACACACTCACACACACACATATATATACACGTCCTACCTACACATACACACAAACACATTCACCATGGTGGCTGCCGCCGGTGTGGAGTTAATATCCTCCCTCCTCTGAGAGCTTAAGAGCATCCTCCCCACATACGCACACACTCACGCTCACTCCGAGTTTTCCGTGATGATGTAACTAACAGTGTGTTTATGGTCAACA
Source organism: Neolamprologus multifasciatus (assembly GCF_963576455.1). Taxonomy (NCBI): domain Eukaryota; kingdom Metazoa; phylum Chordata; class Actinopteri; order Cichliformes; family Cichlidae; genus Neolamprologus; species Neolamprologus multifasciatus. Next base: position 8,441,522 of record NC_140446.1, on the reverse strand, counting down.
TACGGTAACTGATGATAAAATGGGCCGTGCTCCCTGGAGGCCACTGGGGAGAGCTCAGCTCAAGAGGTGGCCACCTGTTCAGAGGCCTAGAGGGGTGGCTTATGTGGTAATGATATTTAATGGAGATATGTTCAGGGACCTTACATTCTCTGATATAAAGGGTGCTGTATTGGAACAGGGGAATGCATTAACATGACCAGAAAAACAAAGAAGACAAAATATGCATATGTATAAAGCTTTTGTGTACACCTTATGCATACATATCTTTGGGTTTTGGTCCAAAACTTTGTTGAATTTCAAAAACATTAATAATTACCTAAATATACAGTATAATATGCACTTAATATCCCCCTTTATAATTCACATATTCACATTAAAGCTATACAGTATCTCCACAGACGGAAATAGGTTAGACATACCTGTGTTCCAGCCACACAGATCTCCACTAACAAAGAATGAAGTTGCACCACCAAATGAATAAGGATTACCACAGGTTAATTAAACTTAATAATAATCGTGATGAGTGTAAATTCATATCAGTGGCGTGAAGCAGTGCATGGATGAGCTGGCAAGTGTGTGGCATATGATGTGTGTGCAAAAAGAACAATAAACCAAATTAAACACACTCCAATCTGAGCACATTTCTCCCCAATATGTAGGGTTAATTTAATAGAAGGAAATCATCAAAATTTAATAACCCTTTGCCCTGTGACTGGGCCATTAATGTGGCCAGGGAAAGTGAAAAGACAAGTGCAAATCATACAGTTCACAAAACCAACAACTAGACTATATTTACTCACATTTTCCCAAAATTAAAGGTGGGAATATTGGACGAGCCCCCAATTGTTACGATTCCTAGGCCGCAATACAGAATGAGTCATGCAAACTGAATAATAATTATCATAGGTTTATTATGAGAAATTGAAACCTATGACATTTGAATATTTTGTTTTTATAAATAAAGCTGTTTTGTAAAGCAAAACAAAACAAAAAGTTTTGCTCTACTCCAAAAACTTAAATCACCTTAAAAACTTCATCTATCCAGAATAATTGTTTGCTTTGTTTACAACAAGCATTCACACTATGGAACTCAGAGTTGCCTGAAGTTAGCTCTAGAGTCATACAGCTCTCGTCCTGTGTGAGTCACAAGCACTGTCCTTAGATTGTCCAACTACAGTGTAAAAATCCTCTAAAACATATGACGTGTTCATTATGGAAATGGTTATCTTCAGGTTACTATAAAGCTGTCATGTCTCTGACTAACTCCCATAAACCTTCATCCCTTTTAGGAGACACCGAGCGCTTAGAGACAGTTTGGTTGTCAGGCATCTGCCAGAATGAGAAGAACGAAGTAATGAGCAGCAAGTTGGACATCGACAACATGGCAGGTGTATTCTACATGCTACTGGTGGCTATGGGCCTCAGCTTGCTGGTCTTTGCCTGGGAACACCTGCTTTACTGGAAACTAAGACACTCCCTTCACAAGTCTCACAAACTCGACTTCCTGTTGGCCATCAGCAGGGTGAGATTTGCAAGTTTGTTCACAGATTTTTGTTGTTATATTGCCTTCGTGGAAATAGGAGCAACAAAAACAGGCAGGATAGAAAGAAAGCAGGCAGCAAAAATCAAGCGGGAATTGGGATGGGATCACTGCTGATGGCATTTGTGCACATCTGGTATGTTCCAGGGTTGCACTGTGGTCCAGTGAGGACACAGAAAATGCAAAAAAGATTTAGACATACATATTGATTTTAATATATATAATGAATATATTACATATATTGGATTAAATCTTCTTTTTTAACAGTTGATATGGCTCTTTGGTACAGAGGTTAACGCTGGGTTCTGACCTGCTGGTTGGCTGGGGCCTTTATTTGTGGACTTTGAATGATTTCCCTGTGCCCACCTGGCTTTTTTCTGGGTGCTTAGGCTTCCTGCCTCAGGTTAATTGGCCGTATGTGTTGATGTTAGCTCGAACACCTGTCTATCTCTGTGTTAGCCCTGAGATGGACTAGTGACCTATCTGGAGTATATCCCGCCTCTTGGCCAGTGTCAGCTGGGATTGGCTCCAGCCTCACTCTGACCCTGGCTGGATAAGCGATGAAGAAAATGGATGGATGGCTGTTATGTGCTCTAACCTCTCAGCTATCAGGTTGCCTCTTGTCAGTTGATTAAGTTGTTTTTGTGAGAGAGCTGGGTTGTTTATGCGTCCTCGGTTGGTTTGATAACTGATTGCATGATTTACAGAAGGGGGATTGAGAAATTGCCTCGCTGATTTTTGCATTGATCATTTAGTTAAGTGACTGATTGGCCCACTGTAATTTGATTAGTTGTATAACAGCTTGCTGGAGAGATTGAAAGACTGGCTGGTATATTATTTTGGCTCTAAGTGGTTGGTTGGTTTTTTCTTCATTTAACATGATGTTTTACATGAAGTGGCTTTTATGTGATGATAAATTAATGCAAATGGCTGTGTATTTGCATGCAATTACATTGCGTTATTGAAAGGCCTTGTTATAATGTTAGCTAAAATGGTACAGTATTCTTATTAAGAATGAGAGGGGAGGGGAGAGACAAAAAAGGATGAAAAGCAGCTCTAATTCTGATGTTTACTCAGCATTTAACTTTGATTGCCTAATGTTCAATTAGCCCAAATCACTACCCAGTTTGTTGATGCAGTTGTTTTGGAATGTGGTTATTGAGGCAAAATGCTCTGGCCTCAGTTACAGCCAGGAAAATGTCTATGGACTCCAGCCTCCTCTACTGTGTAATCATACCATTGTGCCTGGATCTGGGTTTTATCAGATTAACGGCTAAATGACTATCTGATCATTAATCCATATGGGGCGGCCCCAAGGACCAAATTAAATTTGGCTCTTTCAGGATGTCTCAGCTAACTGTAAGCAGAGAACAGTCATGGGATTTGGCTCTTTGTTTGTCCATGCAGTTAGAGACAGTTTGCTCTGTAAGGGACTTTAGGCATGTGTCCCCATGTGCCTCTATTGGTTCAATCCTCTCAGCTTAAACAGTTTTTCTTTGGGTTCGGGGAGAATGCATAATTTACTGGTGACTAAGACTTGCCTCGGTGACAAGATAAGATATTAATGAAATCTATTTTTATGCCAATGGGATGTTTAGTATATAAGAGGTGGGTCATCACTTTAAGATGGGGGGAATCTCATCTGTCAAATTGTTCCCACTAGGACGATTCAAAGTTAAACAGTTTGTGGCTAACCAGTGATTTCTTGATTTATTTCTAAATTCTGTTTTCTTGTCTTTTGAGTCATTCTTGTCTATGGTAATTGAGAGAAGTATTGCAGTACAGACAGTAGACATCTGGATGTGAGCAGAACGGTAGCTTCTCTTCCTGCTGTGACAGATGAAGCTGTGGCTGGATATGTGCCGTTGGTTCAATCTGTGAAAGATATATCCAGCTAGAATAGGACTAGTATTATTTGAACCTGTTGTGCTTCCCTCAGATATGTGCAACCGACATATGTCAGTTTAACAACCAATGCACAGCTACAGCCAGAATCACTGACATCATTAAGAGGAGAAGCTGAGATGGAGGTGGGTTGCAAAGTTGCTTGCAGACACACCACAGCTGAGAGTAGCCTAAAGCAGCTTCAGTAGTGTGGCCTATGTGAGATTTACCAATTCCATCGGAGAAGCCTATCAATGGATCAGCCAAGACTGTTGCAGAGATTGACTTCTTGAATCCTGCCTGAACCACCACTATGTTCACTGTTTCTTCCTAATATTAGAAACACAGACAGCAGCTATAAATAAGGATTCACCAACTCTCACTGTAGTTATAACCAGCAGCGGTCTATTATAACACACAACATTGTATTGTAATTATTGTAATGCAGCTCAGCCTTTCTCAATAGATCAGATGAAATACAAACATATAAAAGAAACAAAACAGTATTTCAAGGTAATGCCAAAGTAGTCCTTAAAAAGATCTTTGGGGGCAAAGAATTTTTCTCACTTCTTGTCTTCATTCTTTATTTGTTTGTTTTGTCCCTCTCGTTTATCTTTCAGGGTATTTACAGTTGCTTCAATGGAGTGGAGGATACTGGGCGTTCGTCTGGTTTGGCCAAACCTGATTTGACCTCCAATTACGCGCAAGCAAATATGCTTAAGATGCTTCGAACTGCAAAGGATTTGGTCTCCACCGCTAATGTAGAGAGCTCCCTGGACAACGCCACCAAGACCATTGAACAGCTGAGTCGACATGGTGGCAGCTTGCCTGTTCGTGTTCCACAAGTTGCCACAGAAGCTGTACCAGCAGGGTTTGCTTATATTACAGAGAATCATTGCCCTCTTCCTCAGCGGTCTCTAACCCCACCTCTGACTGCTGTAACCTCTCTGAAACAGCAGAGGGGTATGAGCAGGCCCACACCACTGCGCTACACACTACCAACACGCTCTACTTCATGTCTGTATGACAGACCACTTCCTGTTTCCAGCCTCAGCAGTCCCCACTTGGCCGTTGGAGAGCCACTCCCTCATCAACATCCACACCACTACCAAACCACCGGGAGACTCTATGTAGACACCCACTCACACTCGTCCTTCATTCCCTGCACCGATCTCCAGCTACCTGACATCTACACCTCTCACCCAGCCTCCTCACCCCAAAACCAGCATGTTCAACTGGGGTTTTCCCGACGGAAAAGGAGGTCCAAGAGTTTTCAGTTTGACGATGGGGATGTGGAGAGGAGAATACACGGGGAGCAGGAAAAGAGTGAAAAAAGTCCTGTGTGTCTGAGTGAGCTTAAAGTCAACCACCTCCAAGACAACCACATGTCGTCCCCGAGCGTTGACAATATTTACACAGGGGAGACGATGCCTCCGCCTGTAGAGAACTACGGCTCTTGGCCACCGGAGGACCTTGTTCTGAGAGGCAGACGCAGGCACAGACGCCCCTCTTTTCTCAAAGCAACATGGGGTAGCGAGCAGATCCACCAGCTTGATGAATCCCAGTCTTCCCTGTCCAGTCAATCACCTTCAACCCTTCCAGACCTCTTCCCATGTATTCTTACTCAAACCACACCTGCTAAGGCATACAATCCTGCACATCTTCGAAACAACCTGTGCCTCCCAAGGAACCAGGCCTACCTCCATATAAGGGAGGACCAAAGGAAGCCCAATGGGCGTAAGGGCCAGCGGCTGCGCTACTCGCACTCCACCCACCTACCAACGTATGGAGAAGCAGTGCAACATGGGACTGGGATAGGGCGGGGCGTGGTACGGAGAGCCACCAGCTTGCTCAGCAGACAGTATGCGCATTACCTGAACTCATACCCTGGACTCCCCCTCTACCATGGTCCCCTGGACTTGCAGCACCACAGCCAGACTGCTAGCAATCACCCAGGATCCAGCCCAGTTTGCCAGCTGTTGGCTTGTGGTGGTGGGGGGTGTGGGGGGCAGCGGGGTCTGTTGTACCAGGACAGTGTGTATGGAGCCTACGGGGTCTATCAGGGGTCCCAGACTGGATCAGAGGCTCAGGTAGGTCAGGGAGCAGGGGGGCAGCCTGTGGGGAGCCCCTGTGTACTTAGGCCCTGGCGACGGGTGTCCAGCTTGGAATCTGAAGTTTGATTGGACACCTCTAGGACCGCAAAAGGTGAAAATTGTGGTTATACAGTTGACAGGACATTAAAACATTACCACTGTGGAGAGAGTTTATTGGTTAGATTAACGTAAAAGGGTAAAGTGTGTGACTTGAAGTAACTGTTGATTTTCGATGTGACTTTTTATGTGGTAAAGAAAAAAAGTTTTGGCTCGCCAGATTTTATGGATATGTTGAACTGACGCGATAATCAGTACAGAAAGAAGACTGCACTGTTACCAATATATCCTCAAGAAAGCTACCGAAATCTGACGTTGGCAGGTTTAACCCACTTGCTGCTTTCTTATGAACAACGCTTATGTGTTTTCTGTGCTTCAATGTGCACCAAAATTTACAGCAGTCTATGGTGTTGGCGCATGGTTAAACTATAACCAGAGTTTTCATGCTGTGTGTGTTGTGTATATTTTATTGTGGATGGTTGGGATTTAGTCTTGGGTGTCGAATAGATGGACTATCTTTAAACACAACCACCAAAAACAAGCAGCCATTGTAGCAAGATATTTTAAGAGAGATGCAAAGCAGACGTGGAGCGAGTTTTATTCCAAAATGAAACATTCAGTATTAAAATGCTTGTATTCCAGAAACACAAAGCAGCAGCAGTTTTCTAAACTGAAGTAATAATCATTTTGAGACATCTGTTATTTTCAGGTAACTTAATTAAATATTCATAATGTTTTGGAGCTAAAATCTTCATGTTTTCATTTAGTGATGAGGCAGACAAGGGATTGACTATGTGAAAGCAGTCCATGTGAACACAATCTGCAAACTGGTGAAAGCGACAGGACAGGATTGACCAGCACTAGGTGTCTTAAACTATGGACTCTCGTTCCTCGCTGTGTCTCACTGTGAGGCTACAGTACAGCACAACATCGCACAGGGCCTGACATTAAATCAATTCTATATCCTAAATACTATATCAATATAGAGAAATGTGTTAATTGAGGCTGGTAGTGTCATATTCATGTATTCTACATATGATAGGAATTTATAGTCACTCTTTTTCTAAATACACCTCTGGCACATTCTGAGTTTTTCTTTTTGTAAAGCTGTCGCTGATTTATTGAAACATTTGTTATTACTGTATTAACTCTACAGTTTGCCTATATTACGATTTTCATCACTCCCTCTTTTCCACTCTTTTATATTCCCTCATTGTCCCTATTTCCCATCTCCTCTAACTGTTTAATGATCAAATTTAAATGAGGTAATTGAAAGCTATTCTAGTATCTATATTACCTGGCTCCCTCACCCTGTAATTAATCACTTAGACCAATTAAAGAGCCTTTTTGAAAGAATATGCATGTGTACTTCTTCTTTGTTGCTCCTATTTTGTTGAGGAACATTTGTATTCTAATAGAATACAAAGCCATATTACAGTACTCTGGGTAACCTGATACTTGATTTCATGACCTTAGTTCTTCACAGCATAGAAAGTTTCATAGTACAAGGTGCTGGAAACATTCCTTAGAGATATTGGCAAATCTTATTCAGCCCTGGGGTCAAATCAAAAGCAATATCATACGGATCCTTCAGTTTACACAGAATACGTTGTTCACTATTATGTTACGGTGGACAGACTGTGAACCAAAGCCTTTTTTTTATGCATCAAATATTTATTCAAGCGTTTTGCACTCGATTGTTTAAAACAGCATCGTCTCAGGAAAGTTGGTTGGTGGACAGGAATGCTGGGAAATGTATCACTTGTACTTCTTGATTTAGCTTCCTGTCATTTGTAGAAAATGCTCATAAACCAGTTGATGTCAACGATGCAATAATTTGTTTATAGTAAATGTCGTCAGTACAGTGGCATTATAAATTATGTTTAGCAGGTAAAGTAATCCCCAACCTTTTTTGCACCACGGACCGGTTTATGTCCAACGATATTTTCACGGACCAGCCTTTAAGGTGTCGCAGATAAATACAACAACAAAAACCAGTACCAGTACCAGTACAAAAAAAACAGAAGATTTATTCATAACACCGGGAAAAGACCCAGGGAGTTAATGATAAAAACAATTTTTAAAAAAAATAACGCCAAAAAATGATTAAAACCCTGAAAACCATAGATTTCACACCCGAGCAGCCTGGTACCAAACAACTCACGGACCGGTACATGGCCCAGGGGTTGGGGACCACTGTAATAGTGATCAAAGGAGGAAGGAGATAAGAGAGCAGAGTAACTATGTCACCAGGACCTCAGATCTGAGTTATCAGTGGCTTTGCTGTGACAAAAGATCAAGTTCTGAGGGGTGAGTACTGTTTTTGTAAAGAATTGTTACATGTTGAAAATATACAAACATGTCATTGTGTGTGTATGTTACAGAGATTTTGTGGTGGATTATGAGGCAATGCTAAGTGCCTGCTGTTCAGTGTCTTAATTCTGACTTCTCTGTAAATACACATCTGTTAATACATACACGACTTTTGAACTAGCTTCTCCATTTGGAACTTGCCAAACCTCTGATCACATATCAAAAATCAACACATATGTGTAGAAAATACAGTTAAACATACTTAAATATCAAACAATGGCACAACAGTGATATCTGATAACTAAGAACTAAGAAAATATACAAATTAGAAAGGACAGGAAAAGACAGACCAGCGGACGAAGATGAGGATCTGGTCACAGATCAAAGCCTCCTTCGCTGATCTTGTCATATGGAGGTCAATCATCTGCTGCAGCATCCGGGAGGAATATCCTTTTGGTGTTTGGGTCACATGTCAGCTGGTGACACAAATACAAGGCAGAAAAAAAGATACCATCAACTGGCAGTGATGTTCTTCTGTCACTTCTAATCTGCTGTCAACTTTTCAACTTTTGACATAATTTCTGTCAGCGTTTACCAAACCTGACAGAGCGGCGATCATGGCACGCTGTTAACTCTCCAGTAACCCCTGCCTGAAGCAAATTCAAGCAAAGATAACATACCTCAGTCCAAGGTGACCTTTTACTCCATGCTGTTGTCATAACGAGATAAGACTCCATTGAGGAAGCAGGATGAGTAATGTTCGGGAGCAAAAACATTGAGCACTATGATTTTTCCATTACTTTCTTCTTTGTTATTGGAGCATTGCCTTAGATTGGACCATAATATTGATTTAATCCTCTTCTCTGCTGCTGAGCCCATATTTTTAGCATTTGAGGTAATTGGACTGCTTTTCATCCTAGAAGATCAGAAAGAGGCTCAGCGGGCTTTGGTAATTATGTAATTAAGACATGCTTTTTGGCCCAAGATAAAAAGCCTGGATTTGAACAGGTGAAGGTGGATTTTATCTTTTTGGGTACAACTATCTGATAGCATTGTTGTGCAAAAGGAAAGTATAGTTAGAAGAGATGCCCATCTCTATATCATAAAGCATCTATGTCATTTTCTTTTATTGGTGAGAAGCAGAGATGGGCAGTAACGCGTTACTTGTAACGCGTTACAGTACTTGTAACGCGAGTACTGAGTACAAGTACTGTAACGCGTACAGTAACGCGTAACGCGTTACTGTAATCCGATTACCTTTTTCAAGTAATGAGTAAAGTAAGGGATTACTCTTGCAAAAACGGTAATTAGATTACCGTTACTTTCCCGTAGGAACGCTGCGTTACTGCGTTACTAAAACTGTGATTTTTTTGCGGGAATGTCTCATGACAGTGACGTAAGCAAGTTCGACGTTCGTGACAACAGCTGTGTGCAGATCAACAATGGATCATATATCGAGTACGGGAGAGAGTATGAGCATGCAGCGTTTAAAGCGTGGAAGTACTGACCTTATTTTAAGTTTGATTCCATAAAAAGTGACAAAAACATTAGCGTCCGTTGTGCGTGGGAAGAAAACTTCTTTTTACAGCGAAAAAAAAAACCCCTAAACTTCCAAGCAAGCACCGAGTGCGCTGCGACGTAATGGGAAATTCACAGAAAAACTCGCGGATTCTTCCACTGACCGCTGCGGCACACCTGCACCAGGGTAAACCTCCGCCTACCCTACTCCTGCTTTACAGGGGAAAATAGAGCAAAAGGACCGCTGAGTCTTTGACTTTATTTATTTTCTGCTGTGTTTTACTTGCATCTATTTGAAAGAGTGAGTGTAAACACACACACAAAAAAAATATTTTACGTGCTGGAATGTGCAGAAAATAGGTTTAAATATTAAACAAATTTCTTCCAGTCAGTGAATGTTGCATATAATTAAATTTTTGCTTGATGCATAAAGTTAAAAGATTAGATTACATTTTGTATGATGGATTATGCAGAAAAAGTAGAATTGGGCTGAAAGATCTATTGCTTTATTACCTATTCAGGTTGTAAATCGTGTTTTTAAAAAGTAACTAAGTAACTAAGTAATTAATTACTTTTGAAAACAAGTAATCAGTAAAGTAATGGGATTACTTTTTTGGGGAAGTAATCAGTAATTAGTTACTGATTACTTTTTTCAAGTAACTTGACCAACACTGGCGAGAAGGAAAAAAATGGATGCTTCTGAATTTGAACTTGTAATCTATGAAGGAGCAATGTATACAGTGGAGAATGATGTACTTATGCTAATAAAAACATAATCTAAATATAGCATAATCTAAAATAATCTTTTTCAGATGGAGGTTTGAAGAACTGCACGTTTCACTTCTTTGTTAAACATTAACATCTGGAAGAGCTTCTCCATTCTGCTGTGGGGAAAGTAATTCATCCCAGTCATCAGTAAACACCCTCTACATGCTATCAGGCCATCTGGGGCTCTGTGACCAGATCTCTCCACATTTATGTAACTGTAACACATCAGCACCATTTTTTTTTGCCATTCTTTAACTCTTGCATATTGTTTTTATATTAATCATATGTTAAATTACAGTTCACATTTTTTAGTTGTTAGTGAAAAGTTTCAACTATTGCATGAATATAACTAATAACTAACCTTAAGATGACTCATAAAATCTCTTTGTCAAAACTTTGTTTTTCATTGAGTCTGAACTTTAAATTGTCCTGATCTCTATGGATCTATGGATTGTTATGCATGTATGGATCTAAAAAAAATCAAAAGTCACAGCGAGAAACACGGGTGAACCTTCATAAAATTAATTGGACCACCAAAATTGCTCCAAGAGCCCACCACATCCAAGAGGTCAGAGAAGAACCCGGAACAACATTTGAAGATCTGAACGTCACACTTGCCCAAATAAAATGAACACAGCATTTTATTAAAAGACGTCATACTAACAGTTAATCGTGGTGGTGGAGGTGGTGTGGTGGTCTAGGGCTGCTTTGCCGTTTCAGGACCTGGACGACTTGTTATAATTGATGGAATCATGATTTCTGCTGTCTACTAGAAAATCCTGAAGGAAATTCTTTTAAGCGTAGCCTTACTTGTGTTATTCAGTAAGACAATGGCCAGAAACTTAAAAGCAAGTCTCCTCTGAGTGGTTAAAAAGACAAAATGAAGATTTTGGTGTGGCTGTGGCCTAGTCTGGACTTAAATTTGTTGGTTTGAATAGCTTTTCCCGCCTAATAACTAAAATAATTTTAAAACTGCATTTTGTATTTGTTACTTGCATGTGGACTCTTTGCAGTCGAAGTAAAACTAAGTAATCCCATGATTAAGTAATTTGCAGAACCACCTTTCGCAACAATAACCAATAAGCACACTCTTCTTATAGTTCATTGAGGTTTTCAGACATTTGTTTATAGACATTTTTCTAAAGTCCTGCATAGCATTTCAATCAGACTGAGATCTGGACTTCGGCTGAACTATGCACATTATGGCCAAAAAATGTTTTAAACAGATTAAGATTTTTCCTGGAAATCCTTCACAAAAGAAAACAAACCTATATGGTTTTAGTCTTTTTATAACTGCATTGTTATTCATTTTAACATTTAACATACTAACTGAAGCCTGCAGAGTCTCAGATGTAGCCCAGTATCGCATGGTCTGATCTTAGGGTGTATATGCTGGGGCCTTCGCTGCCGCGAAGATTGTGTCATTGCGTTAACACTGTGAAAACCACAGCTTTCATAGAGATGGTCACACTTGTTGATGATCAGTCATTTGATTATTTTTAATTCCAACAAGTCTCTTCTTTTTAACAAGTCATATGTCTTTGTATACACAAACTGTGCATGCTGCGACACTTGCTCGATGAACCACTGTGCCTAAGGACAGCAAAAACGGCTGCAGACTCTTCTGTTTTGTTGTTGTTGCACAGCATGAAAAGGCTGGCACAGCTAGCAGATAATGGTAATAGCCACAGAATAACTGTGAGAGACACTGTACAGAAAATCATTTCAGTGTTTTACTTGAGTGCTTTGAATTTAAAAACACAGTCATTTGCATTCCTTGAGGTGACTAAATGCCTGGAAACCTGGATGTATTCCAGTGTATGTGTGTGTGTCTCTCTGTGAGCCTGTGTCTTGATTACATGTGTGTAGAGGCTCCATCAGTACTGATGAAGGACCTGTCCTGCCAAATGATGAAAGATGTGACTCATGCATATGAAAACATCAATGGAGCACCTGGGACAGGCTGCCGACGTCACACACAGAGACCAACACATTGACATGTTTTTAATATGAAGTACTTGCACAACATTTACACATTCAAATCATTTTTTCCATCTATAAATACATACCGACACACATAAACATATGGCATCTCAATACCAGACACAGATGAAAGGGGAGGGAAGCACATGAAGAAATGAAGACCAATTAGGCACCTTTAACAGCTTGCTGATTTAATTTTCATGTCAGGACACAGTAGTCTATAAAGACCACCCTTGAAGGTAAAACATTCTTCATCCATTCATCTTGTCATTTGCACTGACACACCTCAATTCACACTGGGATGTTCGACTCGTTCATCCAGTGTGTAAATCTGCTTGTTTATGACCTCTTTTTAAATAAAATTAATGCCAAGAAGCACAAACTGAATCTGGCAGCCCAGTTAATTTTTAATTATGCATATGCTTTTCTTTTTTTTTTTTAATATACGGACAAGCAGCAACCTTGACAGGGTCGACGGCCACAACGTCTGGAGTCACCAGAGAGCCGGAGTCCGGTCTCCTCACACCTCCCGCTTGCGAATAAATTACTTCGCATATCGCGGCAACAGCTCCAGATGCTCTGAGTCACCTTGAGACAAAAGGCTGGCCTGCCCTCCCTGATAGGTGAGAAGAAGGAAAAGGAAAGAGGAAGAGGGGATGAGATGAGAGGACAAAATGTGTGGGTAGAAATGAAGAGAAGAAAAATATTTGGAACAAGAGTCGAGGGGAGGAAAAAAGAGGGTCGAGGGAAACTAGAGATGGCAAAGGAGATGGCTGAGAATTGTCACAGGAGGAGAGACAGAAAGCGAGGAGGGCACGAGATGAGGTGGCTCGGCGAGGAGATGGAGAAAATAAGGTAGGGGAGGTGCAGGGAATGAGGAGAGAGAGAGTAAAAGAGGAGAAGGATAAGAGAAAAATATTAAGACAGCTGATATGAGAACAGGTGGGAAGTGTGCAGGAGAGCAAAGAGAGGTAAGGAGAGATTTATTTCTCTGTGTCTGACAGAGGAAGGATTATCATTTGAATTGCAGGACGACAATGTGGAAAACCAGGAAATGTGGAAAACTTTCCAGTGAAAAGATGCCAAGCATCTTCAAATCTTGGGTGAAATTAGAGCTGCGTGAAGGAGTACAATTTTGTAATGATGGCCTTATTAAAATTAAAGAGAGATACACAAGCACTGAAAAACAACATCATTGCTATTTCACTGGCAGACGTACATGCAAGAACGTGCTGTAGATGACAGACGCTCTGGTTGTTTTGACTTTCGCTTTCATATTAACTAAATCATCAAAGCAGTGCAGCTTTCTGAGTGTGACAGCTGTCTGTGCATATGAGGACATATTTTATTGTGCTACAGTATGCAATTAAACTTTGAATTTGAGACTCCACGCGCATGTCTGTGCGTGCTCGTGTGCGTGAATGTGCGGGCATGCAGCAGCTCCCGCTGTATCCGAGACGAGACGATTGGATCTGCCAGCCGGCAGGAACGTTAATTACTTCAGCAATCTTCAGGCTCACTCCCCACAATCACTCCCATCTTTGGGAGGGGAATGAGCTCGGCCATTCAGGAAGGCCGAGGCTGTGATTCAAATCTGTTTTGAGGGAGAAGGAAATCAAATAAGCAGAACAATACAGATGGAGGCCAGAGCAGTTTCGTTTTGGCTTTAAAAATTTATATTTGCTTCTACTTTCTGTAACAGCTGGTACAATCATAGACAATAAATGCTTTGGTGTAAAAGTAACTCTACTGTTTGTTAAGTTGAGATCAATTTTGGTCAGGGAATTTTAAACGCAGAGATATGTAACTGAATTAGACCAGTGTCAACCTAATTAACAGATCAATTATCTAGTGTTTAAACAAACTACCGAAATGCATTTTTTCTCTGCTCTTTAATAATTTTTAATCAAAGTAGGCTGCTTGTCCTTTTTTCTTCAGACTACGACAGACTCTTGTAAAGTGAGTCTAACCATGTTAAAATAGCTAGATCTGCAGCAGCCCAGCATTACTGCAGCTAAACGTCCCCTCCATCACAACTACACAGGGCAGTGATTTCTTCAATGTATTTTCCAAGTTTAATCTGTTTTAAAGCTTAAAGCTTTGCATTGTTAGAGACATGGCTGCTCTGAGGGACAGGCGAAGTATATGCAGACACTGCTGTAGCTGTAGGTGCTAATAATAATCAATATTAAAACTGGATGATAAGGAAAACATGAAACCCACAGCAACAAGCATGATGACAAAGACAAGGGAACACATCAGATACTATGAAGCCAAAATGCTACCCAAGGCTTTAAAATGTAAGCTCACTCCATAGTGGCTACATCTCTTAGGTTACAACCTTAATTCAAGCTACAATATTAAAAACACACCCACACTTTCTTTGCAGGATGTAAAAATCTTTTGCTGTTTATATTAACCCCATTAACGCCAGACTCCTTGTTACCACTGCTCGTAAGAGCAAAAACAAAGAAAAAATTGTTGCCTGTAAACATAATCTGAGCAACAGTTATACTTCCTACCAACCCAAATGAGTACTAGATAAGAAATAAGTACTTTCTAGGAGACATGGTGGAAAAATGAGAGTGTGGTACCATGTCTTGCACCTCACACGGCATTTTCCTCAGCTTTTTATTGATCAGATGGATTTTTCATCCCTCCCAAACTGTCACCAGTATCTATTAGACCAGAAGCCCCAATCCTGAGGCACACCAGTTTCTCAATGAGTTTTTTGGGGAGTAATTTCAGTGTAGCACATCAACGTCTGGCCTGTGTGTACACAGCCTATATATCATCAGATGCGACCTCACCAAGAAACACAGAGGTAAACACAGAAGCTCTGCTCCACCTTGTCTGACGAATAAATCATCTCTGTGGAAGATCTTGATTTCCTCACATGAAAGTGGCAGCTGTGATTAGCAAGTGTCACGCTGCTGACATCCTGTGAACAACAGTATAAAGCACACACTGTCGCCTCTCCTCTTGTCCTTCCAAGGTGACAGCTCCTGGGGTGTTTTGGCAGCGATTACTTCAGCAAATTAACAAAGCCTCACCATGAGCCGCCAATGGCACAGCCAAGGAACGAGGCCCCACATCCTGCCAGGAAGACACATAACTACACATGCACACACACACACACACACTGCAGAAGCCCAAACCATAGCCCTCTAATTAACCAGTCCCACCCTCCTGACCTAGTAGCTGTGAGCAGCCTTATTATCTTTTTCCCTCTATGAGTCTTTCCCTCCTCTACTAATATGAGGTAAAGTCCTATGCTCTCCTGGTGGAGGAGCCCAGAATAAGAAGTAAAGATATCGATCAGGGTGTTGTTAATGATGGGATGATGGTTTTCAGGGCTGTTGATCCCTTTTAATGCATCAGTGTGTGATAGTTTCACAGCTGGAAATGGGACAGAACAGAGTTCCTTTCTTTGACATCCACTCAAAAACTCAGCTTGTTTCTGTCTTTTTTTTCATACTTTGTTTAGTGATGTTGTGCGTGTCACTCCTTCTGCTGTCTTGTACAGTAAATGCGATGGAAGGCGACAGGAAATGAGAGGATCATCAGCAAATGTAGCTTAGCTGGGTGTTCTCCCTCTAAAATCAACGTGTCCGTTCCCTGCATTCCATCCTACATTTGGTGGTTGTGTTTTTGTTTCTTATTTTTAATTCATACTTGTTGGACCTCGGCTCCATTTTTCTACCAGCGACAGCACCAGAGCTGTTCATAACTGTAGTTTCACCAACAATCATGACAATGGTCTGAAGTGTCCCTCCATCAAAGAGCTCTAAAAACAAGTGTTTGTTTGTTTGTTTTTTCTTCTTTCTTTTCTCATAGAAAAAAAATATATACACACACACACACATATATGTTAGAAGGTGGTTGTTAAGCAATGTAATGTTGTCATAACATCTAAATATTCAGTCTTTATGGATATAAATTAGATGTGATGATATCATTAGATGATAATGATATTTTTAAATAAAATTATCTGTGTATAAAAAATGAGTCAGTACAGTGGTTCCTAGGCAACGTGACAATATCATAATATCAGACTTAGATTAAAAAAAACCTCAGGAAGCGGTTTCCATGAACAGCATTTCCTTTCATACTATTTGATTGATTACTAATAATATATTCATTGTAGTCTATTTAACAAAACAGCAACCCATATTTTCTAACCAGAACATATGACTTTTGTGTAAAGGGATAAAAAAAAAAAAATCACACCAGCAAGAGGAAATGGGAAAAACATATGATGTATCCTGAGTTGAGAAAAGTCCATTTCAGTTTGCACCCCTGAGGAAATCACCCGAGATGCGGCAACTATTAGAAATTTGGAACGATGATTCCGGCCCAGTGGGTACAGGGACACAGCGACCTTTCTCAGGACTACGTAAACAGTCTGTCATCACATGGATTCACTCTCACCCTAACTCGTATGTTTTGTTGATAGAAATTGTTTTTAGGCATGATTCAATAGATGGCTGGGGCAATTTGTGTGATTGTTGGCGAAATGAACACAGCCTTGTTGGCCACTGAGGATTCAGACTTTGAGTCAGCTGTCTTCCACAGAGGCTTAATGTTGTCACAATCTGAAAGCAGGGACTCAAGTGCAGAACAGGTTGACGTCTCAGAGCACCGTTTATTTACACACCAGTGCGATAATATATACAGTGACGGGGAAAATCCAGGGTTCAAAGGGATTAGGGGAAGGTTCTCTCTCTCACGCTCGCTCACGTCCTCACATCCAACTCACACACGTTCGTACAGCTGGGAGGTCACAGGTCTGGGAAGGTAAACTAGAACAAGAAAGGGAAAAATCACTCAAGTCACGAAGGTAGGGCGTAAAGGTACAAGACCACGGGAGCTGGGAAGAGAGACTAACGTTAGTAGCACAATCATCCAGCGATGAGAAGATCTGTGGCCCAGCCTCAAATAGTAGTTGGGAAATCAGCTGATCGCCAACAGGTGTGTAAGCCAAGGGCGGGAGCCAGCAGTGAGCTCTGCCCAGGCAGAGAGGTAGGGGAGAGAGAGAGAGAGAGAAAGCAAAAACACAAGTGTAGCCTTGTGAGGCCGGCTGGGCAGGCACGGGGACCATGACAAATGTCATCTTACACATTTGGGTAAAAACGTTTCCTCTTCTTCTGGCTTCACACAATGCATTTCAAATGTATTGTCAAGGTTAGCTGGATAGTTAAACTTGTAATTTTTAAGAAAGTCAAGTTCTTTATGCATCACTGTAAGAGTACATGGAGTTCATCACAAAGGTCAACAAGCAAACAACAAGCTGCTGTAGAGTTGCTACTTGTTACCTTCCAGTTATATTCTCAGAAGCTTCTTTACTCAGTTGATTTATTACATGGAAACCACAGAAGCAGAAGTAGCCATGCAAAGATGAAAGGTGTACCTCACATTCAGTCCCCTGTATTATTAAACAAGTCCAAGTAAGTCACCTGCAAAGGTAAAATTTAGACTAGGTGAACTGTATGCACCGCCGCATTATCAACTGTTCATGCACAAAAAAGTAAACGTGCCATCAACACATTTGTAATTCTGCTACAGCCCAAAAATTTCATCCTAAGTTGTCATCAGATTGAAGAAAGTTTGTTTTGTAAGCTGCAGGTGCAACATTCAGATTAATAAGTAAGTACTAGACTAAAAAAATAATAGAGCTTCAATTAACTAAATTTGAGAACAGAATTAATGGACGATCTGTATCACACAGTAGGTTATTTTAGTACTTTTGTATTTTAGTCACCTTAATCACTTTACGTTGTTTTCAGTAATGTGCACAGCAAATCCAGCATGTCCAAATTAACACTGTCAGATTTGATTTCAACACTTTTAAAGTGTCTATATGGGTCCACACCAGAGAGTGTTAATTTAACTCTTTTTGGAGAGTTGGTATGTTAACTCTGATTTAGTGTTAAACACCAAATCTCTCTGGAGTTGATAATTTAACACTTGGTGTTAAGAGTTTATATATTAACTCTCAAAGAGTATTTTAGTTTAACTACGTAAGAGTTATCTTCTAATTAATTCTAAAAAGCGGGAATTTTACTGTTCTGAACTTCTAGAAATTTCTTTTGGAAATAAACATTTACTAAAAAGACGCAATGGTTTTTGAAAAACATTTATTCTGAACTGTGCACCACAATTTCAAAACATTTTCTGAAAGATGTAACAGTGTACATGTTCTCACTCATTAGAATTTCGTTTATCAAAAGGTCTGACATAGGTGAGCTGGTAAATGCAAATAACAGCATTCTCATCACTTATTTCAATAAATACAAAATACAATATGCATGTCCTTCATTCATCACTTTGTGGAACTTCAACGCACTTCTGCTCTCCCCCATATTCCATCTTCACAAGCATATCCTATGTGGAGATTGAATAAAAATTAGTTGACACTAATTAATGGCACAAATCAATTGCAGCACAGTAAAAAAAAAAAAAAAAAAAAAAAAGGAATCCTTTTTGAGACATTACTTGTGTAAAGTATTTTCCCAAAAAATAAGGACACAGGCAACAGGTAGTACTGAACTAAATGTAAAACCGTGTGCACAAAACTCTGGAGGGATCTAAATGCTAACGTAGAACCCAGTCAGGACATCTGCTACTGCTGTTTGCTCGTTTTTTATGGGAGATCGTTTTCAGGCTTCAAGTAGCACCATTATACCAACATTTCACATTCTAGACATTGTTTTAGGTGTATTTGACCAAAAAATTTAACCGAAAATTCACATGCAAGCTTTTTTTCAAGGCTGTGGTATTTGCCGAAAACAATACCTTTCAGCTAGCTAAAACAGCGAGCGGTGCTATCAGCGAGCAACACGGCTAATGCCTTTCACACAGCTTTGTCTCAACTCCAAAGAGCCACAGAAGTAAAAGCTAATAATAATAATTGAAACAATCTTTGAAAAAATGACTTACCAAGCATGGCAAACAACTCAAATATGTAGAGCAAAATGTTCTGAAACGGCTTCACTCCAGCTTCGATTGGAGCCGTGCTGGGGGCGGAGTCTGTGAATTTACTCTATTAGTGTCATAGCCCCTGTAGGAGTTCAGAGTTAAGAGGTCAAGAGTTAATGTTTCCATTGTAACACCTCCAGATTTGAAATAGAAACACTCATTTTTAACACTCGATTTTAACTACTATCATTTTACACCTCAGAGTTACATTAAAAGCATGTGACTCTACTTAGAGTAAAATTAACTCTAAGACTACTAACACCAAAACATTTAACACTTTTGAATTTGCTGTGTGCTAAAATCAGAAATCACATATAATTTGTGTTGTTAATGCTGTTAATATTTATTACAAAGACTGATAGAAAGAAAATGATCAAATGTTCCTGTTCTATGGTCTAAAACTCCTGACAATGGTGAGATATGAATATTACTTTTATTTACTTTTTTTGCATGAAAGGCCAAGAGCATTGTGGTAACATGTAAACTGGGTCCAGGACAGAAACAACCGCAGTATACTGCTAAGACAGCAGCTCTTTGAAAACATCTGCATGCCCAGCATGCTAACCTAAAGCTAGCCATGAACAGTGAGGTTAAAGCTGAGTGGATGCCGAATCAAGCCCAGCTGCCAGAGCTGGATCTTCAACAGGTATTGAAGGCATTAATGAACAGTGAGCCCTTTAGCGATTTAGCATCCATTTCTATCTGCACCTAAAATTGTAGAATTGCAGTGGTGATCATTTTGAAGTCTCTTTAGGCTGTATTTTACACTAAAATAAAGATAGTGTCACGGTCTGAGTGAGTGGTGGATGTGCCTGGAGGCTGGCAGCAGTTTCTCTGAGGTGACGCAGGCGATCTCTCGCACCTGGCCCCGGTCAGCAGCAATCAGGAGGCGGTTCTTAAACCTGGCGTGATCAGCTACTCCTGGTGATAACAGGCCCTATTCCTTTGTGTCTCCTTCGTGTAGATTTCTTGCCTAACAAGTTTCTCTCCGTGTCAACAGCTTACCACAAACCTTCACACCGTCTTTCCACCAGCAGCCTCCAGCCAGGAACCCCTAATCACCTCTGCAACCCCGCTCTGTAAAAGGACATATCAGTATCGTTCACCCTGCCTGCTGCCTGTTTCCCCTCATGGATATCCTGCCACTAAGCTTCCCACTCGGACCTACAGCTTCCCCCAAGATTCACTGCACCTCTGCTACAAGTAAGCAGTCACACAACCTCCCTCTGATATTCTGCCCTGCTCTGCCACTAACTGAACCTGCGTCCTAGACACTTTGTGCTAATCGTGCCCTGGAGTAACCACCTCCTGAGTCCCCCTTAGTGAAGGTGACGCCTAGTATTGCGACAGGTGTCTGTGTCAGTCAGCGCGGCCACAGGATTAGCTTTGAGTCTTAACAAAATCAATACACGAAGAAAAAAACACTCAAACAATTAATACTTTACTTTAGTACATGTAATTAAGTTGTATTTACAACAAAAATCTTAGTAGATATAATTAGTCTTTTTAGGATATCTTCTGTCTCGCTTCCTTTTCCCCAAACAGGAAACCAACAATTCTACCCCTTCATAATGATTTATGCCTAACACATCAGCCTTTACCAGCTGATAATATGCAGTGACATCAGACAGGAGAGATCTCAATACGTAAGAGGTTATCAGAAAAACCTTGGGAAGGTCATGTCTTACATAAGAATGTGCGTGTGTGCTCAGAGCTGAGGAGAGCAGATGACTGTCGACAAGTTTGCACTTTAAGGGAGATGGTGAGATAGGAGCTGAGTCAGCATAATCCACCTCTGACCAACAGAGGTTGGGTTTGGGGAACAATTTAAGTTTCGAGAATTGAGAATATATTTGGACAGCAAATCCTTACTTTGGAACAGTCCTTTAGACAGCTGTTTGAGGGTCAGGATTTGGTTTTGTGTACAGATTCCCTGAGCAGCTCTCTCTGTGTCTGTGTGTCACACACTCACTCACATACTGATTCAGGTCAGTTTTACTGATACTGCATCCACCCTAAGTCCCTCTACCTCATCATCATCTCTGTTGATTTGCATGCAAAAACTGTATTTCTAGTCATTTTTTTTCTGCTGTTAGTCAAAAGATTGTAAAACAAGAAGATGATTGTGTCACCATTTATGAGCTACTCAAAAGCATGGCAGCAAGTTGTTTTTGACAAACAGTAACTCCTGTTACACTGAGTCACTGAGTTATATCATATATACACAGTATACTATAACAAACTGGATGTTTCAGACTGTGATAAACACTCAGTTTCAGACAGTTTTTTCTTTATTTGTAGCTTCATGATGTCATACAGAGTGTAGATATTAGGCACACAGCTGTTGCTATGCAGCAGCCCCACCCATATGCTGCTTAAACCACCTTTAAACTAAAAACTAAAACTACGTGTGGAAAAAAACAAATATTTTACTTTTAACTAATGTAAAAAAATAAATACTAGACTTTTGAAAAAAGTAAACTAACTGAAAGATTTTTGTGAATTTTGTGAGTGCTTCGTTTTAGTATCTGTTCGGTAAAAATGCTATCATAATGTGCCCGATGAGACACTGATAGACATATTTCTTGAGACTTTTGGGTGTCTACAACTTTCAAAAAGTTTTTATTGCATTACCTGTACTGATTTTCTTAAATATTGCCTCTGACATATGCCACTGATACAATTATAATTAAAAAGACTAAAACTAACACCAAGTGGGAGAAAATAATGTTAGAAGGGTCAAGGATTGTATGTACTCTAACAAAATAAGACATAATAATTCCCCCAAACAAATCTGCATACCTTGTAGTAAATTTGATTCAGTGGTAACAGAAATTACTGACTGCTGTAATTTTGCTTTTACTTGTTTTTTTACCAGCTTTTATGCCCCTCGCTCTCTAACACTTGCATGCATGCAGGCAAACACGCTTGTACATGTTTCCTTTGTACCTGTTTTCCTGTCTGCGCCTGCACTTCCCTATTCCATTTTCACTCTCCATGTATCTGAGCACATTTACGGAGGAAGGAACATTGCACTTTAAGAAGCCCCCTTCTTGAGTCATCTGGGCGCCGAGCCGAGGATGTGAAGCCTATCCTACCTGTCAGCGCTCAGGGAGAGGAATCACCATCAGCCAGAGATCAAACCAGACTCACTGTTTTGGACATAATGAGAGAATGGGAATGGAAAAGAAAGCAGGATCGGGAAAAAGAGAGCGGATACCAAAAATGAAATCGGAGGACAGGAGGAGAAGTGTAATGGAACAGAAAAGAGAAGTGTGAAAATAGAGGACAATGATTTCAAGTGCCAGAAGATTTATAAGAAAGGTTAATGTATATAGGCAAAGGATGAAAAGATATGGGGATAAACAAGGGATGAGCTGCACAACAACAGGAAAGGAGAAAAGAAGATAAAGTGTGAGTGGTAAGAAATGAAAGAAGATGAGATAGAAAATGATGAAAAGGAAACTGAAAGGAGAAAAGGTGGAAAGAAGACAAGTAAGAGATGAGCCTGAGGTCGAGACAGATGTACACACTTGGTCAGTTCTCCCTGAAGCACTGACAGGTGAACATACACATGCCCCAGTGGAGAGCTGCAAACTTGCCAGCCTTTTTATATCTCTAATGTGAGTCGGTGTCTCTCAGCTGGTGTGTATGTGTTGGCACATGTGTGCCTGTCTGAGTTCAGATGTGCAGGGACTTTGTCTGCGCTGTCTGGCCAGCTACGCTTCATTACTTTCTTTGTGTGCTTTTGAATCTGTTTATGCCTGAATTAGCTCTGCCAGTGATCCATGCGCAAAATGCCAGATTAGCCCACAGAGCCCAGTCAGGGCTCCATTCATCTTTACCTGCCTGTTGTCACCTTATGCCATGAAACCCTCACCTGATATAACAAAACTGTGACAACAGTGACCGAACAGCACGAGGGAGCAGGAGGGAGGCAGCTGTTAAATGGGTCAAAGCAGGCAAAACACAAACAAATAGAAGAAAATTAAAACAAAATTCTAATTAAATTAAAGAAGAAGAAGAAAAAGAGAAAGTTGCTCACAATTTAATGAGACCGAATGCCAAACTGGGACACAAAGTTTTAGAAAGAACAATCAGAAATCATTCTGCTGTCCTCCTCTTGTTAAACAATGCCGGATCGAAGATGAAAACTGCTGCTATCGATTAATACCCAGTGAGCACACGTTTCTCATCAACACAGAGCCGGCTGTTCTTGTTTACTTATTTATTCATGCTGATTTCATTTCGGATGTGAGAGATGTTCGCCTTGCTTGCGTTTAAATAAACCCTGATGTATTCATCTGTTACAAAAGCTCACACAGTAAGGGAGTAATTGCAGTGCAGCATTAAACACTCTTTAATTCACTGTAATCATATTAGGTGCTGCTGGTATGTCTGTGTCTGTTTGTCTTGACCTGTCTGTTGGGAAAAATTGCTAAACACAGGGTTCCTCCCACTCTGCAGAGCAATTTAGTCTCCTTTGGCTCATTGTGTTGGGTTTCAAAACTGCAGCTTTATCATTTCTGTTAAGTTTCCAATCATAAACAATAAGCAGCAGGTGGATGTGACTCCTAGATAGGAAAGACGTTTTGCCAGACTATTCACTAGAAAAATCAAATGCCTTTAATACTCTAATACCCATTCCCCTCCTGCAATGAATAGCAAAAAAATCCCATATACCTTCTTAAAAAGGTGATAACTATTGTGACCACCTACATGAAACATTTGATTGACTTTTATCTACCTCAGTAAAAAATATTAGATTTTGATGAAAAGATTCAGTAACACAGAATAGTCCACCTGAATCACGTTCCAGATTGAGATAATCAAGAACATCCGCTTCTAATTGATGTAAAAACGTTTGTCTATTACTGTTGCAAGAAATATGTCACGTGCTTCACTTTCAAGGCAGACTCAAATCTGTGAAACACAAGCATGCGTACATACAGGAGGGACAGTTTGTGTTTCTAGGAGCATCTAGATAGGAGCAGGGGAGGTAATGAACATCTCTGAGGTTTCTAGCTTGTCAGTGTGACTTCCAAACCCACTTACTTATGTCTTCACGCTCTACATCCCTTCCCATCTCTCATGCCCTACAACCTCACGAAAAGAGAGAAAAAAATGGGTGTATGCAATAGCTTGAAAATGAAAGTCAAACTAAACTCTGCCCAATGGAGGTTTCCCCTTGATATACCTGGACATTTCACTTGTCTCTCTGTGTGTGCTTTCTGGGGTAATTTTGAGCAACTATCTCAGGGAGAGTGTGTCTAATTAGGGACCAAAATTGATGTCCTCATTTGAGTTTTACCCCAGCGTTCAGCAGATGTAAAGTGATTTCTGTCTTAATTGTTAAGGTTAAGGTTAGTAATTGAGGTTAAGGTAAGGCTGATCCTCCAGGGAAAGAATTTAAATCAGTGCCCTTAAATTAAAGTATGCTACACTAAGGTGCGATTGCAGGTACAGCTGTGGTCAGAAGTGTACATACGCTCATCACGGACGTGGATGCCATTGTAATGTTGGGCTTCTAATGATTTCTTTAAATTGTTCGTTCATATTTGAATTTATTTTGCACGTTCTCTAGCCCACACAGGCTCAAAAGTATACATACATTCACTTATACCTTAATAAGTTGTGCTGAAGGTTCTAACTTGATTGATTGATTGATTGATTGAATCTTTATTTTGAACATGTTAAAAAAGTACAACAACATAGAATTAAAAGAGACAAATAAACAAAGCAAAACAAAAAGAAAACGAGCAACCACAACTACAAATATCTTTTATGTTCAAAAAGGAGCAGGAAGAAGCATGAGCTTATTTAATCCCACCCCTTTTCCACTATCTAGTAATTTATAGACTACCGAAATACCTCCTTGCAATCACATTATATGTCATGTGTATTTTTTTTTAAATTATTATTCTTTTTTTATTATTTATTTATTTTATTTTATTTTTTTATTTTTTATTTTTAATATATATACATATATGTTTCTATCTATCCATACATACGTATTTACACATACGCACATATACACATTTTCAATAACCCCATTAACACCTCAAAGGATACACAACCTACCCATACCAACATACCCGTGCACCCGCACACACATGAAAATATTAGACAAGAACACCCTATCAAATCTCTACCTCCTCCCTGTACCCTGTAAAAACCATCTCCTTAAACCGCTTTTTAAACTGTGCCATGCTCGGACATTGCTTTATATCTTTACTTAGTCTGTTCCACAGTTTCACTCCACACACAGAGATGCAAAAACTTTTTAATGTTGTACGGATACGAGGATGTTTTAAATTTAATTCCCCCCTCAAATTGTATCCCCGTTCCCTTTTAGAAAACATTTTTAGAATATTGTCAGAAAGCAGGTTATTTATTGCTTTATATATAATTTGTGCAGTGAGAAAATGAACCAGATCTGTGAATTTGAGAATTTTTGATTTTAAGAATAGTGGATTTGTATGATCTCTGTAACCGGTTTTATGGATTATCCTTATGGCCCTTTTTTGTAATATAAAGATTGATGATAGCGAACATTTGTAAGTATTGCCCCACACCTCTGCACAGTAATTCAAATACGGTGCAATCAGGGAACAATAGAGAATGTGGAGTGATTTGTACTGAACTTAACAAGGTAAACGTCTGTTAACTTCTCATTTGTGGTCATGATTGACTACAGCTAGTAGTAAAAGGCTTTTATTTGACAACTCTCACTGGATTGACAAGTAATCAGAGCATTGGGAAGGTTTAAAGAACCCAATGATGATCTAAGAAGAAGACAGATTACAGATAACTGCTTCTTTCTTAATGTTCATGCACAATTTCAACATCTCACGTGTCCATATGTTTTGAAATATTTCTGCTGAATACCCTTTAGTCTCTTTGTAAACAGCTTTTACTCCTGAGCCTTTATTAATTTATACCTTGACAAGGCCATGAAAGTCTAACGCAGAATAGCTCTACTTACTATAAACAGAGACAAATACAAGGGCATAATTGCCTCTAAAAATAATCAGACGATTGAAACTGTCTGACCCTCAGAACTGCAGCTTTAAAGGTGCCGTCTTCTCCAGTGACTGACATGAAACACCTTCCACATCCTTTTTTATGAAAAGCAATCTGCGCTAAATGAACATCGGTGTCTATCAAAAGCCACGTGTCGAGCCAGTCGGAGAGTCTGTATCGTTTGAGCCATCATCTACCATGTGAAGTTTCATCTTTATTCAAGTCATGCATCATTATGCAAAACCAGAGATGTGAAGAAAATGTTATTAATTGTTCACCCGCAGGAGATTTAGATCAAACTAAATCAGCATAATATAAAAAACTATAAATTCCCACGCCTTCCTGAGAGCACACACTGTGCATGAAGTGTGTGAGGATTGTAATATCACTCCTGCTTTCTAATGTTTCTTTCCTGTAGGTAGACACAGACTGATAATATTCAGACTCCACTCGTCTGTCCAGAAATGTACAGTGTCTATTACAGCTCGGTGTCTCTTTTGTTTTCCCTCCAGGGCTCAAATGAACAGAGCAGTAATGGGAAAGGGAACATCACTCGTCCATCTTTCTCTTCCTCTCCTCTTCGCCATCGTTCTTACACTTTGCTTGTTGGGAAGCTGAAAACTTAGAGGTTAACAAGGAGGAGGAAGTGTCATCATGAGCACACAAACACACACATAAATCAACACACACCACACTTCATCCTCCAGCTTAAAACTAAAAACGAGATAGTTTTTTCTTCTTTTTTTCTGAAATGAGAGAAAAATTGTAGATGTAAATTAAAATGTTATTAATTTCAAGCAAAATGTCAAAGCTGCAACTATGACAAATCATATGTCACCATGACCAGCTATTAAGGACTCAGACTGTCCTTTTTCTTACCAAACTTAATCCAAAACTATAAAAAAAAGAATCTTCTGTGGAAACTTTATTGTCATTTGTCCAGCGTGGTTATGGGATGGAAAACTGCACCTGCTGAAACACCTGCTGTTGTTTTAACAGATGCAGTAGCCGTGAAAGTCAGGCTTTACAAGCACTGTCAGTTTTCGTCACCTTTTTTGTCTTTTTTCTAAAAGTTCCTGTGACCGGTGATGATTTTTCATTTCCTAATGATTGTGAGCAGCATGAAGCAAATCCTCCTTCATAACTGTTCACATGCATTTGAAGTTAAACTGTCACGGTACTGGGCCATGAGGCTGGGTTTAAGTTCGAATGCATATTTTTGTATCTACATGTGTAGTTTAACACATCTAGTTGTTTTCTAGTTTGCAGTTTAGTCCTTGGTTTCTTAGTCCCTTTTGTCATCTCTCCCTGGTCCGTGTGTCTACCTGTCATGTTTCATGTCTCTGGTTAGGTTAAGTTCATGTTCTATCTCCATGTCTATGTCTCTGTGTTTCCTGTTTTATTTTGAAAAAGTCTGGTGTTCTTTGTTCATTGTTACTCTACCCTGTATTGCCATTATGTTTCCTTCTAGTAATTTTTTAAAGTGTATTACTGTATTTATCTGTTTTCACAGATGTATTGCTATGCTATTGTGTACAGACACAGAGGATGAGTTCAAATAATGTAGAAGAATGCCTTTTCCTTTTCCTAAAGCCGAGTGTGAACCCACGCAGGCACAGGAGAACATGCAAACTCCACACAGAAAGGCCCCAACTAGTCCATGAAACCAGGACTCTGTTGCTTGCTAACACAGTGAACTTGTTATATATTGGAAACATAACTACTAACAGTAGTTATCTGCTTTGAAGCAGTGCCTAGATGTCTGCCTTTTCAAATGTTCACTGTTTTTGTCCTTGAACATAGTAGCATGCCAAAACTGACCAATGGTAGTTTTTGTAGTTCAGCGCATGACATCTGTAGGCCTTTTGCTATAAACCATGAATGCAGAAACATCTGGAATTTGTGGAAGTATTTTGCTTCAATGGATGACCCCTTAAATTATATATATTATTCTCAATAGTAACACTTTTTTTTAGGAAAAGGCTACTTGCTATAATTAGATGATATAAAGACCTTTTGTATTAAGTGCACATGGAAAAAGTTGTAAATGCAGAAACTGACTGGGATCGTCTGCATAAATGACAAAAACAGCAAAATGAAGGAAAGCAGAAAATATTTGGAAAGCAAATGTTTTTTTGTTGCCTCCTGTTACCCACTGTCCAGGGACAATTTAACCTTGAAACAAATGCTGCATGTCTGGTTAGAAGAGACTTTTTGTGTGTGTGTGTGTGTGTGTGTGTGTGTGGCAGGAGTGGTATGAGAGGATATGACAGGTCAGGGCAGTACTGTGCTGTGTAGAAGGGGAGAATCGACCTTGTCTGTTTTATTGAATTAAAGTTTTCGTTTCAGAATAAAACATGAGGGAGAAGAAAAGGTCAGTAACATTTTCATGAGCTTAATCTGGTACTACAACTTGCACTTTATATTGTTAATACAGGCAAACTGAGGCCAATTACGTGTTGTCATAGTACAGCCTTGTTTAAACAGTAGTAAGAGTTGTAGAGTTTCTGTTAAAGCTGGTGCCAGTGTTACATTCAGGGAAATGTTAGAGGTGTTTCTGCATTGTTCACGTTGTTATCACACAATTTAAATTATGAAACAAGTAATTCTTGTTTTTTTCTTCCACCTGAGCTATTTTAGTTGTACGTTTTTCTAGCATACTTACTCATGTGAAAACACCACAATACCATCAATTCCCCAAAGGAAAACATGTAGCACTCTCTCTCTCTCCTCCACACTGTGTGTATATGTACTAACAAGCTGCTACCTTGAAAACACTACAGTATAAAAGGGGCTTGAAACGGGAACAAACTAAGACTAAAGCATTTGCATTGGTAAAAATGCCACAGCAATACAATTGAAGGGTGTTGTTTAAGGCTACACAGAGGGTCAAACACATTTGTAATGTGTGGATGAGCTGCCACAGAGCAGCACTACCGGGAGACTGGCTATATTTGCAGGAACAGGAGTCAAGCGAGATCACAGGGTGATCACAGGCTGGCAAGGGGGATGTGAGAGTGTAGCAGAGGAAAAGCTGCAGGGTAGGGGATTGGAGAGAAAATAGACTTTAGACCTAACTGATTCAGCTGCTTTTTATTTAATAGATATTAAATAAAAAAGGCAAACATTGTGACAGTGTTACTTGCGTCAACTTAAATATTAATATTGAACTATCATTAAAACCCCTGGTGAGCTCTAGAAGTAAACGCTGGGGGATAAATAGCTTATCATTTAGATCGCTAGTACGCCGACAATGTATTTAATGCAAAAAGTGGTTATGTACATATGCAGCTGACATTAACTGATTTAGTACGTGATACTCATACAGCACCACAGACAAGCTTTTCATGCTTGTGCAAGTTTCAAGTTCCTTTTTTCCCTTTTTAGAACATGAAGTGTTTGCACACAAGGGTACAAATAACACCATCTTCACCACGCTGCCAAAGCCAGCTGAGATGTGGCAGTGTATTCAGCTGCTTATCTGTGGCAGTTCTGCTTTCTCCGGGCTGCTCGCAGCCAAAACATTTCCAAAACTGTCAAATATTAGAACTCTGAGCCTGATCACACACTCGCACAAATATGTGTGGAACGGCGTCAGTATTCCCTCGAGGTGAGAGAAGTCAGCTTATCAACAGCTGAGGTGACTTTATCTGCTGGAAGTTTGGAGAAACTGCCACTGTAAAAGTTCCTGCAACATAAGATGCAGAAGTGTGACTTTACATCGCAGCACGAATGTGACGAAGGATGCTCTTGATTTTCACTACTGTACCTGCTGATTCAGCCGGTACAGTAGTGAATCTACTTGAAGAAAGTGAATCTACTTTCTTTCTTTCTTTAGAAAGAAAGAAAGAAGGGAAGAAAACTGTGCTTGTAAATGAATCCGAAAGAGTGTTTAGACTTAAAGAAATGGATGTTGTAAAGTTGGTTTTCTTAACCATGGAAATAATTCTGTCATCATCCACATTAACTGTCTTCTGGGGTCTTTACTGAGTTATTGAGCTGCCCAGAGCCCTGAGCTGTAATTCTTCTCTTTTAACCCTCTCAGGCTCAAATTAAACGTTTTGTTGCTAATGCACAATCAAGTCCTGCAGTGGTACTTCCGAGTAAAAAAACCTCATAAAATATGTATGTGGGGTAATCAGGTTGTTAGTTTTTAACTGTTGCAAATCGGCAACGCCTGCCTTGAGAGGGTTAAGAATGCACTCATAAAGTTTTTGTAATCTCTCATGCAAGTTTTTTTTTTTTTTTTTTTCCAGCCTAATGATGGCCTGCTTAACTTGCATAGGCATTTTTTTGGACCTCACAATTAGCGTTCTAGTAAAAAGCTATAAAACACAAGCTAAAAACTTAGAAACACAACAAGTCTTTTATGTATTGAATCTGTTATGGAATAATCAGGAAACAGACTCACATGTGCATAGGACTAATAATCAAATTAGTCAACTGTCCGATTACTTTTAAAACCTGCGTTTCCATTAACTGCCTTCAGACTGTGGTGGCTGATCAGTTTTCTGGACAGTGTCACTTCACCTGCTCTCAGTCAGACAAACAAACACAACTGGTTCATGGTAAAAACGTCCAAAGGTTCCCTTTAATCTCAACAAATATTCTGAAAATGTCACATGAAATATTTGTATTTAAGAAGGCAAAAGAAAAAAACAAAAATAGTCAGAATGTAAAAAAGGCACATTTTGGGGAGAAGAATATGCACATTGTCTCTGCTTTAGGTAGAAATTTTGCCACTGAAGACACAGCGTTCTCTAACTGGGGACAACAAACAGCCAACAAATAGCCAAAATGACTGACGGGCATCCGGAAACTACATCAGAAATTGCATAAAATAAAATTAAATATCTAATAACATAGCGGGAGTGTTAAACAGTAGCTCCTCTCGCCAGATGACCCGTGAGTGTTTTTCGTCCATGTAAAAACACATCATAGCAAACACAAAGCAGAACTGGAAGATCTACATAGCGGGCTTGACTACTCAGACTCTCTCACACACACACACAAACATAGTCACAGGCAGTTCATTTTCTACAGGCCTGCCCCACAGTGGCCTCATCTCAGACGTTCTCTGCATTCACTCTCTGTTCACTCACAATCTTCTAAAAAACTGTCATTTTAAAGTCAGCAGCTTTACAAACTGATAAATAGAACTGTGGCTTGTCTAACATGAGAATAAATATATTATTTTTTCTCATTTTCAGGGTGACGAGTAGTTATGTCATTTTTTCCCCCAGTGCATTTACTTCTCATAACAATATTATGAAATTTAATTAAAAAATTAGGGAACTCACATCCACTGAACACATCGTTCACTGAGTAATATAAAGAGTTTCAGTTTGCTACACAGGTTTTATCTGTTGCAGCACATCTCAGCCTCTGATGCTTTAAAGTCATTCAGCTATTCAGCTTTTTCCCCCCACTACATTTTTCCTTCTTGCAGCATGAAGTAACTTAACATTTCATCTCTGAAATCACTGTACAGTTTGGAGAGATTTCTGCACTCCATTACAATCAAACTGAAGCTCTGAAATTGCAGTTTTATGCTGGAAAGCTCTCTGAGGCCGACATCAGAATTCTTTGGTGGAAAAAGAAGCATGTTACAAAAGAGGATATGTAGCTTGTTTTGCAGATCATGGGACAGATTACTGCACAGACTTTTTGCTTTATATGGCCTGAATCAGATTTTAGGTTATGTTTACAGATTATGGGACACATTAATTCCATTCACTGCCAGACAGATGGGAACCCAGAAGGGGGGGTCTTCCAAAAACAAAATCCTCCCACCTGTCCGGAGACATGACCTCCAACCTGGAGTCCACCACAGAGCTGTTGACTGATTGAAGCAGATGGGGGAGTTTTAGATGATCATACTGCTCTTTTAGTAAGTTTTAGCTCAATAATCACAAATAGCACAATGACTTCTTCCAGGCTTTCTGTGGCATTACAGGTAACAGCCTGCATAAGAATTATTCCAGAGTTGTTAAAAGTGAGGAAGCTTCTCTTTTTTATAATTTGAAAATCTGGATCAATTTTCTAGCTTTAATATTAATTAACAAACTACAGTATTACAAGAAATAAGTGCAAAAAAATCGTAGCCTTCCAAAAATACATACACATATATATATATATATATATATATATATATATATATATATATTTAGATGGCACTTGCAGGTTATGCATTTTAGTTTAACATGAACTGGTTTATCTACATGTGTTTCCTTTAGAAGTCCAGTGTAGTTTATAGAAATTTAAGCCTAAGTTTGAGGCTCAGTCACTTGATCAACCAAATCATTAGGACTCTTGGGAAAAGTCTTTTTTAACTGCCAGTCTAGTAGATGTAAACAGTTTTAAATGCTATTGGGGCTTAGGGACTAGGCTGGGGATCGTCACAGTCAGTAGGATTCTTCTAGGGATGCCTGTACCAAATTTTTGTCTGTCCAATTGTTGAGACATTCTTGTCTGGTTCATTGACATCCCTCGAGCCAACTGATGTCACTTCAAATAAAATGATTCTTTCGTTTGATCTTTAGATTTCAATTGCACATCAGTTTGCCGGCTCCTTTAACTATCTTTACAATGTCTGCTCCTACTGAGACGTGACATCCAGCATGTGTTATCCACCAACACTGATTTCTGCAGTGAGTGTGACCCAGAAGAATGGACACGGTAAATCTTTTCCTGACCCTGCCTGTCCCACTTGAGGAATGGCTGCGCAGACACAGATAAAGTAAAGCTATCCTTCTCTCCCCTTTACAATAAATATAAACCTAAGTGCCAATGAATAAAGTCTTTGCAACAAGAGAAAAAAAACTAATAAAATGATGAAATATTTCATCATTTTATTATCAGGCCTTTTTCACCTGTCAGTCATGTGAAAAAGAAAGTAAGATTAAGTGCACCCTTATTCCCTCAGTAGGAATTTAAAAAATTGATTCCTTTTTAAAAAGGCAGGTTTTCCTCCCTTTGTAGAAAAAGAAGTTTTGGCAGTTTTGCTGGTCTGGAGCATTGTCACTATCTTCCCAGAAGGGGGTGTCCTAGCCCATTTACCCCAAGGTCAGGCTCTGCAATGCAAAAACCTTCAGTTAACATGTTAAAGTTTGTGGCAGCATTATCAAGAAAGGAATGAACAAGTACGATTGGTTTAGAAGGGCTGCTGGGAGAAAGTCTTAGCTCACTAAAAAGAACATGGCAGCACAGCTTAGGTTAGAATAGTTGCATCTGAGCAAACCTCATCACCTCTGGAACAATGTCCAGTGAACAGACGAGACCAAAGTTGATGGTGGGATGATGATTTTGTCTCAGTTGTCAGCAACAGGATCTCGGCAACTTACAGTCACTGAGTCAACCATGAACTCCTCTGTATACCAAAGTATTCTAGAGTCAAATGTGAAGCCATCTGTCCAACAACTAAAGCTTGGATGAAACTAGGTCATGAAACAGGATCCCAAGCAGAGCAGCAACTCTACATCAGAATGGCTGAAAATGAAAACCCTGAGCTGTGCAGGTGTCATGTGTCCAGATTTCCTATAAAAAGCAGCTTGTATGTTTTTATTGGCCAGCAGTGTAAATGTACAGCAAACGGCCTAAGAAACAAGGAAACAAAAGCATCTCAACAAGGGCTGAGAATACAAAATATTTCAAATATGGATTCAAGTCCAGCAGGCCTCTGTGTTGCATGTCTGTTTAGCACTTGTGTGAAATCTTAAAGGCTCTGGGGTTTTATTTGTGGGCTGACGTTTAAAAGCTGATGCACAGAGTGAAAACTGAAAAGCTAATCATAAAAAAGCTCCTTGTGAAAGGGACGGGGAGGATTGGAGGCTTTCTTTGCAACCTGTCATTTCAGCGGTGACACAACCCTGGTTTTAGTGCATAACAGCAACTCTAACAGATAAACTTCAGGGTGCAGTTCACCTGATGAGTCACTATATCAGACCTCTACAGACAGAAACGAGCAGAGGTGGACTCCAGTGATGGAGTGGCAAAGCAGTAAAGAAAGAAGAAGCATGTTTGCATAATTTAGAGCATACTTTTGGCTTTTTATGAAATTTACCTTCTATGCACTAAACACCAGCGTGAACATCAGCTTGATCTGAAAGCTACTTTAGAGGTCACCTTGCATTATTATTATTATATAGTATTATTTCTTCTTCTGCTCTAGTAATGTTGTGAAAATCCAATTCCAGGCAGGGCTGTTTCTTTGCCGTATTCATGGAAGTTGTGACATTAAATATTTAAGGCATCATTATTTGACTTTAGACCAGAAGCTGACATGTACACGGCTTCTTTCAAATCCGGACTTATATAGAGTTGTTATGATCAACATGCTCGGTAACACACGCAGCAGGTAGGGAGCAACATTAGCATTCAATATGAGTCGCATTCCTCAGCACTGTCAGTTGAATATCGATCATTCTTTGAGTTTTTTATGCTTTACCAACTACAGAGGAAAATAACGGCATCTTTAGTAGCTAAATGCTCAATTATGTTCAACACAATGTTATTCTACAACTTTGTGCATCACCTGCTTGGTCGTGTAAAGATCGTAGACTGGGCTGCGGGAAATTGTGCTTTGTGTTTTTGTTTGATTTTGGGATTATTTAGAGCTATTAGATATTAAATTGCTGTTAGGTATTTTTTTTCGCGATCTTAGTCTTTCAAGACTTTCTCATATAAGTGTTCTCACCTTTCCCAGAGTGCCCCTTAGTGTAAAATTGCTTTGTATATGTGTGTCGAACTTCTGCATTTAAATGTTTCTTCCTTTTTCATTTAATTTGTCTCCTGTTTGTTTAGTTTTACTTCCCATGGGTTATTAGTCTTATTGGTTTCACCTTGTGCCTCGTTACCATCCTGTTCCCAATTTCTCCAATTACCCTCTGATGATTTCCACTTCTTTTAAATTTATCAGTGTGTTACCCGCCCATCTTTGATTTTTGGTTAGTTTGTGTATGGTCCTTCCTCTGTGTTCATGTGGCTTCTTTTCTTTTTTAACCTTTTTGACTTTCTGTGTTATAGACTTTGCAAATAGTCACATTAAAGAGTTTACTTTCTGTTTAATCCTGCCTGCCTTTTGAGCCCGTGTTTGGGTCCTTAACCTGCAAACCGTGACAGATACAGCTGCCTGCTGCTGCTGCTGGATTAAGGACTGATAAGAGTTTGATCAGTTTACATTGATAAGCTACAGGAGGAAACATAAACCTGCAGAAAAAAAAGATTATGTTGAAGCTACTGACTTAAGAGTATTTCTTTTGTTATTTTTGAGTGTTATGTTTTGTCACATACACTCCCATTCATTCGGTACACACTGCTTGTATTAAGTTGAACCATCTTTGTATTTAGAAGAGTCTTAATTTCTCATGGCATAGATTAAACGAGCTGCTGGAAACACACTTTTGTGATTTTAGTCCATATTGATGTGATGGCATCGCAATGTAGTGTTTCATGTCCACTTTAAGGTTCACATAACAAAAGGCTCGAAAATGACATATTTCACAGTAAATTTCATCATTCTTTCCCGTGTAAAACAAAACTCCTAATACACATTATTTATGCTGGTTCTCAATTTTTAAGCAGATGACTTTACGACAATAACTTGATAAGGTAGTGCAATTACTGTCATGACCTGGGTCTAGGGACCCAGGGCTCATGTATTTTAGTGAATGTTTATGTTTATATTTTCCGTGTAGTGTTTTGGTTTTCTCTCCATGTTTCTCCGTGTGAGCTTCCGCAGGTTTTGGTGTGCTGAGGAGACTGCAAACCCGGAAGTGTTTCTGCTCTAGAGACAGCCACATCTGCCGCTCGTCGTCCTCTGCCAGCTGCAGCAGATTATGCTCATCAGTGGAGCGGCATTTAAGACTGTAGCTGAGCTGAGGCCGACGCTGGATCCTTGAGTCAGAACTCGTCAGTACAGCCGGCAGACTTGGTATAAACCTTTGAGATTCCCTGCTAACCTGAATGTGTTTGTGTTACCAGGAATCTGGAGCGGAGTGTGTTTTGGAAGTCACGGTGTGGGAGTTTTTGGAGTCGCCACTGTTTCACCTTTCACGAACATCTGCACTGTGTGGGATTCAGGGAGAATCACCACAGTGCCGGGATTTTGTATATAGTTGTGTGTTTTCCACCCGCTGTCAATAAATCCACTGTCCTTCACTAAGAGTCTCGCGTTTGGGCCCTACTTTCACTGCAACTCCACGGTCTGCCATCGCAGCACAATTACAAGGAAGCTTTTTAAACACTTATTTCACCACCAGATGTTACAGACATTTGAAGTGCTGTTTACCTCTTAGTCCAACTTTCAAACTCCCCTCCCCATTTATTCCCGTAAGCGGTACATGACGAACACAATCTGAAAGTTACAGCAGAGATGCTGCTGTTAACTTGCTCTTGGTCTTACTGTTAATGTGCACAAGCTGCTGCTGCATGTCTACAGTACATACCCACTAGTATTCTGCATATGGCTATAACATCACCGTAGGGTATGGCACTGTTGCATAATGCTTTTTCCACATGAATATTCTACACCCAACATATGCTTACGACTGCACAAAGGAACGTGTTTTCTCTTCGCCATTAATAATGTGCTGTTGTTAGAGATTTGCATCTGCCTCAGGTGAGCTTTGCGTTGTGTTGAGCAGCTTTAAAAACAGATTTTTTTTTTTTTACACGTATCATTGCTATTATTAATGCAACATAGCACATCCCTCCCCAGCGTGCGCACACACACAAACACATTCCCATAAAAGTTGCTAAAAGTTCTGAATTTCTTTGATCAGTTGTTCCGAAGCAATTTTACACTGAAATTACTCCTTTTCAGAAACCATGCTGACTAAATTTCTCTCAGAGAGTTACCAAGAAACAATCAATAATGTGTAAACTCTAAAGCTTGATCTTCTGAATGCATTTTTCTGAATGCAAAAAAAAAACAACTGGGAAAAAAATTGAGCATTAATATTTGAAAAATGCATTTCTCAACAACATATAAAAATCACAAATATTACACATCTCAGAAAATAATATTCAGAGTATAAATATGTATTAGCTAGTCAGTCTGGTTTGTCGCAGTACTCACTGCAATGTTTTATCCCCACTGCCTCAGATTTAGATACAAAAGACACATTTGCAAATCAGAATCCAACTCTTCTCGTTCCACAAACACAGACACGTTTCATTGGCTCAAAAAACACTTTCTCTCAGTCATACTATAGATATGAGTTATTTCAGTCATTGCAGGTATTATGTTTCTGCACCTTAGGCAGTCCGCTGTGATTGATAACTCAGATGATTACACTTTGCCAATGGGAGATGGGGGAAGAGCAGGATGGGTGAGAGGAGGAAGAGAGGAAAGGAAGGGACATAATGATGCTAATGATAATTACAGAATTGCTAATACCTGAAACTTCAGCAAAGTAGCTTTGCCTGCAGTCTTAGCCACAGCAAGATATAATGAACCCACCATATCATCACATTTAGCCAGTGCATAATATCAGTATAAAGGTAATAGCATACACTATATATTTCACTAAGACTGATGTGGAATTACCACTGGTGATTTTCAAATCAATTAGAAGCCAGATGAATCAGTGTCATCCAGCTCCCATAAACCATTGCGAACCATTTTTGCAGCGTTTTGCTTTAATTGTTTGTGCATGCAGCCTTCATTAGGAGGCCACGCTGACCTCATATATGCGTTTGACCCCGTATGTCACAGAAACATATGGGCATTAATTTATGGAGAGTGACATTTTAATGAAGACGACCCTTTTATCACCTGTGGATTGAGTGGATATGCATGTGTGGGCGTAGTGTTTGTCCAACCAAAAATAGAGCACATAGTACTCACCTGTCTTTCACCTGTTATTGCTGTTAGTTGAAAAACTGCTTTTCCTTTCTGCCTTCTTCTTCTTTTAAATGTATTTTTATTTTATTACTTCCTGTGTGGAATCATTATGTCACACCAAAGAGTGACATAAAATGTGAGGACACACATGTAATCATATCTTTACAAAATAGCCTCACTGTCATGTGGCATACTGACAGTTCTTTTGATATTATAGTCAGAGAAAGTCATTTTGACAGCACATTTCCATTTTCTGAACCTACCAGGACACCTGCAATTGTTTTAGCTTTAACTTACCTGGTCCTAGCAGACAATTTTCCAGCATCTGGTTGAGATCTAGAACTCTTCTGAAGCACTTTTTCTCCCAAAAGTGATGTTTGGTTTTCGAATGCCTTCTCAGCTTGCTTGGTACCATATTCTCCCAACCTGACAGCTTCAGACATCTCGGGTAAAGCTGAAGCCATAAAACCTGTAGCTTTTGCAATATTGCCTCACATTCATTTTCCTTCTTTGCTTGAGGCGATGGGTCGTCTACACTGATGCTTACATGTTCTTTTCTGTGATCTGTTTTCCCCTCTTATTAACCTTCTCACTGTCAATCAGAGCCTTTGATGTGTTGTGTCATCTCATACCATCTGGCTGCTGTGTATAAGACAGGATCGTTTTGAGTGTGCTGCTGCACTGGGAACCATTGGACTGATTTGTGTTTTTAATAAGATAATCTGAATTTTAAAACTCCCTACTGTCCAAAGATATCAAATAAAAAAGATTAAGTAAAAAAAAAAAAAAACGAGCAATAGATACAAGAAAGGATGTGAAAAGATTTCAAAAATGTAAATATAAATGTAAGCGTAAAGGCATGCATACTCTCCCCTCTAGTGCCACTCTTTAAATTTGCTGCTACAGCTGCCGTGTATTACTCAAGGCTCAAAACAAACACCAGCAGCCCAACAAATTAGTTTTCCCTGAATTTTTGCTGTGTCACTTTGGCAGCCCTGTCCCGACACCGTGCTTCTATAGCAGCTTGCTAATTACTGGACAGGGGCCTGGTTCTCCCAAACCAGACCTGACAGTGTTCTGTGGCACAGTCATAATGTCACAGCAGCTAAATGAAGAAAGTGAAGTCAGTGAAAAGTCCCTACGGCGTTCCCAGGTGGACAGTCCTGCTGAAAGCAACATGGTCTGTGTGTATGTTGGCCCTTGCGGCTGCTGTCAACATATCCTGCAAAGTCTGGACATCCTCACCCTCAATGAACTTAGCTTCTGCCAGAAAATTACTTTCAGCATGGCTGAAAATTCATAGAGAAAAGTCACAGGAAGCACACACACACACACACACAAGCAGAATAATGTATCTCAGCATGGCAGCATGTGTGCCCTGTGTGTATATTAGCTTGTGTGTTTGTTTCTTTTGATGGGATCTGGCTGTGTTCTCTGTTACTACATGTTTGTGTTTGTTGTTGTGTGAATGACTCACTGCGACCTGGTGTCAGTCACACTCCAGCAGCAGCAACAGGCTGATAAACATCTTCCAATTACCAAGTCTGAGGTCGGGCAAACCAAGAAACATGCATACAAACACAAAACAACCACATATTGGGCTTAATCAAAGCTTTTTTTAATATTGTTGCATCCAAATGTCCCGTCCCTGCTATTGGCACGTCTTAATTTGTGCAGCAGAGGTCAAATTAGCATCCTGCAGGGTTAGAATATGCAGTGGAAAGACTTTAAATCTGCAGGTATAATGCAATACCAAGCGGTGAGCGAAAATATCTATGGCAGTCTGTTTTTCAGTGAGACAAATCAATAGGAATACTCTGTTAATCCACCCACCTGTTTCGTACAGGGTGTAGGTGGGATAGATATGAGGCAGGATTTAATACAAAAATTAAATATAAGACAGATTTCTGTTGAAAGTGTGATTAATATACATTTTATATAGTCAGTAGAAAAAGCTCATCAGTTTAACTGAGCTTAAAGAGAGCTGGATAACTCGGCTCTCAAAGAAAGGGGACGAATCAAAGACAGCACAGGGTCGGATAAAGGAGGATAATAACGGTGCGAAAGCAGGCGAGGATGACAGAGAGAAGATGAGGCTTATTAACGGAAGGTGGAGAGGAGCTGTTTTTGTGCCACTCTGTGCCAGAACCGCTCCGACCAGTCCCCCTGTTTTGGCTGGCAGATGGGTCTTGTCATGGTGCCGCCTGAAGGATGGTGTGCCATGCCGACGCCTTCCCGGGTAACACACACACATTCACACACACTTTCACAATGTTGTCTGGCAATTTCACTTCCTTTTTTGCCAGAATGGCCACAGCCCTGACAGATTGAGAGCAAACAGGCAGGCAGGCAATCAGCTCAGACACCTGAGAGCGCCCTGAGGACCCTCACTCTCGCTGGCAGCCAGAAGGAACTGCTGGCTACGCTGCAAAACACCAATTAGGTTCTTAAAAAAAAGTGCCAATAATAGACCAATTAAAGGACTATTACTGAGTAATGAGAGGAATGATACCTGTTAGGTCTGAACCAGCCAGAATCAATAGAGATAAAGCAGACGCATCATGTGAGCACTGCTGTTTTATAGCACAGCCACATGTTGCTCAGCCACTGAGGTTGTACTGACAGGGCACAATGACAATACAAAGGGTTGCAGCTTATTATGATATCTATTTCTACTAATTCGCTTTTATAAGCTAAACCTCCCACCAACCCGAACCCGCACACACACAGGCGAAGCAGATCTGCCAGAAAATAAACCTTAAACGAAGGCGTTCTTGTGACATAAAGTGAACCACAGTTGCAGTGGAGCACATCCAGGGAATGAAGAAAAACAGTGTCGTGCAGAGCAGTGATGAAGTGAGCTGCCACTGAATTCCCTTTTCTGTCGTTAAAATACGGTGGACTTCAGAAGGGCACGAAAAAGAACGACTCGTAGAGCGAAGACTGCGAAACTAAAATTGTTGTGTAATCACTTAACTGTGTGATTACTTTCCATTTCTATCCACTCATGCGGCCTCTCTAGACGGGTGCCTGAGTGAGTGTGTGTGTGTCAGACAAAGAGAGAGTGAAACGACAGACAGAGACAAGTGTCCTTCTGCTTGATATCTCATCCTCCATCAGGACCAATCAATACAATCTCTCAGAATTACTGTCACAACAGAATGAATTGCCCTGCCATGCAGAGAATACTTACACACACACACACACACACACACTCGCTCTCACTCTTGCTCTCTCTCTCACACACACACTCAAATTTCGTATGTTGCTCATTTGTCCCTGAACACAATCTGACATTTACTGCATGTGTATTGAAGCAAGACATTGTGTAGACCTGTTTGTTCATTTGATGCAACCCTGGTCTTAAAAAGAAGAAGAGATGTGCAATGTGCTCCCACCTCCTCCACCCACGTAAGCGAGAGCAGAAACTGCTGCCATCTTGTACCAGTCGTGTCCACCTGCTCAGCAGTGACTGTCATCGTGGTCCTGCCTTTGATGTTCTTATACATGCTTTCTTTATAAGCCAAATAAACCAGAATTGATAAGAACAGTACGTGCTATGACAGAAGCTCTTCTTTTCCTTCTTCTTCTTCTTTTCTCTTTTTAGCGGCCACCACACCAGATCATCCTCCTCCCTATTAGTGAGGATCCGCATGTTTGTTATGGGAACGATTTTACGCTAAATGCCCTAACTGACACAACTCTCCCAATTTATGCAGGCTCTCGACTGAGACTAGTCGTACCATGGCCTGTCGACCCCTGTGATATAACGGAGCAGAAACCATGTTAGCAAACGTGGAAGAGATGGGGTTCTTAACCTTACTGATTACCCAAACTGTCAGTCAGTGTTTACCAATGTTTACTGAAACTTGAAGTGTGTTGTAACTGTGTCAGAGGTGAAGCCAGAGAGGTCAAGAATTGATACACAGTAGCTGTAGGTGGGATTGTAGCAGGTCTGAATGAGGGCCTTATCTGGGAATCTGGAGGACGTGGAATTACTGGGTCCATAACTTGGAAAAATGAGACTAGAAACACTAGGCAAGCTTCAGTTTGTTTGTTTTTGTTGTTTATTAATTTATTTTGATCATGTAAACAATTTACTGAAGTTCATTTAGTACAGATACTACACTGAATACTCTTGGGACAGTTTAAAGGTTTAAATGGTGTGAAAGAAATCCGCTGATACTGGTGGAATCAACAAAACGTCACATTAGAAGAACCTTTCTTGCAATATGGCATCTATTCATAGAAACAAGCACATGATTTGACCTTTTAATGGTTATTTTTAGGAATTCACAAAACCTTTTCTAGTCTTTCTCTCCCTACATGCACAGCTTTGGGGGAGGACGGATGTGTAGCGATTGCCATTAGTTATCGGCATCTGTCTCTCCAATGCATCCCTCCACAGATCCCAGTGAAGCAGCCCTGCGCTGACATTGAGGCCAGCTGTTTCTACAAATTCTCGTGTGATTAAATCTAGAGGAGAGGTGGGATGGCATTTCCTCGGTGAGGAAAATATGATCACAGAAGAGATGGCTGTCAGTACTCATGGGGCTAACACAATACTTTAATCAACTCACACTCTCACACTCTCCTCCTATCCCAGATGCCCAACGCAGCCGGCCAACATCTGAAGATCATTTTTTATCTCTCCAGCTTTCCCTCCATCTTCTCTTATCCTTCTGTGTCCTGTTTCCCTGTATGTCTCTTCCTTTTCCCATCCTTCACTCTGTTTCCATCTTGTAGTCTTCTCCATTCATTGCTTATTGACCATCTCTGTGTCACTCTGTGTGTCTCGTACCCTCTTTCGGTGTCTCAACACGGTATCTATGAAGACAAATGCGACCCCAAGGATACATGATGTCTATTTTCC
Organism: Neolamprologus multifasciatus; assembly: GCF_963576455.1. Lineage (NCBI taxonomy): Eukaryota > Metazoa > Chordata > Actinopteri > Cichliformes > Cichlidae > Neolamprologus > Neolamprologus multifasciatus. The sequence goes on along the minus strand of NC_140446.1, from coordinate 8,398,647 downwards.
AGACAAAGTCAATATGCCACCATGTAACAAGGACAGATCCTCCCCTCAAATGGGGAGAGAAGTGGAGACAGACAACAGGGAAGAGGTGAGAGTGTCCGTATCTCAAAGGACAAAACAATCTTATTAAAAGTTGTGTCTTTGGGTTATAGCACCAAAATCACATCAACAAATTGGTCAGTGGGATTCATTTAAGTCAGAAACAATAGTAAATGTATTTCAGATGTCAGTAATAATACTGTGCTGAAAAGGAAACATCTGTATAGAGAATTCAACTGATGCAATACAAGCAAAGTATTCCTATAAAACCGATTATTTTTCCCTCTTACATTGATGCAATTCACTTTTGGCAATGTTTAATTTACTCTTCGTGATATGAACACCAAGAAAAGAGTCAACAGTGACAAGCTAAAGTTTTTTATTGTCATCCTTCCTGGCTGCATGTAGTGATACTTCAGTGTATGACTTGCATACAAAAGTAAACGCTATCACATTAACGAGTGCAAGGCAATTACATTTGTTCTCATTAGACAAACATGAGTCAGAATATGTTTACAAATGAACCCAACTGAATTGTTGGTTGTGCGAGTGTACTGTGACGCTGTGCAAAAGTCTTGAGCCACATCTCGTTTCTTAATGTTTTGCGAGAAAAATGTAAAATAGGTGGAGCAGTTTATTTAAGCGTGCAATACAGGGCGTGACTCTCATAAAAATACCGCAAAACAATTCATTTCAATATATATTACAAATACGTGCAGTTTGCTCATACAACATGTGTGGCCTGCTAAAATCGTTTTTGTGGTCAAACTTAGAATAATTACATTATGCGTTAAATTCTTGTATTATATTTTGACTCCCTTATACAGATGCATTAAGTTTCAACGGGAACTTGGAATTTGCCCTTCATCAGCACAATTTTGTGCATCCCTGACCAGTTAGCATGGATTACCTGCTTTCTTTAAGAATTTGGTAGGACAATGCAACGTCATTGACACATTGTCACAGCACAGGCACTCACTCGTTAGCTAGCTCTTGACTGAGTGTGGCCACTTCAAGTGCTGCTGAAACATTGAGGTTGTTTATTAAAAGATCAATTTTTAAGGCAGGTGCTGTAGTTTTTGTTTTGTTTTTTTACAAATATCTGTACTCTCTACTCCTTACATTTTCAAATCAGACTCGTTACGTTTGAGGGGGAGTTACTATTTCATGTCACTGCGAGCCTTCAAACATCAAGCTCATTTGGTCCTAAACAGTAACACGTGAAAGTCAATCCTGCTCATGTATTAATCATCAGGGGATGTTGCATAAAAATAAATTAAAGAGGGGGGGAAAGTGTGCCATAGTCAGAGATTAAAGTAGGCCGGTGTTAACAGTAGAGTGACCAGACCAGGAGAATGAACCCAAATGCAGACACTCAAATATTGTTGAGTTGTGATTCTTTTTCTTTTCCTGCACTGAGCCACTACAACTGTTTTTAGGGTTACCCCATTTGCTGTGCTCAATTTCCTGCTTAGAGGCAAAGTCACCCTCTACAATGTAGGCAACAGAAAACAAACTTATTTTTTATTTTCCTTCTTTTTCTCTGCTCTACTTAACTGATTCTACCTGAGTACATTTGTTAGAATTAATATTTAGACTGAAACAAGTTTGTATTCCTACTAATATTATTTTATTATTACATTAATGTAGCACAAGTTTCAGTTAGCTTTGCATTAAAACTGATGGTAGAAATGTTCTTCTAGGACTTTCTTACTCTGAGTACATTTCATAGCTGGTACTTTTTCACTTTCACTTGAGTAAAGAAGTTGAACTTTTACTGGAGCATTTTTAACACTAGTATCTTTACTTGTGCTTAAGTACAGAATGCCTGTACTTTTGCCAACTCTGATAACTGATAATATTTCTTGTGTGTTTTACTATCCAGGGATACTTTGGGGTTATGCTATGCTATGTAGAAAAACAAATCGTTATGCATGAATGATTCATAGATTAGCGTTAAGTGTATTAACAAATAGAGAAAACATTCCTCTGAAAATGTTCGGGCTCAAGAACTGGATTGAAAATGAATGAAAAAGCAGAAAGAAAAACTTTCTCCAGAAAGAAATATACATTTTTAAGACTGAGAAACTAATGACACTGCACACTTATATGGCAGCAACTTGACAATCAAAAATTAGCCACATGCAAAGTATGTTTCGCTTTGTTGTCCATTATGCTGCATGTAAGATTTGAAACTGGTGAACGAGACCACCATCAGAAATCCTTACTGAGATCATGCATCAAGTAAGCAGAGTCATTTAGGCCTTTTTTTGCAACTAGAAAGAATCCAGGTTAAAGCCAATTGTGCATTGATTTCACTTTTATGTGTTCATGTTATATATTTTATACTTTAATTGTGGTTGTCTTATATAAATAAAGGTGACCTGGCTTGATTTCATTAAATAGTCGTCTTTTTCATCCCAGCACATTCCCAACCTGGAAATAAACAAAATACCCTCCACAAGGCACACACTCACACTGAGACACAAACATTATCTGATGTATACACAGACACAACAAGGTCACTTTGGGCTTCTGTGTGACCAGCGGTGTTGAATATTTTGACTGTGTTTGGACTGAAAACTGGATTTGATGCCACTTCAAATAACCAAACAATTGTCATCTGTATTTGCTTTGCAGTTATTTTTATTCACTCAGTCACTCGTGGTCAGAAGAGTTGCTTTTATTGGCTGAGGACTTGTGGGAAAAGTGACCAGCAGTGTGTTGTCTGTGTTTATTTGACGATGCTGAAAGCGGTTATTGACAAAGCACACAAAGAAGAGGGATGTAATCCAGGAGAAGTGAGGAGGGGAGGGCCATTTTTGGTGAAGACAGAAAATACTAAGAACAAATGGGGATAAAGAAAACGGCATTCAGAGTACAGTCAGCAAAATGTGTTCACAATCACTTCTTACAAAAGCTGACATGTGTCTTGATTATGTATTTAAACTCTGCCTAATTGTGCTGCAACACTTTGAAAACCCCATTCAGACGTATTCAGTGGGTTCTCCATTGAAGTGCACTGGGATTGGACTACATTATAATTAGCATTTAATATGTCCTTTGATTTAATTTAAAGTCCATGTGCCATTTATAGATGGATGTAAGTACATGGCACCTATTTAGAATTGAGATGAAAGAGGATAAGGAATAATTAACAGGCAGACGACAGGGAAGAATAAAATGTAACTGTCGTTTTTACATACTTATTCGCCACCATGAGCACTGACATGAACAAGCCCGTCCCATCTGTTTAGCTGACCATCAATCTTCCCTGACACATTATTAACCATGATAGCTCTGGTGGGTGTATCTATATTGAGAAAGGCTCTCTTTATTTACACAGAACTAATCACACGTGCTGATAAGCACACATGTGTACCTCCCTTGTACTGTTGTGTTTTTCAAATCTCTTGCAGCTATCTGTCATGCTTTGAGGGGGGAAAACACATTTATAACTTCACATCTCCATCTGACTGCCTCAGTCTAAATGGAAGTCGCCTTGGAGGAGCATACCACAGGCATTGCCAAAGATGTCATTTGTCAGACTTCACCAGCATATAATCCCAGTGAGAGTTATTACCTGGAATCAAAAATGTGGTACTCCAATTCAAATTAGATGCCTTTTTTCTCTCCTTTTCCTTTTTTTAAATGAAGATGAAGCCGATGTGATACAGCTTAACAGCAAGAGCTTTTTTGTGTTTGTTATTAGTTAAGCTAGTGCCAGGTTGGACGCCCTTTTTGCTTCAGAATGGCCTTAATTATTTATGACATAGATTAAACAAAGTACTGAAAAGATTCCTTAAATATTTTGATCCAGCTGACGTGAAAGCATCACACAGTTCTTGCATTTCCATGATGAGAATCTCCCATTCCATCATATCCCAAAGCTGTTTTATTGAATTGAGATCTGGTGACTGTGGTGGCCATTTGAGTACAGTGAACTTCCTGTCATGTCCAAGAAGCCAGTGTGATTTGATTTGAGATTTGTGACATGGCCTGTTATCCTGCTGTAAGATCTCCAAGGCATTTTTGTCCAGATAACTGCCACTCACTGGATATTTTCTCTCTTTCAGACCATTCTCTATAAACCACAGAGATGGTTTCTGGGGAAAATGCCAGAAAATGACCACTTTCTCAAATACAAAGATACTCAGATCATACCAGCCTGACACTGACAACACTGTGACATTCAAAATCTCCTTCCTTCTTATTTGTGTTGCTCTTTTTGGACTTTAACAGGTCAACTGAGCCATATTGAGTTGCTGTCATGTAATTGGCTGATTGGATATTTATGTTAATGAAAAGATGGAAAAGGTGTACTGCCCATGCCACCGTCGCTGATTCACCATTATTCCTTCCTTGGACCTTTTTTGATAAATACTGACCACTGCAGACTGGAAACACCCCACGAGAGCTGCAGTTTTGGAGATGCTCCGACCTTCGACTAGCCATCACAATTTGGCCCTTGTCAAACTGGACAAAATGTTCACTTACTGCCTAATGTATCCCACCTGCTAACAGGAGCCCTGATGAAAAGATGTCAGTCACTGATTCAATGGTCATAATGTTATGTTATATATCACTTTAGAAAGCCTGACAGTCACAGACACATTTGAGACCCATCTTAAAACACCTTCCATCATGTCTGTGTTTGCCTTGAATGTTGTCTATGTATTATTTCATACTGCACAACAGCAGTACTGTAATCGCTATGCTACATAATCAGTTTTAGTCTATTTTTAGGTTAATATAACATTCTAAATTTAGCATTCTGTCTTATCTTTAGCACTTTGAATTGTCTTTTTCTTGAAACGTGCAATGAAATTTAAATGCATTCGCTTTGCTGTCGGTAGAAGAAACACAAAAAAACAAAGACTGCGAGCCAGATTTTGTTAGGTCAACACATACCACTCCACTCCACTTGTGACTAATAGTAATCATGCTTTAAAAACACAATGCCTTTTACACCTACTCGAAATGTGTCTAGGAAACAAACCATGGGACTGCAAGTGATCTCACGGTTCCATTTACACTCGACTGTCGGTAATAAATTGCAATCTAATCTGCCAAAATATTTGAAGAAGCTACTTGAATTTTAAATATTACATCTGTGGTTGGCTTGTTGCAAATCACCTCTTGAAAAATGTTTATGGGCTTGGCAACCGTGACGAGAGCTACTCCTCTACTCCTCTACTTCCTGAAGGCAAGCATGTTTTTGTCACTTTTGCAACAAAGTTACATTTCTACTTTGTTAGTAAAAGTCATTGCTAAAGCGGAAATTAATGCAACACTTGTTCCATGTCTATGATAGATAGAGCATTGGTCTTTTCTGTGTTTCATTTGCTTTTACTTGTCTATATTTCAGACTATCTACAAGATATTTTGCATTCTTGTGTTTTAGATAAGACAAATGCAAACACTATTGTTTCACCAGGGGGGGAAATGTAGTTCAGGGGGCAGAGTGTGCTAAATCAGATTAAAGCAAAGAGACATGGTGCAACTTGAAGGTCAAACCTCATCCTGACTATTAAAACTCACATTACAACCACTCACAGCAATGCCAACATCCACATGTGAAGGGAGACTCCTTAATCTGTACAATATATTCTCCTCATGCTTCCCCTATTTCAGGAGACAAGGGGCCTCTCTTCATTTGCAGTGTGACGGGTGTGTTGCAGGGGGTGTCCCTGCCGGCTACAGATGACGGCCGCGTAGAGGCAGTGGAGTGACTGACGACTCAGAGATAGTCCGTCTGTCAGACAGAGTGATGGCTGGGAGACACTCGGTGACAGATCAGGCGAGACGAGAGGAAATAAGAGAAGAGGAGGAGGAGGGAAGCCTGGCAGCTTTGTTTTTCATTCTGGGGAGATATGGGGAATGGGGCAAGAAGGAAAAAAAAAATCACAAACGGTGGGTGTGTTGCTTTTAGATGATCAGCAGGCACCTGTACTTGTTGACGTGTTCAAAAGGGATAAAAGGCTAAAAGTGTGCTCTATTAAGCTCCATTAAGCTTGTATCTGATGTTGTTCAATGTGATATCAAGAGTGAAAGCTGTCATCAGCCAAGTCTCTAATCAGCCAAGTATCTTAATTAGGCTTGGGAGGGTTGCTAGAGAGCAGCCCTGTGCCTGACTTTAATCAGTCAGACCTCAACTGGCAGCAGCTTTGGGGGGGAAATGTAGTGATAATGCGTTTTGATTAGCCTGAACACAGATGGGTTCTTCCTTGAAACTCTTTTGTTTATTACAATGGTGCCATTTGCTGTTGACGTTTTTCACTAACAGCACTATTACCCACACTTGCTAAAACTCAGGGGATGGCAATGTCAGTTTGAGGTAATTTATTTATAATTTTACATTTTTAGAGAAATGCATCATCAATAATTGGACACATTGGCACAAAAATTGAACACAAATCTTTCTTAAGCCCAGAGGATGACTTCGAATGTCTTTTGTAGTCTCCTGAGTTTAAAAAATTGCATAGTCCCCACACAATAATTTACTTTGACTTTGACAATTCTGAAACTTTTACTACTGCCACAGTTATGCCAACATTTGCACTTTTTTGAGTGCAATTAGTGGACGGCACAGACCTTCGTTCTCTAATCGGAATTAATTTCAAGACCTTTAAAACGTTTGGCTGTGACTGTGTTTTAAATATATTGAGGTTTAAAGTTATTTGAGCGTCACAGTCAATTGCAAATTCACCACCTTGTTAACCAACTGATATGCTGAGCTTGAGGTTGCTTGAGGTTTAATAATATAAAAGTGGAGCAAAGGTTGCCATATTGCCCATCAGGTATGCCAATAATATACTTTTCTCTCTTATGTTTAATTTTATTTTCTCAGTCAATATTCACTTTTTGCCAATAGTCCATGCATCGCTGCTAAATTTGAACCTCGCTCCTTGGGAAAGTTGAACACATTTGCATAACCCTTTCTGCAGAGCAGCCACTCCTCCCGGTGTCACACAAAGTGCTTCTCTAGGGGTCACATGTAGATTGCACTCCCAGGTTTTGCCGCCTCTCGGCCCCGATATTTTCCGGGACAGGAGCAGTACTAAGACACACATTAGCATAAACCCTTCCCTCTCCTTGCTTCTTTTTCTCCTTTAGTCTGCCCTTCGCAAACTCCCTGACAAGTCCTATTTCCTCAGTGTTGAAACTAATTGGCCTGCTTCAGAACTGAGCTTTTACAACTCAATTACTTTCTTTTTTCCTGTTTGGGCTCTAGGCAGTTCAATCAGGAGCTTGAGTAGCATTTGTATTCAGAGCCATTGTACCTGAAAGATCCTTCAGTTTAAATAAAACACTGAAAGTTTGTTTTGTGGGGATAAGAGCCTCGAGCTTAACCGCTAAACTCCTGCTGAGTCACACGTACCAGGGAAGCCTTAATGCTTCTAAAAGTGACGTGTTTCAACACTTCTTGCTATCTGCTGTTTCTGCCACCGCATGAGCATATGTTTGCAGTGGGAAGTGTTTGTGAGGAGTGAAAAAGAGTTGTCCAAGGTATTGCCTGTCAGGGTAGCTGTAGTCATTATGAAAGAAAGTGATAGCCGTGCTGACTAACACTGTCATCGTTATTCAGCAGAATGACAGCAATACACACCATAATGCAGACCTGCAGGCTAATGGTGAGTGAGACTTTCACTGACTCAGGAAGGAGAAAAAAAATGAGATGGAAAAAAGGATGGTTGACAAGAAAGTCAGAGGACTATTGTCATGTTTTGTCAAAGTCGACTCTCTAGTTTCCTTTTTTGTCTGATTGTTGCTGCTATATTTTCCTGTATGCGTTTCGTGTCATCTTCCATTCTGCCTCTTTGTCCTTCGTTCTTTTCTTGTTTTTCTGAGCACTGATTAAAATAACTTGTCAGAGGTCTCAGTAATAATAAGCTCCTAAAACTGTTTAAGTCAGCTTGGAGCTCAGCACACAGAGAAACACATTTACAGTCCTCCATGATTCAGTTTGTCATATTTTGTATTCGCAAAGGGGCGTACTGGTCATTTTGGCCTATAATCTCCCTCACCTCTCAAGGTTGGGACTCTGAGTGCTCAGCTCTAAATATCATGATCAAATATAACTAATTTTGATTGGTCCTCCAACTGTCTGAGTGTCGCTGTCCCCTCCTCTAATTGACTTCCTGGTGTTTCCTCCCACAGTGATAATCTCCAATCAACCATCTGCCGTGTCATCTCTGTGCGCCACTCCTCTGCCCTTCCCTCCATCTCTTGTTCATGTTCCCACTTTCCCCTGCTGGTAATGTCAAGATGCAATATTCTTTCAAAATAGCCATTAATAATAAAACCCCCCATATGAAACCAAATACAGAATTGGTCTGTTCTTGTTCCTTTTTTTTTATACACAATTTATGTTTCACAGTATGAGGTTGAGTGTGTCTTATGGACATAATAGGCCAGGACAGATGGCCTCTCCTCCCACCAATCCACTACGACACACACACACATTTACATGCGCAGACACAAGCCTCAAGCTCAGCCTCTGTGTTTGGTCGTGGTTGTTGTTGCCTGTTCCAGTACTAGCCTTATTCTGTCGCTCAGAGCAGCAGGAGAGAGCTACATCTGTGCCGCGTTCGCTTGTGATGTCAGTACAGAAATAGAAGTGAAGGAGCCGGCGTTTGAGCCGACCATTCAGCACTCTGACATCCCCGGGTAAAAATAAGCTGCCTGGGACGCGGTAGGCTCTTTGGTGCTTGGTGTTCAGTTTAACATCTGCCTGTCATAACCCGGTAGAGCTTTATAGTGTGACACGGCAGCAACAGGTGTGCCATCTGAGACTGGATGAAATTTCAATTTGCTGTTTTCACTGTTATCACAACAAGTCAAGTTCAGTTTAATTTTCCCCTTTAGTATCAAGTTTGTCATCTTTTGATTAAAATTTTGGCATCTGAGTGACTCCATGCGTTGTAATAAAAGGAAAGATTTAATAAAAAATGCTGTAAAATTAAAACCTTTTGTCATGTAGTTGCTGTTGTGTTATAAGTGAAATGACACTGACATGTTTCCAGTGCAGGTACTGAAGCTGGGAGCAGGCTGGTGAGTTATTCAGCTTTTCATTAATGCAAATATCTAATCAGCCAATGAGAGCAACTCAGTGCATTTAGGTATATAGACCAGGGGAAGTTCAAACCAAGCATTAGAATGAGTAGGAATAGGAAGGCAACAGTAATTCATCAAAACCATGTCATGCAGAAGAGCATCTTTGAATTTACAACATGTCTAACTTTGCAGACCACACTAGGTTGCCACTCTTTTCAGCTAAGAACAGGAAACTGACTCACAGACTCACCAAAATTGGATAGATTATTGGCAGGAAAAAAATCCCCAGTCTGGTGAATCTCAATTTTTGCTGCAAAATTTGAATGCTAGGGCCTGTATTTGATGTAAACAACATGAAATTGATCCATCCTGCCTTGTTCTTGCTCATGGGAGCCTTAGTACCAATTCGTGGCTCAAGAGTTGGGAGTTCACCTTGTAATCGGAAGGTTGCCGGTTCGAGCCCCGGCTTGGACAGTCTCAGTTGTTGTGTTCTTGAGCAAGACACTTCACCCGTTGCCTACTGGTGGTGGTCAGAGGGTGGCGCCAGTGTCCGGCAGAGAGGGTGGCGCCAGTGTCCGGCAGCCTCGCCTCTGTCAGTGCGCCCCAGGGTGGCTGTGGCTACAATGTAGCTTGCCATCACCAGTGTGTGAATGGGTGGATGACTGGATGTGTAAAGCGCTTTGGGGTCCTTAGGGACTAGAAAAGCGCTATAAAAACAGGCCCATTTACCAATTAACCATCACTGAAATGCTACAGCCTAAGTATTGATGCTGACCATGTCCAGGTCTTTATAACCACATTGTCCAGTAGGAGTGTGCTATGTCACAAATTTCAAATCAGCTACTTGAGCATGTCAATGACTTCACTGTACTCAAACGGTCTCCACAGTCACCAACAGACAACCTCTGGGATGTGATGGAATAGGAAATTCAAATGATGGATGCAAAGGTGTGATGCTATCATGTCAATACAGATCAAAATCTCAGAGCAATGTTGAATCTGTAAATAATACAGAGGCTGTATTTTTAAAATTGTTTATGTAAAAAATAAAACTTGAAACTAGAGACTCAATCTAACAAAGGTCAGAACCCCTATCGATTTTAGGATTCAAAACATAGCATGTTCTTTATTTTTGAGGACAGACTCCTCAGCAGGGAGGATAACAGAAGTGTATATATTTCTGGAGGGATGTTTAAGGAGTTGTGTTGTTCTTTAGTTCTCTGAAGTCCAGCAACAGTCCTTGCCAGGGCAGTTCCCCCTTACCATCAATCCTCTTTTTTCTTCAGAAACTCTTGTGTGATTTTTTTTTTCTTTTCTTTTTTTTTTTGCACAGTGCTTGGATCATTATCATGTCAGAATTTTTCCGTGAGGCTCCTGGAGACTGGGAGTCATCTTGTCAGCCAGTATTTTGGGTGATTTTATCTCATCTCTTTCATCTCCCCAATACCTTTTCCACTCATGCAGCCACATATCATCACACTCAGCTCAGTGCTTCACTGACAACACTATGCATTCACTGCGGTATCCCTGGCCAGGTTCATGCCAAAACATGCTGAATCTTAGCTGAGCACATTTATTTTGGTCTCATCTAACTTAACAATGAGCTGTCGATATTCATCACATTCTAGCAAGTTTTGTCGAGCATTTTTTGTACTTATTAGCAAGTTTTCTTTTCCCCCTTTTTGGATATTGTCTATAGACATTGAGTTCTGCAACTTGTTGTACAAACTGTAATTTTCATTGTCAACCCCAGTGCCAAGTGTAAAGCATTTTGCTGTTCAGTTTTCAGAACTAGATGGTGCAAATAGTATCTTTGCTGTCAAGTCAGTAGCATTGGCACTGTGTCTGTGAGTGCCGACACAATGGTGCATTTTTGCTGCTGCAACTGTGTTTAGAGTCATTTTTATTTGGCAACAATCTTCCAGTTTCTTCACCGAGCAGCTTTATAATGTAATTTTTCATATTGTCTGGTCAAACTGCAGTTGGCCTCAGTTTGGATGCAGTGATCTTAGTTGTTCTTGCTTGCGTGTCAGTAATCATAGGTGTAGTCACTTGTCATAATGAGTCTCTACAGTTCTGACTTTTTAAAGTATCTTGATTATTCATAACAGGAAGTACTCTAATTGTCAGCTTATGAATAATTCAACAATAAGCGGTGATACAATTTTGAATCACTTAACAGTGAAGTGATAATGTTTTCAGTACACAAACTGCATGTATGTTTAAAAATCAGTCCTGTCAAAACTACACAGCATCACTTGAAGAAATGAGTTGTAGTTGTTATAGTGACTCTACCCAATATTGTACAAGTTCTAGAAAAACTGTGTGCCTGTTGCATTTTTTTGATCTTCCTCTCCCAGTCGATCTGTGTCGATGTCACTTTCCCCTAGCTTTAGGTTTAAACCTATTCTCAGACCTCTTGTCTAACTTTTCTGCTAACTCCGAGTTCAGTAAGGTGCACAATACAGCCAAAAACTCTCTTGGACTTGTCAGAGGAATCGATTGGGTAATGCTAATCTGGACTCTATGCTGATGAGAGTTGTCATCGACCTGTCACAAAGGTCCATAAGTGAGAATTTGCCTGACTGAAAAGGCAGCAGGGTGTCAGAGAGGGGGAGAATTTTGTTTTCTTGTCTGCTTGACAATCAAACCTGTTATATTTAAAGACAAGGAGCAATCCCCCGAGGAAAGCTCTATCAAAGTGATTTGACCCATTGAGTGGCGGATTGACACCCAAGCATCGTGTATACTGTATGTGTTGATGTGTGTATGTATGCAGATGTTTTGTTGTTTTGGTTTTGCTTGTTAGTTTTCTGTAGTTATTTGTAGTTTGTCCGTATCAAATGAATGATGTGTGTGGAGTCAGTCAGCAAGCTGTGTCACTGTATCTATCCCTTAAGAGTACTATAGGCCAACAATAACAAGGGCCACGAGATGGAAATGAAAAAAGCCATAATTAGAGGCACAATGAAATCCTAATGCAATTACACGGATTTCTTTCTGCAGAAAACAACAGGATTAAAGTTTAAATGACTTATTTGCAAAGACAAGCAATATAACAGTCTTCAGCCATGTTATCGGCGTTTGAGGGCACAGAATGCAAAATTCATCATGCATTATTAATAAGTTTTATATTAAAAATAATATATGCACGCTTCTAGCATCTCCCATTACAGAGTGGAATTGGAGCTATTGATTAAACATTTCATGTGTGCAGCTCATCATATGTTTGTTCAAAGACAAAAACAAGAACTAGGAAAACAGATCTTGACAATAGTGTGGCAGATAGTCAGTTTTTACTGTTGTTATCCTGTGGCATATAGAAGGCTAAAGTGCTAAAAATTACACAAATACAAACACTTTTTCAGAGATTTTTTATCTTCTGCCACTTGTCCGGCAGAAGATGGATCTGGTCTCTCTGTGACCTGCAGGGACAGCAGTCTAAGCAGAGAAGCCCAAACCTCCCTCTACCCGGACTACCTCTTTGTCCTCTCCCGAGGAGACAACAAGGCATTTCTAGCCAGCTGAGACATATAATCATCTCTCCAGTGTGTCCTGGGTCTGCCCCATGGCCTCCTCCCAGTAGAACATGCTCAAAACACCTCAGTTAGGAGGTGTCCCAGGAGGCATCCTAGCCATACCTAAACCACCTCAACTGGCCACCTTTTGACGTGGAGGAGTAGCGGCTCTACTCCAGGCAAATTCTTAGGCTGAGCCCAGAGACTATTAAGAAGAAGCTCACGAACTCATTATTTCAGTCACTACAGACTGTAGAAAACATTTATTCAGTCATTGGTCACTACCCACAGCTTGTGACCGCAGGTGAAGTGTCATAATGTCAGTCCCAACCAGTCACAAGCTTTGATCATATTTAGCTCAACAGCTGCCACCAAATTTACTAAAAAGTTACTTTTAGCTAAGAGTAATTGTGAACTAGAAAGTGCATTTTCTGAAGAAACTGCAGTGTGAATGCTTGAATCTGAATGTATGCACTGAAATGAATTAATTGCTGAATTTTGAGTAAAAAATTTTGAATGGGATAAAAAAAACTGAATTTTTAACCTGAAAACCAAAGTGGTGAACTGCTAAATGCTGACATTTACACAGAAGAAGTTGGAAAATAGCTGAAAATGTTTTAAAGGTAAATGAGAAAAACCTAAGAAATGAGAAAATAAAATTTTGGGTCAGAAAACATCTGAATGAATATTAAAAGTTCATATTCTTTGAATCGCTGAATGACTAAAATGTGATCCCTCCACTTGGATCCACACAGTTTAAAAATTTTAAATGTCTGAGCTTTCAAAGACACAGTGTTGGAAAGAGAACAACGATGGCGACGTTTTGAGGGTAAAATGATGGCTGTAGAGCAAACATTGTGGACACAGAAGCAGTTGAAAGAGAAGTGTTTAAGATGAATCTTGGCAGAGTGAGACAGAGCTCGTTAGGCAGGCAGGTGTGAGCCTAGTTGCTGTAGTGACTTCACCCAATGGCTCCATACACAGGCATACAGACATGCACCTCACTTTTGCTGCTTAAAATGAACAGAAAAGTCGGCCCCAAACAAATTCTTCCCAAATGAAAAGTACACGTTGTATCGACAAAATTCTTTCACCGTAAGCACCAGCAATGTCTAGTCTACATAATTCTCAGTTTTCATGGGTGTGGAGTTTATTATATGGACGTGGTGACAGTGTAAAGACAGCCTGTACTTCTGATTTTAAAACGAACTTTCTTAGCCATTTTAACATTAGAGTCTATGGAAGAGTTGGAGGGAGGAGGCTGTGCATCGGTGACATTTATGAAAGAACCATAACACCTATTACTATAATAAACACATTGGATGAAAGAGGACAGCGATGGCTAGATTTTGAGGGTAAAATCATACCTGTAGAGCAAACGCTGTGGACACAGCAGCAGTTGAAAGAGAAGTGTTTAAGATGAATCTTGGCAGAGTGGCAGGCAGAGCTCGTTAGGCAGGCAGGTGTGACACGCACACAGACATGCGCCTCACTTTTGCTGCTTAAAATGAACAGAAAAGTCAGCCCGAAACAAATCGCTCCCAAATGAAAAGTACACGTCGTATTGACAAAATTCTTTCACCGTGAGCGCCAGCAATGTCTGGTCTACCAAATTCTCAGTTCTCATGCCGGTGGAGTTTATTATATGGACGTGGTGACAGTGTAAAGACAGCCTGTACTTCTGGTTTTCAAACGAACTTTCTGAGCCATTTTAACATTAGAGTCTATGGAAGAGATGGAGGGAGGAGGCTGTGCACCGGTGACATCTATGAAAGAACCATAACACCTATTACTATAATAAACACATTGGATGAAAGAGGACAGCGGTGGCTACGGTTTGAGGGTAAAACCATACCTGTAGAGTAAACACTGTGGACACAGCAGCAGTTTTAAAAAAGATTTTAAGATTAATTTTTTCGCTCCTCTCACTCTAGCAGTTGAGCTGTCTCACTCTAGCCCCAACATTCCGTCCCATACACACTCATTATAAACTCTGAAACGGGTGAAAAAACATCATGAAACTTAAACTGGAACTGAAGAAAAAGTATAATAGATATTGAAAAGATAAATACAAGTTGAATAGTTGAATGTCTTGTCTTCGTTTTAAAGTTTGAATGGTGGCTCTATGTCAACGTGTGTGGAAGTAGTAAGAGTTTAAAAATGAGTAAGTTGAATGAGGATTTGAAGGGTCTCCCCATTGAAATACATGGGAAATTTTTGTTGAAAAAAGTTGAATAATTTTAAAAATATAAATGTTAAAAATGAGAAAAATAGAAGCAGTCATGTCCAAAAGAAGAGGAATCTAACGGTGTTTGAATGGTTTTTCTAAGTTGAACGGTTTTGAAGGAGATAGATGCCAAAATACGTACGGAATATATAAAATAGAATAACTAGAAAGTGCATTTTCTGAAGAAACTGCAGTGTGAATGCTTGAATCTGAATGTATGCACTGAAATGAATTAATTGCTGAATTTTAAGTTAAAATAAAAATTTTTCATGAGCTGGAAAATACAGAATTTTTCACCTGAAAACAAAAGTGCTGAACTTTTGAAAGCTGATTTTCACACAGAAGAAGTTGGAAAATAGCTGAAAATGTTTAAAATGTAAATTAGAAAAAGATGAGTAATGACAAAAGAAACCCTCTGAATGAATAGCAAAAGTTCATATTATTCTAATCACTTAAAGAGTGGAATTATGTATTATAAATCTCTAATTCATAAAAAATATAATAATAAAAATAAATATAAAAACAAATTTGTTGAATTGAACTGAAAAGATGAACAAACATTCTGGAGAAAATACAAGCTTTAATATACAGCATAATGTTTTTCAGACATATACACATGTGTATATCATGTTTAATGATATTACATACATCAATTTGTTTTGCATGTCATAGAAAATAACATAAAAATCTTAAGTCATATTTTACAGCTTCTTTCTGAAAAGGACTTAAACTAATTCAACAAATGTTTTTTTTTTTCAAAATAGAATAAAAATCATTTTAAAAAGAGACGTTTGCAATGTTCTAAGGTGTTAATAATCTGATCCTGTCATGTGTCTGTTCAACTTTAGTTTTTGGCGCAGACTCCATTCTTAAAGAACAAATTACAAAATAATAAACAAATACAATTGAAATTAAAGTAGCTTTTTTTGTTAAACACTAAATAAAAATAACTAAATTAAATAAGTAAATAACAATAATAAGCAACATATGAAATACATGAAAACAATCCTGAACCTTTAAACTGTGTTGGTTTCTTAGAACATGGCTGAACAGCTGTTTCTATCAGTCTACTTAATCTACTGATCTGTCTACACATCTTTTTATTACTCATTCTTTTTTATGTTTTAATGTAAACAGAGTCCACACAGTGGTAAAAGAGAACTGTATAGAGATTTTTGAGTAAACTCAAATGAAAGCCTAAGGTGGTGACACAGTTTAACACATGCAAATAATCAAATAAACACATTAGTCCTTTTTGTGAACATGGATAAATAAGTATCAATAGTTTACAGTATTGTTCAGCCATGCCACTAAATGCTTTTTTACACAGTGTTTTAACCTGGGCTTAGACACACAGTCCCAAATTTAGTTATCTCAGTAAGTCCTTGACTTTGAGTTGTGGTTATGACTAATTATTATACACAAGGCTTTATCTATCTGAACTCTAAGGACACAAATATGAAAAACCTATACTTACCAGCTGATACCCCACACTACACACTAGGTGTGCCATGTGACCTGAAACTTTGGTACAAACTCATCATAATCATTCTGTTAACACTGTTTTTTAACACTGTTTGTGTTGCTGTTCAGCAGTTCAAAATGTTTTAGATTGGATTACGTGGAATGAATTTGAGTTCTCTTGGGGTTTTTGTGTGTGTTTTGGTCTTAGCAGATTTTTTCTTCCATACTGTTAAATTCCAGTTACCACATTTCTGGTCATATGACATCCCAAGTCCCCAGTTAAAAAAATCCCCACAGTTAATTCAACATTAAAACAAAATAAAAATATGTTAAATAAATAAATAAAGGTTTGCTCTGTGTTGAAATAGTAAATAAGCATACACTGTACAGAGCACTAACAATGAAAACAATCCTTTAGCCTGTTGATCAGAGAGAGGCAGTCATTATGTCCATATAAAACCTGTAATCAAAGAGCACAACGTTTCTGTGAAACTATAAAGTCCCTTATGATCCTCATCATGTCCAGTGACTTCAGAGTGGATCCTCCCTGTCATCCAGCCAGTGTTTGATGTGTTGCAAGCAGCACAGAAGCAGGATAGCTGAGGACTTTAAACGAAGAGCAGAAAACAGGAACATATGTAGTTGTAAATGTAAATATCAGTGATAAAATAATAAAATAATGAAAATGTTAACTTACACACTCATTTAGGGAGGCTCTTGACACTGCACAGAGGAGGCACAGTCAGTCTGACAATGATGGTGATCTCCAGGGATGTTTTCCTGCAGCAACATTCCTGCCAACTGGCCATATGATCCAGAGTAGTTGGTTTGTAATGAACAGAAAGGTGTATATGTTAGGTAGTGTGCACTTAGAGCTGGTCCTAAGAAACAAACACATCCTGTAATAAACTGAATACCTGTAGTAGTGCTGCTGCAAATATGAAGCCCTTCTATCATGTGTGGTTTCAAAGAAGGTGTTTTGGAGGCTCAGTCACAGAAACTGTGCAGTCTGTTCAGTCCTGAGTGTCTCAGCTCTGAAAGGGATGGATCACAGAGGGAAACACCTGAGTACAGACATTACAATACACTCAAAATAACACTCCTAAGGTCAAGTGAAAACACAATTTAAACACTTTACAAATAATTAATACATGTTTTCATGGAAATAATGTCATTAACCCTTTTTGTTGTGAGTAAATCTCACCGACTGCTTGTGGGACAAGCTAGAAGGAAGACAGAATGTCTCCTGTGCTCCAGATGTGAAGTCTCACACTCTGGTCGTACGGCAATGAAGATGGTGATGATGAAGCCTCTCTGATCTGTGGCATTACAGTTTCTGGCTGCTATGTGCTTCACACTGTTGGATCTTACATGTGAAGCTTGGAGAAGACACAGGAGAACTGTGTCTCTCTTAACAAAAAAGAAAAAAGAAAAAAAAAGAAACCTAACAACCTCCCACCGCACCCCATCCCCCCACTCAACTCCCACCTACCCACTCCACTCAACTCCCCAGCCTCACACCAACCAATGTCTATACAAATGTAGGGTATCAGCTGGTAACAAAAAGCAAGTGTTACATATGTAACACTGCTAAAACATTTCTGGCCAGAAATGTGCAGTTATGAACCCAGACCCACCCTGATAAATGCACTGGCTGAAACATGATAAAAGCTCATAAAAATGTATGTTTCATCGAAAGATTTGTCCAAAAATATAATTGTATACTTTTGAAAAAGTTTAAAGATTATAACCAACCGAAATCAATAACATTTTTGTAAATATTATTTCAAAATAGAGGCACACATAAACTGGCTTAACTGTCATTATTGCTGTAATTAGGTTTTTCTTTTTTCTTTTTCTTTTTCTTTTTTAAAAGCAACCGTTAGTCTGTGTTGTTCTCCAAGAAACAACGAAGAAGCTGTTGAACATTTATTTGTTGTGTGGGCAATCCTCTGGTCCACCCTCCCTCCCTCCCAGCCACAGTGAGACTGGGGCAGCCTGGCAGGATTTTGAAGCCTGGCTGCAGAGAGGATATGCCTACACTATTCGTTTTAAACTGGTATATTTGATTTTTCTGACATTCATAGATTACTGATTTTTAGATTTTCTGTAATAAATAAAATTGTTATATTTTACTGATATCGTTACTTAATTCATTTAATTGTATTTTATGTAAACAATTCAAACATTATACTGCAATGCAGGGCGTTTTTTCTTAAGTCAACCTTTAAATATCGCTCTACTTTCTTATGTCATTCAAAAATATAGAAATTACTTACTGTATTCAAAGATCTAGATCATGAATCATCACAGGACAATACACAGTATACAGGGTCATGGTAACTATGGTAGGTCTTCATGACTCCAGAATGGAGACATCGCTCTGGCTGAGAAATGAAAATTAGGTCAAGCAGTGTGTTCTTCTCTGTGGTAGGGGCAGTGATGACCTGTGCGTATCCCCTAGACTCAAACAGCTCCATGATTGGTTTATTTGCACTGGATAAAACATTCTCATTAAAATCACCACAAACTATGATGGGATGACAGTCCATGATCTCCAATGAGTCTAATAGGCTTACCAGGTTTTTCAGGAATGGCCTCAGAGTGTAGTCTGGAGGTCTGTACACAACTGCAATCAGTGCACTGACTGGTGCTTCAACCTTTAAAGCCAGAAATTCAAGGTCAGTTACATTATGGATGTACTGTTTTTCATGCACTTGAATGTCACTTTTCACATAAACAGCAACTCCACCACCACTTCTGTTTGCCATCTGGGGAAAGTTTGTGTAGGACAGGTGTCTGTTGCGTTTGAACAAATTGTAATTTTCCAAGTGGAGACACTCTGCGACAAAAGAGCCCCGCAGGTGTGTTTCTGTTAGGCACAAAACATCTGCTAGACACAATTCATGGTGACTCTTGATGTCATTAATGTGAGCTGGCAGTCCCTCTGTATTATGATGAACAATGGTGAAAACGTCTGACCTGCTCAGTGTTTGTCTCACGTGTAGAAGAGGCATCATGTCATCAAGGTTGGCTTGTCTCATGTTCTCAAGCGCTGCAGTGATTTCTGGGTTGGTGAATATTTTTTTCTCCTCCATATCAAGAAGATACAGTCCACTGAGAGACGTCACTCTACTGACAGCTACGTAGGCCATGCCGGGCTCAAAAATGCTCTTAAGAGAGACAACAGCTGATGTGGTTGTCATACCCTGTACCTTATGTATTGTACAAGCAAAGGCCAGCTTCACTGGGAACTGTCTTCGTACCACTCCTTTCTGCTTCAGATTCTCTTCAGCTCTCTCAATGTACACCATGTCGTCTGCTGGTGTGCGGTTATTCTTTCCAGATGTCTCATTATCCATTTTAAGTCCAAGCTTGATGATGTGTTGGTCATTTTCAGAGTAAACTACTCTAAGTAGTATTCCAAATGCGCCATTAACCAAACCATTTTGTATGTCAATGTTTCTGGTGAGCATGACACGAGCTCCTTCTGCAACCTTCAGTGTGTCTGGTAACTCGTTTTTACCTCCTTTCAATGGTCTGTCTTGAAGTGCCATTCTGCCAGTTCTAGGATCTTTTCTATAATCATCTGCATGGATATCAATGACATGAGTATGGAGCAGAGCCAGTGTTGAAGAGTTGTGTGCATCCACTTCTTTATTAGTTGCAAAAATGTGCAACGCATCAGTCGGACAAAGGGCTGGTTCAGTTATGGCCTCTGACAACAAATCTCTATCTGCTTCGCAAAGCTCATCCAACTTTCCTTTCACACGAATTCTGTTCAACATCTCAGCAAAGACAACATCATCTTTCTGACGCATAATCTCAGTCAGAGTGATCATCTGAAAATGCTCCCGCCACAGGTCGATCTCGGCCGGGTCGTGCACACAGAGAGGTTTAGACTGTCGCACTGGGGGTAGCTGATAGAAGTCTCCAACAGCAATGACTGACATGCCTCCAAAGGGTCTCCGAGTCCCTTTGATCTGTTTGAGTCTTGCATCTACGTATGCAAAGAGATGTCTTGACACCATGGACACTTCGTCAATGACGATTATTTCAGCATTCAAAAGTTCTGATCTGACTTCATCCAGCTGATTGCCAAGTCCCTGAATGGGAGGTTTTAAGCTTCTAGGCAGCTTGAGTAGAGAATGCAGTGTTGTTCCAGAAATGTTAAATGCTGCAGTCCCAGTGAAAGCAGTTAACAGGACAGTGGGTTTTGATATGTCAACGTCGTCTGCATATCTGGGTACTTTGCTCAGTATCTTAGATGCTTCTGAGTAGATGCATTTGATAAGATGTGATTTTCCTGTTCCAGCACCACCATTAATATAAAAGAAGAACTGCTCTGGATTTAGAGCACAGACTCTTTTAATGCACCAGTCTCTAACTGCATAAAATATGCAGGCTTGCTTCTTGTTCAGATTCTGAAACATCTGACGTAACAATGTGGGATCAATAGCAGGGGGTTCCCTGATGGCTCTGACTTCTGTTGAAGCATCAGCCTGACGGCTGTAGTCGGGCACATCTTCCTGTTCATTTTCATTGTCTCGCTCTCTTTCTTGTTCAACAAGTGGCAACCTTACGAGATCTGATTCAGGTGCCAGATTACACCATTCGTCAGTCACACCTCTGTTCTGCTCATATTCCTCAACAGCGCTCTCGATCTCCTCACTGTTTTTCTCATATTTTTCTCTGTTTCTTTTGACAATGTGTTGCACGTACTCAAGACGGTCAGTACCTGGTAGCTGTACACAGCCAGCACCATAGAAAGCCTGATAGGTTGGCAAAGATGGCGTTTTCAGTTCGTGGTCTGAACGATGAGGAAGATACAGTTTAAGCAGTCTTCCGTAATATTGCTCTGGATGTTTTTCTTGTGAGCAGCGGTGAAATCTGATGATAGCAGGCTTATCGTTTTTGCGCCTTTGCACAAACCCCATCTCATTGAGAAGGGGCAAAACATCTTTACCTTTTGTCTGTTGGCCATAGACAATCCTGCAATTAGCAGCAAAGTCTGCCATGCACATCTCCTCAAACTCGGGTGTTTCAGGTCTGGCTTTGTATTTGTCATTCAAAGATGTCATCCAAACATTGGAAGACTCAGGTGTTGTGTTGTCCAGAACTGACAGGGGACGACTCATTTTCACAGGATTATCATCAGTTGGTATGAAGATTACAGCACGTGAACATTGCTTCATGTGAAGACCACATGCACGAGCAACACACTCCTGTGCACTGATCTCTCGCTTCTTTGAATATGCCTGCATGACGGCTCTCATTTCATCGCACTCATTTACACTGTCCTTATGGGAGTTCTCAATGACAGTTTTCAGGTACTCAGATAGCCCGCCCTCTTGTTTTTGATATATATTTCATTAAATAATTTGCAGCGCCGAAAGCATCTAAAACAAAGCTTATGTCGATATTACTGTTCCAGGCTTCAAGCAGATGTGGATTATAGCCATTTATCCAAGAGTCTTTTGGATCACGCTTTAGTATGATCGTACTCCTTGTGTTCATTTTATTCAGGTATCTCTCATATTCTGCATGCGTCAACTTGCATCTTGCCAAGAGCTGCTCTAAACTCATGGAAGCAGTTTCAGGCTCATTCAGCAGCTGGTTCAGTGGTCTGAGCTTGTTCTTTGCTGTTTCTACTTCCAGTGCATCATCCTCACTGGGTCTTGTGATCATTGTCTCATTGCAGGGTGGTTTAGGAAAACCAAAACGGCACCCGGAGTTTAAACTCCTAAAGCACGTCTTTGTGTGGTTCTTACTATGTTTTTGCACTTCTGTTACTTTCTTGTACAATTCAGGTTGTTTATGTGGATCAGGCAGCTGAGCTGTGATGTATTTGTTTATAAAATCAACAACAGTTTGCTCATCATCCTCCTCAAACACAGGAGCACCTTCTACCCACAGGAGACAGTGTATGTGTGGGCTTCCTCTGTGCTGAAACTCAACTCTGTAAAAGTAGTCAATGACTTTGCCAAGTGGCTCTGCAGGAGATAAGAGTAAATCTCTGAATAAGGCTTCAACTCTCTTGTCAAACATGCGCATTGTTGTGACAGGATTGCTTCTCAGGATGTCACACTTTGCCGACCAGTCGAGTCCTTCAAAATTCACTTGTTCACCTTGCTGCCTTGTTATTGCCTCAATCACTTCAGGCCAGCGCATTTCAGCAGCTGAAAATGTGCAAAAGAACGTGGGAGTTCCCAACTGTCTGATCATGGCAAAAAGATCTCTTGTTGTTTTCTCCCAATAGGCTGGGGTTCCTCTCAGAGGCTGCATGAATCTCACTGCATCTTTATTTCGCACCAGTTTCTCCACCTCATGTTTATCTTGTAACATGCCTGAGGTTATTTTTCTCCCATCTCTGGTCAGAGGCTTTGCCTTCCTTAACTGTATTGTCATGCTGGAAGTAGCCAGGTGTATTTCAGTCACAAACTGTGCAAAGAACAAATAGTTTGTGTCTTTGGCAAAACGATCATCAATGCAGAAAAGTCTTGATTTGAAATACCCACTGGGGGATACTTTGATCAGCCTTCTTTCATCAAGTGTGTTTTGGCCTGTAGGAAACTGCACAGGGAAGGCCATGGCCTCCAGTTTAGGTGTTTTGAAAAAACTTATTGGATTGTTTCTCTCTGCTGGAGCAACAGAGTAGATTCCTTCACTGAAACATAATATCTCCTCAGCCACATCAGGGGGCTGCAAACAAGACTCGAGTGCAAAACCACCATTAGTCAGTCCATCTGCTTGCTCTGAATCATCTCTCATCTGTTCACGTGGTTGTTCACCATCACAGGGTAACATGTCAATATCCTGTTCATTTTTATTTTGTGCTTCACTCAGTGCATTTTTCTCACAGCTGTCAATTTCCATTAAATCAGCCTCATCATAATCGTCCTCATTCATGTTTTCATCATCATCATCATCCTCATCTTCATTAGGAAGTGTTGGATCACACAGCTCAGCATCATCTCTGATGCTCACATCCTTATACTGTGGATGAATCTGCTTGAGTTTATGCAGTGCTTGCACAAGTTTAGACCAGCTTACAGTCTGAAACAGCTGATGACCTTTGTAAGACAAGCGTCTCTTCAGTTTTACTCTCATCACCTGAGAATTAATTCTCAATCGAGGTAGTGCTTCAACAGTTTCCTGTACCTCTGATGGGACACAGACCACATTTCCTCTAATTGCTCTCTGTCTGCCTTTGGGAAGAGGAATAATCTTGGCAAATGGTATGCACTTGGCTATGAGATGTCTCTCCAGTATGTTGAGATCAGACAGTTCAGGTGGAATATCAGCAAGATCCAGTTTATTGGCAACAGCAAGTGCTGGCATAGATCCATTTTTAAGATGATTGTGGCAGGTGTGACAAATCCACTCTCTCTTTCTCTCATCAGGCACATTGCACTGCTCATTTCTGCAGTTTTCATCACAAACATGAACAAACCTTCCTGTCAAACATGTTGCAACCACATGTGGGTTTTTGACATACTTTGACCTTGTGCAGGGTCGTACTTGGTTTGGAAATGAAGCCTTGAAACACACAGTACATGGGTATGATGGTCCAACTTTGATTTGTGATTTGAACACAGATATGGCCTCTTTGATCACACTGTTGTCACTCTCTTGGGTTTGTCTGTTCACCCATCTGTATTTCCTTTTTATTTTCATTGCACATCTCATTTTGTGTATAATCCTGAATGCTTGATCACTTTGATACCTGTCTCGCATTAGTTGTTTCATTAGTTGTCTGTGTCTCACTCTGAATGCGTTATCACGTGCATAACGCTGAGTCACTCGAGATCTCTGTCTCTCTCTGAATTCTGGGCTCTCTTGATACCTTTTAGTGATGTAGTTTTTTTGTTTTTGTCTAAATTCAGCATCAGCACAATAGCGTCTTTTAATATATTGTTGACGTTTCTTTCTGAATTCGGCATTCTCACAATAACGTCTTTTCAGATATTGTTGATGTTTCTGTCTAACTTCAGGATCGATTTTATATGCCTTGCTTGTGCAAGATTTTTTCTTTTCTTTGTAATCTTTATTTGAAGCATATTTTTGTCGTTCTTTCCTTTTTTGGTTTTTCTTTCGCTGATTTCTGGATTTCTCTGATACCATCAATCTTCTTTTCATTTTTCTCCTTCGCTGTTTATTAATTTTTGTCAGTTTACAGATGTTTTGTAAAACTGTATCAGAAAGATCAAAGGCAGCACCATTTTTTATTGCAGCATTTGCAGAGGAATTTGCTTCATGTACAGTTGCATCAGAGTCAGTAGGTGCCACAGCAGTGGTAGCTGTTGGTCTGCAGACTGTGTCTGGGATAGTATCACTCAGGTTGACTGTGCTCATACTGTAGAACTGCACAGGCTTCAGTTCATAGGTACAAGAGGGTGATATCTCCATCTCTTCATAAGAATCTTGGAGCCTCTTAATCATGTCACTCAGGAGTGTAAATTTCAGCATCACAGCCGTACCACGATCACGTGACCATAGTGGTAGAGGAAGACCACTGGCTGTTCTGGAGTGTGGATCAAAGAAACCATATTTGCCTGATGTGGATCTGAACACTGCGATGCACAGTCCACTCATAATCAGTAAGGCATACTGCACATCTGACAGCAGGCAGCTCAGTCCTGCTTCTAAGCTGAGAAAGGTATCTACTGCCTCCTCTGGAGGTTCTTCAAATGTCCCATACCGGGAAGGCTGTGTCATGTCGACATGATACATAGACCTGCGAGCATAAACTTTGTCTGGCAACTCATCGGTTGCCAAATGAATACTCTTGGGGAATCTTTTCTTGGCCTCTTTGTACATCACATCACCTTTATCCAAGACCAGATTAAGGTCAGCTGTAGTCATGTTTTCATTCTCATGAAGGAAAGCAAGAAATGTGAGAGAGTTACATGTGCACTGACTGTTTCTGGAGTCTCCATATTTAGTATGTGCCTGGCTGTGAGATGCACAGACATGTATTACAGAGGGCTGGTTTTCAAAGTTTACTCTTTCTACATGAGATGGTCCTGCCACATCACTGTGACGGCCTCTTTTCACAATATCAGCATAACCCACCTGTGGGGCACTTGACACATGTTGTTCATTAAATTCATGCTGCAGTCCACTCTTTACAGCATCAGCATAAGATACCTTTTGTACATGTGCAGGAACATGTTGACCTGCTTGTTTAACATTATCAGTATTGGTCTTTGTAGACACACCGTCTTCTGCAGAGCTCTTAGGAAAATCACACTCAGCTTGTTCACATAGTGGTACACTATGAATCTCATGGAACTTCTTCCAGCGTTGTTTTGCAGCTTGTGACTTTTTCTGCTTCCTTGGCATTTTTACACAAGTGTTTCTCTTAGTCTTTAGAAAATATGTTCATAAAATAAGAGTGGCACACACCAGGAGATGTTTTTGTCTTTATATTTCACTTTTTATTTTTCTGAAACAGTTGTCTTTGTTTGACAGTTTGTTCTTCAGTCGAGAGAATAATATGCACTCTCTTTATTGGCTTGGCACAACTTAGCAGCAAGCCCAGAATGAAAAACAGGTAGAGAGAAAATTTAGAAGAGAGAACAGACAGAGCAGGAGAGACGCGGCTTGGAAATCACAATCTAACCGTGAATTCGAGTTTTCTTTGTTTGTTCAGTTTGTTCTCAGGGTAGAGGCAAAATATGCACTCTTTATTGTTTTATTGGCTTGGCGTTTTTCAGCAGCAAGCCAAGAGTGAAAAACAAGTAGAGAGAAAATTTAGAAGAGAGAACAGGCAGAGCAGGAGAGAGACGGCTTGGAAATCACACTCAAACCGTGAATTAGAGTTTTCTTTGTTTGTTCAGTTTGTTCTCAGGTTGAGGCAAAATATGCACTCTTTATTGCTTCAATGGCTTGGCGTTTTTCAGCAGCAAGCCAAGAGTGAAAAACAAGTAGAGAGAAAATTTAGAAGAGAGAACAGGCAGAGCAGGAAAGACACGGCTTGGAAATCAAACCGTAGAGTTTTCTTTGTTTGTTCAGTTTGTTTTCAGGTTGAGGCAAAATATGCACTCTTTATTGCTTCAATGGCTTGGCGTTTTTCAGCAGCAAGCCAAGAGTGAAAAAAGGTAGAGAGAAAAATTAGCAGAGAGAACAGACAGAGCAGGAGAGACACGGCTTTAAATCAAACCGCAATAAGATTCTTGGTTTGGCACAATTCCGCACAAACCACAGAGTGAAATACAGATGGAAAGAAGGAAGAGACAACAGGTGGAGCAGGACAGAGGATAGAGGGGATGGGGGGTTGGGATGTGAGAGAGAAGACTGGAGGTCTGGTCCTTGTTCTTCTTCTGCACACTGTGAAAAAAATATGAAGAAAATACATTAATTGGACTAAAATAATATCACATGCCAATTGTATAAACCAAATATGTTTACAGCAACTGTGACTACTGAAACAAATATTCAAGCTAAAATTTTCTTGGATACCATGTGCAAAACGTTGGAAAATTGTGTATTTTTTAAAAGAATACATTATGAGATTGTCAGCACAAACTTAGAATTCAGCAGTTTGAATATAAATTTAATTAGATTCAACAATAACATTTTTTAAATTAGATTTAAATAATTTCTTCATTTTAATTACTCATTGTGCATGATTAAATTAATCATTAAATAACCACATACAGTGAGACTACAAACATGTAAAAAAATATTTTTTTAGCCCAAGTGTTAAACTGCACAATTGTGTATTTATTATAAAATTGTGTTTAAGGGGCCTAACACAGTTTGAACCCTTACTTTAGTCAGATTATGCTTTTATTTTGGTTGACTTCTCTTAAAGTGTGTGCACACCTACCAGGCAAAGCACTGATGTCAGTCAGGTTCCTGAAAGTGTAAGAGAAATAATATGTTAGTTTTCTGTACAATATTAGCAGACTAACAGAAATACAAAGCTCACTCGCCATGATACACTGAACTTACAGTCAGCAGGTTAATCATAGAGTAATATAGCACACCAACTGACACAGCAGCCATTTTATCATTCCAAAAATTAACTGAAGGATTTTCCGTTAGACTTCTGCTAGCCTTAGCATTGCTACTAGAGTTAATACTGCAGCTAGCGTTAGCATTGGTACTAGCATTAGCATTGCTGCTAGTGCTAGCCATCTTACTGTTAAAACTAAGCCACACTGGCAATAACAAAGCTCATTTGTTACTTTTGTCTTACTGACTGCCAATAACTATCATACGAATAGCACAGAAATACTTTTCTAGACAGTTAACAACTGCTAAGGCTAGCGTTAGCATTGTTGCTAGCATTAGCATTCGTAGTAGCATTAGAATTGCTGCTAGCGCTAGCCCTCTTACTGTTAAAACTGAGCTACACTGGCAATAACAAAGCTCATTTGTTACTTTTGTCTCACTGACTGCCAATGACTATCACATGAATAGCACAGAAATACTCTTCTAGACAGTTAACAACTGCTAAGGCTACCGTTAGCATTGTTGTTAGCGTTAGCATTGTTGCTAGCGTTAGCATTGTTGCTAGCGTTAGCATTGTTGCTAATAGTAAAACTTCATAAATCTTTACAAATAATAGCAAAGGTAGTTCTTTTCTTCTTCTTTTTTTTTTTTTTTTATCTCCGTTGAACTTTAAAAGCACTTGCCATGTCAGTTTAAATGTCAAAAATGTATTTTTACCATCACAAAAAAAAAAATACAGTGTAGCACTCAGTGTATTGTACTTACCACAGCAGAGAGCAAAGCAGAATGAGAAAGTTGGCTAGTGATGGGTTAAAAAAAGATGAGGCATTCAGGGGTTGCTTGGAAATTTGACTGTCACTTTCAACAGCAAGCTAAAATGACATCTGTGAGCATGAACGTGTCTATGTGATGGTCTGTGTGTTTGAGATAGAGAGAGAAAAATACACTAGACTCATCACCGTACAAGTAGGTACTTTTTTGTGTGTCAGTGAGTATCAGCAAATGATGACATACACAGAAAGAGGTGAACTGGCATCTGACCTATGGGCACAAATTGTGGTCATAAATATTTTGTACTTGTAAATCGGTTTTGTACTTGTAAATCAGGATTTGTATGTGTAAAAAGAATTTGTGTGTGTAAAAAAGATTTGTATGTGTAAAAAGAATTTGTGTGTGTGTAAAAAAGATTTGTATGTGTGAAAAGAATTTGTGTGTGCGTAAAAAAGATTTGTGTGTGGACTTACCCAAAAAAATAAAAAGTATGAAATTCTGCAAGTTACAAGTACGAATTTACGATGACCCTATTTTTCTTCCTTTCATCTGATTGGTCAATGTCATGTCAATCACAAATGTAACAATCCAGTCAGAGAACAGATGGGTTTGGCTGTCGGAGGGGCGCTTTTTTGAACTTGAGCTTGTTAGTGGGGAGATAAACTATACAGACTATAAAAAGAGACATTAAATGAGGTTAGATTAGTTGAACTGTGGGAAAATCCACTACAGGTAAATCGTTTCAGCTCTGATAATCCAGTGAAAAACAATTATTCCTAATGTCTGCCTCCAGCTACCCAGATCTGAACCACCAATCTGATAACGACAAAATCTAGAATATCTACTGTGTGAGTGTCTTTCTATCTGTGTGTGTCTGGCTCTCTTTTAGTACGTGTGTGTGTGTTATTTTGTCTGTCTGCATGTGTGTAAAATATTTGATGAAAAAATGTTGAATGAGCTGAAATATACCAAATCATTCACCTGAAAACAAAAGTGGAGAACTGTTGAAGTTCACACAGAAGAAGTTGGAAAATAGCTGAAATTTTTTAAAATGTAAATTAGAAAAACCTAAGAAATTAAAAAAGAAAATTTAGAGTCAGAAAACATCTGAATGAATATTAAAAGTTAATACTCTTTGAATCACTGAATGACTAAAATGTGATCCCTCCAATTGGATCCACACAGTTTAAAATTTTTAAATGTTTGAGCTTTGAAAGACACAGTGTTGGAAAGAGAACAACGATGGCGACGTTTTGAGGGTAAAATGATGGCTGTAGAGCAAACACTGTGGACACAGAAGTCGTTCAAAGAGAAGTGTTTAAGATGAATCTTGGCAGAGTGAGACAGAGCTCGTTAGGCAGGCAGGTGTGACAAGCACACAGACATGCGCCTCACTTTTGCTGCTTAAAATGAACAGAAAAGTCAGCCCCAAACAAATTCTTCCCAAATGAAAAGTACACGTTGTATCGACAAAATTCTTTCACCGTAAGCACCAGCAATGTCTAGTCTACATAATTCTCAGTTTTCATGCCTGTGGAGTTTATTATATGGACGTGGTGACAGTGTAAAGACAGCCTGTACTTCTGATTTTCAGACAAACTTTCTTAGCCATTTTAACATTAGAGTCTATGGAAGAGTTGGAGGGAGGAGGCTGTGCATTGGTGACATTTATGAAAGAACCATAACACCTATTACTATAATAAACACATTGGATGAAAGAGGACAGCGATGGCTACGTTTTGAGGGTAAAATCATACCTGTAGAGCAAACGCTGTGGACACAGCAGCAGTTGAAAGAGAAGTGTTTAAGATGAATCTTGGCATAGTGGCAGGCAGAGCTCGTTAGGCAGGCAGGTGTGACAAGTACACAGACATGCGCCTCACTTTTGATGCTTAAAATGAACAGAAAAGTCAGGCCGAAACAAATCGTTCCCAAATGAAAAGTACAGGTCGTATTGACAAAATTCTTTCACCGTGAGTGCCAGAAATGTCTGGTCTACTGAATTCTCAGTTTTCATGCCTGTGGAGTTTATTATATGGACGTGGTGACAGTGTAAAGACACCATGCTCTTCTGATTTTCAAATGAACCTTCTGAGCCATTTTAACATTAGAGTCTATGGAAGAGTTGGAGGGAGGAGGCTGTGCATTGGTGACATTTATGAAAGAACCATAACACCTATTACAATAATAAACACATTGGATGAAAGAGGACAGCGATGGCTACGTTTTGAGGGTAAAATCATACCTGTAGAGCAAATGCTGCGGACACAGCAGCAGTTTTTAAAAAAGATTTTAAGATTAATTTTTTCGCTCCTCTCACTCTAGCAGTTGAGCTGTCTCACTCTAGCGCCAACATTCCGTCCCATACACACCCATTATAAACTCTGAAACGTTTGAAAAAACATCATGAAACTTAAACTGGAACTGAAGAAAAAGTATAATAGATATTGAAAACATAAATACAAGTTGAATAGTTGAAAGTCTTGTCTTCGTTTTAACGTTTGAATGGTGGCTCTATGTCAATGTATGTGGAAGTAGTAAGAGTTTAAAAATGAGTAATTTGAATGTGGATTTGAAGGGTCTCCCCATTGAAATACATGGGAAATTTTTGTTGAAAAAAGTTGAATAAAATTAAAAATATAAATGTTAAAAATAAGAAAAATACAAGCACACTTGTCCAAAAGAAGAGGAATCTAATGGTGTTTGAATGGTTTTTCTAAGTTGAACGGTTTTGAAGGAGATAGATGCCAAAAAACGTACGGAACATGAAATAATAATAAATATGTAGAAGAACAATACTGTGAATGCTTTTACAAGCATTCACACTAATAATAAAGATGTAGAAGAACAATACTGTGAATGCTTTTACAAGCATTCACACTAATTATCCAGCTATCACAGAACACACATATGTTTAACTTACCTGTGCGCTATAGTCTGCATGTAGTACTGGTTTGCCTGCCAGTTTTTTGTAAGTACACAGGTTTGTCTGCTAGACACTGACTGCAAAGCACCAGCTACGCATTTAAGGCGAACTTTAAACACACTCAAAAAAGAACAAGAAGAATGAGCAGGCTCCTGCTGGTCTCTGTTTCATTCTTCGTTCAGGTATAATCCAAAGAATTCAAAGGACCAGGGCTCTCTCTGACAACTGCCAGTGTTCCCAGCTATAGCTTGTTACAGTTGGCCAAAAAGACTACCAAAAAAAAGGAAATGTGTCTCTTTCGGAGGCCATCTTTCTAAACTAGCTAATAAAGCATATGAAAACAGAGCAACTAACCACTAAAGACATACTGTATGCTAACTAAGCAGGGCTGTCCATGAACATTTCACTGTAGCTAACAGCTAGAATTACCACAGATGTTTCATTGGGTCCTGCATTTTTCGGAGGAGATCTTTTTACAGAGATGAATTAACTTGCAATCCACAGCTTATGTTGGGCCCTTACTTTGATGCTGGTTGCTAATTAACCCCAAATCTTTACATCTAATCTAATTTCTTTTAAAATATATAGCCTGCTCAGCGAGCTTTAAAACAGCTAGAGGGTTGTTTACAAAACCTTCTACTGTTTGAAAGTTTTTACAAGTGTCCTCTAGCCAAAAAGATTGCCATTATTATTTTTTTAACCAATTTGTTGCAGTGTGCAGAATGCTTTTGGCTGAAAGCCACAAAAACAGCACGCTGACAGAATTCACCAAGTAAAGAAGGCAGTCTGCTGCTTTAAATGAAATCCTTTTAAATAGTTAAAACTTCTCAACCTTGAGGCCCTGATTCATCAGACATAACTTGATCAAGTGTCTTTAGATTTAGACAGGCAATCACGAGGTAATTATCCTAAGTAATGAGAATTCATAAATGGTATTCTGTCTGTTATCCTGTGTTCTTACGTAAATATCCATTTCATTCCCCAAACAAGACGTCAGCTAAGCGTTTTTCACCAGAGGGCGATCAAGACAGTCGTTAGTAACAGGTATGTGCAACTCTTGTCTACCTGTAAATAATTCCAAGGCTCATCTCATCTCACATCAAATATTTAAGTGGTTCCCAGAGTAATAAAGTTAGGATTGATTAGAAGACGTGCCCCTGCGTTAGAACGCCTCAGGCGGGATGAAACCAATAAGAGAGATAATTATAAGAAGAGAAATGGGAGAAAGATCGAGAAGCAAGATACACTTGACTACTCTTATGTCTATCCTTGTGTTGGTATTTCTAGTTAACAAATGTGCAGGCAAGGGATAAGCATTCAGTTTAACTTAGGTACTGTCCCAAACTGCTTTCATATCTGCAAAGCAAGGCAGACTAATTGAATCTATGTAAATATCTTTGCATACCTGGTGAGGTGTACAGTCAACCGGCTTGTCATTATTAAATTCAATCCATGTGTGAAGGCGTATGTTCAAAGTCATAAACTGCCTTTAAATTTATTCTATATTTAGACTATATGAATACTATACGGGTAACTCCAAAGCACATGTCTGCCATCTAGTGTTAAGCTCTAGTAATCACACTGTTTCTGAGAGGCTGCACATGGTGGTAGTGGCTTTCCCAGACATTTCCCCTGAACTTTAAAAGCTGCTTAAAATCTATTAATAGTCCAGGAGCAGATATAGTGTCCCTGTAGTTTGAAGCTAAAAGGGTGAAAATACAGGGTAGGTGATATGGTGCTGGAAATCCTCAATAACGTTGAAAAAATGAATTGGAAACACATGGCAGAGTGGGTGAGAGAAAAAAGAAGAAAGCATAAATATGCAGGTGTTAGACATATCATCGTACTTACAAGAAACATGACCAGGACGCACGAATGGGGAAGAAAGTGTATTTAAGTGACTTTGAACATGATGTGGTTTTTGGCACAAGACACACTCTCCCACATACTTCAGAAACTGCAGGTCTACTGGGATTTTCCGGCGCTAGGGTTTACAGAGAATAGTCTGAAAAGATAAAACATCAAGTGAGCACCAATTCTCTTGCTGATAAGAGGTCAGAAGAGTGCGAGATTGTGGCCAGCTTATAGAAGCTGATAGAAGGGCAATATTAACTCAAATGACCACTCATTGCAACCAATTTGTGCAGAAGAGCATGACTGAAAGCACAGCTCTGAAGCAGATGGGCTTGAGCAGCAGAAGACCAAACCAGGTGTCACAGCTAACATGAAACTGAGACTATAATTCACACAAACTCACCAAAATTAAAGAGTAGGAATGAGGACTCTCAATTTGTGCTACGACATTTAATCGTAAGGTCAGAATGTGTCAGTAACATAAAAGCACGGATCCATCTTACCCTGCTTTGGCAGTTCAGATGTTATAATGGTGTGGTAAATATTTTCTCTGCATGTATTTGGAACCAACTGAGTATTGTTTAAACACGATGGATGTGAAGCTGACAAATCTGCAGGAAGCGCATGATCATGTTGATACGGACCCAGCACCTTGTTGAATCTGTGCCATGAAGAATTAAAGCATTTGTGAAGGCAACAAGAGGTCCAACCCAGTAATAGCAAGCTATAAATAATAAAGGGGCCAGTGAGTGTACATTTGTAAGAAAAAAAGAGAAAGAAACCCAGTTTATGTATTTAAATGAAAAATGGTCTGTTACTATCTCAATTTGCACAATCTTAATCCTAAATTTGCTAACAATGTTTCTGAACATTCGTTATTCATGCTTGACTTCAGTACAGACACTTACACACATAATTTGAAATTATTTTATTATTTAAAGCTTCCCAAAGAAATCCAAATGTTCAAAGATTTAGCACAAAGTTGAATTAGCGATAACACATAAGAAAACAACATTCTCAGTATTGCTGCCTTTGAATAGGAATTCACAATTATTTCAAGCACTTGTGAAATGATTCAACATGAAGAGCATCACTGTAGAAAGTTTTAGATGTAACGCGATTTATAGTATTTGTATTTTATTTTTTATCTAATCCTTGATTCACTTATTGCCCAAATTTAAACAGCACAGTGTGACACTAAAACAGCAGAATTGCCTAATCCGTGTCGTGATGCATGTAGTTGCAAAAGTTAGCATTTCTGAAAATACACATATAAATAAATAGTTCCTTGATTGAACCTTACAAAGTAGATGCAAACAAGAAGAAGAAATCAAAAAGTTCTGATTAAAGTAAACAGGAAGAGCCCAGAGACATTTGTGTATTTCCAGATTTCAGAGGAAAGTGTGGAACACACGGGTTTTCAGACTTTTCGTCCGTGGAATATTCCTTGTAGAGAACTTGAGCAGCTTGTACAAATTTGAGCAGCTTCCAAAGCTGGAAAAGGGGGACCAGTGAGCAGTCCGTTTGTTCCCATAAAGGTTCCAGAAAGAAGACGAGCAGCGCTGGAAAACCTCGATGCTGACTGCGTACTGACCCGGCCCCCACTGAGACACACGCACCAGAGTCACAGAAGAGTCAAAACCACAGGTGTGAGGAGAAACGCCGTGAAACACAGACTCCCCCGGCCTCACAGACGCTCCTCTCTCCCACACCCTTCCGGCCTCCTCTGCTAATCCCATTCCACTGATGTTACAGAGGGCCTGAAGGCACACATCCCCCAGAGCCTCCTTATCAGGAAACTGGAGCAGGATGGCAACAAGACGAGGCACCGCACCTTGGCGTAGTAATAGTTGCTGCAGCTTAGCTGAAGGGGAAAGTGAGCAATATTAAATCAATTTATTGAGCCAACTTTATTTATTTACTTTTACATGGGACTTGTTTTAATGACAGATTTTTTGTAAATCAAACATAAATCATTCCATAAATAGAATGAATAAGATTGTATTGTCTATTTCAGTACTGTTTAACTAAAAAATAAATAAATCCAGGACATTTGATATATAGCATAAAGCAAATGTAAAATGCAGTGTTGAATTTGATAGAAGCTTCAGACTGTGTTAACTTACAGCTATCATAAGACATGCGTGAGATGGCCCTCACTGCGTGGAAAAGCAACTCTTGGTCTGAACGGGTCAGGACCGACAACAAAGCCGCAACCAAGCCCGTGTCACCAAAACCTTTACGAATCACAGCTGATGGGAAAAAGAAACCTTGATAAAGTGTGTTGATAAATAATATACAGTAAAGAAAGAAGACTTTGTACTAGACTAATAACACTTGAAGCAACAGAGAGAGAAAGCTTTCGGGTTCACCAGCAAACCTATAGATTAACATTATACTTTATTTGTATTAAATAATAAACTATACATAGATAAAGAAATATATAAACATTGATTACTTACATTCCCTGGCAAGTTCAGCCACTAGTTTTGCAGTCAGCACACTCAGAGGCCCTCTGCTTCTCAGGCTCAGAGCAAGGATTGGCAAGATCCCACTGATCACCACCTGCTCAGCAGCACCTTTCTCTGGACACAAGTGGAATTGCATATTTAAAAATAATTCATATTTTTGACACTACCAACACTTGTTGGATTCCCTTTATATAGCCTTAGAAGAGTTTGTTTCTTAAGAGACTGCATAGACTATATGTCAAGTTACCTGAACTGAATCTTGTAATGTTTTTTTTGCGTGACCTCTCTGACGCTTAATTACCTCTGCCACCTTCTTATCCTGCTGTTGACTTGCTGGGAGACAGAAATATAGCTTAACCTCTTCTTAGTGCTTCCAACTGCCTTGTACATCTCGCTTCATGGGGCCATTTCTTATCAGTGTGGTTTTGCGGCCTATGATATAGGTGCTGTTAAATATTCCTACATGTTCATATACATTGCATGCACCTGTGACATTAACCCCTCATTAGATTTACATCACACACAAAAAACAAACAAAAGCCATCAAATATTTTATATTGCTTTGCATAGTGTTATACCTAAAGCAACTAAAGGAACTTACTCTTCTCCTTAATGCTGGCCATCACTGTGTTCAAATGGGGTTTAAGCTCATCTTCAATGAGCTCCACACCGAGGACTCTGATAGCGCCTAAGGCATTGTTTAAGTTGTCTGCAGGGGCAATCGGGAAAATGGAAATATTAAGAATTATAAAAGGATGGCATAAGGACTATGAATGTTACAAAGAGCTGGGCAGGACATGAAACAAAGCACGACACAAGAGAAATAATGTTTTACTGCACTTTGAACAGTAAATATAAGAACATGAAAAAGGTGCTCCTCGTGTAAAACCTCCACACACGAAATCTCGATGTCAGCTTCTTTCTTGTTTACATTCAAATGATCAGCATTTTTTTTAAGTACATGCTGAACCATGTAATCCTATGAGAAAAGCTCTTTGAAGCTAAACTTGTGCCTGGTGCTGCTTTGAGTCACGTGTTTAGCAGTTACACTGTTTACTGTTTATTAGCATTCTGTTTGTTAATGCTGTTGCACAGAAAGAGAAAGCCAAGGATTAGCGTCAAACTCGTTTTACATCAAGGGGCAGACCAGTAAAACCACTGCCTACAGTAATGACCTAAAGACTACCTCCAATTGGTTCTGTCTTTCTTTACTTAGAAGTCTATAGACAAAAAAAGTACAATTTAACAATATGTCTCAGCTTTTCTGCGTTATAAAGAAATGCTGCTGTAGTAAATGTTTTTTAAATCCATCAACAAGACTCACTGGGTGAGTAGTAATAATAAAAAAAGCTTTTATTTTTCTAAAGTAATGGTTTATCTGTTACTTACTCTTACTTACGGTCTTTGTCAGTTAGAAGACAAAATAAATGTAAAATAAAAAGTAAAATAAATGAAAATACAGTTTATGCTCTTCTTCTTTAAAATTTCTATATTTTTACAGAGTTATCCATTAGGCCAGACTGGACCATTTGGTGGGCCCTAAGTTTGATATCCCAGACTTAAATAAATCAAACACAACGATTAACTCTGAACAAGCAATGTCTGCATGGTGATATTTGATAGCAAGCAATACACGTAGGTGAGATTTTGGATGCTAAACTACAAAGGTGGACAATTTAAAAGTTAGAGCTAGATGGAAAATTGTGGGACTGTGATTGGAGAAGGGTTAGGGTCAGGTTTGTACCAGATGTACAGGATGCTAGTTAGACCAATAAAGACAGTGCAAAGTTAAAAAGCATAAAACATTTTCCCTAGATACAAAAAAGACATAAAAATGATGTTTAAAAAAAAAAAAAAAGGTAAGCCAAGTATTAATAAGTAGGATGTATTATATATAAAATTCAGAGAATAAAGGTCAGTTTGTAAGCTCTCAGATATACAATGTCAAAAGTGTTACTGTGTTTTTGTAAAACTGTATGTAAAAGGATGTCTGGACAACTACTGAGGATCAGCATCAAAGCTTACTAATCACAAGAAGATACTCAATAATATAATATAAATCTTTCATAAGAAGAGGTCTGCCATCCTTACCGGTTATAGCCAAACAATTTGGATTTGAAGTTAGTTGAATTTACTAGACAACAGTCAAATTTGTAGAATACTAATATCCAACTGCACGACCTGCTGAACTTGCATTAAAGGTTTTGTTGTGTATATATACACTAGTATCGGTATATAGCCTGCATACACTTGTGCAAAGCAGAAAAAACAGAGTTAACGAAACAGTGCTGCAGTAGAAGCTTGGCACACCTCACTGCTAACTAATCAAATCTGATTTACACACTCTCTTCTGCTGTGGCCATCAGTTCATGTTTGGATACAAAAAACATTGTTTGTACAGAAAAGATGATCATTCACCAAGTATAAAGCTTCAGTTAGTGTTGCTCTTGTGATCAGATGCATTTCAGCTTTGCTCACACCCATTTAAGTGAAGACGTAATGGAGGGAAGTTATCATGCACGTAAACTGTATTACCACGCAGCAGTGATGTAAATGGAAAGAAATTGATGCTATTGTTGTTCATGGTCGTGCACTAAGAAGCTCAGACTTGAGGATTGTGCAACGGTCACATTGCACAGGAATTAACAACAAAGACTGGTTGGACTGATGAAAACACATGTTGAAGAACAGGCTGAACATAGCGTTGCCAGTTAAAAATTGTTTTATGAAAATTGGAATGGCCCTTTACGAATTCATAGAAACTACAGGAGACATTGTTGGTTTGAATCTCATCTTAGTTGTAAATACAAATAAAATAATTTCAAACAAGACAGCTAACATCTTGTTTACAGTTTTATGTGAAGCACAAAAACAACAACCACCACCACCACGCAGGTGCTATTCCCTATTGTTAGTGTTGCAATCACAACAACATCAAAAGCCAATATCTACGATCTGTGACTTCTAACAATTTTCTTTACAGTGTAACATATTCAGTCATGCCACTCTTCTACTCACCATTTGGTGTGTAAGGTTGCAGTCGACTGGATCTGTTTTTGTCCCTCTGGGAATGCATGTGTTTTTGTGAGAGGGGCACATTGGGGTGCCCCATTGTGCTCCGTGCCGCCGTCTCTGGACCAGTCGTACCTATCTTAGATCGACATGTTTCAAAATGCACAGCACTTTTTAAAAGCTGTCGTCTTTTTTCTTTTAGTGCCGTACGTTCGAGTCATTAGCTGCTGTTTGGAGGACCCCCTATTTCAACTTGCACGTCCTTTTGACGACAGTGTATTTCATACCTCCCTGCACTGTTGCTTTTTCTCCTCTATTTTCCTACAGGTCTATCTACTCTGGCTTCCTTGTGCTCCAGCTGAGTCCGTGTTCCCTGTCAGGGTTAATCCTCACTAAAGCTGTTCTCTCTTCCACTCACCGCTTGTGGATGTGTGTGCGTGCGTGTGCACTGTTAAGGTATTAGCACTTGGCTGACTCTGCTGAGTGTATTTCTATACTCCCGTAATGCCTTTCACCTTCTATAAAAATCCAAGTCAAAACAGCACAGACATATGGAGATCTGTTCTTGTATACAACCTTATTATTAGGCGTAATTTTTACCCGTTGTGTCAGTTTGGAGTAGAATTGAATCTGATGAGTTTATTACAACAACAGGTGAAACGCACTGACAGTTATTCATCTGCTTATAAAATGATTCTTTTGAGAGGTTTGAGTATTTATGTGTGTCCCATCCGGTGCCAGACACCACTGGATGGGACACAAAATAGGTCAGAGTTGAAATAGCCTCAAAATGGGGACCTACAAAGATGTTAAGCTGGTGGTTATAATTTTGTTTTCAATCTTTAATCCAACTCTGGCACTCCAATCCTTCTCTATTACATTATATCATCAGGGAACTGATTATTTTAAACTAGATTTATATCTTCCCATGTACAACCAAATCAGCTCAAGCAGTGGGGTGTCCATTAGTGTCTGGCACCATTGGTTGCAGGTATTTTGGGATGTAGGGTGGTGAGTTGGTTGCTTTGGCTCTTTGATATTTTCCTGAGCAGTTTTTTCAGCAGTGGTGGGCATTAACCTGCTTACCCATCATCGAATGCAACTGCCATAGCAGTGAGGGGGTGTGTTCAGACAGCAAGGCTGTTTAAACAGGTAGGGTGGCAACACTCTAGGTTTCCCAGATGAACTTTAATATTGCAGCTGATAGGGGTATTTAAAGCCTCTGTCAGCTTCTGCTCCATTTATGAGATAACAAAAAGAACAACAGAAGACAATTCTTAAAACTAGATCATCCTGTTTTACTCAACTCAAGTAAAAACCTCTATTTCCAGTATTCTAGTACAGACGTGAAAATCTAAGGAATAAATACAACATTAAAACAGGAGACAATGTATCACAAGCCAAAAAAAAAATAGAATCTACATTTGATATTATCCATGTACCAGATGTTCTGTTGACTGAAAAAATAATGTATGATTGGATTCTAACTGATACCAAGAAACAAAACCTGTTACTGAAGCAGCAAATGATCAATTTAAAAAGATATCTGGAGATTTTGGAAAATGCACTTATTGGCTTTCTTGCCAAGGCTGAGATGACTGACACCACAACTGTATCAGATACACAGTAAACATGCAGCAATTTCACCAGATTGCCTAACTTAGCACAGAAAGTGGAAACAGTTTTCAAAAAGTCCATCCAAATGAAACAAAACATAAGATTAAAGCCATATTTCATTTACTTTGCTTTAATAAGATAAAAAAAAAAAAAAAAAAACTATTGCAGAGAGTGCCATGAAAACTTTGTCTTGTCACACTTGTTTTGTGCATGGATTGAACAAATAATAGAGAGGGTTGTTAAATCCTATTGTGCCTATTTTCAGCTATAGTATTTCTTATTTCATGACTACTACAACAGCTTTGAAGAATTCACAGCTATCCTACCTTTGTCTTGAGTTTCTGCTCTTTGCAAACACAAGGTTTTAACAGAAGGTGGGTGCAAAATATTCAGTGCTTTAGAGTGACTGAAGCCTGAGCTTTACTTGTAAATATGCTGACCTCTTTATTTTAAACTTGGGCATGTTAAATATGCACCTTTGAAACAAAATACATATTAAAAAAAAGCCTGTGTGTATTTCCAGTCTTACTGATAAGGTAGGTTAACCAGCTGTGGCTCTGACTACATATTACAACTTTCTGGAAGAAAGTGAATAGCTCCTTAAAGCCTGACACCAATATGTAACATGTTGTGATGATTTTGCGCTCATTACAGTGGAGAGCTTAATTTACCCCGACCTCTGTCCGATCGCTGAGAATCAGTTTGAACAGCACTATGATTGGGTCTTTATACTTATCATGTGAGCAAGTATCAAACAGGTCCAACTGAACCGAGGCCGCTGGAAACAGTCTCGTAACCTACAGAGACCAGAGTGAGGACATTACTCTCCACACCATCTGGCTTGCACGGCTCTGCCTGGGTCTCCACAGGTCCAGAAGCTACAGTTTCCTGTCTGATCTTCTTGGCTCTGATTCGACCTTTGGCTTTTGAAATGAGCTTTCCTTGTTCTTTTTCCCCTCCAGACACCTTATGAAGCTTCTCATTGTCCATCAAGCGAGTTTTGCGGTGGCGTCTGCGGACACGGCGCATTTGTGGACCTGAGTCGGCCGGGTCAGATGCTGCGACACCAGACAGGATGCGAATCTGCTGTTCAATTACCATAATAATCATGTCCAGTGCAACATCAAGCATTCCAAGACCGAGGCCATGAGTGACGTTGTCGAATGCACCACTGTTGACCGGGTCCCTAAAACACTTTCTCATATCCTCAAGATGGTTCCTAGGAGAAAAAGGGAAAGTGTTAATGTAAACTGGTCGCTTAATTATGATGTTTTATTTTCACAAGCACAGTAACCACGTTATACAGGACGCACAGTAATGAAAGACATACTTTGTTTCAATAATTTTGGACCAGTGTTGAACTGTATTTGTCTCTGGGATAAGCTGCTTTGCCATGTTGCCATAGTCAATGTAGTCATGGGCAAAATCCTTCATATCGTCACACAGAGCTCTGGTGTCACCTAAAAAATAAATTAACCAAATTAGCAGCCGAGTCTTTCAAACTCATTATCAATTCCAAACATGGCTTTGCACACACGCCACCCCACACACACACACACCTCTAACCTTCAGTGAGTTTGGAGAAGGACGAGGATACAGAGGTAGTTGTGCTTGGCGTGAGGCCGAGTACATTAAGCGACTCCAGGAGTGTTTTCTTGCTGGCTGGTCCTCTGCTGACCCGAGTGTACGCTGCCAAAGACCGCAGGGACATCTTTTCTGGAGCCTGCAGACGCCTTTTAATTTCATCATATGAGATGAGATATTTCCCTGAATTAGAGCAAAACAGAGGGACATAATCCAGCACAGCAGGATTAGAATGAAACAGCATCTGATCAAATCTGAACAGAAATTGTTTTTTTTTTAACATCTAACATTTTAAAAAACTGTAAGGGCTAGAATCAAGGAGACAGATTATACATTTGCTGAATAAATGACTTCAGGGAGTTGTGGCAAATAGAAAGCACAGCCTCTTTGAATTCTAAAGTTTTACATATCAGGATATAAGAAGAATGCTCTGATACTTAGAGTGTCTTAAAAAATAAGCATACTCTTAGTTTTTCTCTGGGAATTAACAGTATAAGTATTGTTAAACCTGACCATTATTAAGTGTGAGCACCTGTATAAAAGCAGATGTTTTGGGAGTTTGATGGTCTGGAGCATTCAGGTGCACGGTAACACAATGCTAAGAAGGAAAGACCTCAGCAACTGTCTTAGAGAAACAATTGTTAATGTCCATGGAAAGGGTTACAAGGCCATTTTTAAACGGAGCAATCACAGAGTCAACCATAAAGTCAGAGGCAAGGTTATCTGCAAAGCAGCCAAGGCCCAAGCACAGGGACGAATTTATAGAATGGCCCAAAGTCCTTAGACCTTAACCAAATTAAAATGGTGTGGACCTTAAGAGAGCTGTGCATAAACAATGACCTGCAGACTTTAGTCAACTAAGCAAAGTTGTAAAGAAGGATAGGTCAGAAGTAGGGCTGGGCGATGTGGCTTAAAATCCATAATTTGAAGCATGTGCGGTAACGATATATATCGTGATATATTCTTTTCTTCTGTATAACGTATTTTACACACTATAAGGCACACTTAAAATCCTTTAATTTTCTCAAAAATTGACAGTGTGCCTTATGTATGAATTCTGGTTGTGCTTACTGACCTCAAACCGATTTTATGTGGTACATGGCGTGCAGAAATCTGTCAAAAATGTTTTAGTACAACTTTGGTAAGCTATGAAGGTGCACCGCTTGATGGATTGCCAGAGCATTACGGCTGCCGTAGTCAGGAGCCTTGCGGAGTAATCTGGGTCCAAAATAGGCAAATGAACACTGTGGCATCACTGAGAGTTAAAAACTGTCTAAATTCTTCCATCTTTAATAAAATGATCAGCGTTGCTGCTTTATCAGGTGTAACAATTAAGTTTAACATCCAGGCATCCATGAAAACAGAATGTATTAAATTCAACGGAGTGAGAAGTTAGCAGGAAGTTAGCTCGCTAGTTTCCACCTAAACATGATATAGCATGTTCTGACTGAGAGATTAATGAAAAAATTAAAACGTACAGCTCTGCTACCACTTCCAACATAAATGAAGACAAAAAAGTAAACAGCAGTGACTTTTGTAGGGTTACTGAAATCGGACTAGCTGGTATATAATGATGTCCTACGTGATCGCTAGCAAAACAGCTACGTTAGCATAACATTAGCACAGTAAAGCTGAAGGATGAACGCTAACTTTTTCCCCACTCGATAAAAGTTAACGTGAGGGTTTCTGGTGGTTAGGGACAAATGCAATTGCATGGTAGGATGCTGTCAACGGACCAAACTTCAGTCAGGAGAACAACTGAGATAATCCATCCACAATACAAGGTTAGTTATTAATATACTGCAACAACATGGAAATAGAGCAGCTGCGAGAGAATTCAGCATTAATGAATCAATGGTACATAAGTGGAGGAAGCGCAGTAATTTGCAGATGATGTTGTTTGCAGCCGCTGCAATGCTTTCGACCAAAACAGGCGCAGCTCGATGACACCATCAACATGCGCTATCACAGTAGAGGGGTATAGTCAAAATCTCTACCGTTGGCCAAATTATATAGTTTCTACCTTTTCTACTGCCCACCCCAAGTCAGAAGTCCTCCATAATGATACCGGAGGCTGAAAGTCACACAGTAAACAACTATTTCAAATTATTGCTGCTAAATGTAGCTCTATAAGCTACTGAATCATAGGGTATACTTAGTTTTTCACTGCTTCAGTATTTTGTTTTAGTTTTTGTTAACACTTAACACAATCTTTCATTTGTATTATTTACATTTTTTTAAGAACTGGTAAGGACTTAATGTTCTGATATGCAAAACCTAAAACTGACAGATAGTGTACTTTCCTTTTACGTTACTTTGCAAAATTTTCACTGCACTGTATTTTACTTGGAGCCATAAGATTGAAAAACATTCAGATAGTGTGATTTCAAACAACTGGCTACTTACGAGCTTTTGATCCTTTCATGTTGGGATCCAGGAGTGATGAAACCTCAGCAAATGCGATCTGGCTAGCGGACTCTGTATTTTCGCTTGAGCTTTGTGGGAGATCCTGATTCGCAGGTAAATTCTCAGTCTGGACTGGGGCAGAAACCTGCATCAGAGGCTGAATATGAGGCTGTATGGTGTTCATTTCCATCTGGTTCTGGTCTAGTGGAGGCTGACCTTGTACCTGAGGGAGGACTAATGTGCTTTCAGCTAAACCCTGTAGACCCATGCTCCCTTGTGGAGCACTGCCATTTTGCTCTGAAGACACCTGAAATATGCCCATAACTGGCTTTACAACTGTGAAAACCACGTTC
This sequence comes from Neolamprologus multifasciatus, assembly GCF_963576455.1. NCBI lineage: Eukaryota > Metazoa > Chordata > Actinopteri > Cichliformes > Cichlidae > Neolamprologus > Neolamprologus multifasciatus. The sequence continues at coordinate 8,354,389 of NC_140446.1, read as the reverse complement.
CCCTGGTTATCCAGGCTCACCATTCGGGCAGATGGGTCCATGTCTTTGTTGAAATATTACCTTGCTAACTGCAGCAGAAGAGAAGAGGCTTTAATTGTCAGTTCAGATTGCCTTAGAGGCCCATGTAGTGTTACAGTATACTCTTGTGGGCTTAAATGGTTATAGTTAAAGCTGACCTTACAAAACGGGAACATATGCCAGCTGACTCCCTTATTGTTCAGGTAAAACCTAAACTTTTACTTTTCTCTTGTTTTGTCCTGCTGTGTGACACTTGCATTCACTCATGGCAACAATACAGCAGAAATGCCATTCTGTGGATAAGAAGAAAAAGATAAATTAGGACATATTAGTCTGTCAGTAAATAGGATAACGTACATTTGCTGCAGTCCATAGAGTTAAATGTACAGGTGAGATGTATTCAAATAACATTTGAATTATTCAAAAAGCAGGAAATGTGCATAATAAACGAAGACTTCTATTGTCATGAAAGAAACAAAAACCAACTCAATGAACTGCATTTTTACATGTTTCCAATCACAGAAACAGTTTCATTTGTCAGTGTATTTTAGGAAAGTGTTGGAAATAACCTGGTTATATCAAAACTACTATCAAGCCAAATAATTGTTCAAGACATGTATTAGAAAATTGATTAATGATTGAAATATTCTGAGTGCGGGAGATACAAATGACCTCCAAATTTCCTGGTTTTAGTTTCTTACATGTGATACTGGTTATGTTATTTTTGAATGTGATAAAAAATATCACATTTTTAGAGCCCCTGGAAAATCACCATACCACTTCCAAAGTGCTATAGATGCATATACAGTCACCAGCCACTTCATTAGGTACACCTGAGCAACTGCTTGAAGAATAAAGGCAGCTCTGAAGAGAAAAGGGGCTCCAACCCGGTACTAGACCTAATAATACAGAGGCTAATGAGTATATATGTGAATCTAGAGATCTGGGACACAAGGACACGACTCAGAGAAAAAAGGAGACAATAAGAGAAAAAACAATGCTCTCCTACGTCCAACCATCAACTTGAGTGTGGAAGATGTGGAACATAAATTATTAAGGGATAAATAAAATGTAAAAAATCTTAGACCTGTGGATTCACGTACAGTTTAGCAACTGAAAGGACTGCATCATCAGCACGTGCTACACCTTACAACGTCACCTTACAGCAGCTAAGTGATGGTGCAAGGTCACAGCTCGGCTGCTTTGTGAGAGGAGTCAAATTAAAACATCCGTATTTTAGCTCAAAGAGCTAATATGTTTCTGTTCAAGATTACGTAAAACAATCGAGATGAATAAGTTTTGAGTCTCGCGCCCACTCGCACGGATGGCCAGCGTTGATGTGCAAAGTAGTTTTTTTAAAGTAACATAAAAAAGTAAAGTTTACTTCAGAAAGTTTAGAAGAAGTTAAAAACAACTGATATTTGATGTAGCAACCGCGCCTGACTTTTAAAGCTACCAGCTAAAGACGCCAATTTCATCAACGCGTCCGCATTTAAAGTGTCTAACATTCATCATGGCTGCCTTGCTCTCACTGTGTTTCTCTGTGGGGCGAGCCTGAAACGTTACACAAAGCTGGCGAAACTGAGGCGGACCTTTGCGTTTCTGGACGAGACACACCAAATTCACAAGCCCTAACCTTGGGTGCAACTAGTGACGGCAGTCCCACTCACCGAAATGCCTTCTAGTTTTTCCTAAAAGGACACTGATCCTAGAACGGTCCGCGTCGAAGCCAGCGACATTTTCCCTTCTTCTCTGCCGTTTCTTCAGCGGGTTGCAAATCAGCTGTGTCCACTACCGCCCAGGAGCCGTAATCCCCTCTCTCATTGGTCAACTCGCACATCAATCACACAACAAGCGAGTTATTATTGGGCAAGAATGTAGTCAGTAGCCCACAGGGGGCGGTATTTCCGACTCGCTTTTTTTTTGATCAAATACACATGTATGAAGATTATATTTGTTTTCTTCTTTTAAAATGTAATTCTACCACAAAACTATTTAGTAAAATATAGAAGACCAGGAGTTTTTATAATAATCTAATTGCTTTTAATCTGGACGATATATTCAGTTCTCTACTTTTAGCTGGAAGCAGAAGTTTTGACAGTATGGTAGGTTAGTTAGTGGATTTTCCCCCAGTTTTATTACAGGTTGAACCATAAATGAATATATGATGGTTAAATAATGTCCAAATATAGAGACACATCCTTCAGCATAGTGTTGGTTGGTCATGACTCAGTGAAAAACATATTCTCCAGTTGTTATGTAAACTGTGTGTGTGTGTGTGTGTGTGTAATGGCTACAGTTTTAGGCTATTTCGAAATTATAAGATACACATAAGCATTTGAGAAAAAAAAAACAATAAAAAAAGTATTCATAATATTACCAATTTAAAAAGATTATAATACTTAAAAAAGGAATTATAAATACAAAATCAATTAAACTCGCCCACATTTTCCAGGGGATACATGCAAAGAGTGCATTAACACTGGAGTATAAAAATAAAACGTGATTACACAAGAAAAAAAATACCTTACTGCAATTTAAATGGTCAACCTTGGCCTTCGCGCCCCCCCTAGTGGACATATGTGAATATTACACAAGATAGACGAGAGTAACAGATGTTACAGACTTTGCAGGCAAAAAAGTAAAAGCACAACAAAAACACATGCTTTGTTTTTTGGATACTTCGGTTAAATTTATTTAGGTACAAATTAAAAAAAATGTACAAAATAAAGAATAGAAAGTTGCAATTATGAAAACAATATGAATGAAAAAATAATAATGGAAAAGGCAACAGTTAAATAATTAATTGAAACAGCCAGGTAATTTGCAAAAAACATTGTGTGGTACTATCCTGTGTATCTACACAACCATGACACTTAAAGAGTATTATGGGTAAGAAAAGGCAGAGACCTTTAAGTTTGAAGAGCACAATGATCAAGATGATTAAGTTTTCTTTTTTCTTAAATTTCAGTGTGTCATGTTGAAACAAACTCACTACGAAAAACATTGATGTTGAAACCTTTTTACTGCAGGCCATTACTCTTTTTTTGTTTTTAAACATCGGCATTTGTGTAATATTGTCTCCTTCTAATCTTTTGTCCCATATCCATACTTTCCCTTGGATTCTTATGTATCTGCTGTGAGGCTCGTTAACACCAACTGTTCACTGTTCATAATAAGCACTGAACATTACAGAGCCATTGCACTGACAACAAAGGAACATAAGCACAGTCTTGCATTTATAATGAGCTTGATATGTTCCTGACACGACGATACCACAAGTGATTCAGCACAACAGCGAGCTAAAAAGGAAACACTTGACCCTCAGCACCATCACAGTGAGACCTGTGTGAAATTATCCGGCTCAATGTTGTTACAAATTTTGCGTAGTGACAGTCACTGAAGGATTAATTCTTTTTTTTTTTTTTTTTTTTATTGAGGCTGCATGCTCTCAGATCTCTGATAACAAGATGGTTCGGCCTTCAGGCTCAGCTGGGTTTGGTGTTAATGCTGGTGTTGGGAGTCGCGGCCAGTGTAAACTCAGTGTCTGCGTATACGCTGGCCGCCCGCGCCTGTGTTTGTTATGTAGAGGAGGGGCTGGGGCTGCCGTAGCTGGGGTGCTCGCTTCAGGTTATTCATATTGGTTGTAGAGGACTCAGCATTTGAGCCTATGGAAAGAGAGGGAATAACAGAATGAATGCTCAGTATAGTGATGACAAAAGGTGAAAGAGGAATGATACTTGAAGATTGGAGACACATGAACATGAGTTATTTAAAGGCTATGTGTATGTATAATGTCATGTATATACCTGAGGGGTGTAATCATGTGAAGCTGAGCAGTAGAAAATACACTTTACATGTTTTGCATATTATAAAATGTACATAAGGAGGTTTCTCAGATCGTGCTCGGCAGTGTTACAACTTTAAGGGAGACTATCTCCTCACAGGCAGTGAAATTGGTTTACCTGTTTGCTGGCTGCTGTGGGGAGGCCTGATTTTGGCGAGAGGAGGGACCCCTCGGTACTGGGGGCGTAGCATAGGGGCCTGGGGTTGAACATTAATGTGGAGATGAGGGTCTGATGTGCTGTCCAGAGGGCGAAACCTCTGAGCTGTGCTCGTCTTGGTTTGAGGTACCTGGAAGTTAGATGAAGAACACTAATAGACTCATCTTCCAAGACACACGGCATACACACATACCAGTGACATATATGTAGTGACATAGTACACAGAGGGCATAACTCTAATATACAGTCTATAGTACCAACCTCCTGGCTTAAATCCTTATAAGACAAATGATTACCACAAAAGAAGCCACCCCAGACCAGTCATATTAGTCCTCTTGTTAACACAGACTACTGATAATCTACAGACATCAACATTATGTGACACCTTTCACGTGTCTTGTGGCAGTTTGAAAAGAAAACCAAATACTAACCGCTTGACCTGTGACCTCGAAAGAGCGTGAGCGTCTCTTTTTGCGACGGCCTTCAAAGTCTGCCTCGCGAGGCGTTTGGTTCTTGTTGAGCACCTGCCGGTTACGTGGGCGTGTCCAGGTCACATGCAAACCAGGTCCCTCCCCGGTGCTGCTGGACAGGTTATCGTCTGAAGTGGCGTGTCTCAGCTCGGGGCTGGGCTGCCTGACGCGCCTCATTGGCAAACCTCTAGGGGGAGCTTCGCTTAAAGAAAGGCTGCTCTTCTGCTTCTTGGGGTCCAGGGGAGATGGTGCAGGAGGTAACCGCAAGACATCCACCTCGAGCGCTTTGGAGCGCCGACGTGCTGCTTTTACTGCAATGTTCTGGACCCCCTTTAAAATCTGCTGCCGTTCTGTGGAGACACAGGTAATTTCTTTTCACTGTTATTTTTAATCTCCATTCACACAACAGAAGGAAAGCTGGTTAACAGAGAAACACTACATTTCCCCTATTAGCACTGATTTCATTGTTATAACTGAAAATCAATCGCTCATATTAAACATGAAGGAGATCTGCAGAATATTTCTTGTGTCCTGCTTCAAAAAATACACTTCTAGGTCACTGTGAAATCTGAAGGCTTCACCCTGAGTACTGATGCAAAGAGCTTTAAAAAAATCTTACATCATGGAAACAAACAATCATCAAACTCAAGGGTTTATTGATTTTCTGTTACCTTGCATTTAAATACTCCCCCTGTATTTAAACTGTAGTTAAAAACCCTGTTAAAATTCCCCAAAGTTCATATGTCCTCATTTGGATATCGTACCATTTATTGAGAGGGGGATATCGGCCCCTGCCTCGCTGCTCTCAGGTGATGAGTCCAGGTGGCTGCTGACACTGTGGCTGAGATGGCTGTAACTCAGAAAGCTCTCAGGAGCCAGAGGCTGCAGCTGCAGACGTGAGATGCAGAGTGCTACATTACGATATGACATTCACTGTGGTACTTTGCTTTCAGTCGGTCTGTCTGAGTGTCAGTAAGGATTAATCAATTCTATGGCTCTCCAAAATGAAATTTTAATTCTAAATGGGGCTCTGGTGGACTCTGGTGAACATAACTTTATCTTGCCAATGAATCACATCTCTCAGATGCATTTACACAGGAAAAAATAATGAGCTGGAGGTGATGAAACAAAGATGTAATTCTATGGTAAGCTTAGCAAAAAAAAAGCCTGAACATAGGAGTCAATAGTGAACATTTTATTATGGACAGGCGAATGTTGAAAAACAAAGGGATTAATAGAGTGAAGTATCTCTGAGAGTGAAATTTAAATACGAAGCCATGTGAAGAGAAGCTCTTCTGCATTTTCTCACAGCTGATAAAGCAAAATGAACAAAACCAGATGGTATTACAGTTGTGCTTACCTCTCTGTTGCCCTTCCCATTAATGTGGATGGGAGGTGGGGTCATTACTGCTGAATTTTTCATTTGCCTGGCATGAGGGCTGCTCTTGAAAACTCTGTTATTGTCCCTAAAGCGGGGAATAAGAATAAGAGAGAACCTACAGTATGTATCCAGACAGTGTAACAAATTAAAAAGCTTTAAGGCACACATGAAAAAGATGTCCTCTTACAGATCAGGTTCAGGCAGAATGGGAGGCAGGGTATGTCTGCGTATTTTGGCTTGACCTCGCCTGTTATCTGAGCACATGTTACGTATGCTCTCCTGGTCTGAATCTATGTCCTGCATGTTGTCACGACCGTGAGAAGGCAAGGCGATTTTAGGTAGCGAGACCTCCTGGAAGTAAGCACATAGGAGTTAGTTGTACCTTGTGTTCTTCTAGGCTTAATACTACTATAGTATCACTTAGTTTAGACTTTACGTGTCAGCTGTGGTTACCTTGATGGTCTGCCTGATTGTCACCTTTTCTAGGCCAATTGCTTTCTCCAGTTTCCTATCATCTAGTTCCCTCATGTACATATCATACAGCTCCTGGAGGTGTGGAGGTACAGGCAGACTGTGGTCTGTAACACAGAGGATAATTAATATCTTTAAAGCAGGAAATAATTTAATAAAAAAACAAAACAAATCAAAAACAACTGATGAGCTCCTTCATGATTATTCAATTGTCTAATTGTCTGGTGCAAAGTAACCTCATTTCACTTCATTGATATTCAACTGTAAAGGGCCTAATAACCCAGTTAGCAGTGCTATATGTATTTAGATGATGTTTGTTTTTAACAAACTTCGGAGTCATAATGCTCACATACTCACCATCAATGAACTGTCTCTGCTGCTGAATAATTTCGTCACACAGGTGTCTGTGCTGTTCAAAACGCTGCACCACAAAGTTTTTCTGTCGGATCACGTTGTCTTTGAGCAGAGCGTGGGACTGCATCTCTGCGTTCTCAATCTCCAGCTCGTGGACCTTACAGAGAAGTCCTAGGACCTCGCGTTGCTCCTCTGAGCTAACTCGCCGCGGCAGCAGCTCCTCCAAGCGCCGGGCCTGATCCCGAAGCTCCAGAAACCTACGCTCAAGCAACGCCTTTAAACAAAAGGTATAAAGGCACATTTTAAAAAGCAGACTGTATTTCAGACACTAAAAATATTATGTATGCACTACAGTCAAAGGTTTTATAAGAAAGATTCTGTTTTCTGCTATTTTTTCTAGTTGTAGACAGACATTCCCACCTTCTCCTTGTGAATCTTTTTCTGTTCAGCCATGAGTGCAACCAGATTTTCTCGAGCTACTGCCACCTCCTGAGTCTCCGTGGTGTCTGGAGGAGACTCTGAGGAATCAGAGTCCTTCTCGCTTTCATCCTTATTGACACTTTCCTTCCTCCTCTCCGCACGCCACTTTCTCCTGCGCCTGCTGCGCTCCTGTTCCCAGCTAAGAGAAGAAAATTACACATTGTCACTGACAGAGACAATAATATCTGGTTAATGAAGGCACATTTGAAAGTACATAGTTGAAAAAGTCTTCTGTTTTTTTAAAAAGAAAAAATGTGGCCAATAAAATTAATAATTACATTTGATTTATGTTGTTTTTTTGTTTTGTTGATCAGATTTACAATAATTTATATTTCTATAATCCACAAACACTGACACTTTCAGGCAACTTTAAGCACGACAAAGACATGCTGTGAGTTTTCAACATATTATCAAATAGCTGGATTTAATAATGTTACAAAGAGAAATACTGGATAAATACTGTTGGATAAAGAAGGGAGAAACATGACAAAAATGCTTGACACTGACTCTGTAATAGTTAAAAGATTGTTAGAGGTGGCAATCTGGATCTCCATGTTGTTGTTTTCCAGCTCCATCAGGCTCTTCCTGATCTGCATCTGTTGGCGGAAGGCATCCAGAAGCTGCTCCCTCAACAGATCCATCTCCTCTCGACTCTGCTGGCTGGAGTGGGCCTGGACCTCTGCTACAAGGGAAGGGATGGAGATTAGACTCAAATAGCTCAAAAAGCAGGTATTTTTCAAATATTAAAGTCAGCAGTGAGTGCGAGACCTTACCCTGAACATTGCGGATGTCAGCTCGGTCAGAATTGAGCTGTCGACTCGCCTGTTCGGCAATCTTCTTTTTCAGCCTCTCGATCTCGCAGCGCAGGTCTGAGATGATATTGGTGTACTGAGCAATGTGGTATGACACATTTATCATGTTCTTCTTCACCTAAAGGACAAAGGTGAAAAAGAATACTTGAGATATACTTGAGATATACTTTGGATATATGAATTATACAATAGAAGTTGGATTTCTAACTGCAGAAAGTTGAGTTGAAGCTACAATAATTTATTTAACTTCTGCTAGAGTGAAGCAATACTGAGACATATAAAATATTACTCAGCTCACCCGTGTTCGAATACTTTTGGCACGGTCTGCATATGTCAGCGTGTTACGAGACTCCTCAAAAGCTACAGAGGCAGGGCTAATATGGGCTATCATGACTGTTCGGCTGTTTCCGCCCAAGGAGTCCTTTTGTTTAAAAAAAAAAAAGAATGATAAATATAAATACACACACAAAAAAACATCTAAATCATCAACACAGTTGGTCCCATATAAACCTTTAGAGGACTGTACCTTCAGGAGACGAGTCAACTTGCTGTCTCGATAGTTGACATACTTGTTACCATTTTTGTCACTCAGGGCGTTAATGCAGTTGCCCAAAGCCAGGAGAGAACGGTTGATGTGGGCCCCTTCCTTCAAACGCTGACCTCTATTTTGAGTCTGATAAAATAAAATAAAAATGGATGAGAAATGAGAAAACTTTAAATATGCTTTTAAAAAAGGAAAATATTCCCCTTTTCTTTTACTGCTCTGAAGGTGATTTAAGTAATATAATAATAATAATAATAATAATATAATAGTAATATTATGATAACACTTACTTTTGGGTGGCACTGACAAAAAAACTGAATAAGTATCAACAGATTAACACAGTTTAAACCTTTTAAATTAATAAGTTATACTAAATAGAGGATTCATTAATGATGGTGATATTTAAACTATGTTTTCACAGGCTTTACAGCCCCCGGACACCAGGGGAGTGTCAACATTAGTAAGCTATTGTTGGCTGTTTCTTTCGGTGGAGTAGTTGACATGTTTCCACTCCTGACCAATAGATGGCATTAGCTCCAATACTTGGTCCATCTAGTACTAAAATAACACAACCTCACCTTTTGCCAACTACATGGATGCCTCTTGTTTACAGGGAGAGAAAATGTTCTTTGCAGCTTCATGTGACTAACACCTGTGAGGTATGCTCAACCTTGTAATGCGCAACTCATCAATATTATGCCTTTGAAACAAATAAGTGCTCTCACAGCCTGACCGCATGATTATCTCATGGTGAAGAACAACAAGCCTGTGGTAAAATGAGCATCAGTGACAAGCTATTCAAATGAAGGAATAAAGCAGTCTCAACCTGAACAACTGCCAAAAAGAAAAAAGAAAACAACTGAACAAATACTTGAGTTTTTCTCACTTAACCGCTTGCAAAGAGAAGGTCAAGGCGATAATACAACCCAGAAAATGAATTGGCTCGCAAATTCTCTTCATCGCTGTACTGACAAATACCAGTGTGACAATACTAAAAAGAAATTCCATGGACTGCTCTTCGCTTTTATAACTGTCATTCTTATTTTCTTTCTAAAGAATGTGCTTTAATATGTCATCTTCCAATTCTTTATTTTGTGTTAGTTTTCTGTAGAAATATCTAGAACATTTTTCATAAATTCCTGGAAAACGAAACTGTGTTTTCAGTGCAGACATCAGATTTCATTCATGAAAAGAAATGAGTTGTGATACCATTAACACAGTTACGGGATTCATGTTTCTGACCACCTGTCAAATTTAAGTCCACTATGAACTGTTTTTGACTCTACTTAGGTAGAGGTTGCAGGTATCGTGTCACAAATATATGTTAAAATGAAAAAACAAAAGCTGGTGGCCACTGGTGGACATATCCTACTGGATCAAGGGACTCAGATTATATTACAAGTCTCCTAAGATTTATGGTAACCTCCATCCTCTGAAGAAATCATTCATTGTTCCCCATGGAGACACGACTCATGGAGCAAACCCTTGTACTGTATACAGACACATCAAATTAGCCACAGCCTTGAAACTTGACTTTGGTGGGTAAGCACTTGATAAAAGTAGCTTCACTCACACTCACTCCCTCTGAATAAATATATGTACACACACCTGTGCTGCTCGTTCGGAGCCGGCGAGGTCAATCATAAAGAGGCGTGCAAAGCGGACCTCCTGCAGAACGTCACGACAGCGGCTCTGCTGTTTGACAGCTACTTGCAGCACAGCGTGGGAGCGAGATGACGTCTGATTGGCGGCTGTTGGCTCCTGGGTGCGCTGTTTGTTGCCCTTCATGAGGAGCTCCATGATCTAGAAAAACACAGATGTGAGTTATTTCTGGTCTTTGTAATTTCTGAGTGTTTTGATTGAAATAAATGGGTCATGTAGTGCTTGGAAAGGTAAACTGTCTCACCTCTTGAGCATTGATGGTGGACACCTCTGTGATTCCAGCAACCTGAATAACTCCCTTAGAATCTTCTCTTAGGTCTAAGAAGCCTGACGATGGATTCAGCAGGTCACGGATCATCTCATTGTAGATCTAATAACAAACAGAATATATGTATAAATATATATGAATGGACCTGCAATAAAGATCAAAAAGCTAGGTTACAGACACACATTAACTGCGGAAATGATTACATCCATGGAAAAGGCTTCATTCAGCCTTTCAGGCCTCCTGCATAGACTGAAACCTGGTACAAAAACATCAAGTGCTACATTTTCAGCAACTTGTCATTAAGTAACCTCTACTTGTTGGGTGGCAAGCTGTCATCAAATTAACATCAGTGCTCTTTTTCACGAAAGCAGAATTGAAGTGACTTCTCTGAACTGACAGTAATGGCGTGAGCATGAAGGCCCACAGCCACATAAAAACCCAGTGTAGGAAGTTACATCCTGGAAAGTGACCACTGGACGACAATCTGCCAGTGGGTTGGAAATGTTAAAGATGCTTTTTATTTGTCGAGCAGACAAACCCACAAACGCTAACAAGAGGATGCTTTTACTGCCACTGACAGCTGGGTGGTTGTTCCGTTATTTTTTCCATTGGTGATGTTTAAACAAGCCCGAGTGTACAGCAGCTCTGAGAGGTTCTACTGAATCATGGTGGTACTTTGAGCTAAATGTTAAAATACACTCATGGTAAACGTGCTAGAATCACTGTTAGTGCTCTGCACAAAACACAGCTAAGATATACGTTCACAATACAAAGTGTTGAATAAATTTAACACTTGACAAGATGATGGCTTTAAAAGAAAATAATGGAATGATTAAAGATTGCTGGCTAGTCAGAAATATTACAGTGTAATACATCAAAGCTAGCAAAGAGGATACAAAAACAACTGTCAGTGCAAACTATCACAAAATCGACTTAAATAAATACCAACAATCAGCCTAATGCTGTCATGATATTAGAAATGTAATTGCTAGTGAGACTACCAGCTGAATTAATGATTCTTGATACGCAATTCGACACCAAAACAAAGTGATTATTACATGTACTTAAACACAAACGTCTTGATTAAAACGTTACACTGTTGCCAGTTACTTTAGGATAACAGCACAAAATACTTCCATGCCCAACAGTGTTCACCTGTCTTCATCAAAGGTATCCTAAATATTAGTTCTGTTGACCTCTGGTGACCTACAACAGCTTTCAATCCGAGTAAGTAACATGTCTGGAAAAGTCTAATACTAACATGGTGCCAAGTAAACTGAAAAGGCTTTTGGAAATCAGACATCATTCATAAAGAAACCCATTTCGTAAGAGAACTGGCTTTATATTCTGAACCTTCAGATGGACAAAATAGTAGTTAGTTATTTGGACAAAAGCAGCTGCCAGAAACCAGCTTGCAGAGTTTGCCATCCTTCGAGGCTCACTAATGTAGCTAAAAAGGTTTCTCTTTCCATTAAGGTTTCTAAATCTGCCAAAACCCACAAACCAGAATAAACATGAACAAAAAAGGAGGACGGCTGTGTGCATGTGAATGGTACAGAATGGCTGAAGGTGTCCTTTTATCAGTACAGGCTATATTTATGTGCTCTGTGCACATGTTTAAGAGATTGCACATGTGAAAGAGATTGTGATCGGAACAAGGAAAGGAACAGATGTGTGCACTTCACTCAGTAAGGCTATAAAATGGCGTTTAAACTCTTTGTGGTGAGGCAGCAGCGGTAACAGATTGCTCCCTGGAAACAGCAAACACACATGTCACGCACACACTTGTTTCAGGATTCATCCCGATGAGTTCAATGCAGGTCAGAGAGCATCCAGACTCAGCGACTAGGCTTCCTAATAGGAACATTTTAACTTCCACCCACCCAGAGCGCTACTAAAAGCTAGGCTTCAATAACATTGTCAGTCACTGAACATAATGATAGAGTCTGGCACTGAAAACACAAAATGTCGTTTTGATGTCAGATGCAAAGCCCACTCTGAGAGGTTAGATTTGTATCCAACAAGTACATCTATTGTGCCATTTTCATTTTGTGCTCTTTTCATTTTTCGTCTCTCTGTTTGTATTCCTCATTTTGTTTTCTTTTGCCTGGAGCTTTTCCTTTTTGTTTTCTTCTCCAAATTTCTTTTCTTTCCTGACAGTCTGAACATTTCTGAATAAATCGGACACATTTATTTGTATTTTTTTGCTGCCATCTTTTGCAGATCTCGTTGCAAAACTATAACAGATAAATTGTTCACTTAAAATCATAAAAATAACCTCAATGACACAGTTACTTTCAAAGATTCTTTTCATGTTTACTTAAAACAGAAAAAACCCAAACCAACAAAAACATTCAAATATCTTGCTAAATGACATGAAAATTGTAATTAGATCTCTTGAATGCTTACTGTAAGGCTATATTGTTTTTGTATTTTCAAAGTGAGGAAAACCCTAAATGACCTCTTGAAGCCTGTAGCTATACTAATTCACACCAGCCAGGATAAGTTTCTTCTGTCAGAGTCAAGTGAACCAGCTCTATTGTACCCAGGGCTATTAAGGCTTTTGTTGCTGAACACACACAGTGAGCTGTACCTGCTTGTCAATAATGACGTGTGGAACACAGCCAACAGTGAAACTGCCATCCTCAGCCTGTGGTTTTATCTGTGGTCAACTGTTGTCAATTTATAGCAATGTGCTGAAGTAATGATGACAAGATACAAGGATGGCATGGACTGAGCAATGGTCTCTACAATCGACCCCCGCCTATTCGCAGTTCAGTATTCGCAGATTTTTTTCGTAGGGCATATCTAAAATATTTGCTAATCATTTTAATTTTATTTTCGTGACTAATTAAATTTTTATGATAGAAAAATGATTTACTAATTTTCAAATATTCATATTAATGTAAACACAACAAAATATCAATAAAATGTCGAAATTCCAAACACAGAGCTCCCGGGAAAGAAAATGCAGCTTGGGAAGCTGAAATATCAGCATTTTAAGAGAGGGTCTCAAGTATTTGAGGATTTCAGCTATTCACGGGAGCTTGTGGTCCCTACCCCCTGTAAATACCAGGGTCGACTGTACTATTATCCCCTTGTAATGTATTCAAATCACAATTCAGTCTAACCTAAAAAACAAACTTGAACTAATAATCCCAACACAGGAAAATCACTTAAAAAACGTCATTCCAAAATTCAAATAAATTATGTAATTGTTTGCATCAGTACTTCACCTAAATATAGTTAAACTCAAAAGCTAATCAGGAGGTAATCAGCATCACAAAAGCACATTTTATATGTTCGGTATTGCAACAGGATAAATAATTAGTCAGACGTCGACACTGTTATTAAAATATAATCGCTCAGTAACTTTCGTTCACTCAGAAGCAAACGCATATTTGTTTTTTAATAACATTTAATTTAATTTTAATAGAATATCTACATAGGCATACCAGAGCCCATTTTCAGGAAACCATCAAACCTGTGCTCTAGTGCAAAACTGTTCAAAACTAATGCGAGTTTATTAGGTTAAAAAATAATTTTTTATGAATCAAATAAGTTAGCACAGCTGAAAACTAAACAACCTCTAAACATTGTACTAGTTGAGCGACTCAGGCTTCAGCATTTGTATGTTATTACAGTCTAAAATTGTCCCCCCAAAAAACAGTAAAACTCAAACTTTTAAGAAATAGAGACAAATTTATGTGGAAAAACTGCCACAAAAACTAAATGCAATGGTGTGTATTACTCCAGTGAGATAACAACACAGACTAAATCTAACCAACACAGAAAGAGACCTGGGAGTTTTCAGTACAACTGAGAAAGACATGTATGTACATAAAAGTTTCTAGTTTGACAAACAGGCGCCTCACAGGTCCTCAATCAGCAGATTCATTAAAAGATGCCCACAAAACACGCTAACAGTGAAGAGGCAACTCCTGGAAGAAATATCTGAGTCTTAAAAATGATGCTGCATATCTGAGACTAGGCAATATGAAAATAAAATAAAATGAAAAATAAAACCTAGACAGTGAGCATAAGAAGATTAAAAAACCCTGCAGAGACAGGCTGATCAAAATGAGATCTCTTTGGGTGAAAAAACAAACAAACCCCAAAACAATTTGTGAACAGAAGAATAAATAAAAAGACCCAAACTACAACTTCCTCTGCAAAAACGATTTAGAAAAGAAACAGTTTGCTTTTATTTTCTCTGCACGTTCGGTGAACAGAACAGCTACCACATCCCTTTTTAAGTGCCCATCAACCAATTCAGTTCATGGGAGCTGTTTCAGGAAGGAATGAAATGTGTCCAGATGACCTAAACTGAATGCCAGTTATAATTTCTATTCACACTGCAAATCATGTGATTAAGTTTGAGTTTTCATGAAAATTTTCTGGATGATCCTAAACTTTATAAATAAAGAAAGATAACACAGTAAATGGGAGAAAATAGTTTTTGAACATTTCAGAGATTTCTCAGCCCTTCAGTGCATTTGATGTTGTTACAAAAAGCCACATTTCCAACAATAAGAATCATTCGAAGATGCAAAACATACAGGCCAGTAACATACACTTATTAATGCTTCAACATATACTAGTCGAAACCCCCCAAACAAAACACAAAAACAAATAGGCAATGCAAGCTTTAAGTCATGACTGCATTTTCTGTTAGTACATTTTAATCTCTTAAATACCCAAACTGCCAGGGTTCTGGGTCTCCTGACCCAGCATGTTTACTTCTTTGTGATTTTTGTATTATTGTACTTGTGTGAGTTATTCTATGGTTTCTAGGTTCGATCCCTTGCCCTTCATGTTTCTCTGTGTCCCCTCTGTTCTGTGTAAGTCTGTGTCTGCATGTTTGAGTTTCCCTCTGTGTCTTTCGGTTCTTAGAGTCCTCTGCCTTATGGTTTATGTCTCTGTGTTTCTTAGTTGCTGTCTCCACCGTGTCAAGTTCGCGTCTCTGTGTCATACCTTCAAAGTAAAACACGGACCCTGTTTTACTTTGAAGGTCCGTGTCTTATGTGAATGTGTCCTGCTTTGCTTGTCTCGTCAGTCCTGATTATTCTCCCAGCTGTGCTCTCCTTCTGTGTCTCATTCCCCTCGTTACTTCCCAGTGTATTTAAACCCTGTGTTTCCCGTCGCTGGACTGTTGCCGACCCTCGTCAGTGTAACCCCAGCTCAGTGACCTCGAGAGTGTTTTCTAAGCGATTTGCCTTTATAATCCCTTCGTGTCTCTGTGTACA
This sequence comes from Neolamprologus multifasciatus, assembly GCF_963576455.1. NCBI lineage: Eukaryota > Metazoa > Chordata > Actinopteri > Cichliformes > Cichlidae > Neolamprologus > Neolamprologus multifasciatus. The sequence continues at coordinate 8,338,679 of NC_140446.1, read as the reverse complement.
GTTTCCCTGGACCAACCCCTGTGTTACCTGAGTGATTGGAGTGTGAAGAGGAGCGTGAGGAGTGGACGGAGTGTGTGTGTGACTTTCGGCATCTTTCCCGTTCGTGTGTGGACCCCCGGAGCCCGGCTTTCCCCTCACCTTTGTAAATAGATCACCTGGTGTATTGTAATAAAGACTCTTGTGCTTTCAAGACCTAGAGCCTGCGCGTGAGTCTGTTCAGTCCCGTTGTGACACAAACATATTCTGTCAGTAGTTTTCAGTTGTGATCAACTGGTTTCAGTCAGTGGCGGGATTGATGTGTTTACTGAACACAAATGAACTCTCTTGTACAGTCCAGAATCAATCAGTTTATTGTATTTTCAAGCCAATGCTCTCCAAACACAAAAGAACAGTGTACACACAACACTGTCATCAGTGCCACCATGCCGTGACTGACTGAAATTGGCTAAGGCTGAGCTACTGGCATGCTGGATGCTGACATGAGTGTCCAAGCTGTTCCTGCAGCCTCACATATCCATGAGAGTACTATCACAGATCTGATTCCTCTTGACGAAAATCAGAGTGGTGAGCGGTAGCAAGCTGAGGTGTTAGATAGAGCTTGACCATTATAATGGTGGGACATATCCCTGGGGCTGATACGTTTACATTTACTGAAATATCAGAATCAGCTTTTATAACAACAGATAAATGAAAATGTTTAAAAGTCAAAACACCCTTCAATCCTGAGTATTCATGATGTATAATTTGTCCAGCAAAGGGTACTTTGAAACTTCCCTGTAGGCGACACCTTTCGCCAGAAACACAACAATTAATTGATCTGAGGAGAGTCGGCCAGAACATAAATAAGTTATTCCCAAGCTATTGTGACAAAAAACAAACAAGATAATATGACAATGCAGTTCAAAAACTATCTTAGCAAGGATTCATAAATTTCTATGAACATCACAGGTTCAGGAAATCTGTTTAAGTTTCATGTGTTTGACAGAAACAAAAAATATCAGCTCATACATTGAAGTTTTAAATCTTCAAATATTGCTATCAGTCTTAAAAATCCTACATCAGGTGGATCTGGAAACTTGCTTAGTCCAGGTGCTGATGGGTGACTGCTTGTATCACTTCCAGAGGTCACCTCATTTGAAATGTTTTGTATATTTATACTGCATATACTATATGTGCATATATTATAAGTTCCATTGCATAATATAAAAATGTATCTAACAATCTTATTCTCTCTCTCTCTCTCTCTACTGGGCTGCAGATAAGGAAGTCCAGCTCACTTCAGATGTGACATGGATGCCAGAAAAAAGTAAAGCGATAGCTGTATCTGCCTACTACGGGCATTAATTAACAACATCAAATGTTACAAGAACAGTGTGAAGGTGGAACACCCCCCCCCCCAAATAAAAAAGACAAAACCAAAAAACAAAATCCCATTTGAACAGTAGACAGAACCAGCGATGGATATCTAATGTTCATACCTCAAGAAATTAGTGGTAATTACTGAGTGAGCAATCAGAGCAATGGATCTAACATTTTGGGTCTCACTGCAGAGCAATTAGATGTGTCATTACTTGAGAGTTCGTGATAAGAATACAGGTCTAGAGACAAATTCTTTTAAAAATGAAAATCCTTACTTCCAGATAGGACATGGACACACTGTACAGCATGTCATCACTGGTCTCCTCAATGGCACGGAACAGGTCATTCAGAGTTCGAACATAGATGCCTGGCTCCTTGTCAGTCCCTAACATGGTGTACGTCTTTCCACAACCTGAAAACAAAATATAATACCTCTTATAGACCCAGTCATAACCACGTAGTGAGCACCCAGTGTCGGACAAAATTAGCTACAGAGGTGAATTCGTGAAAAAACATTTTAAAGTATAAATAAATGCCAATCATTTGCTCCTAACGTGTTAACTTTGTAGTTTCAAGGAGGAAACAACATGCATACACATGAGTGGCTACAACCTCTGTGCTTACTTTCCACAAGAGGAGGCCAAGAGTAGAGCTTGTGTGCAAGAAATGGCCAGGCAGAAGGCAAAAAATGAAAGCAAGAGAAAGGTGGGAAACTTGATGGAGCAATAGCTCTGTACTAGTCTTTGACAGCCTGTGACTACCCGCTGGAAATGTGGGATGCAGAGCATGACTCATTTTCTAATCAGGCCTTCTAAAATCAAAAGTGAAACAGGTGTTAATAAGATGTCTACCTTTTCCCAAGAGCTTGCTGAATAGCTCTCTGGCTCAGACTGACAACAGGTCAGGAGGGTTGCACATGTAATTAGTGTATGATACCCCTATGAGCACTGAGACTGAGTACTAAGAAATATACTTGGTTCTTGTTCAATGCACATACACTCGCACAAAACAAACCTGTGGGTCCATAGGCAAACACAGTGGCATTGTAGCCTGATATAAGGCCCTCAATTAAACCTTTTGTTGTTGCCCGGTACACTTCCTCCTGTATAGGGAGGAGAAAATAAAGGGTTCAGGCCATACATAAACAGCTACACATCAATATGAATACAGTGCAAGAGTTGCTTAATTTTTTTTTTTTTTTTTTCTTTAACTCCTGACAAACCTGACTAGCAGAGAAGTCAAATGCTACATCAAACATGTAAGTCTTCTCCCTCGAGCGATTGGCACGCAAGATGTCATCTGGGTCCTCCATGGGGTCCATCAGAACCACCATCTAATGATGAAGAAAATGGTTAAGATACAGGAAAAGAAGACAGGCCTTTGCAGGCAAGGGGCTAAACACTATTAACATCAGCGAGGCCACTGAACTTAGTAATGTGTTTGTTGTGTAGACAGTATGGTTTACTTTTAATAACAGTGGAAAGATGTGCTAATGAGCAAATGGGCTCTCTATTCAGTGACATTAGGTCCAGCTTGAAAGTGTGGCAAAGATAAATGACAAGAAGGTCAGCTGAAAGGCTACTGAAGCGTATTTCTGCTGGGATTAGATGGATGACTGTTCACTAATCATTACAGCATCTCATAAGTGCAGGAAAAAAATATATAAATGACCGCTCAGTTTCCAGGACTAGCTAACACAAAATAAAGATATGTCTCTTTGTGGCAGATCACTGCAGATGCAAGTTTCTGTTGAGCCCCTTACAGTGCTGTACATCTGGAAAAACAAGATAGCCATTTGCTTGATGTCCCCCTTCAGGCCAATGAGATGAGCTCCAGTACCTACTTAATGATCATAAAACACCATGCTCCAAGTGTGTCCATTTGGATTTCTTTTACTACATTTATGGCTTCTAGTAGGTTTTAGCATTCAATTACTTTTTGTGACTATTTTAAAGGTTCTAGTTCACCATCTCGCCAACCTTTATAGTTTCCACATTTGCTAAAACACAGCTGTTGCTGTTAAATGACTGAATTGACTGTTTGTGACAGTGAAGAGGAATGTTCTGTGTAGTAGTATCAACTTACACCAATTTGTAACAGCATTTCTGTATTTTCTTGAATTAAAGGTGCATGTATTTAGCACTAAATTATATGTGTATAGACATATACACATACATACACACACACTAATTACTTGAGATTCTCCATAATCTGTTAATGTGGTCACAGGGGCAAACATACTATGGTTTTACCACAGATGGTATTTTAATATATTCAGATCCAAATTAAAGAGGCATGTACGAAAAAAACAAAACAAGAAAATACGTCTAACACAAAAAAGCAGTGTCACATGAAGACAAAGAAAGGAAGGGAAAAGCAATTGTGCAACTTCACTTTTGTGCACCTTTGAGCCTAAATGTTAAAAGTAAAAACTTCTTCCACTTATATATATTATTAAAGTTAATGGTAAGAAATTGCATGTGAAAGATGAAAATGCCGGTGGAAGCTATTTCCTCCAGGAAATGAAAGCCACTTGTGACAAATACAGTCCCCTCTACACTCATTTCACAGCTTGTATGTAGAAAATGCATTTATGGAAATGGGAATCCACTCAGGCCATCTGTCTGAATCACGGTCATAGAACATAATGACCCAAAAAGCAGCTCACATGGCAAAGACAGTCATGCAGTAAAGAGACAAACTTCAGTTTTTTAGGGAGAAAATTGGAAACATTGGTGTTAAAAATATGCTAAAAATATGCTTTTGTACATGTGACAGCCACGGTAGCAGAAATTACACTGAATGTGAATAAGCACTGAAATGTCACATTCTTCTAATTGTTCGGTTTGACAAAACTAGTCCATTATCACTAGTAAATCACATCTCTGAAAAAGAATATTTCAGAAACAATGCAGAAACAGAACATCACGACATCAGGAAAAATATATTTCAATAAGGATGACAAATCTCGGGCTCAGAGTGGTTCCAACTGACTTGGTGTGATTGTACACAGCTGAAGGAAAATTAGTTTTCTCACAGTATTGTAGGTTTGAATCTTGTGCAACTGACCTGGGAGAAAAATTAATAAAAACAGAGAGCACTTAAGTTTATTTTAGATATGACCATGGGGGGTTTAGGGGTTTGTCAGCTGACCAGCTCCTTTCAGCAGTGGGCCTTGAGAGTCCTCTGAGGCCTGAAGCACTCGGCTTGTTTGATGACCCCCCCCACTCTTCCAACCCCACCAACCACTGAACCGCTCACTTTGAAGCCTCTCAATTGAAATTCAACAGAGGGTCGGGGGGGGGGGGGGGGGGGGGGGGGGGGGGGTTCCACTTTTAATAAACTGGGAACAACAGATGAAGGCGGGGAGCATGGCAGGCTTATACAGGTTGCAATCAGAAAAGAGGGGGACAAAGAGGAGAGTGAAGTATTAAGAAAAAGAAAGAGTAAACATTGAAGGAAAACAACTATTTGTTCTTTGAATTTATATCGTTACCTTTTCAGTTAGTATTTTTTCTATGGCATACACGTGAAGAAGATTAATGCCCCAATGTCCTTTTGACACAAAGATAACATGTCCAGCAACTGATGCCCATTCTTCCTCTTTCCCTAACTTCCTCCGTCTCTTGTAGCACCCAGATACAATGACGTACAAGCTCTGATCGCATTTCATAGAAAAGACACTGTGAACAACGTAGTACTTCTCTTAGGTGCTCTTAAGCCACTTAGTCTCAGTCAATGTGATGACCTTCGCAGACAATGTGAATGTAGTCAGAAGAATTGTCTGTGAAGGTTCTCAGTCATCCAGGTCATCGTAGTCGAAGGAGCTTGCAAAGAAAAGCGTCTGGACTTCTCTCAGAAGAATTATTCTGGCAAAGAGCAGCAAAGACACAAAAAGTGTGTAATTGAACATCTAATAATAAAATAAATGTATCAAAGTGGTCAGGAGCAAAAGAGGCCATGCCAATTGTAGTTACACCCAAGTGAGGGAGTGTTTTTGCCCACCTCTTAAGGGAAACCACTAGTCCCAGCGGTGACAAGCGGTGTAGGCATGAAGGCCCAGGATGGACAGTCAGGCAAACAATAGTGACCCTTTCTGGCATTAACCTATTGTGACCATGGTAAAATGTAACTTTAACTCTAGATAGATGTTGTCAACCACAATTCCTCTTTCAGTCATCTTTCTATGATCTGAACTACACCTCCCACAACATAGAAGGGAGTGAGGGAAAATAAAATTTTTAGTTCAATTCAGTTTTATTTATTTATCATCATCTGAAAGCACTTAGTCTTGTAAGAAAAAGAGCCCAACATTAAACATAGATTTGCAACAGTAAATTGATCCTTTATGAGTGAGCATTTGGCAACACTGAGGAGAAAAAACAATCTTTAAAAGAAGCAGCAGAAATGATCACTTTGCTATAAAGATTTTTTGTTGTTTTTGTACACAACAAATGCATAAAACGAGTGTTTTCACATTTTCTGCACCCCTGGAAACCTTTTTGGAGGTGGGGGCTAAAAAGTACCAGTTCAAATGTAAACAAAAACTATAATGGAGTAAAATGTTTTCCTTTTTGAAGTTAGTTGGTTTTATGTTGAAAAGCGACATAGCTTGTTAATATATGCAAGGCATATATTAACTTGTATATATTCTTGTGTAATTTTGTTGCTTGAAAAAGCTGATGAGCACACAGCAGTGCTGTTACATAATAGCAAGTATCAAATGCATGCTTCCATGCACAGTTCTGTTTCTGTGCATGCGCTTGGGAAATCATTAGGGACCAAGGGTGTTGATAACACATATAGTCCCATCTGTCATCTGTGTTTCTTGAGTTACAGTACAGGCTACCTTCCCACAGCTCCACCCATGAACATCCACACACAGCATCTGCTGCTTGGAAAGATTCTATACTATTAATTTTCTTAAGTCTCCTGATAAGACTTTAAGGTGCTGGCTCTAGTGTCAGTACACTGTGTGGCAACATAAGACAGGATGTCTGGACATGTGCCTAACCTTCCTGGGGTTTAGAAGTTCTCGACACAGACGGCCTTTACCGTAGGTTGTTCTCTGCATTTAATTAAGAGGCTTCTGAGAAGTGTCTGAGGTTAGGTACAGGTCAGTATTAGCCCTTGAGCACTGACGTCTAGCGTACAGAACAGGTTAAGAAACGCTTAGAAACGTAGTGTTCTTGACATTAGCTTTATACACATCCTCCCTCTTTCCGGTTTTTGCTCACAGTTACATGGAAACGTACTCAAACACTCACAGCGAAAGAAGCATGTTGATGTGTATAAGATGAAAAAGACAGAGTTTTAACGCACTTATGAAACACAGTATGTTTGAGCACAAAGAAATTCACCTATACAAAAGGTACGTAATTTATTTCCCCACAAGAACCGACTAATCACATTTTGCCACTATGAGCACATTTGGCAAATGTTAAGATGAATTGATGAAATTGTTAGCTGGCAAAATGAGCCTTAAAATAGTTAATCAAACTCATCTCTCTTGAGTTGAGCTTACTTGAGGCGAAGCTGTGAGTCAGTGAACAGCTGCACAGCAACCATTCTCCAAACAAAACTGCTACAATACAGCGAGCACATAGATCATTATAAGGGCCTATGTGTTTGCTGTTAACGATCAAAGTAAAGGACAGGCCAAAACTGTGATAGTATAGTAACAGTCAATTTGCCATCACATCCATTAATGGCTTAGCACTCTGATGATAACAACCAATTGCAGCAGCCAGTGTGTGATTTCTAAACCTCTGCCAAAATGGTTAAACTTATGGGTAGTGGTCAAACCATGATCTTTCAAAGATCCGGAAAGACACAATTTTAGATGTTTGACGTCAAAACAAGACTTTCCACTCAGTTCTAAATTGGCTCTTGTTGTTATTTCTACCAGGACCAATCGCCCCTTTTCACTGGCTGCTGACTTATTCATGGGCACCTCTGAAGGAGACATCAATTTTGACACAAGTGGGCTAGAAGCCCGATGCGCCTGAGAAAAGCACAAAGTGAAAAGGAAAGCAATTTCCTGGTTGACAGCCTCTACAAGCATGGTGTCATTTTTAGCAGTTTTAATCATGGTGTCACAATGGACATCACATGCTACAGCCACTTTTCATTTGGATGCAGTGCGTGACTCATTTTAACTTGACCTCGGAGGCTGGCAAAAAGAAAATGGTCATAGCGTGAATTTATACATGGTGGCTAAGAAAAGAGGCTATAAAATATTTATAGTATCTCAAGGATCAGCCAAAGTCCGACAACAGCTTGCTTATGAGGCGACATGAACCCAATTAGCATGATGGCATTATCTATACACCTGCAATAAACAGTGTGGTGAGATGGAGCAGTGCTGCCTGGTGCTTTTCTTGGCTGATGTGAATGATGATCCACAAGACCTGCTGTTGGGGTCATTAAACCAGCAGGATTGACTTGGTTGGCCATCCTGCTGACTATAGCACAGCTAGCCCCCACCGTAGATCTATAATTCAAAGCCTGGATGTGGTGCGGTTTCACTAGCGAGCCAGCCCTGGTTGCTTCTCCCTATCATGTGCCAAATGGAAAATGCTGCCAAGACGGGGAACAAAAGTCAGAAGTCTAGAGATCAACCAGTTTTCTAAGCACTATTTCATTACACCTAGATAATGGTTAGGGTCACTAAGAAAATAACAAAGCAAAATCTGAAAACAAAACCCTTTTCCTGTCTTGTACTAATTGTATAATTATTTTCAGGCTTTGGTGTAGTGCATTGCTAGCAGGTAAAAATGTTGTGAGATATTTTAAGGTTAATTAACAAAAATCTTATACATCAATGAAGCAGCAACAACTGACGCAATAACCAAAGATGAGAAATCTAAAGAACTGACACCAAAAATGTTAAGATGCTGTCTGAATTAGAGTGAATTGGCTTCAGTGTTGATGAGGTAACATCCCTTAATCAGAATCACAATCTTTTATTAATCCCTAAGGAAATTATGTGAACAGTTTGTAATGCATGCTTTGAAAAGATGCATTTGTGATAGATTGTGGTCACCCTGAAAGAACTTTCCCACTATGACAAGCAGGCTATTGGGAAAAACATGGAAAAATACTATCTTGTTGTCTACTGAAATCCTTTAATTTGCTTTAAAATTATCCCTACAAATCTATATGAGACAGATAAGTTAAAAGTGCAGTTGAAATGTCTGCTAAAATAGAGCTGCTAATATGCTGACTTCAACTGAGCCACTGGCAGAAAAAGGAAATGCCAGCCACATTAGGTCTACAATGCAGTCCTTTTAATGTCATGCAGGTATTCATCTCTTTATTTATTAAAGGACAGGTACCCATCAGAATATGAAATAAATGTATTAATCTCTGTGTGACGACTCTGCTCTCTGTGTGTATTTCAGTAGTCCCTTCTAATATCTTCTGGCTGCACAATCACATAACAGTAGATTTGCTTAACAATGCCATCTACATGCTGTGTCAAGAATACTGAAGAAGAATAAAAGGACTGAGATCAGAAAAAGAATGCAAGCGGGTCTAAGCTGTGACCTTTACAAGGCAACCTTTCAAGCTGCTCTGTCAGCAACGCAACCAAAGCTTTGGAAAATCCAACGGGCACAATTGCAGCTGGTTATCTGATAGAAACCCTCGGCACTGCCCTCTGCTCCCCAACAATGCTACTGTATATCCCGTTTCAGAGGCTCTCTATGATTGGAGGTGCGTGCTGGATCACAGTATACCTGATACAGTGTGCCTGATAGCAAGGTCTGCTCTTCTATTTGATGTTGTATAAGATGTCTGGCCGTGGCTAACGAAGGCCAAATCATTACAGTCAGATGTAATTCCGACTGAGATGTTCAATAATACACGCAATAGTACTTTCAGCCTCTTGGACAATGTAGCAAGATGTCTTTTAAGCTGAAGAATTGGGTGAGAGAAATTACTTAATTTTGTCCCTTTTAAACTTCCAATTTTCCTCGCTTCACTCATCACTCCCGTTATTTCTTTTTTATGTAGCACAGATGCATTATTAAACAGCACAGGCACGGATTGTTAAAAAGGACTGAAAGAACAATGCAGCAATCTGTCATCCAAAAAAGCAATTCACTAAACGTCCAGATCACAATTCAGTGTGAAGATGTCGGGTATCTTCACACTGTCATAAATTATACTCTAAAATAAAACAATCAAACCCATTAATCACTTTTATTTTGTTTCTTGTGTTAAAAATGTCATGCAAGCCAACAGAAGAAATGACAAAAGAGTAAACTCAATGCCAAGAGGTAATTAGGCTGATTACCAGAAAAGCTATTACATGACAACGTGGTACCATCACAAACAAACATCCAGGAGTACACCAGCTGGCAGAAACCCATAGTAGCGCTGTGCCAGAGGCTGGTGGCTTTTTAAAGGCCAGAAGTAAACTCAAGGCCAAGGGCCGGAGATCTGGCATAACACACAAACTAGGGCAATCACCAGTTATCCAGGCAATAACACACAGACGCAGACTCAAACACATACTACACAGAATCAAGCTACAATTCCGAGGTTGATATGGGTTAACATCTAGCTTCACATTTATCATGTGTCAGAGAACTTAAGAGTCAACTTTAAGATTATTTCTTTAGGATAAAAAGGAAACGTTTGAATGAAAAGAAATTCCAATTGAAATCAGAAAAATTAAACTGACCTGTACACAGATTACTCCTTTCCTTTCTTAATATCTTATTTTTTTTATTATAAATGGTAAAAGTCTTCTGTGTGCCAGGATTTCAGATATAAATATGCCAGCATTTTTCCATTTACACCTTTGATTTTCTGCTTTTTCTGCTTTTTGACAAAGATGATGTGAATCATCCATAGCAGATTAACCTCTAATAATAAACAGACCAAACAAACAAACAGTGTAAAATAACTTCATTTTTTTAAGTGTGTATATTTGCTTTGTTATTTGTTCCTCATTTGTTCCATTGTAATGACTGTTACAATTATCAAAATGAATTATTACAGGAGTAAGATGACTCTCCTTCTTTCTAGTATAATAGAATAAAAGCTGAAAAAACATGATGGTGAGTAATGGCCTTTGGAGGATCCTTCCAGATCAAGGTAGCAGCAAGCTGTGCTAGGGTCCATTTAGTACAGAGCCAAGTTAACTTCACACCCATGTTCACACAAAATGACAGTAATAGCAAAATGGTGCTCGACAGCATGCTATTTTCAGCCTTTCAGTGAATTTTGCTACCATCATGACATGACAGAAGGAGATGTGACAGAAGGAGATGTTGTCCGTGTAAAACACAAAAGAAACCATTACTTCTTCCAAGTCCTTTTTGTAGGCATGGCAGACAATCAACTTTCTCCAAGGTTTCAAAAATACACTCCACTCTCTTTTTTGAAATTAACTGACAGCTTGAATGTACTAAATAGGTATAGGCAAAAGAAAAACTCTAAGCAGCCCCATGAAAGTGTTGAGTTCATTAAACAAACAAACAAAAAAAACTAAAGTGGAGTTTGGAACTGACAAACTGTCTAAATTGAACATCCTTTAAAAATGTCAGTATGCAAATTAGATTGTTAAAAGCTTCTGGGTGAGCTCAGGAAGCACAACTGTACTAAATGAACCAGAGTTTTTCAGCTTCTCTATATTGGATTTTCAGTTGAGTTCCTAGGTAATACTTAATAATTTGATTGAAAATCCTACGTCAGCTTCCTCTCAATTAATCAAGTTCGCAAAGTTGGGTGACGGCAGGGTGACGACTATACCCCTTCAGGCTTTTATGGTTTAGGGGTGATAAAAATGATGTTTTCATCATATATAATTAGGGATGGGTACCAGCACCGGTTCTGACATAAACGGTAGTAACCAGACCAAAACTTCACTCACATTGCAACAAGTGCTTTAAGGTGATACTGTGCAAAGGAGGTAACACCTCGAATCTGACGACGAACCTGGTGACGAATAGTGTTTTTTTAAAAGCCGAGAAATGCACCGTATTTGATAGCTTGCTGTGAGACCTCACACCAAGCACATCTACTGCGGGTGTGGTGCCTGTCCTCGGAGTTATCAACATCCCCAAAGAACCCGAAGAGTAGAGTCCTGGCCCCTAGCCCTGCCAGTGTAGCAGAAATGATGACGGATGATGATGGCAGCAGCGGCCGTTCTTCTCTGCGTGAGTAGCTTAATGTTGTTTGTGTGTAATTTACCTTGACTAGGCTAACCACGTTATTACATTAATGCATGTAAGGTGAACTAGCAAACACCGTCGTAGTTACATGCGACTGTCTTCTTGTTTGATGGCAGATACTCTCTTCACCCTGGCCAAAAAGGCTAAAATGACCAAAGAAAAAGTGGAAAACAGCTAAACATGAGAGGTTTATGGACAAAGTGTGTGTTTTTTCCATTGTTTAAGCACTGCTTCCAACCAAGAGTGATACCATATATGCCCTATAGCTGCAGAAAAGGCTAACATTGTTATCTTTTTTACAAAAAACCCCCAAAAAAACAGCTAAACATGAGAGGTTTTTGGACAAAGTTTGTGTTCTCCATTTTTTAAGCACCGGTTCGAGCACCGGTTCGAGCACCGTTTAAGCACCGGCACCGTTTCAAAAGTACCGGTTTGGCACCGGTATCGGATAAAACCTAAACGATACCCATCCTTATATATAATACATTTATTGTGCAGCTCTTAAAGTTACACAATAAATGGAGATGTGACTCACCTACATCACCTTTTCATAATTACCATCCTTGTGGAAAAGGTAAGTTTTCTATTCTCTGACTCAGTGCTATGATTAAACATTTTGCCCTGATTCTTTTTTTAATTGTCCAATGTAGGCAATTTTCGGGAAAGGCGCTCTCATGGATGAGCCCCACCAGAGAGACAACATGTTGTTATGACTGTAGTAATACGGTAAAAGTCCCCGTAGAGACTGGTTCCCACTAGATTATTAATACCCAAGGCATGCAATTCTTTGTAAACACCCTGTAATGGTTAGCTGAAAATCTGTCCATCTCAAATACAATCTCTTTTCTTCCTATTTTTATTTCCCTCGGTCTTTTTTGGCATACTTGTTTCTCTTCCCACTCAAAAATTTGACTCTTCATTTCACAACTGACATTTTCAATTTATTGCTTTTTCAGCTCTGGCTAGAGTTATCTCAGCCATTGTGTAAAGGCTTTTTTACCTAATAGTTTTGCCACAATGGACAAATTCTTGCCTGTCACCTATTAAAGCAAGCACATCTATGGCCCTGCCTCTAGAGAGCGCATGATGAGAGGGCACTGAGAGGGATCACTCACAGCACACGCAAACATGCACGATCCAACCAACAACAGCTCATGCTGTAAAGGAGGGTGTAGTGAGAAAGATAACTCGAGGTCAGGTGTGAGAATAAGGAAAGCAAAGATTATCCACTTCTCTGGAACAGGCTATTTGGATTGACACATTAACCCACATTTGAAGAAAAACAAAAAAGTAGGTCTACTTTCCACGTCTGGCCCAAACTGCTTCCTCTGCTCTCTGTGGTGCCACAGTTGCCATTTTAAGTTCAGTTCCTGTGCGTAGCACTTTCGCTGTATGCTATTTGCAGCTGTGAAGCTATTCAAACAGTCTGCCTCATAAAAACACTCCACCTAGACAAAGTGTGCCATTTTTTCCCGTTTTTGTTAGAAATCGGCTAGCAAATGGGCTGTTGGAGAGAACATTTCCATTAACAGAGGGTGGAGAAACAATAAGGGAGCAAGTTAATTAGGCATATTTATTGAGTATATCTTATGCATGGCACTGAGACTTGTAAGCATGCTACATATAGAATCAAATTTACCACATTTTTAATTAATCCTGCAGTCTAGTTTTGTATTGGTTTTGTTTTACTAGTTTCCTACTGTGTGTTTGTGTTTTAAATACTGTTTGTTTTCAGCTAAGAGCTACGGCACAGAAGCTTGTTATGTGACTGCATAGTGACAATAAAGAATCTTGAATCAATGTCAGGATGGCTACCTGACCAATTTTATCAGTCACTGAGTGTCCTATGTAGCATTCTGATGTTTGCTGGCTTTTTTGTATTCTGCAGTGCAAACCTTTTCTAATCTACACTACACTGTTTTCTTAGGGAGCTGCTTTTTTTAAACCGGGCTAATTACAGTACAGTCTCTAATGCGAAGGCAATTTGAATCTCCTTTCACTGACAGGCCAGCGTAGAGGATGTCGGAAACTCTATACTGAGCACTTGAGGTTAGGTGCTTCGTAGTTCACAAAGGCAGAAAATTTGCCAGTTAATGGGCATACTGTAATGACGTTGACCTGTGCTTGGACCAAGCTGAATGCTGCTGATTGTCTCAAAGGATGTGATCTTTACAAAGGAAGCAGGAGGTAAAAGGTTACATTTTTGTTTGCCTTCTGGCTGACATTCTCTCTCTTCAGGATAAAGATGAACATGCGAGACAAAACCTGTCCCTGAGAATTTTCTTTAGAACACCCGATATATAAGTACATGGGAATCCCTGCACATTACAGAAATTGTACTGTCATAAGATACCCATGAAATGCAGTGCAGAAGGCACAGACAAGCTAAGCTGTACAGATGTCCCACTAATGAATGCAAGAACGTATTTGATGCAGACAATTCACATGCTGACTGAAAAGCAACAAGGAAAAATCCACAGTTTTTGTGAACTTCTTCGAAAACGGTTTCCTTTATTCTCACAAATGTTGGACTGTAATTTTGAGGAACAGAAATGAAAAAACAAAAACAGAAAACAGAAAACAAAAACAAACAATGGCCCTGACCTTGTCTAGGTGTCTCTATGGAGATGAGGCCTCAACATAAAGCATTCCCCTCTGTGTGGTGACAGACCAGCCTGGCCAAAAACATGCCTTACAACTCCAAAGGCTAAGACACATGCTGCGTGACGCAAACACTCAACTCTACTAAAAGATATTTTACATACATGTGTATGAATTTATGTACTAATTTTTCTGGTATTCCTTTTCTGGCTCCGCCTTTGAAAATGGATTCAGTTTTTACATAAAGTGTCTGCACATTTATAAGGGATCTGTGCAAAAGGTTTTTCTTAATGTACTCTGTAAAAATAATCAGCTTGTAAAGTGGAATTGCTGAAGAGAGCCACAGGGTGATGCCTCCTTTGTAGTGCTTGAATTAAGGACACAGGCACAGAAATAAGTCTTTGACTGAGATTCCCATGTTCAATGAAATGTAGTGCTGAGGACACCTAGTATGGTATGGTCACTTTTAGGTTGTATTGAACAAAGCACCAGAGCGAATGTCTCCACTCCTGTGTCTGACAAATGTCTAAACTATTATAGGCAAGCTAGCTAAGTGCTACGTATTACTCTCTCTTCTCGGACAAGGACACATCATAGGTGGTGATCTCTGATCATTTAACAGCATGTGTTATCCCACCTGTTTATTTAGAGGCTGCAAGACACCCTTCATCTCAACTTCAACTGAAATGGGTTCCTCAGCTTGCTGATTTTCGTTCTTTCTTTCTTTTTTTTCTTTTTTTTTACAATTTAACACAAAAATGATAATTGCAAATTGTACATATACCTCAATAAATACATAACAAAGTTTGTTGTAGTGACAGGGCAGTGATGCCCAGTGATGGGTAAACTATTGCCCAACCCTAAAGATAAAATACCTTTTAAATAATTAAATGTATTTTCAATGACTATACCTCTACCTACCACTTTAGTTTAACCATTAAAATGTCACATCAGACTTTGTTAAGTGAAAATGTTCTAAGTAATTATGTTCACAAGACTGAGTGACCATCTTTAGACCTTATGGGCTAAACATAGCCTTAGTGTTAGCCTCTTAAGGACTGACCTCTCACCTCTCACTCTAAAAGCTGGTTTCCAACAGCATTTAAAAGTTGATGCGTTACATTATTTTTTGCTACTCACCAGAACTTGTCTGAAAAAACAAAATATTTGCAGACCATAGGAATTATATTATCATCTGTGGCAAGAGCTGTTATCTTTTTTGTATTATATCATCATTAGCACAGACCAATACACCTAGGCTTGTTTGTTAGGTTAGTTTTTTAAAATTGTTTCTCATTTTCTTTAGAAGTAACAATTATGTCCAATAGTAACATATGCCGAATAGTCTCTTTAGAAGTAAAAATTATGCCCAATTATTGTTTTTAAGTTGAATTAGGCTATTTAGTTTTTCCCTCAACAGTTCAAGGTTTCTTTGATTCTCAAGGTCCATAGTGTTAGAGGCTACACCGGTTCCATTAGTTCAGTGGTCCCATACCACTACCTAACAAACGAAAGCTATCTGGAACAGTCCCGGGAGCAGACATAAATCCTCCCAGAGGAGGCTGCATCAGGAAGGTAAAGTTAAAGTTCAAGATCAAATGTGTGGAGAAGCCTGCTATACTGATCCCTTGTGAAAGAGCTGAAAGTAGCCAGTCTTAATAATTCAAGGTTTCTTTGTTTCCCAATGACCATTGTGTCAGGCAGTGATGGTACAGTACAGTCAGATAAATTACCACTACTTTTCTGATAGGGATAAAAGTCTCTTTTCTATGCTGAAACTTCACTAGATTATTATGCTCTTGAGTGACTAAAACCTGCAACATTTAAGATCCCATTCACATATATTACCCACTACACCTGTGGCTATTTTCCTACTTACTCAAGGACAAGAAAAGCCCATTGAGTGTAAGTGCAACAGGTGGTCCATGAAGATCCCTACAGGCTGTCTCTGGGGGAAGAGTAAGCCTGAGAGAGAAAAAGAGCAGGTGGCACAAGGCTTAACCTGAGCTAAAACTCATCCAATGAGCTCATCTCCACAGGCTTAGCCAGCTTCCAAGTTGTCTGCTTTCTGCCAGGACAGCCAGATCTGGGTACTCCAGCCCAGTCCGCCGAGTCAGCCACCAGCCCTCTGCTAATCTGTCTGAGCACTACCGTTGGGCCATATGTTTACCATCTTGCCAACAAAGTAACATATGCACTGTCTTGTTTGCTTGCAAAAAGATGCTGTCTATAAATGATTTAAGATGTACTGTAGACATCACTCTTTATTTCTCTGTATGTGATGACTACCACAGGAGTGACAGCTACAGGTAAACAGATTCAGCCCTGTCGTGCAATATAATCCCACCACATCCACTGTGACGATGTGACCTTATCTCACAATATCCCCTCCATTCATGTCAAGGCAGCCCAGGTAAGCCCACGGGTAAAAAACAGATCCCAACAATCCCACTGTCTCGATAACAAGTGTGTAGCGTAAGCTCCACTAATCCTTTGTTGTGAACGTGTACAAGTGAACCTGACGTAACCTCAAAGACACCACACATCAGCACTCTCAGATATAATAAACTATGTACTGTGGTATTCAGGAGTGAAATCAACACACTGAGTCAAGCTGAAGAGGAAACATTTTTTTTCTAGCTGAGGTTTGGTTGAGCCTTATTATAGTGGCTGTGTCAGCACCATATCTACCTTCCTGGTGTTATGCACTAATCCCCTGAGTCCAAGCCTATTTTAATGATGTCATGCCAGACTGGTGCTGATGTTGTCCTTAAACTGTGATTAAATTACTTACGTTAAGACAAACAAGTGATATACCAGCGTCGTGGATAATGAGTTTCTAGCAAATTCCCTCAACAGCATGAAAAAACACTAATCATATCCTTTATTCACTATAACATTCTCCACAAACACTTCTCACTGTTTTACTGTGGTGAGTCATCAGTTGCTACTGTTAATTTTCTGGCTTTGTCTTGGTTAAGAGAAGCTGCCCACCACCAGCAGGCCTACAAATGCCTCAATCAGCCTACACTACGTGAGGAGACACCTCAGCAGGTTCCCAGTTCATTATTGTTTGCACTACCGTCATCACCACTGCACAATCTACTAAATGATCTCGAAGAGGGACCTGCACAAATGTGAGGTGTAATGGTGAAAATGGTGCTCAAGGGACTTGCACACGCAATGTTTCCTTCTCATATGAAAGGTCACATGGTAGCAACCTCATTAAATACCATGCTCATTGGGAAAAAGGCCATCTGGTCTATGACGGCAAACCAAGTCCAGTTTCTTTTTCTATTCCACTGCCAGAATAAATGAATAGAAAAATCCAGTTTTGGTTGTAGTTTATAAAATATGCCTAAAACTCATTGGCTATGGGGAACAGCTATGGCCATGATAGCCAATCTACATTCTGTTCACTCTGAGTCATTCTCGTCATGGTTTACTCTAATAGAAAACACAATTAGAGTAATAGCTCCATTCAAAGCTGCTTATTTGTCATATAAGTTGGAAAGTAATGTCAAACAAGTTGGTGGAAAACTGAAACAAGACCACAGTGGAAACAAATAGAACCAAGCATGAGGCTGCCAGTACTGGCTGTTTTCATATTAAAGCCAGATGTGTTGTTTTGTCAGACCAACAGTAAAAGCCAAAGAAATTCAAATCATAGAACCAACAAAACGGAAAAAGACTTTCCAATTAAACTGTTTGTCAAATTGCATCTTCGGTAATGTAGGCGCTAAGTTAGCAAGATAAAAGTATTAGTGGAATAAAAATAGGCATAAGCATTTGTCCATTGTCCATTTGTCTGACACTACAGAAGTGCACTGCTAATTGGTGAATTACTCATTTCCAATGACTAGGTGGCTGAAAAATACTTCATAAGCATCAGACAGATTCAGAAATAGAAATAATTACTACTTGCTGCCCTAGCCATCTCTCTCTGTTGCCATTCACGTCACAAAGTTCTTGCACCATTATGAAAATCAAAATCAATGCTTTTTATGACCTTTTCAAGACCTCAGTAATTGGAGCAGTTATTGGGTAGTGCTTGTTAGTGTCACAGTCCATATAACTACATCTGAAAATGGGGACAACAAGCAAGTGACATTAAAACCGCACGTGTAATAATGTTTTTTTTTTAAATAAATCTTAAAGGTGAAAATTTTAAAATATATGAAACACATAGTCTAAGACCTTTAAGGAGCTTTTTATTGCTTGAGTCTGAATCTTGCAGCATTCATATACATATGCATTATGATGTATGCTTTATAAATTAGTTTTTTTTTTTTTTTAAAGAGATGCTGACGTTGCAAAGGTCCCTGTAGGCACCTTATTTGTGCAGTTTCATGACAAGCAGGGAGGAAGACAGTATCCCTCTTTCACACAAAGCCACCCCATCACTCACATGCAGAATGAAAAATTAAAAGACCAATGTCTCACCTGGTCGTCCACTCTGTGGGCCACGATTGTAGCCCCCTCCTCCTGCTCAGCATCACTGAGGGGTCGGATTCTCAAGGCAACCTGCAGCAAACAGAGCAAACTCTGAATGTAATCAGCTTGGAGATGTTCGGTTTCATGACATCTTATCTAAGAAAATGACACTGACCGCACATAAGACGACATGTCTAAGGTTTTATCTGTAGTTTAAACTGAATTTTTACAAATGCTTTAATGTCACTTGTTAGAGTGCTTCAACAGAAAAGCATTTTATAAGAAAAAAAAACTGGCTCATATATCAGATGCAGCGCACGCTGTGCTGATTTCGAACATTACAATGGTTTTGGGAATGAAGAAAGCAGGTGAGTAATGTTCAATGCAGCTCAGGATTGGCTTTGTGCAGGATAAAAAAAAGAATCCCTGAAGATGAAATGTGATTTAGAATAATAAAGATGTGCGAATATAAGTAGGAAGGGGAACTATGATACACTGCTATATTGCATTAAGGGAGTTGTAAAAGATGTCTCCTAGTAATAACCCAAATTCACGGAAATGAAACACATAAATTGCATGAGTAATCTTTCAAATGTCAAACACATTTTTTTCACCATTTAACTTAATAATAAGGTATAATCACACTTAGCGGAAAAATGCAGGATCTTCTAACTTTTAAGTCTTTTCTCTCTCACAACCCCAATTCAACCAGGGTAGGTAAACTGGAAGCTCAAAATATCACTTAAAATGCAGAACTGTAGTTTTAGAGTCTAAATTATGAATACTGGATGGCACTTGGCACATACATAACAACTTAATGAGTGGAGCATTGTAATACGACAGCATTATGCACATTCAGACTCCTGCTGTTAGTCTAAATCTGTCTGCATGATTTAGAGATCAGCAGAAAAGCTCTGACTGAATTAAAACAGGATGAAAACAGAGTGTAGCAATACCAGCAGTGTGTTAGACCCACAGGGGTGGCACATGAGCTGCATTCATATGCATTCAAGCAAATGTGCTATGACGTGCGTGTATATAAGGGCTTTTATAGTGATGTGGATCCACCTTAGATTCACCTAGGCAACAAATAGAAATAATAAGGTCCTCTCTCTATCAGCACCATGTAGAAGGTGTATTACATGGGGGACAAGAGAGGCCAGGCAACTGAAACAGCCACTTCAATAATTCAGGTAAGGGCTGCAATGCAGGTGGTATAAAAGAAAATTGAACATTCACTATAAACGCCAGCAGCTTAAATGGTTAGGAATTCAAGAAGAAATCACTAGAAAGAAAAACAAGAACCTAAAAAGAAACTATGCTTAGGCTAACCCCATGATGCCGCTAATGTAGTTTAGTTTAATTAAATTATATGTTTTAATGCCGAGGTCACTTACGGGTGAATGGGGGGGGGGTTGTTTTTGTTTTTTTTTAAATAAAGGGTGGTATTTGGTATCCAGTATGAAGCCACCTTTTAGTGCATGTCATTCAACAAAAAATACAGGCAATTTTTAGGCAAACTTCACAGGACTGCAGCCTACAGGTGTACTCTAATGAAGTGATCACCGAGTGTTCAGTTAACTGGCAGCAAATTTATGAGCTTGTTTGTATTAAATGGTGATGGTTTTCTACTACTCACCAACAGAGCGAACACATTTGACAAAGTTAATAAAGGTGTTAGAGCTCAATAAAAAAAATATCATTAAAAAAAGCATAGGTTTAAACTCACAGTTAGCTGGTGGTCCTTTGACTCTCCGGTGTCCTTCATGTTCACTTTCGGTCAGCCTGAAGGATAGCGAGCATCAACAGAAAACAGGGCACTGGACCATCCCGCTCCCCGTCGCTACCTGCATGCCACCTACTCTTTAAGAAAAAAAAGCACCTGCAGCCCACCGCACACACCTAACAACTACTAATATACCCGGGTTCTGCCTTTAATGCTCACTGGCTGTAGCTTGTCAGTAGTAACAAGCGAGACTGGCGAGCTAACAATCTCTTCGAGTCGTTTTTACTCAACGACATTAGCTTTCCTACAACTACCGACCGACTGTACTCTCTCACTCGCTTCCTCTTTGTGTCCTCGAGAGCGCGTCGGTGGGTATCTTCCACGCAGCGGGTCGGGAAACACGGGAATAATTTAGCCAGACAAAGAGTTAAAGGTAGCGGCAGGTAACAGCAGCAACAGCTCACCTGCTACTCGCACTTCTCTGTGTCTGTCCTCGCTCCTCTGCGCTCCTTGTCCTGTGTTTACGCGCGCGTGCGTCTGCGCTCGCGCGTGCTGTGTTGTCCCTGGAGATTCGCGGAACACCGGCAGTATCAAATCAGCTACTGTAAACACCAGTACATCCGATTATAAAATAAAACCCTCTAGTCTAGTTTTTCATTGCTTTGGGTGAATAAATAAATAAATAATATGGCATGGCATGTGTACTCCCAGTTTTCCTATCCTAGGCTACACAATGATTGTAAAGGAAATACAAACATAACCCTCTGTACCTTGTAAAAGTGCTTCGTAGCAACCTGGGTCATATTAACATTATATACCGTTTCTGGATTTCAAAGGGACATTAAAGTAGACAAAAAGTCACATTTAAACGAGCATTTATCAGTTATTGGACTGGATGTGCCTTTATTATTAATTATTTTTAAAAATAAATCTTTTGGAGAGTTTCTAAAACACCTTTAAAACAATGGTGAATATTTTTAAATGGCTGTATGCGTTTATCCAAACCAGTTATTGTGCATTCAGATAGATCTGTGATCCTAATATCACACATTTTACGGACGCGAATAAGTGGAAAATGGTAACCTTTTTTAAATGTCTTTTTCTGTATGAAATACCCTTTCTGTGTCACTTTGCTGACATCTGGTGGAAATGTTATGCAATTACCGTTTCAAGACATCAGCTTCAAGTTGATTGATGTTGACCAGAAATCAAACAAATACATAAAAGGGTGGAAAGGGAAAAGGCAGTTTAAAAATATAATAACATAAGCTGTTTTTACGACCACAGAGCGTGTTTACAAAATGATCGGTAGTGAAAAAAACTTTAGATCTTTAAAACACCAAACTTCTGTAATATTTACTGAGATACCGTTTCCGCTGCACTCTCCTGACATCTGCTGTAAAAATTGTGCAATTACTATTTTAGACAATCAATTTCAAGCGGCTTAATGCTGGGAAAAAAGCCGAAAAATGAGCAGAAAGGGGAACATAAAATACCTACTAAAGTAAGTTGTTTTTACTTTCATAATTTTTACTTTTCTAAACAACCTAAGGTAGATTATAGTCTTTAAAAACAAACAAATAAACCAAACCAAAAGAAGGTAACAGGGATATTTTAAACTAGAATTACCCTTTAGATCCCATTGTATAGTTCCAACAAGCAGTTAGGACTTCTCTAGACCTGATCTTTGGGATATAAAATGTCATTGTTTCGTCATTTCTATCGTCATTTTATCCTCATATTATTTGTGTGATATTTCCTCCTAAATCTAAATTCTAGGTTATTGGGTAAAAATATCTTCAGTCTTGCTATGCAGTGCTGTTAAAAAAGTATCCTATCACTTGTGTTTCAAATCATAAAACTAATTTTAATATTGGATAAAGATGACATGAGTAAATACAAAATGCATTTTTAAATGATTATTTGAGTCATTAAGAGAAAAGTGCTATCTAAACCTACCTGTGAGAAAAAGTGATTTCGCCCTGACCCTTATAATTGGTTGTGCCACTTTTGCCAACAAGAATCAGATTTGTTAAATAACGAATTAAGTGTGTTTTACCACACTTTTTCTAAAGCTGATTTCAATTTCATGAGCTACACTCAGCCCTGATTACTGCCAGACCTGCTAAACAACAGTAAAATAAAATAAAAAAGGACCCGTTTGAGAGAATGAAGTAGGCTATAAGATCTTAAAAAGCAACGAATCAGGCCGTGATCTAAAAAAACTCAAGAAAAGATGAGAAATAAAGTCACAGGGTTACAAAGACCTTTTTAAGGCTTTGGTGCTCAAGCGAACCCCGGCAACAGCCACAAACTGGTGTAAATCTAACAAGATTTTATAAATAAATTCACAACGTTGATGATATGAAACATTTAGATTTGTGACAAATATGCAAAACTAAATATATAGAGCTCACTAAAAATGGGATAGCCATGTGGTCACAGCAACCTTCACATCTGACCTCAAAACACCTAAATCAAATAATTTCATCACTGAGTACAAATGAACCCTGGTCCCTGCCTCTTCATCCTTTACTTGGGAAGAATTGTATATATTTTTTATATATATATTTTCAGCAGTCAGGAATCACTGCAAGTACATGATACACTAATTGCATGTGGATATATTTCAGTTAAATGCACAGGGAGATCTTAATGATTTTAGGCACGAACACTCATAAACAAAATTAAGACTCATCGCGTTGTACTCAAAGCTGGTTTATTCAATTTACGATTAGACCCTGAAGTTTGCGTACACATACACACACACACACACAAACAAAATTAAGCACCACTCTCTGTGCCTGTACAGTGCAACATGCTGAAACAAACACACAAAACGTATTAATGACACGGCATATATCCAATCCACACAGAAAGTCATCGTTAGTCGGTACAAACATGTATTGTTTGGATTGTTTGCTATGGTGAAAGTAATTACCTGAATTCATTAATCAGAGAGCAGCACAGCTTCCCGAATCACAATAGGAATGACGACTTTATTGGATTAGTTGGATTAGATATACAGGGAGTATGAATTAATGGCCCATTAGAAAATACAAAAAATAGTGGTCCTATGTATTGCTGGACAGAACTAGAAAAAGTATATAAAAATGGCACACAGTTTAAACATAAACCAGAATAAGACAACAATCTGTTATTTTACAACTTATTTACAGAAGCCATGGTCTCAAGGTAGTCTCGTCTCTGTAGACTCCTAAAGCTTCACTAGCGGGCGTGTTTGTGTGTGTGTGAGACTGCAAATAAATTATACTGCTCCACAAACTCCTGCTGTGTGCTGCCAGTGCTGGCTCTGTGCTTCACGAATATCACGCATGGAGCACACTACATAGAAAATAACGACGCATGAGCTATCGCGTTCACATCTTTTATCTTTGGAGACTCAAATATAAGATGTCAAAATTAGTACACATCTCCATTTCAAAGGCAGAGAGAGAGATCTCGACTGAATTTAAACTTTCTTTTTTACGTTATTGGGAAACAACTTTTTTTTGTGTGTTTTTTTTATATGTTTAAAAGAGCGTGTGAGGGTATCAAAGGACAAAACAGATTAAGAGCTTGTTAAGTTTGACAGCACTTCTTGGAAACGTCTAGCACGTTCTCCAAGAAAGAAGAGAAATGTCATGAATGAGCTAAAAGAACAGAGAGAAGATTACAGATATTGTTCCAATATCATTAGACTCCACACGCTGGAGTCCTGACTAACGTGAAGCCACACAGTTTCCTCTGTGAGTCTTCTATCAGCTGCATGTTGCTGTCTTGTAGATGGTATGCGATGCTGCTTCTCTCCTTGGGCAAACAGGGAAGTCTATGCTTGGAAGTCATTTCCAAAGTGTCTCCTCTGTTCTTCGGTCATGGACAGGTAGGTGGCCCTCATAGTAGGAGAGTACTATAGACAAAACACCAACACAGAGACATATATAGAGAATATTACAAGTCTGTTGTATTAGATTGTGGTGATGTAAACATGTAAAACGCATTTGTAATGGAAGAAAGTAGGGAAAATGGGCTTAAAGGAACAGTCCACTGAATATCTATCTTTATGTATCAAATTCACTCTACTGCGGCACTGACATGAGAAATGTTTGAGGCTCCCGACTCCCCTAGTGGGACATAAAGCAGGGAAAGCATGGGTGATCAGGTTAAAAAAACAGGTGAAGTGAAACTACAGAACAATGAATATATAGTGCATGTTTATAGTATAGCTACACGCTAGACAGTTTATTAGTTACACCTATCTAGTTCTGGGTTGGAGCACCTTTTGCTTTCAGACCAGCTGTAATTTTTGCTTTAATAGGAGGGTTCATAATTTTTTCAAATCACCTTTCTTCCCCATTCTGATGCTCAGTTTGAACTTCAGCAGGTCATCTTGACTATTTTTACATGCCTAAATATCGTGGGTTGCTGCCATGTGATTGGATGACTAGGTATTTGTGTTAATGAGCAGTGGAATAGGTGAGTGTATGGCTGGCGAACGTATGCGTATATAAAGACTACTGGCTGGTATATCAACAAAAATTCTGTGTTGGAGAGCGTGCAAACTTTTAAATGCCAGATTTCATTCCTACAGTGGTTGAATATTAGTTTCTAAGACAAAGTTTCAGTGGAGTATTCATTTAAATCATAAA
Source organism: Neolamprologus multifasciatus (assembly GCF_963576455.1). Taxonomy (NCBI): domain Eukaryota; kingdom Metazoa; phylum Chordata; class Actinopteri; order Cichliformes; family Cichlidae; genus Neolamprologus; species Neolamprologus multifasciatus. Next base: position 8,313,726 of record NC_140446.1, on the reverse strand, counting down.
TAACAGACCATGGCAGGGTAAAATATTTTAGATATCACCTATAGTTTGTTTTAAAAGGTCAATCCTTTATTCATTAAATACACACATAGCATAAAGTATGTGAAACACTTTCCAGGTAAAATCCATTTTATGGCAGTGCACAGAATCGCTACTGCTAATACTTTTGTGTCAGTGCTAGATGTAAAACGAAATGACCGGAGAAAGACTGCATGCACATAGGAGCTGACTGTGAAAGTACCCAGAGACGCAACTACCGTACCACCCTGTGAACACCAGGGGCTGAAATACCCTTGCTAAGTGAACCTATCTGCGACGGGGACAATAGGTTGCAGATTAAAAGTCATGCTAAACAGGAGAACTGCACAGGAGACGAGATAATGTGAGGTGAAGGAGAAATGATAGTTAATGGAACAGAGGGACAAGTGAGGGACTTTATTCCTGACAGAGAGAGAAGAAAAGACTTACTCGATTTCTATACTGCTGAGAGTATATCTCCAAAAGTTGATTAAAAAAAAGAGGGAATATAGAAATGAAAGATACAAACAAACATACACATGACAAACAAACAAACAAACAAACAAAAAAAATATATAAAAGAAACTGTTAGCCGAAGATGACTGCATGATTCTGTACAGTTATAGCCATGAGGAAGAAATTAACATGCATATTATTTGGTTGTATTAAAGAGTCAAAAGACAGAGCATATCACATGTTTAGTTGGTACTTTAGCTGGAATTAAAGGTTGAAGGTTAATGATAATGATGGCTAACTTAAAAAGAATTACATACATTAAAACTGCAGTAACACATGTATAAATGTGGTTCAATTTAGATTCTAAACATATAAGCAATCTTTAATAAAACATCTGAGCAGGAAAGGGGATAAAAACTTATTTCTTTCCTATAACTGTAAGCAAAATCCAGATTAGAGATCTGTAAAATGGTGTACAGCATGCTATTAGGAGCGTGTGCTGAATGAAAACTTCATTTAAAATGTTTCTATTTTTATCTCTGTGATATAACAGGAGACTAGAGGCCCAGCAGGGTGCTGAGTTAATTCAGCGAGGAAGAAAAACTTGTGTCGACAGTGAAAGAGTTTATGGGTTACGGCCTGTGTCACCTTATCCCGAGAGAGAGGCTAAATGATGTTCTGTTCATATTAAATATTAACTAAATTACTTCTCCTCTCCTTGCTTTGGCACTGTAAGCCAGCCTCCTGTATGTTGTTCACAGCAGAAAATAAAAGCCACAGTGTAAAACACAAGAGTATCTGGTTAAATACTATAAAGAACCTTTAAAAAGAGTGGATTTAATCGGAATTAAAATTGAAGTGACGTGAATGTAAAATGTAACGAAGGAGTTTAGCTGAGTCACCAAAAAAATGAAAGAAATAATAAGCTGTTATTTCTAAGAAAACCACTTCCTGAGTTTAACTGAGAAAGAAATGACATCATAGGAAGGACTTGGCCTCTGGGACCCAACGCACCGATGGGGGTGGAGAGCCTCGTCCTATCAGAGGCACATTCTCATACCGTGGATTTCCCCCGAAAAGAGCTGTGTGGTTCCTGCAGAAAAAAATGAGAGAAGTGACTCGGGATATGGCTCAAATTTCTGATGTCACTTTCCCCCCCCCAAGTTGTTTTTTTTTTTTGACTCACATGTACTCAGACATTGGGGCATTGGAGACAGCCGGGGCGGGCGGGTGCAGGCTGGTCTGGCTGCCCATGCTGCTGCTGTAGCTGCAGAAGCTGTGCATGTTGGTGTGGTCAGGGTTCTGAGACCCTAATCTCCTTGCCCGTGGGTTGAACGGGTCCTCCTCATCCATGTCATCGTAATCTTGTTCCCTTCAGTGAAAAATTAGGAAAGGAGCATCAGAGGAAAGGTTTAGGATATTGCATTTCTTGGGTACGGTGTGAATGACGCCTGATGGAAACAAAACTTCAAATTACAGTATTCTTTGGTATGTGCTGGCTTAGACGGTACACCGGGATGTACATAGAGAATGGTGCAGAATGAGAAAACGAGGGCGCTCAGGCAGGCAGACAAGCCTGAAAATGTACTGACCTGCAGGCAATTTGTCTCCATGCCCTGGGAATGGCACACAGCATGACAGTGAAGGCACAGGCTGCCAGAATGGAGAACAGGCAGAGGTACAGTACACCCTCCACTCCATCATAGCACACCCCCACCATTGCATCCAGGTAGTCCTAAAGAGGTCAAATGCAGAACACAGATATGTGGCCAAACTGTTTGCTCATCATCTGTACTCTCGCTGCCATGTTTGAATACACAGCGGAACAAAATGAGCCAAAGATGAAAAAGCACTTAGTGCATTGGTGTGCGTCATCATTTTCTTCATTTATGTTTTGCACATTCGGTGGGACTTCAACATCATTCACGTAAACCGCATTGCAGTCATGAACCGCGCCGTGCAAACAAACTTGCAAACAACAAAAGAGGTTTTTAAAATTACTGTTATCTTCTCTGCTCTCAGTTCCACTTTCAGTTTTACTCTGAAATCCTGAATGGCCACTTACTCTCAAGTTAACCTAGTTGTGATTCTCTAATGCCAATTAGGATGCAGTGAACAAACCTTGTTGAGCCCCCTGCAGTCCAGCAGGGCGGTCAGCTGGTGCAGACTGGCCTCCGAGGAGTTGAGCAAATGTTGTATACCCAGGAGATCTCTCTGTGGAGAGGTCAGCGTATCATTGAAAAACACTTCAGCCCTTATTTTTTTTCTCAAACTACAGCATAAAAGTGTTTCTGTGTGCCATACCTCAGCCGTAGGAAACAGTGGTACAGCAAACTGCAACAGACCCTGGATCTGGATCTGCATGGTGGTCAGAGACCTCTGGAAGATGGCCAGAGGCTGCAAACAAAAGTACAGAAGCAAATGAACAGCAGGCAAATAACACATATGAATGCAGCAAGCCTTGGGCTGAGTAATAGAGGTACTTTAAAATGTACAGTAATTTCTAAAAAAAAAAAAAAAAAAAAGCCTCAAAAACTATAGGTAACAACATTAATGCCATAATAATTGGCTTTGATTTTGTCACTGAACTGGTTTGGATTTATTGAAATGGAAAATCCAGGTTAATGGTCAAAAAGACTGGCCTAAGCTAAATCTAATTTTCATTGGAGGTATTGGGTGTTATCACAATTTGTGTTTCCCCCTGTTTTATACAGCGATTTCAGATTTTACAACAACAGATCTATGTTCCCACCAGCAGGGGGCAAAATAAGCATCCACATTCAGCCCGGAGTAATGGGATAGTCTGTTCTACCTGAAACACAATCGTTCCTGCCTTTTTTTTAAATTAACATTCAAGTATGATCATACATCAATTAATCTGCCATATCTTCAAAGTAAATCTGTATCTTCACAGTCACCCAGCCTAACAAGACCTAACAAGAACCTGGAAACCCCCACGCCTGGGGCACAGTGTTAAATTGAAACAAGATGTGGTCAATTACCTCAACTATCCATAAATGTAATTGCTTTCCTCTGATCTGACATTTTTTCTTGATCTACATGATCGTCCATGGCCCAGTAGCTCTCTGCTACACAGTCGACTGGCTTCAATAGATTTTTTTCCCCCAACTTTAGCTTGGGTGAGTTTGTTCTGAGCCAAATAAAGTGAAAAAATAGGACAAAGACAGTGTATGGAGGAGGACAGTAAAAAAAGGAGAAGAGATGATAAAAATAGATAAAGAGTTGGCACAGGAGTGATGCCAAAGGCGGTGTTACGCTGGGGCAGGAAGGTAGACCTGCAGGGCACTGCGGAGAGACAAACACCTAAGAAAGTAAGATAAACAGGGGGGAGAAGCTTGTTTGCTTGCCAATCAGTGTGAATTCCTGTATCTGCCAGCTTGCTTGTGAACTTTGCACCTGTTGGCTATCTGTGTGACAGTGAAAAGAGCGCTGACTTTGTTTACCAGGCAAGGTGACGTTTGTCTGCCCTCTGCCGCTGTGCTCTTGTGGTGTGCTCCTCGGGGCATGTCTACAAGAGCCAGATAATAAGATCTGAGGTCTGGTGAACCAGAACTTACAGAAATTGACTTAACTGCTGACTGATGTCAGCTGGGAAGTCAGTGAAGTGACCCACAAACTGCTTCCCTGAAGAGTAACTCCACGGATCCTCAGAAGAGTGGGAGGAGAAGAGATTCTCCAGGTTGTTTCATCTAACGTGCAATTTCATAGCCTTTGTCTCGGCAGTTTTGTAACACTAAGGTATGCTTTGTCATGCATCAAGGAAGCAAGAACAGAAAGAGAGAAAAATAATGGCGTCAGTCTTTGATCCTTGGTGGTTTTATAACTCCTCTGCTAGAAGTTAGGATGTAACTCAGACAGACAGGGCTGGACGAAGGGAAAGCCTGACAAAGATGAAGCCTGAGGGGCAAAGAAATGAGCAAAGACTGAGCATCGCAAATTACAGTTCAAAAGACATGAAGGCATTTTGCTGTTAAACCGGAGAGACATTTGTTTTTTTGTAGCTATTAATATCGATTAGTATCGCCACAACAACAGCTGTCTTAAGTCTGTTTAAATGAGTCAGGAATGACCTTTAAATGCTGTTTACACAATTCACATTTCCAAGATTAAAAAAAAAAATAATTGAGATAACAGTTTCTTTTTAATAAATATAAAAAAGAATAAGTAACAGTTTCTTCTTTAAACTTCTAAGATGGAGTTTTGAGGAGAAATTTGGAGTCTTTTAAAGGGCTGATTATGAAAAAGAATATAATATTAATCCTGCCATAATTAAACTAATATTAGGCTTAATCATGAATCTGTTTGATATTTCCTCATTAATACCTTTAAAAAAAAGTTTAAAAAAAACAAAGCTTCTATTTGAATGCTGATGCAGTGGGTAGTTTGAACAGATTTGTTAAATTCAAAATAAACATACACTCACGAGACACTTTATTAGGTACACCTTACTACTCTTCGAACTTCTTTAATTCTTCATGACACACATTCAGTAAGGTGCTGGAAACTGCTCAGAGGTTTTGCTCCATACTAACATGATAGTGTCACACAGTTGCTGCACATCTGATGAGTGGACATACATGATGCAAATCTCCTGTTCCACCAAGGTGCTCTACTGGATTGAGGTCTGGTGTCTGGTGATGTTCAAGAAACCAGTTTGAGATTTTTTGAGCTCTGCGACACGATGTGTTATCTTGCTGGAAACAGTACCCATCGAATATCCTCCGCACTGCTACACCACCAGTAGGAACTTATGTAATGATATAAGGCAGGACAGATGCTTTCATGTTGTTTTTGTCAAATTCTGTTCTCGCCATTCAAATGTCACAGCAAAAATAGAGACTCATCAGACTAAGCAACATTAAAATCTTCTATACTCCAGTTTTGGTGAACCTGTGTGAACTGTACTCTTGTTATCAGCTGACAAGAGAGTCAGCCTTTGTGGTCTTCTGCTGCTGTAGCTTCAATATGTTGTACACTCAGAGACGCTCTTCTGCATACCTTCTGCTATGTTCCTGTCCTATAAGCTTGAAACAGTCTGGCCATTCTACTCTGACCTCTGGCATCAACGAGCCATTTTCACCCAGAGAGCTGCTGCTCACATGATATTTTTTCCTTTTTGGGCCATTCTCTGCAAACCCCTGAGATGACTGTCTGGGGAAATCCCAGAAGATCATCCGTCTTTGAAACAATCAGAGCAGCCCATCTGGCACCAACAACCAACCACAACACAGTTCAAAGTCACTTAAATCGCCTTTTTTTGTCCCATTCTGATGCTTAGTTTGAATTTCACCAGCCCATCTTGAGCATGTCTTCATGCCTAAAAGCAGTGAGTTGTCACCCTGTGACTCGTACATTTCTGTTAACTAGCAGCTGAACATGTGTACCTAATAATGTTGATGGCAAGTGCATAGCCACCAAAATAATAACATTTAACAATGTTAAATTGTATCTGTAAAATACCCAGCAAGTGTTTACCTGCACATCATAAATCCTCATTTATGGATAAAGATTTAATTTCAAATGTCTACAGAACATTTCTTTGTGTTAATCAAAACTCCTTTGGCTTAGATGTGTGGACATTTTATGACCTGCAATTTTTGCGAGGAGCTCTGCAACACATCCCGTTTCCTACCTGCTGGAAGGGGTTGGAGAGAGTCTGGTTGCAGTACAGATAGTAATGAACAATATCTGAGAAAACACAAACACAAAAGCAGACAGAAAATGTTTTTTCATCATCATTGTCCTCGCTGTGCTGAATATCAATTATCGCCATGGCCACAAATTTAATGTCACATAATGAATCCATTAAACGATCATTATTATTCGCACCACACTTACCAGCACTGATGACATCCTTTGTTTTACTCATGATGTATTTGTCAGGGGAAATGCAAAAATCACTCGTGCCCTAAAATAAAACAGGAGATGTGAGAGGAGTGGAAAGAGAGTGGGAAACAAGGACATATCAGAAAAAAAAGATTGAATGGTTCACATTTCATGACTCACAAAAAAAATTCATGACTCACATTTCAAAGAAGGAATGATGTGGTGTGTCAAATACCAAGTAATCAGCTTGACAATTATTTATACATATTTTTTACTAAAACATTTTTCCAGAAACATGAATAGTGATTGCTATCATTTTTAGCGCTTTTTGACACAGTAGAGGGAATATGGCTGTTTTTGTACCCCTTTAACACATCTTAACAGGAATGCTTTTCAATTCAATGCAAAGTGCTAACACGAAACCTGCATTGGCAAAAATAACAAAAGACAAGTGGCAGTCTCCGCTGAACTGTGCCGTCTGAATGCTAAATGTCCCTGGGGCTCGGGACAAGCACTGCGTGTAGCTTAACCTTCTCTGGGGGGTACGCTAATGAGCCCCACGCAGAAGAGATAAAGCAAACTGTGTTTCCCGGCAAACCTGAGCTAGTTTGTTAGAGACGAAGGATACCAAGGAGCTCTGCAATTCAGGAGCAAGTCTGTTAGAATTCCTGAAGGGACGACAGTGAATCTCAGAAAATGCAAAGTTCTGACTACCCGCTGTTGGCAATTAGGAGTTCTGCCAATGGGGTGTATTCATTATGCATTTATTTACTAAGGATTCAGCCATTAATTTAAGTGCAGTCTGCACACAGACAGGATGTGAAGATTATCTTGCAGGTCTGTCAGTCACACCTGTAAATACAGTCACACATGAAGCTGATCAGAAACTCAGATAAATCCAGATTCTATGTACTGAACAGTTGTTAGTTCCTGTGGTTGCCGTGGGTGTTTTCGCATCATTAGAGCAGGGCAATGAAATTCATTCTTATTTAAAGTGGGACACAGCTGCGCGACTGCAGTGGCAAATTGATTTTCACAAGTTCAGCTCTCAGTCGGGGTGGAGGAGGTCGAAGATTTTCAGACATTTTCAGATGGCAGTGGTACGTGGAGGTTAAAGAGGTCACCGTGTGTGTGGCGTTCCTGCACATACGCACAAATTCTCCATAGGTGCTAGCTGGCTCGCTGAGCTGAAAAATTGTGTAGAACAATTACGTCTAAACAGGAATGTTGGTCTGTCCTGTGTTCAGTCTGTAGTAGAGATGGACCGATCCGATATTACGTATCGGTATCGGTCCGATACTGACCCAAATTACTGGATCGGATATCGGCGAGAAATAAAAAAATGTAATCCGATCCGTTAAATATCAAAAAAGCACCTCACAAAACTTGCTACACGGCTTAACTCGGCTCATAACTGTAGCACGTTGCAGCAGTATGCATCACGTGATAGAGCTTGAGATAGCTTGAGAGCTAGAGATTGTGTATTTGTAGCCTTGCTAGCAAACCAGCATTTCATCTCCGAGGAAGTTTTCCCAGAGAGAAGTAAAGCAAGTGTGTAAGTTCATCTCTGAATGTTTGTAAAGCATTCCCACGTTAAGCTTAACAACAGATATATGGAGCGACTGCCTCTCTCTCTCTCTCCTGCTGCTACTTCAATTGTGAAACTGATCAATGATCAGCTGATTGGCTTTTCTGTCGCGACTCCGTCTCTCTTCTTTGTTTTTGGCCCACTTCTCACCAGAAAGAGGAAACCAGCGGCTGAACAACAGCAGCACTATTAAGCTTGATAAGCTGTTGTTAGAATTTATTTAATATTACTTTCTACACCAGGATCTTTTTCTACGTAGCTGACGGCTGGTAACTGTGCAGGGGCGGATCTAGCAAAGTTTAGCCAGGGGGGCCGATAGGGCATGAACAGGGAAAAGGGGGAACAAAGACATACTTTTCTTTCTTGTTCTCATTTAAAATGTCTAGCTTTTAATAAATAATTATCTGAATCTTACACCCAAAGTTTTAATCTGATGTAAAATATATAGAAGTCCATTACTGTATATAGTAACTGTTAAGTCTAATATACCCTAGTAAGCTATACTACTTTTTCCTTTGGGAAGATACCATCTGTGCAGTCTGCAATTCTGTTGAAGAAATATGTTGAATCTATTTAATTATTCTTGAAAAATAATTTCTTTCTGTGCATTTTTCCCCCTGCATCAAATTAAAGTTGATTACATCGATTAAGCATCATGAGCTGGAGGGTGGGGGGTGGTTCTCTATTTTTTTTTTTGCTGGGAGTTTGCAACCCTATTAGTTAGGTTGCTTAATATTTCTGCTAAGTACTCTTTAAAATACCAGATTAGGGAGGATGGAGCAGGTTTACGTTTATTAGATTGATCAGTGTTGCTGAACTATGAAATATTTTGGGCGCAGTGTATTTTTTACATACAGGTATAACAGAATAGCTTTAGTGTTGTTATTTATTTAAACTTGAGTATAAACTTATACAAAATGCAGCAAGATATTAAAAAAACGTTTTATTGATTAAAAAACACACTATATCGGATTCATATCGGTATCGGCAGATATCCAAATTTATGATATCGGTATCGGTATCGGACATAAAAAAGTGGTATCGTGCCATCTCTAGTCTGTAGTGCCTGAAAATGCTGTCAGTGATTTTATTATAAATGAGGTTTTTGCATAAATTCAATCGAATAGTAAATTCAAAAGAGATCTTTCAATTAATGAGTACTTTTACATCTTTCTCTATGTTAAATTTTTTTTGGAATTAGGGCTGAAAAGATCAAAAAAATGCAAACAAACAAACACTTTCTAACTGCTTTTGCCTCTTTTCTCTATTTGATATAAATTCTAAAATAATTTGTTTAAAGAAGACACCTGATTTAAAAAAGTGCTTTCTCCTAAATGTGTTTTCAACAATTCCCAGCATAAAGAATGAATCAACATTTATTAAAGATGAAATGCCTTCATACGATGATGTCTACAAGTCTGTTGTTAGAAACTGAAAACTTTCACATAAACATCTCCTTTAAGAAGTAACACCTGCATCAACATAAGCACAAGCTCCTATTTACACGTATAAATGATGTCTGAGGAGCCAGAGCAGATTCTTCATGTAAATGCTTTTACGAAGCCTTTATGATGTTTACTCTCAGGCGAAGAAAAGACCCAGGTGGACTCCATCTATAAATTCTCAGAAACAGAAGTACAGTAAAAGCCAATTTCTATCCCGACTATCTACACAAATGTATCATCTGGATCCTTAATGAATTTATTAGACTACCTGTCATAAAAAAAGGAAAACATTTCAGAAATCTGCCAAAACAATATTTTTATTTATTAGTTATTTTGATGTTAATTTTGGTATTAATTAATAGCAAACTGGTTTCACATATTTACACCAAAATTTGAGGACACTGGACTTCTCAGAAAAAAACTCTGTAATGAATTGAGCATAAAATTAAACAGCTAAAAGAAATTTTTCTGTCAAGGACTGCAAGTAAATAACTAATTTGGCATCCTAATCAAAAAAATATGTTTTCTGATTTTTAAACATTTTTTTTTTGTAAAACAGTACATCAGAAAATTCAGGGTTAACTATAATTATATACTGGTATTAAAAATATCATTTTTAAAGATCTTGCGTAGTTAATAGCAGTTAATTAACCATTAGAGAAACATGAAATATTATTACTATCAATCCTACTAATTTCATGTCAAACTCATTTTACAGTTTGATGTTAAGTGGAATAAATGAGTGGACCTCCACTGTCTGTCAATCTAAAGAAGTTTAACTACACATTTAAACCCTGAGATATTTAAATATCAGAAAAACCTGATAAGAAATGTTGTTCTAGAACGTTTAAAGAAATCTGTCAGCATGGCCCCTAAATTATAACAAATTAATGTCTATAATTACAGAAAACGTTACTGTAGCTCACTGAGTTTTTGTTAATTCACATAAAATGCAAATTTATGTATCTTTTTTTTTTTAACTCTGGGCCCCACCCCCCAAGAAAAGTTTCACTTTGTATCTGTCTTGTATACAGTGTACTGTCAGCACAGTGGTTCAGTAGTTAGTGCTGTTATCTACTAGCAAGATGTTTCTGGGTTCGAACCTGACCAAAATCATTTCCAAGTGTATGAATGAATAATAAGATATATTGATGGTTTTCTTATAGAGCTACTCTTACACTCTTTTAACAGATCTGTGTATGTGCTGTTTTAATAAAGTACAAAATTGTCACCAGACTTTCAAGACTGGGCTCCACAAGGTTCGGCCCACAAGAATAAGAATAAGAATAAGTACCTCCTGTCCAGGGTAGTACCCAGTAACAAGCTGTTGTACCGCTAAAGACAGGTTCTTTATTTTTTTTAAGGGTGTACAAATCATTCATTCAGCCTCAGCGTCAGTGACACCCAGCAGACATGTTACATAAAAGTGAGACGGAATGATTTTGTAACACACACAAAATCATTACGTCTCAGAGGACAAGATGTACCCGTGACTCTTCTGAAGCAATTTATGAAAAGTTATATTATTCATTTATCAAGGGGAGATGTAGAACAAGAAGACCTTTTAGTTAGATTACCATGTAATTTACTGGATGCTTCCAAGTTCCTTAAAGGGAAAGTACTGTCTTTCCGTTGAGATAATCCTTACACACCATAGATGGACCTGAGCGCAGCATGTGTCATGGTGCAGGAGACTGAATGGACAGGATGAATCATCTACTGAGAAATTCTGTATTTGTCTGCATTTGCAATGTCTTGACCGGTGGATGCAGATGGGGGTTTCGGTGTTTTAGTCATACATGTGTGCCGTAGCATTGCTATAAAAGGAAACCATTAGTGTCATTGTGTCAGGAAATGAAGACCACACCGAGTGAAGCCTCGCAAAGAAGACTTGAACATGCAGATAAAAAGGAAGATAAAACCAGACACCACTGTGCAAGAGATCAAGCTTCTCGCCGTTACTTAGTCCTGCTTACTTGACGCTCATTATCTCCAAATTTAATTCACACGTGTAAACAATCCTCTGCTGCCCCTGAGTAAAAAGCAACATCCAGCAACAAAACTGAGAAAAATAGCACAGACGCCCGAGGCAGCTTAGTCAAACACCAGTGCTCAGCCATTTGATATTCATCGTGTCTCATGTTTCTCTCTATTTTCACGGTGAGTTCTCACCTCCACATCGATCAAACACTTGCGCTGCTTTTTTAAGCCTTGGGACGATGAGAGAGGAAAAACACTGAAATTAATCACCTACTCAGTGTGAATACGGCAATTGGATTCGTGTTGTCATAATCCTTGAATTGGAATCGGGTTATTGAGCTCTGTATAATGCTGCTGAGAAGGTGTGGGTTTGCAATTTTGTTCTTTTGTCAGTCTATTTTTAGTGCCGTGTGTTTTGACAGCAGAGATCAAAAGCTCATGACGTGGTAGACGGATAGCTGTGATCAGAAGAATTTGAGATTGGGCAGTTTTAGAACCTGTTTTGATGACTCTGTGCATCTGTGAGGGATCTCTGTCACTGATTTCATAAATATTTTTGTAACCTTAACATCCTGATAAAGCTTAAATACTTGGCTTTTAAGCTTAGAACCACTAATTAGCAGCTAATACCTTAAATAGATAGATAGCTTCTGCAAACTATCATAAGAGAGGTGACCAGTTTAGGGTATTTTATATCAAAGTAAGTCAGTCACTCAGGGGTAAGAAAGCGAGGGAGCTTACCACAGCGGTTGCCAGGTCAGCTCCCAGTGAAGTCCAGCTCAGGACTAGCGTCAGCACTCCAAACACCATCATCCTGCAGAAATACAAAGAAACAACAGGGTCAGGTTGAAACTCAGTGCAGTGATCTGTTTATTTGCTAAATCAAACTAAGATTAACTGAAGGCTCAGTGAACCAGGACACAATGGCTCATTAAAGCTTGGTATTTATCCAAGTGAATGAGTCAGTGATTTAAGTACTTGACCTGGTTTGCATTAGGTTCATTCCAATTACTCGCAGTGATTACAGGTGAACACTATTGTAATCACACTGTTAGAAAACCAAGAAGTAAACTGGGTTTGTCATACGCATCTGCAATTATTATTATATCAGTGGTATATCAGCACCTTCAATTTGATATGGTTCCTACATCAACATTCTTTTGAAGCTGTGTTTTTGAGCCCCTAATATTAAGTCTAATCACTCCATTTAATCTGTGTCTTTGCACTGATAGAAAAATCACAAAGCTGAATGCCATGAATGCTAAGAGACGCTTCAAAGGAGAGATGAGTCATTATCTTTGCAAGCAACTGCTTTTCCAAATTAGTAATAAAGCAATCCCTTTGGAATAGTTGCATGTTGTAAGCATGTCTTATAACTAGGGCTGGGCCATATCATACCGTTCACGGTAATACCGGTACAATGTTGGGCAACGATAAGAAAATGAAATATGGCGATAGAACGTGGGTAAAACGCGCATGCGCAGTGCCTTTGCTTTCATATGCACATGGCGGAAAAATCATGGCGGCGACGGAGAATGAGAAGAGTGAAAGCGGATTGTTGAATGAAACAGATGAACCAGAACTGGTTTGTAAAAATGCTGCAACTTCAGTGGTGTGGAACTGGTTTAGCTTTCGTCCGTCAGCTACACAACAAAGCACTATTTTTGGTAGAGCATGCTAGCGGGCCGTCGTTATTACCGTGTTGTTTGGAAAATACGGCACACTTAAAATCAATCCTTTGATTTTTCTGAAAGTCGACAGTGCCCCTTATAATCCCGTGTGCCTTATGTATGAACTCTGGTTGTGTTTACTGACCTTGAAACGATTTTATGTGGTACACAGCGCTCGAAAATCTGTCAAATGTTTCAGTACGACTTTGCTAAGCTAAGAAGCCACACCGCTTGATGGATTGTCGGAGCATTACGGCTATCGTAGGCAGGAGCCTGGCGTAGTGATACGTACTGTGCTTCAACATAATATTACCGTATTGTGTGTGTATAACCTCTTTTTAAGTTTTGTGGATATTATACATGGTTATGCTGAGGATATGTCGGCCAGTTTCCACTGGAAATGCCTTTTGGTTAAACTGTCAGCAAGGAATTTGCATTTGCACTGTTACATTTTTATATAACTTTAATGCACATAAAAAACAGCTGCTTGTTTAAGTGAAAATACATTTATGTTTTTTGGGGGGTTTTTTTTGCACTAATAAAGTTGTGGAGTTGTAAAGTATTTTGTCTCACGTCAATTATATCGTCAGTTATATCGTTATTGCAAATTTTCAAATGTATATTGTGATAAATATTTTTGGCCATATCTCCCTGCTCTACTTATAACTACTGTATATAACAAAATAACAATCAAAATGGAGAAACAAAAAGAGCTATTGTAGAGTCCGTGTCATAACAGCTTCTGCTACTCATAAGAAATGGCTCACGACCCAAGAGGAAGAAATGCTGATGTCACTGGGCTGTCATCACCAGAAAAAGTCACAGCGGTCATGTTTACTTCCATGGAGTTGATTCTGCTGCCTCAACATACAGCTGCAGAAGAACAGCTAATCTTCCACAGTGCTCATCCGCTCTGTTTGCCGACATCTGATTATAGCGAAGTCAGTGGATGGATGTTCCTGCACCCGTGTGTTTGTTTTACAGTGAATCCATACCCTGATGATGTCAACTTATTAGATGATAAGATGATAACATCAAATGATATACACAGAGGCTGAGAGATTGCAGGCCCTGGCTGTCCATTTTGGCATGCAGGAAAGTGTTGATGTACTAAAACAGGAGATCAATACCTATTAAAGACTATCATAGATCAGCTCTGGTTAAGTGAAAAGAATTTCCAGAAAATCCAATAAGCTTCTGATTCATGTCACCACATTTTAAATCGGATTTTTTTTCTATGCATGTCCAGGCTCATCTCCAGCCTGTTCATCTTTTAGCACCCCACAGATCCCAGGCTAATCCATTTCTCAATGCACTGAATGGATACTGAGCTCCCAATATTGAACTTACAATCCGCTACTTCTCTCCTTTTCTCTTTATCTCTACTTCTCTATATATTCCCTTTGCCCTCTCTACGGTGTATTTTCAACGCCCTCTGCCTTCAAATCAGATCCTCGTACTTAAAGTCTGACTCCTTCCTTTTGTCTGATACAGACCTCTCACTAGGCCCAGACAATTCGCGAGATAGGAAAGAGAGTGAGGCTTCACAGATTCCTTATCTTATTTTAGACTCGACAAGCAGAACTAATGCAAACGTTCTTTACCGTCTTACTCGTTCACTGCAATAACCTGCATTAATATGTGATTATATCTGCATATGGCTATATAAAGGGTACTGTATAGAACACTTTACACCAGTATTACAACTGGTTCTTGGTGATAACTAACTACAACAACTATAAAGGGATAAGAAAAAAATTCTGATTCCTTTTCTGACACTTTTGTAATTCCTCCTTGCAGACAAGAGCCTCACAGGGTTACATTTGCTGTGCCAATTGTCTCTCTTTCTGTCAGCAAAATTACACAAAAGCTACATGGCCATATTTCATCAAACCTGCTGCAGAGATATAGCAGCAGAAAAGAATGAACCTTTTGTATTTTGGTGCAAATTCTCACTTTCTCACTTTCTTTAAAATTGATAGCTAGGACACTGGCCTTAGAAGACTGTGCTCTTCTTGTATTTTTCCCATGAAATACTAATGCTGCATCTCAAATCATATATTTCCTCTTTTGTTTGCCTAGAGTAGTCACACTAAAAAGGACAGCTACACCCGGTACACTCCAAGTAACTTGGTGGTATGCTTAAAACAGACAAAACCCTGAGTGTAAAATTCTGTACACTTTTCATTTTCACTAGCCACCATCTCGGTGATGCACCAATAATTTGTTTGACAGTAACAGGAAAACATTGTCAGCATAGATGGAAACGCTACTGTTAGCTATCTATATTGATATCTATATCTATAGTTATAACAACAAATTTGAAAATTCTTTCATAACAACTATAATTATATTTTAGCATTAGAAATGCTGTTTTGATAAAGAGCTTGTGCATACTGGTGGATTAACTATTATACATACATTAACATAGAAAATGATTTTGGCAATTTAGGCTAATTTAGGCTTGTTAGCCCCGCAAACACCGGCTCTCACCCTATGGCTGCTGGGATAGGTACTGAATTGGATGAATGTTAATTTAAGGCATACGATCTAATACATTTGTTAAGCACTGTAGCTGGTCATAAGAGTTTGAAAAATGAAGAAAACTGGACTTCTTTATGTTTTCATTGTTCACTTAAGATGCTTCTTCAGTTCACAAACTTGTTTTCTCAAGCTCTTAAGACAACCATAAGTTGAATGATAACCTACACACTGCAGCTGTGTCTTGGCGTATATTTTATTTTCTTCGGTGTAAAAGAATTTAGCTTTGGATATGTGGACAAAGGTTTGACAAGTTGTAAAGTTGTAAGAAAAGTTGGCAGCTTGTACAGCAATGGTCAAATGCTCCAACTGTTATTTCCAATGAGTGAATAGCTCTTTCTTTCTTTCTTTTTTTTTGTCTTGGGTCAATTTGCTGGTCTGGAACATTCAGGTTTGTGTTATCACGATGCCAAAGAAGAAAGGCGAAAGGAATAGCCTGAGAGAAGCAACCGTTGCTGTCCACAGGGAAGCCTGTCATACTACAGTGAGAGAGATTATTCACAACTGGAAAACAAGTCAGTTGCCAATCTTCCCAGCAAATTCACCCTAAGGCCAGACTTTGTAATGCTCAGAGAAACTGCACAAAAAATATATAAAAACAGTTAAGCTACATCTCAAACTCTACAGGCCACAGTTAGGTGGTTAATGTTAAAGTTCATGACAGTAGAGTTAGAAAAATACTAAACAAGTATGGCTTGTTTGGAAGAGTTAACGGGAGAAAAGCAAACATCTGTAACAAAAAAAAAAGGCAGTACAGCTTAATTTTGCAAAGTTGCATCTGAACTAACCACAAGATCTCTGGAACAACGTTCTTTAGATATATGGGACCATGTTTGGCAAAAAAACGAAACCAAAAAACACAGCATGTCAGCATAAACACCTCATATTAACTGTCAAGCGCGGTGGTAGACGGATGATAATTAGCAATTTGAAACAGTAATCCATGCCTTTGTAGCCGTTCGGCTGGATTACTGTAATTCTCTTTATTATGGGGTGAGTCGATCTTCTGTTTTTCGACTGCAGCTAGTTCAGAATGCTGCTGCACGTCTTTTGACTGGCACTCGTAGATGCAAGCATATCACCCCAGTTTTATATTCACTTCATTGGCTGCCCGTGCATTTTAGGATCCATTTTAAGCTGCTTTTATTTGTTTTTAAATGTTTGTCCAATGCTGCCACTCTGTACCTCTCTGAGCTTCTTCATCCATACATACCTTCCCGGTCCCTCAGGTTGACAGACCAGCTCCTCCTAAGCGTGCCCAGGACTAATCGTAAGCTCAGAGGGGATCGGGCGTTTGCTGTGGCAGCATCAAAATTGTGGAATGAGTTGCCTTTACATGTTAGACTTTACATGTTAGACAGGCACCTTCCTTATCTGTCTTAAAACATCTATTTACCTTGGCTTTCAGCACAGCAGGACTTGTTGATGTTTCTTAATATGTTTCTTATTAATTATATTATTTTTAATTTTAAGATATTCTATACGTAAACTCTTTTCTCTTTGTTTTATATTTGTAGCACTTTGGCCAACATTGTCGGATGTAAAGTGCATTAGAAATAAAGATGCTATGCTATGCTATGCTAATTAGGCCTGTTTCACAGTCAACCTCTCTGTATGCCAAAGTCAACCTGATTGAAATATTGTGGTGGGATCTAAAGAGACCAGTGCACAGATGAATACCTGCAAATCAGTGAACTGAAGCAAATTTGTAAAGAAGAGTGGGCTACATTCCTCCACAAGAATGTGATGATGATGTTGGTTTATGACATCATCATACAGCAAAAGAAATTGTGGAAAAAAATCATGGGTTCCAGTTGGTTTTTCACAGGACTGGATAGAGTCCTGTGAAAAATGTTCAGATGACTTAGGCGTGTGTAGTGGTATGTAGAATTTTTCGTACTGAGACCCAATGTAAATGGGAAGCGGGGCACATGAACTGCAAACTGCTCTGTGTTGAAAGGAGTTTTCTCTTTGATTCACCATGCATTTCTCTGTCTTTGTTTTTCCAGTCTTTCCTCGTTTTGGCTCTGTAGCTACATGTTTCTTATCTACGGTAACTGAGCCCATCAGTTGATGAGTGTTTACTGTTTGATGTCTTCTCAACACTACATAGAGAAAAGGTAATTACTCTTCTTTGTAAAGTGCTCTGTGATGACTGTTGTTGCAAACTAGAGCTTTATTCCTAAAACTAAAGTGAAATTTAAATAAATTATTCCGTTTTGTGCTCTGTAAGATGAATGGAATCAATGGGATACAAGGAAAATAGGGTTTAAAGTTGAGTCAAGTGAAAAAGTTGAGCAGGTCAGATGATGCTAGTAAATGCATTCAAGGATGAGGTCAAGTCACTCTGAGTTAAATCTGAGTGGGAAGTTGATTTTCTTCTCTACTAAAAAATATTTTGCTGTAAACTTCTGTTATAGCTAGTCTATAGAAATGTATAGAAAGTGGAAGCTTTGTCATCCTTACACAAGCCCCCATTAAACGTTCTAATTAAAACTGAGCAAAATGATAGAGATGTGACCTCAGAGCAGATATGCATGGGTACCGAGACCTCACTGCCAGTGCTAATTAGCTTGACATAGTAATCACATATTTCTCTCAGTTTCTAATTTTGGCTTCCACCTTGTGATTGCCATCTTAGAAACCATCACAAACTAACTTGGACCGCAACTCATTAAATTGTGTTTATTTCCTCCGAGCAAATTTAGGAGATTGACCTTATTGTCTAAAATGTCTTAATTATGAAGACAGTTGTGGTAATATGGATTTTACTTAGTGTGTACAATTAAGGTAAAGTATAATTATGATGATTATACTTAGTATAGTATAATCATTATGTGTTTGTGAATATATATTGTTTCTACAAAAAGTGACTAAATGTATCCCTGTCTTCCTTCCTTCGGGCAAGTGCCTTAAACTTTTAAGAAATTTATCTTAATAAACTCTATATTGTCTTTGGAAAAACACAAAGGCTCCGGCACACTTCCTTATGGGACACCTTTGACACAAGGGGCTAGTTTGGACAGGGTAGTTTGAACCAAAAATGATGCGTCTTTCTTGAGGACAGAACTAACTTCATTTGGTCCACCTTGCTTGTACTTGGTTGGACCCACTTTTTCTTTTAGAACTGCTTTAATTCTTCCTGGCATAGATTCAACAACATGCCAGAAACATTGCGTTGATTGAGGCTACGTCCACATTAGCCCGGATAAATTAGAAAACGGCGTTTTCGTCAGAAAACACTCCGCGTCCACACTATCATTTTCAGTCGTTTTCACAGAGTTGTGCGTCCACATTGAAACGGCAGAAAACGCCTACGTTCCAGTATTGTGCATGCGTGAAACACAAGACGTTTCGACCTGCGTCAATTTTGTCTGCCGTTTATTTACTTTCCGGCTCTTTGAAACGTCGCAGCAAAATTTCGTGGAAAAGCACCGAGTTTTTTTAAGTGGACTAACAATGAGGTTGTCGCTGCGAGTAACACAAAAGTACGAAGTTGCAAAAGCGAGTGAGTTAAAGAATTTGAAGAAAAGCTGTCTGGTCATGTACAAACTGATATTAATGTCTAATAGGGCTGTCAAAATTGAGCGCAAACAAAAGAACTGCTGTATAATGCCCTCCGCTATCTTAGCTTAATTGGTCACATGACTGCATCACACGATGCATGTGTCATCGTTTTCGAAAAGGCTCTGGGTTCGCTGTACACACTGCCACGCGTATCCGCTTTGGAGAGCGTTTTCCTTGACCGTCTCAGTGTGGACGGAAGGCCAAAACGGAGACAAAAAGATGCGTTTTCAAACGAAAACATATTCGTGTGGTCATGGCCTGAGATCTAGTGACTGTGGCGGCCATGTGAGTATAGTGCACTCACTGTCATGTTCAACAGTGAGTGCACTGTTGGCCATTTAATACTAGCTGGACATTAAGCAGTGTTCAGCTGGTATTAAATGGCCTAAAGTATCTCAAGAAAATATCCACATATGATTACACCACCATCAGCAGCCTGAGCCTGACCCTGACCAGACCTTTCCAGTCTTCTATTGTCCAATTCTGGTGAGCTGTGAGAACTACAGCTTCAGTTTCTTGTTTTTAACTGACAAAAATGGCAACCAGTGTGGTCTTCTGCTGCTGTAGCCCATCTGCTTCAATGTTCAACAAGTTGAACATTGAACAACTCAAAGCAGTCTAGTCATTTTCCTCTGACTTCTGGCATCAACAAGACCTTTTTGCCGTTCACTGGACATTGACTTGTTTTCAAAGATGATCTACTGGGATTTGTTGGGAAAATCCCAGTACATCAGCAGTTTCTGGAATTGTCAGACTATCCAGTCTGGCACCAACAACCTCAAAGTCGCTTAGGTCACCCTTTCCCCCCATTGCTCAGTTTGAACATCAGCAGGTTGTCTTGGCCATATTTATATGCCTAAATGCACTGAGTTGCTGCCATATGACTAGCTGATTAGATATTTGCATTAACGAGCAGTTGAACAGGTTTATCTGAGCAATTAACTCCTTCAATGTTTACCCCAGCACTAATGGGTAAACTGACAACATATGCTAAAGGTTTTCCACTACAGCAGGAACATTATCTCTCCCTGGCTCATTAATTTATTTCACTTCCTTGTTTATTTTTTCCAAATATGAAGTGAAGTGAGGGACCCTTCAGGATACCCAACTCAAGCTTGCTGCTGCACTTACATGGGACACCCCCCGGTGACAGACTTAAAATGCAAGCTTTTGATCACAGAGGTGTAGTTAAACCATCAACTCAACGCAGTGCAAACACGCTAACCTGAGAGATATACCAACGCTTGTTTAGACTACTGCTGTCAGCATTTCAGAAGCCCCACGCCCACCACAGCACCTAACCGTGGGCTCTGAATCTAGATTTCCCTTTAGGGGAAAATTAGTATTGTCACTTCCCACTTCCTGCTGAGATGAGCTTGATGTTTTATGCTTGATGAGCAATTAGCTAAGAAGATAAAAGCCAAACATTAATGCTGTACATATTCTAAATTTATATAACTATTTAGTAAGAGATGGTTGACTGATATGTTTTTTAGGACAACATAATCAAACGCTGAATTATACTAACAGGCATTATATGGCAAAAAGCGCTGTATTTTTTCCCAGCTCATAGTATTGTTCTGTCATTTTTAGCATCTTACCAAGAGATATTACTCATGACATGTTACGTAAGATGAATGAAATATCTTGCCATTGAACATCTGTCAGATATGTTAATTAAAAGCTCTTCTTTGTTGTGCCCGTGAAAGTGCAATTCAGATTGCTTTACATTTCTCTAAATGCAAATCAGCAGTATACAAGCACAATAATGAGCTTAATTACAGCTCCATGATTAAAAGGGTGAGCTGGAAATGTTCTACAGTGAGTCATGTGAGCGTTGAAGCAGACTAAAGCCTGCTCTTTATTTGCTTCGGGCTTGTTAAGTGTTCTTGAGTTCGTAATCTGGATATTCAAGGTTACTTAAGAAATTCAGGCCTCCCCTGAAAAACCATTTATTACTTTTAACGCAACTTGCGCTGCGGATCCTTGCTCATCACAGTCCTAATGATCTCCGCCATCCAGGGAAATTTAATTTCCTCTGTCCTTTTACTTTAGGAATACACATGCACTTGAAGCTTTTTATACTTTACAGCACTTTCAGACCGAATATGCATAATAGTTTCTGTGTATCCGGGTTTGAGATGACAGTTTTTATTCACCACCCGAAACCAAAATGTCCTTGCCACGTTAAAGGCGTATAAAAAGAATCACGGCTGAAAAACTCGACCGCAACAAATGCCTCTTCACAAAAACGAGCAGTTGTAAAAGATCCACAAATAAACATCTCTCTGACAGTGAGCTTTATAAATCTCTAACGTGTAGGTGTAAGCTGTTACTGTATGTCACAGTAACACCCAGCCAGACGGCATGTACCAGAAAGAGTTGGTAGGCCTCCAGAGTGTAATTTGCCCCCAACCACTTCCACTCTAGTGGAAGACTGCATCTCTTGGGAAGGCAGACACTCTTCACACTGACTCATCTTATGTGTGTGTGCATGTTTGTGTGTGTGTGTATAGGGTTAGTCCTCGAGTGCATTTGTGGTTAGTAGGGCACGTTTAGCAGAGCTCACACCCTGAAATGACTGATTGCAAGAGACAGGATGCTGAATGAAGGAATGAAGGCAGGACAGATTTCATGTTCTTTCTGTGAAAGCTCCGTTTCAGCAAAACATGCACTACAGTGTGTGGGAGAGTGATTGTTAGGTTCATTAACGCCAACATGCTGCACATTCTGGCCGCCTGTTAAAAGGCAGACGAACCAACACCTGTTAATGTATTACTGTGTTTTTTTTCTTTTACTGCTTATGTTTTAGTATAGCTGACATGTGCTGTCACATATTTATCATTCGTTCTGGATGTTTGTCACTCCTGAAGAGTAGCATTAGTGTGATGGTATAAATCACATAAATCACATGCTATATAATCTGGATATACAATAAAATTGTACCTACTGTTGTTTAATGTAATTCATGCCCAGCCTATTTAGAACAGGTCAAGTGTTAAAGAGGGAGAATAATCTTCAGGAAGTTGTATTGCTGATAACATCTCATCTCTCCCCTGCTTTCCAAACCTCTTTGCAAAGCAGAGCCACTGAGACGGTAACGCTGAACAAGTTCAACCCACTGCTGGCAATGCTAAAAAGCAAAGGGAATACGGAAACGGCTAGAAGAGGAGTGTTTGAGCAAGGATGTGATTCAGTGCTTTGCTGCTTTGTTCACAGACATTTACCACGCCTCAAGCTTCCTTCATCTACACCAACTCATACCAATTCACTCAACTCATCTCTATTTTTTGTTTAAAAAAATTGAATATTTTCAGAAAAGAAAAATGAACATATTTTATTTCCATAATAGCACACAGTTAGTTAATCTCCCAACTGACTTTTTCTTTTATATATCCTGCCTTTGCTTTTCACCCACTGTCTCTCCCTCCTGCTGTGCAAGGAAAGAGAAGAAAAATATCACATAAAAGAATTGGGGGGAAGGAACAGATTACCACTTTTCGTGTGAACAAAAAGATAGCTTGTTGCTGTAAAATAGCCCAATGTTACAGGGTATATAAGACTCACGTTGTGAGCAGCCAGCGGGACTGCTTGGCCAGTCCCAGACAGGCCAGCAGGCAGATGATCAGGTCCAGGATGAGGAGCAGCAGGTATGTGAGCCACCTGCAGACACAGACAGACCACAAAATTAAACTGCTGCTGGTGAATGCCTTTTATTTATGGGAGGTGATGGAACATGGGAGGTTAAAAAGAAATTCAGTTTCTGAAATGTAGCTTTTATTTTTGTAGTTTTGCCTTTATTTTTACCCGTAATAATACCTTTGTTGTCAATAGCTGGAGATGGGTTTCTCTTGAAAGCAACCAACAACATTTTTTCACAGCAGGTATCACTACCAATTTATTTTAAATTACACATACAGAAATATAAATTCTGAGAGGTAAATCTGCCACATAATTGTTTAAAATTGCACCTCACTCCGCTGGTTTAGCAACTGTTAAAAACAGGGTTTACAAGCATTTATTCTGCAGAGAATCATTCTTATTATAATTAATCAAAACATACAGAAAAATTCGATCGATGCTGGAACCTAGTGAAATAAAAAATGACTCGTAAAGACAAGCAGGAAAAGAAAGAAAGGGTGAAGTATTGCACCTAATTTCACATCATCGGATACGTGCATTAGAGGTGTGTGTGAAAGTGTTTTCATGCTCGCGGGTATAACGTGGTAGAGTTGTCCACCTCACTGTAACCATCTGTTATTCGAACAGTTTGTGGCTGGACATAGTAAACCTGTCCAGATGGCTTATAATGAATGAATGGATTCAAATCCATGTGGCTGAATGTTTCATGCTATGAAAAATGCAAACTGTGGGGAATCGTTTCAGTTTAATTTCCTGTCTATTTCCATCATTGTTCATCTTCCACCCTGCATACATTACTCTGACATCACTTTGTATATTCTTATTGTGTATTTAATCATTTCTTTCTACTTCTCACCAGCCAGTTTCTACCCCTCTGACAGAATCCATCTCACATCTCTTCTCCATCTTTTTCCTTTTCCTCCCCCTCGTTGTCAGTCTCTTTAATCTTTCTCCCCTCTCTCTCTCTTTCCCTTTTAGCCCCTTTTCTCTCCCTCGCCGCCATCTCCTTCCTCGTTTTATCTTCCCCCCTCTCGGCAGGGGACAGTGCAAGAAGCTGGGGCATCAGCATGGGAGGTACTTCAGTAACGCTGCCACCTTGTTGTCTATGTTATCCTAATCCAATTAGAGTCTGAGCAAAGCATGAATACACGCAGGAGGCTGAAGGGGCGGCATGTATGTATAATAAAAAGCAAGACCTCTTTTCCTCAAGAAACAAAATACAGAACACTGAGATTTGTCAGTCTTTCCTGATGTTTTGCTCAAGTTCTACCTGTTTACCCTCACAGACAGGTCAAAGGTGACTGGATCATGCATCTAAGCGTCAGGTAATTTCATGGGAAAAAAAATCTGTCTTTTGAAAGTGTTTATGTACACAAATATTTAACTGTCTGCAATGTATCTGACTTCAAAACACAGGAATAACAATGAAACAATGCTCTTCCATTTTTAATCGCTTATCCTTGTGAAGGGCACGTTGCCAGTCCATCACAGGGATAACACCCAGAGACAGACAGTCATTCACACTCAGATTAATACCTACGGCCAATTTAGAATCACCAGTTAATCATTAATTAACCTAAGAGGCATGTCTGTGGACCGTGAGAGGAAGCTGCAGCCCCTGGTGAGGACCCACACAAGCACAGAGAGAACAGGTGAACTCTGCTGGGCAGTTCTTTTGACTTAGAAAACATGTAGATAAAGAAAAAAGGTACTGATGTTGTCGATATCTTAACCTGATGTGATAAAAACAGATCAATAGAGAGAGAATAAAACTGCATGGTAAACTAAGAATGCTTAGGAACAGTAGTTTTGCATTGGGCCACAGTTAAAAGAAATACTGAGCAATTCCTGGAAGTAATAATGTTACTTTTTGTGAGTAAGTAACAAAACAACACTGGAAGAGTGAACAACACACAGACTTTTATAAGTTTAACATGAAAAAGAAAAGAAGAAAAAAGAAAAACAGGAAGCACACACAGCCAACCGCACAGAAACTATTTGTTGGAGTGCAGCAGTGATAATGAGTCCATTAACAGCTTACGATGTCTGGCTGTCTGCTTGCAGTCTGCCTACACTTCTAGCATGGAGCTATGCGGGGTATTGGTTTATTGGCTGAGCAAAGGAGTCACATTACAGATCAATACAAACACATAAGCCTGTCTGTTACTGCAGACTCCACAGAAAACACCACTGAGCCTATTCAAGAATAAAAATAAAAACTGGACATGGGCCCATTTTTTTTTCTCGAAGACGATGAGAGTAACAACAGCGAGACAAAGCCTCGGAAAATAGTTCCGCTAACACATTGCAGTAGTTTTTGCAGTAGTAGCTGCTGTTTTCATTTGTGCAATGATTGCTAATTATTCAATAGGATGCTTCTTTTTTTGAACATCCTAAAGAACTGTCTGGAAGATAATTCACATGCAGTATGTAGGTACACACACAAACACAGCTGCATTATTATTTAAACCCACCCAATAAATATTATGTGATATATTCAGGTCATAGCATGTAGAAAGTAATCTATTCTACCGTGTTCAAATTGCTCATTGCAGCTATAAAATGAATATGCATGGCTATATGCAAGTTTATTTTATTTGGATTATTTGTTTTAACATAACACTGATAAATTTGCTTTTTAGGTGCACCGATGCTTAGATGTCTTCTAGATAAACTTTTGCCATATAAACTGATTAAAGACTGCATGTATGTATGAAAAGTAAACTTGTTCCGAAGTCATTAATAATTATATTCCTTAAACACTTTTCTACTGATTTTCGTTGTATAAATAAATGTGTAAATTTCACCTCCTACGTATCTGGGAAGCTTTAAACCGTTAAAAATATTTAAGGCAATGGAAACGTGCACTAACTTTGACAGAAATAACCTTCCTGAATCCTGTCCTCTGGTGTTTTTCTCCTCCTGTTTAACTAGACACTTTTATAGCATCGAGTAAACAGATTCGCACACAGTACAACCTTGACACATGTACTCTTCTGTTCCCCACCTGTAGTACTCTATGGTTGCTGACTGATCGGCAATGGATGCCAGGTCCACTTTAGCTTTTTCCCAGTCAGACAGTCCGAGCAGCTGTTTGATCACATTGTCAGCCATCTGCTGCATGAACTGCAGGGTCTGCACGTAGTCGCCCCGTGTTGCAAAGATCTCATCAAGCCTCGCAAGGTGCTGGTGCAGCCCACTCCTCATGTTGCCCATGGTGCCTGAAACCTGGAGCGCACAAGAAGAAAGAGTGGGGTGAGATTAACTGACACAGCAAATACAGTTAGAGGGTATGAGTCAATGGTATTATAATACATTAATAGATCTATCTAAAGTACTGCAAAGAAGTCCTGAGAAACTAAATTTCTTTGTTTTTTTAGGAAAATTAGGTGGTGATTTTTGAAAAATATGCAAATGTACACAGAAATAAGAAATACAACCTGTAAGGCAAAAAAGAAAGTTTGTTCACTTTCAAAAAGCTTGAAAGTCAGTATTTGGTATGACCACCTTTATTCTTCAACACAGCCTGAACTCTCTTAGGCAAGTGTTCTTGTAACTTTTATAAGTAGTCTTCAGGAATAGATTTCTAAACTTCTTGAAGGACATTCCACAGCTCCTTTGGCAGTCTTTTATCCCCTTCTCTGTCAAGATGAACTGCTTTAATAATGTGTGCTTTTTTATTCATTTATGTTTTTACTGTTGTTGTTGAAGCAATCAGACAGTTTCCAGACGGTACAGCACGGCTGATCAAAAGCTGATGGCTCAAATACAGCCTAAAACAATCACAGAGCCTCCACTGTGTTTTACAGATGGCTAAAAACAGACACAGTTTTAACCCCTTTCTGACCTCTTCTGACTCTCAGACAGTATTCGTCTGCAACCTTGACAGTTCTTTTGCACTTAACATGCCAAAGTCCATGTTTTTTTTGGGGTTTTTTAAGGACACATTGCAAAGATATGCCAATAGCTCTATCAGAATCACCTTGCTGGTGGAAAAATACTATTTCATGCCCGACAAGTTCACAAATGTAAACAAATTATGTGTTTTTGCAAAAGCAGCTAGTAACAAAGTCCTTAAAGCTATCTTATCAGGTACAAGGACTGGATTGCAGAAGGATGTAAAAACAGTTTATCTATCTATCTGTCTGAAACAATGTACTTAACAGCAGTGAACTGTAACAATGGACTACATATACTAAGTATAATATGCGTCTGATAATATTCTACATATAGAAATTTTCTGTTGCTTAAAGTGAGGCACTCAACCGGTCAGTCAACAGCTGCTCTTATTCAGCTTTTCACTGAACAATGGAACAGAAAAATCCATATGAAACAGCTGTGTGTGTGTGTGTGTGTGTGTGTGTGTGTGTGTGTGTGTGTGTGTGTGTGTGTGTGTGTGTGTGTGTGTAGGAAATCAACATTGAAGTAATTCATCTTCATGTGTTAAATGCTTAGGCAGTGAGAAGTCTTCTTCAACATGTATGAACTTCCATTAGTTTACAACATCTCCAACAAAAGCAGACGAAGCAGGAAACGCAATCAATCTGAGGCCACTCCCTGACCTTTAGCCATGCGTTTAGCGTGGCTAAAGGTCAGGGAATATCCTGACCTTTATGGGGATGGCAACATCTCTCTGTTGGTCGGTAAGTCTCTCCACCGCTTTGTTAAAACATCTTTAAAATTATCTTTAAAAAAATCAACTGTTAAAGAAAATGGTTTTCATAGTTTCCACGTCGTAGATTATGAATCAAAGCACTCAAATCCTTGGAAGAGAAATTACTTGAAAGTCAAATGACTACTTAGTGTGTTCTCATCCAGTTTTGCACTATAGATTTTTTTTTTAAACGTGCAGGTGAGATTTAAGCACCTGGAAAGATACTAACACAGTCCTTTACAACGGTAACCCCACATAATGTAAAAGCTGATGCCATAACTCAGTGTCGCACACCGCTGCTGAAGACAACTTGCACTTGTTAGTGTAAGATGACGAACATGTCAAGACTTGCACACTCATTAGCATTTAGCTTATAGCCCTGAGTAGTAAAGCGTTTTCATAAACCTGTCAGACAACTAGCATTAACCACAACATTTTTGCTTTTCTTCATGGCAATAAGAAACCGAAGCTCCTGGAGAAAACCCAAGCAAGCACAGGAACAACATGCAGGCTCCACACACAAGGACTCTGTCTGGGTTCAAATCAAGTATCCTCTTTCTATGAGGCACTGACCCACCGTGCTGCCATAGAGTCAAGCCAGCAGCCTTACACAGCCTTTAACGCTTGAAGTCTTATTCACAGAAAACTCATCAATACAACTGATGCTTTAATGAGTTGTCAGCAAAACATACAAGTTTGAACACAGCATAATGTTTTCTATGCCAGACTTTTCTGCTAAAATAATAATGTACTGACAGTGTTGTTTTTTATTACTGAGGTCATGTGTTTGCCTGAAAGAAGTTCCCAGAATTATGGACAAAGGTGAGATTTTCGTAAACATGAGGTTGGTCTGTGCTGCCAGTCAGCAGCAGGGCTCAGACAGAGGACCGTGTGGGAGAGCTGGGCTACTGTGCATGTTGATGCATGGTTTTAGTTTAAGTAAACAGATCAGCTTGGAAAACAGCCAAAACTAGAAATCGCGGAGGCGAAACAGCAGGTTTGCTAGTGCCGCTGTTGGTGGTTAGATATTTTTTTCAAACCAACACCTCACTATGAGACTCATAGTTTATTTACCTGTTTAAGCCCGAAAGGAAGAGTGATCCCCTAAGTCAAACGACAAACAGATAAACAGCAAACAGACACAAATCACATTTTTATTTATGGCCAAGACAACATTATACAGTATTTATGTAACAAATATCGAAGCATCTTCTTGGGTTTAATTACTGTGTACTTTGCTTGAAGGGAGAAGTTGTTTACAGGGAAATGGTGTTCGTGGAGACAACCTGCTATAAGATAATTAAAAAGGGAAATAAGCGCTCTTATTCAGCTCTGGGTACTTGGCATTCACAAGCAGGACTACTCATATTGTTGTTGGCTTTGTCAGGGACAAGGCTTGCTGAAGCTAAAAGGAAAGTTTGGATAGCAGCAATTAGTTGGTTTTGCATGTAATGTGTGGGCCACATTATACAGCTTACGGAAGAGCTGAGAATAAATACATAATGAGAAAAAAGGAAGAGAAAGGTTAAGTGCAGCTGATTGAGCATTGTTTGCTAAACTTTCATAAATATGTCTTCATAAACGAATCATTGCGACTGCCCACTCTTAAAACTATATTTTTCTTTCAAAAAGTGAACGATATTAGACATAATGCATTATAACATGAATAATGTTTACTAGAATGTCTCAAATCGAGGTTTTTTTGCTATTAATGCAGATTCATTTCCTTTTCGTGTGATCTGACTACACAGGTCAAAATTCCAAACATGAGAGAAACCAGATGAAGTTTGATTTAGTTTATCTTCCTTTGTATTTAACTTTGATAAAGTTGTGCATGTTGTTAATCCTTTTGATGAACGTGACATACTTGTATAAAAGCAGAGCAACTACTGAAAATCACAGGCTTAAAGAACTCGTCCATTCTTATAGTGAGACAGAAAAGGGAGTTAGATGTGATGTGATTAAAGTAGAGTTAGGTGGACCCAGAGGTTACTGGTGTATTAGCAAAGTGTAAACACTTGGAAGCCATCTGGGCATTGGGGGAAAGATCCAATGCACAGCAGCAAATCTACAACAGAAAAGCTGAAAAAGAAAAGAATTACAATGTGGCAATGAGCCAGTCAAAATCCAGACTTCAACTTGGTTGAAATGCTGTGTTGGGACCTTAAGAGAGCTGTGGATAAAACAAATTCCCACAAAATCCAATTAACTAAAGCAATGTTTAGAGAAGGATCATTCTGTGGATCAGAATTCCTCCTCAACGATGTGAGAGACTGATAAAGTCATACAGAAAATAATCACTACGAGTTATTGCTGCTTAAAGTGCTCCTATGAGCTGCTGAATAATGGGGTGCACACAGTGCTGTGAAAACATCACATTTCCTTACATCATTCATACTGGTGCGCCTCCTGATTTATGGGTGAATGTTTTTTTTCAGAGGATGTTAATATAGTATTCTCAAAAAAATTGATTGCTTTAATCGCAGCAAACCTTTTTAATTTTCATTTAAAGTTATCACTTTGATTGATTGCCATAAGAATGACTTGAAAGATAATCAGACAGAAATCCAGCACACAGTGGCTTCTGGGTTTTACAAAAAGAAACAGATCGTATGCACAGGCATGTAGCACTCCGTACTTTGTTATCTGATTACTCATCAATGCATCTTCTTCTTCCAACTGAGAAGATGAAATTGCAGAGGAAAAATGAAAGCACATATCTGATCCTCGCCTCCTGTGTAAAAATCTTATCTAAAATGCCCAGGGAGACAGACAATCCAGCTAATCTCTCCTTCGTCTTGGTCTGATACTCACTGTGTGGGTTGATCCGCACCGATCAAGAAGATATAATTCCCCTTTTCCAGTCATCTCAGCCTTTATCTCAGACTGATGTTTTAAGGGCACGGAGAAGTACTTTCCGCCTCAAATCTTTTCTAAACAAACAATTTACAGTATATTGTACTCAGTGCCTAGCTATTTTCTTGTGGGATATTCATTTCTACATGCCAGAGGGTAAACAACAAACAATGAAAAAAAATCTAAAGAACCATTGTACGTGACATTATTCGGATAAAATATGCATAACCTTAAGCAGAGAAAAATGACAATGGGCTGTGAAGTTTCAAATGTAGATTCTCGCTTCAGGAAATGGAAAAAAAACACAGATCAATGGGCATCATGTGCAGACTCTTGTTTACACATTTTAAAGCCCCTGAGCATCATTTGAAGGGGAGACACAGTTATGTAGTCTCAGATCCTACTTACAGAAAACCTTGCCATTTGCCATGTCCATCTTTCAAAATGCCATCATTTTTTCCAAAGACGTATTGTAATACCCACGGGTAACTTAATCCATCCTGTCTCCTAAGGCCTGTACACATTTCAGGCACAGAAATGTTTCCTTTCTTTAAGCCCTGGTCTGAGATTCTACAGAATATAAATACCACTTCCTTCACTAGAATTCGATCTCTATCTTTAAGCCTGTTCGGGCTGGTATGTCTCTGTGGAAGTGATGCCTCAGAGAGACGAGGGATCACAAAACAGAGAGGGAATGTAAAAGAACAGTTCTAATTTGAGGCACAAACCTCCCAGAAAGTGTTCGTCTCTGAGATGAACCATGTAAAAAAAAGAAAAAGAAAAAAAAGGAGTAATTTCTAATTCTTTGTAGTGTTTTCCTTTTTAAAAATTCAGTGCTGCTGAGCAGGCATCACAGAATCACTTACAATCGTCTCGTAATTGCTTGATAAATGAGAACCGTTTGACTGTATTTTTGAAATTTAAAAAAAAGGATAAGATATGGAACCGGATCTTTTTTCTGCAATCCATTGTGTCTGTGTGATAGAAGAAGAGAAAAGTTTCTTCAATTAAAATTGAATGTGGGAGCTAGAGCGTGAAATGGAACATGGGTCTGAAGTGCCTTGGCAGCTCGGTCGCAGTTAAAGATAGAGACCATCTTCACTACTGGGTACCGAAGCTCTGAAAACATCTCTTTAAAAATAAATTCCTTTTTTAAGTTTGATACTGAATGATCACGAAGCTTCTAGGAGGTCATCCTTCAGAGTGGATTAGTGGTGTTTATGAGTTTGTTGATGAAAGACTGAACACGTTTTCAAAGATGATGTTTTTCCTTGAGTTTTTGCAAAACTGTTACTTCTTCTACACATTTTGAGGTAAAGCCTCAGTTTCTCTGATAAAGATAAGTCTCACATCGCTGGTTTTCTCCAATTTAGATATTTAGACAGAGTGATGCAGTCCACTGCCTCAGCAAACACCTTGGTTGTCTCCTTACTGTGGAAGAGCAGTTTTGCTTTCAGGCTCTTTCCCGTTATCCAAAATCCTTTCCCATTCTCTATACATGAGCAAAAACATCCGCAGTCCAACTGTTTGTTCTAAATTAACTTGTACATTTTGGTGCTGGACTTGCAATTCCCCTTTGACTGCAACAGTTTATTACAATCCTCAAAAAGATTGTTTTGCTTGAGAAAATTTATGCTAAACACATGCGCATAGGCCTATAAAAACAAGCCATGCTTCTATTCTACTCATTTCCAGTTACACCGAATGAAACAACTACATTTGCAGAAAACCAACGAATAGTCCTAAATTTAGCAAAATTTGCATGTACCACAGACTCCATGAAAATCTGTAGCTTTTGGCACAGTTTAGTCAACTGGTTGTGTGGTAGTCACATCAATGGGAGTAATATGCTGTCATGTTGAACTACAAACTTCTAGGTAAGAGAACTACAGCAGTGAACACAAATTCACCTTTTCCTATAAACCTGTATGTAAGTAGAGCTGAATGTGATGACCACGGAATTGCCAAAAGCTGTAGTTCTTCTAATAACGACGTGAAGCTGTTTAGATGTTTTACATGGGACAAAAACAGTCTGGTGCCTTTAGACATGGGAGTTCATGTGGACTGACTTGATTTTTGAACCAGCTAAACATCGTTATTAGAAGAACTACATCTTTTGGTGATGTCATGGTGATTACATCTGTACAGACTGTTTTTGCCCCATATAAATATGCATTTACATATTTTACATGGGACAAAAACAGTCTGAGGGCTTACCGACATGGGTTTTGGAACCATCGTCAAGTTGCTGTCAGTTGAGGAACATTTGACACTTGTTCATCAATTTAAATTTTAATCCCCAGATGTTGATGCTTATGTCTAGGCCACACACATGTCAATCGCCAGCTCTACTTTACCCCTAACAATACCTCAAGATACTTAAATGTCTTTGAGAAATGTCATTTCTAAGAGACAGAAGAAAAACCATGGTCAGGCTGTAAATATGGACATACAAGGTGCTCATAATATACCAGAAGCTTGGCCGGTAACACTCTTTCCCTACAACCATAATAAATTCACCTGGACAGAATAGGGCTCTATGTGACCTTGAATATGTTCTTTGTGTGCCGTTGAGTTTTTTGACACTTAATATAAGCGAGTTAAACATCAGGTTCTTACACTAGGAGTATTTACAAAAATAACTATAATAAATAAATAAATAATTGTGTTTCAATATTAGCTTGTATCACGAAAAGCTTACCGCTTTGTGTTATTACAGAAGCTTCTAGTGAGAATGGTGTAAAATGGTGTCAGGCCAGCATCCAAACCTTAGTTGAGCTCTGGCCAATTGTTCAGTTACTGACCCAGACACTGACCTAGTCCACTGGATGATTGCTTTCCAAAAGCTCTAATAACATCCTTCACCCGCCGAGTTATTATTGGTGTTTAAACACTCCAAATATAAGATCAGTCCCATTACCACTAAAAGGCATCCAAGCGGGCCAGTTTCCAGAGCTAACATTACTGTTCGAAAGCAATGCTGCTGAAATGCAAGTGCTTTTTTTAAAACTCACTTTCTCAATAGGTTTATTTTGTGGTCTGCCTCAGAGGGAATTCAGTTTGTTAAATTTTTATAACAAACTGAAGTAAACTTGCAAAGTGTGCATCTTTTTTTTTATTATTATTATATAGTATGTTGCATGGTTGATGTTATGTACTGTAGACCAAAGCACCACTTAGGAAGTCTGCATAAAAATGATTGGCCCTAGCTAACAAGTTGTGTGCACGCAAGGCAGGTAAGCTGTGTGTATCAACTGCAATTGTTATAGTTTCAGCATCACCACCAGTTGTAATTGGCTATGCAGCATTAATTATTTAATAACCTGTTTGTTATTTAGAGGCCAGAGTAATATTCTATATTCTCGCTATTCCTCCGTATTCTTTTGCTCGAGCCACCTTCTTCATCTTTTTCCAGGTTTCCGTGTGAGTCTGTGTCCATAACACATCATAAGCATATATTCCAGACCGTTACTAATCAAACTCTCAATAGGGGCAGAGGAAAAAAAGCATCTGATGACAAAGAGCCTAACTTTCCTCCTTTTCTCACTTATATTATGAGCTTACCCCTTTTCTAAACTTTCTAGGAGCTGGGCTAAAAGGCATTTGAGTGGTCAAAAGGGCAGAGAGGCCTTCATTGTCAATGATTTCAATGCCGATTTTAACCCCGACTCTGCCAATCAGACGGGCTTGCACTGCTCCTTGTTCTACCCATCAAAGGGCTTTGTCTCCTGGGCTCATGGTTGATTAGGTGGGGGGAGACTAGGAACTGTGTGTGGCACACTGGGCTCTTTGTCCAACTCAAGAATTAGACTCCTTAAGAGTCTATAGCAGCGTGCAATGGACTCACTCATGCACATGCACACATAGGCATGCACATTCACACACATAAGATGCCCAAATAAAGGCCACTATGTCCAATTAAGTGCTTGCACAAGTTCACACACCCTAGAGGAACATACTGATAAATGCTCCTATATGCAATATATTATTGATTTCTCTCCACTTATTATTAGGATTCTGATAAACTAATGTGACTGTCCACGTTCCAAAATTATTGGCAGAGAATCAGAGAACAATAAATAAAATCTAGAAATGCCAAGAGATGCATCTTTGCCTCTTTATTATAGTAATACAAGCTTAATATGCGGTTATATCGATCAAATGGAATAAATCAAAAATGCTAACTTGTGTGTTGTACAGTATGGCAGGAACTAATCCAACATGACCAAATAGAGTAGCACAAGTGATATCTCAACTTCAGCAGTCACAGAGATCTTACATGCTTCCAGTTTAAAATATTGATGAAGTCCCACAGCTTAGAACCAGTCTCCTTTTAAATCTGTGATTATTTTCCCTAATCATCAGCATCAGATGTCCTAACATGCCACAGAACACTGCTGCAGAGAGCGCGCTGCAGGCTCTCTCGAGACGTGTTTATTACCGAGGCCAAGTCGAGTCACCACGCTGAGTGTCTCACACGCCACTACATTAATCTCCATTAATACAAATGGAGACTTAATCCCTGCTCTTTGACAGCGAGTTATCCTGGGTCTGCGCCTGCATCGACACTGGTCAAACGCCTGAAGAGAACACACAGTGAAGGCTTTAAAACCTCAACAATTAATAGCTACACCATGTTCTATTACTGTTGGCGATTGTAACTAGAAGATAAGAGTTTTAAGAATGGGTTAAGTGCAGATACTAGTGTTAAAAAAAAGTCAGACAAGTGATGCCAGTACTAATATTATTTTGTTTGTTTGTTTTTGCTATATAGTGTGTATATAGTGTGTGTTACTATTTAAATTTTATTCCTGCAGAGTTAGCGTGGAGCACCTATAATTTTATTCTACATCTACAATGACAATAAAAGGCTATTCTAGTCTATATTTATGCCCTCTTTAGTGCCAAAAAATCATTAAAAAAAGAGTCTTTCCAGTCTGCATCATGCTCACGTTCACACCTATGGGCAATTTAGAATCACCAGTTAATCTAACACCATGCATTTCTTTGGACTGGGGGAGAAGCAATAAAGCAAACTCCACTGAGAAAATGCCCCAGACTGGAAGGCTAACCACCACACCACTTTTAAATATCAGTATTGATATCAGCGTAAAATTCCACATTTTGGAATTTAGTCTTAGTCTTTACTGGAGTCCTAATCAAGTGTCAAATGATGGCGTTTCTTATGGAAAACTGCATCCGGACAAAATTAAAGAATGCTCAAAAAACACAGTGAACTTAACTGAGCATAAAAGACAGGATGGCTTTGTGTTTGCTGAAGCCACAGAGGCTAGGAGAAGGTGGAGCAGGCAGAGGGAGTGTGTGTCTCTCTCAGAGGACGAGGTTTGTGTGTGGGGAGGCTGTCAATTTATGTGTAGCCATAAATAGCTATAAAAAAACCCATAAAAACATTTAAAGGCATACTAAATTGAGTCCTGTGGACTTTCCTTCTCTTTGGAGCCTGTGTGGTTGTGCGCCTGTGTGTGGGAATACATCACATCCAGCCTTTCTGAAGTCTTCGCCCAGAGTTGTTTGATTCGTGCTTCATTGGTCACTCATTTATAAACCATGCATGTTATGAAATGGCGGGAATTTAATCAAATGCTTTCAATTTATTTTTGCAAACTAATACATGATGTAATCTCATCCGTCCAGAGATATGTGAAGCGTTAATTGTGTGCCACTAATATGTTTGTAAATGATGCTTTACATACCAGACTGTCCACTCCACCCAGCGTGTGATTGGCGTTGTACAAGGAGTAGGTCATCTGGTATACACCGTCATTGGTCTCGCTGTTGCCATAGAAACCCACACCCACTGCGACGCTGCAGAGAAAAGATGCATAAAGGCGCAGGTGAACCTTTGATAAAGAAGGAGCAGAATATATAAGCAGTCTCTTGGATTTTAAATCATCTACATCCAAAGTGATGCCATTTTTGGTTCTTAAATTAAAAGTTTGCCAGCTTCAAAGCCATTATCACAACCTGGCTGAGATTAAACATTAATGCGAAACGACCCGTAAACAACAATTTTCTGTCTACTTGAAAACATCTTTGCCAACCTGCAGTGGAAATATACAACTTACAAGGTAGTATAGCATGGCACACTGGAAAAGAGCACAACGTTTTATGAATATTTGATGCCTTTTTTTTTTAAAGATAAAAAAAGAATTTGGCTATTATCATAAAGCAGTATCATCAATTTCTGCATCAGGCTTGAGTTTTGGAAACATTTTAAATGTATGAAGTTAATGAGGCACTTTGGGACAGAAATTTTGTTTTAGCTATTCAGTAATTATTTCCCACTGTAAACAGCTGTGAAGCGCTATGAATGGTATTACAGTGCGAAGGCTGAGTTGCTGAGTGTGTGAGTGAATTCAGGGAGTAAAAGCCAGCTCGCCCAAAGGGTCTGATCTAGCTTACAGAATGATTTTAGAAAGTGTGAAAAATGAAGAAAAGGAGGGTATTGTATTTCTGGAGCTTTTAATGTATTTTACATCAGGAAGCACTGCTGTTGTTAAGGCGTTAAGAATTGATCTCTCCATCGCTCCATCCATTTGTTAGACTGCTCATTTTATCCTAACCAGTGGTCTGAGTTGTCAGTTTAACAGCCTGGTCACTAACAGACATTAACTGTCTCACCACACCATAGTGTGTCCGATGTGTTATTTTTTGATAAATATCACCAACTTTTTATGTAAATACAACAAACAGCATGTGGAAAAACTAAGAAGCCTTAATGAATAACAATAAATTGCTGATTTATAGAAAATAAATACCTGTAATTTGTGTATGTGTGTGTTTGATGCACATATATCTCACAGAGCAATGAAGCAGCAAAAACTTTTTGGATTTCGGCGTTAATTTTTGTAAACAACACTCTTTGAATCAGAAATTATACAATACAGGCCTCTGGAACGCTTGTGCATAAATTGAAACCACTTTTGCATATTCAGCCATCCAAGGATTTAATTTGTTGAGCTGGAGCATCAGCACAAACAGAATAATAACCGGCGCATTCTAAACACACACACACTTAAGTAGTCTCTCTGAGCTCCACTTTTTCCCTAAGTGCCGTCATATTGTGCTGCCATATGATGGGATTTCAAAGTAGCCGCACAGTTGTTAACTACAAGAAGATTTAATGCTGCAACACACACAATGTCTCACAATATACTCCAAAGACCCTGCACAAGAATCCTCTGCAAAGACAAGGATGTCCAAGTCTCGCACTACAGACACTGAAGGCCGTAGACAAGAGCAGTGAGCAACAGAAAAACACGTGGTACAGTTCTCTGGTTTTCTGCAGTGTTTTATACCCTTTCTTTTCAATAACTACGCAGGACAAAAAAAGGAATACAGATCCCGTATATGACCATGATCTGTGAGAAACAGGACATGACAGAGCTTAGTACACCTCCCAAGGGAAACTTTATATACACTGCTTGCACTCAAATACAACAGTGCAACAGTAACTTCAAAGATTATGAGCATCTGAGAAGCTTACATAGTTTCAATCCTCCTTGGATCAGGGGAACTGAACTCAACTGAAAACAAGGATGTAAGAATCTGAAAGTCAACTCTCACATTACAAATTGCGCTCATATCTGTCCTCTCCAAAGTGTGATAAAAATAGACACTTTTTATGCCTTTTTATGCTTTTTTATGCTTTGTTTTCTTTTTTTTATTCAAGTTCATATTGCCATTGCAATGTTAAAATTACCTGCAGACCACTTCATTAGGTAGACCTGTTCTAATGCTGTCAGGCATACAGAGTAGGTCAAAATAACCTGAGCTTCAGAAAGGGGAACAGAAGAAGGACTTCAAACCTTGATGCAGATGTGTTACAGCTGTGTTACAACACATTGGGTTCACCAGCTCACTAAAACAGCAGAAAATTCTACAGCAGAAAACTTGAAAAACAGTGCCTGGTCTGATGATTTCTGCTACCCCATTGGACACCAGGGTCAGAATTTAGCCTAAACAACATGCAAGCATTGTCACGATCTTGGGTCATTTGGCCCAGCGTTTTGAGTTTTTATATATTTTGTTGTTTATGGCTTATGTTTAAGTTCATTAGCTTATCTAATTTCATTTCTATTTTGCCTATGTTGCTCTGTTATAGTTCATTGTTCATTAGATTCCACTTGTGTCTTCACCCCTGTGTTTAAGTCTCCCTTGTCCTTCATGTGTCTCAGGTCTGCTTGTGTTATGTTGTCAAGCTCGTGTTGTCATGTCTGCATCTCTTTATGTTTCCTGTTCTATTTTGAAGAGGTCTGGTGTCCCACGTTCATTGTATTTAGTTTCACTTCCCCTGTGGCGTCATTATGCTATTTCTAATCAGCTCCTTTCCCATGCGTTTCCACTTCCCCTAATCACCTCCTGTGTGATTTAGTCTGTGTGTTTTCATTCATTCCTTGTCAGGTTGTCTGTTGAGTTTTCATCATGTTTCCATGCCTTCATGTTTCCAGGTTCTTCCATGTTCAGGTATTTTTTGACACACTTTGGGATCCTTAGTACCAGCTGAGGTTAGTTTAAACAGCTACATGAGCATTGTTACTGTAGCATAGCCATCCCTTTCTGATCACAGTGTACCCATCTTTTGATGGCTGCTTCCAGCAGGATAATGTGCCATGTCACAAAGCTTAGATCATCTCAAACTGATTTCGTGAACATGTCATTGAGTTCACTGTCCTCAAATGGCCTCCACAGTCACCAGATCTCAATCCAATAGAGCACTTTAGGAATGTGGTGAAACAGTAAATTTGCATCATGGATATGCAGCTGACAAATCCGCAGCCACTTTGTGATGTTATCATGTCGTTATGGAGCAAAACTGATCTAAGAAGAACTGAGGCAGTTCTCAAAGCAAAAGCAGGTCCAAATCAATACTAACAAGGTGTACCTATAGCGCTGTGCCCACTAAATAAATAAATACTGACCATCATTTACTGAACAAGGTTAAATGTTTAGAAGGTCTTTTGTGTATGATTTTTTTATTGCACACAATAGTAATGCAACACACTGAAGACACTATTTGTAGGTCAGCACTACTTCGCGTGGCAGTCAGGACTAAAAGAAAACTAAGCAGGACTCAACCTGACTGAGCTTTAGATTAAGGCTGTGGTTCCTACAGACTTATCCCTGATGTTCCGGATAAATTTTAAGCTGAAAACAGAGACTATAAGTCTGCAGCCATCAGCGCTTCCTCTAACATTCACTTAGAATGGCTAAAATCCTGCAGAACTGTTATGATCGTTGTGGTCGAAGCAAAGTACAGGTGGAGCTAAACAACAGGGGCAATTTTCCTAATTAGTACAGCAGAGATGGCCTCATTAAATGACCCCCTGCAGATAAACATCCCACTTGGCAGGTTACAGACTTACCCTCAGGGAGAGCAGTTAAGAAAGTGGGGACAGGCATTACAGACAAGAATAAAATCATCATTTTAGAGGAAGACAGGAAGCGATACTGACAGTCAGCACTAAAAAAAAAAAAAGACAAATACAGGTGACGAATGAAGTCACAAAAGCAGAGAGCATCTTATTTGTTCTTTGTGTGCTATTGGCCCCTTTAACAGCACAGATGCAGGGAATGTATTAAAGCAGTCACAGCTTGGAGAAACACAGACTTACTTCTAAAAAAAGGCAACTATTTTAGGCAGAATTCAGATTAAAAGAACTGAGAGGACAAATAGAAAGTGTCTTCTTTGCCTTCTCTATCTCCTTTGTACTCCCTCGGTCCTGCCAGTTCGCTTAGTGCTGCTACTTGAAATATCCATCGTCTAATTCAAAGAGAAAGAACACCATAGATTTGAGTAGGCATGTACTGAGCAAGAGTCCAAACTGTCACATTGATAAATGAATAAGTACATAACAGACAGTGATGGAAATTAATAATAAAATAAAATAAAAAATAACCTAAAAAAAAATTCAGCCTGAAGCAAAAAAAAAGCTATGCTAAATAGACCCTGACAGGTCTGAATATTTGAAATTTTGCCCCAGAATGGCAGCAATGAATCTCTTGGGATGATAAGTATAGACGGGTGAGCTTATATTTTACGCTGCCCTACTGAACTCTCAGCAGGGGCACATCGGGAAAATCCCCTTTGATATAAACTACAAAACACAAATAGTTACTTTCTGAACTTTTCTTCTATTTTAGAGCTACAAAAAGTCCAGCATAGCTCATTTAAGTTCTGAGAAGCAGTAAAAACAAACGTATATGCTGCCAATTACTTGGCTGGTACATTTATATTGCTGATAGATTTTGTGTTACGGCTGCTCGTTCCAAAAGCTTTCCTCTAATGGATTCAGTGGATACACAGACATCCTCTCTCACTTGTGCCCTCTGTTATAATTTCTACTTTGTGACTGTCAAGAGAGATGTTCCACAAAAAGAAATTTTAAAAAAAGTATATTTAAAATTGACAGGAAAAGAGAATAATTTTTAATGATCTACTACTTTTTTTATAGGCAGTAGAAGCAAAAAAATAATAAAAAATCCCCTTTATTCAGTTTTCAAAGTCGGACTGATCATTTCGATGGTAACCACTGTCCCTGGAATCCACTGGATTGCTGTGTGGAGTTTGCATGTTCTCATTGTGCCCATGTGAATGCTCTCCATGTACTCTGGCTCTCTACCACAATCCAAAGACAGGCATGTTAAGTCTGTTTGTGTTAGCCGTGTGATAGACTGGCGACCTGTCAGTGTTGTACCCCACGTTTCCATACAGCAACTTAAATGAGCAGCCGTCCAACACCCCAGATCTGGAAATGAACGAGTATCTTCAGTGTTGCTGTGCTTGGGCATGACTGTCAACCTTTGCCAGTTATTCTCTCTTTTATGCAATACGCACTCTTCAACAGCACTTTTGCGGAGCTCAAGATTTTACACATTGTGTGGCTTAAATAGGGTATTTTCTGGAATGGCTGATTTACTTTCCTCTCACATGCCCTATATTTGTTATTTACATAATGCGTGTTCTCACGAGGTATCACTGAGGAACTGGAGATCCACGCTCTTGCACGGACAGTGGTCACAGTCCATGAATGCCGTGCTTAAATCCAACTGATTGCTCAGGTGCATTTGTTTAAGTGTGCTGGCGTATGGTTCTCCTAACCCTGCCAGTGCACAGCACACAGTGATCAGACAGAATTGAACAGTTTAC
Source organism: Neolamprologus multifasciatus (assembly GCF_963576455.1). NCBI lineage: Eukaryota > Metazoa > Chordata > Actinopteri > Cichliformes > Cichlidae > Neolamprologus > Neolamprologus multifasciatus. The sequence goes on along the minus strand of NC_140446.1, from coordinate 8,272,295 downwards.
TTTTTGCATACACCGATAGAGTAAATTGTTGCAGTTAATGAACTCACCCCCTTTGGCATAATGTGCTTTGTTGGCATTCAAATAACCCCTCTGTAATTCACCTTGTAGTGACTGTGTGGGAATGAACTGTTTGGTTTTTGTAAATCACACCCTTCTTTAATCAAACTGTTCTTCTGGGAAGACTAAAGCAATATCAAATTAATTGAAATTCTTTTTAAAAACCCAAATGCTCATTATGTGCCAAACTATCACGGTAATATACCTCAAGTACTACTCTAAACTGCAAACTATCATAGTTATAGTAAAAAAAAATCAGTCCAGATGTCCTCAGCATGAGCAGCCTGATCAGTTATGATACACCATAATTACAGAGTTAATGTGCTACACCATGGGCAGGGCTGCAGCTACAGCTGAGTGACATCTGCTCTGGCTTCACCAGTGTTAATTATAACGGACATCACAGCGTATCAGACCTAGCCGCTGTCAAACATAATTAGAGTGGAGAAAGTCAAGAGAAAAGGGGGAGACCGATCAGGATTATAGAGGGAAGGGAGGCAAAATCAGGGCAAAAAATAGAATTAGGGTGTAGGGAAAGGGTGAAAAGGACGGATGGGATTAATATGAAGCCAGTTTTCAACTTCAGTACAAATCCGGTGTGAAATCCACTAGGCAAACACATCCATGTTCTATTTCATCCAGTAGATGGACAAAATCAAAGTCAGGAATCAGATGAAAGAGAGTCTGTTTCCCACAGGATGTTTCCTCCAACTTCACTGATCTCATATTTCATCCTGTCTTAGCTTACCAAGTCAGGCAACATAAACCTTTTAAGTGCAGTCCTCCCCATTAGAGGGAGCTTTTTTGTTATGGACTGCAAATGATGATGAACTGGTCTGAACAACAATGCAACACACTTTATAAAACTTTAAAGTAGCTAACGCTGATGGAGAGTTTAACTTAAGGCTTGTGGTATAATTTACAGCAGCACAGAAGTGTAGACCAGAGAGATGGACATGATTTTGTTTAAAGGGTATAAATATAATCAGAGATTCGGAAGCATAGACTTAGACTTCACTATACTCTAAACATGTGTAAAATAAAAGGTCAAACTTTATCACAAAATGCAATCAAATAAAGCACTCTTATATTCGCCAAAGTGATTTCTGTTCAAAAGAGAACCCAGTTCACTAGAACAAAAACAAGAATGTAAATGAAACAAGGTTTAAACCAAAGTTCACAATTGAAACTGAGCAAATACAGAGAAGAGTGAAGCAGAAGCAGATGACGGGTGAGAAACTCGGGCTGAGAATTCAGACAAACTGACAACTAGAGGGTGAGACAAGACTATAAATACACAGGAACTAATTGGGAAACAGGACACAAGGGAAACCGATGAGGTTTGGGCTGACACCCAACAAGCCAATAACACACACAGGAAGGGTGAACGAACACTGGACACACAAAGTAAACAACTTAACAAAGAAACAAACAAAAAACACACAGAAAAAAAAGAAGAAGGAGATCTTAAACGATACCAGGTCACATGAACCAAGACTTACTGATCCTGGTTCATTTGTCCTTTGAAGGCTCAAGAATATTTGATTAGAACAGCAAGATTCACTCATAACTGCATGCTTTCAAAGTCACTGACCAGGGTTCAAAGTTACCTCCAGGGGAGCAAAACTTTTTTAAGGGCTGTAGGGAATTAACAGAGTCTCTAAACTACACATGATATATATTGATACATATTGCTAGTACTGGATTTGACTCCCTTTTGTCTTTAGAGCAGCCTTAATTCTTTGTGGCACAGGTTCATCAAAGTGCTGAAAATTCCTCAGAGATTTTGAGCCATACTGATACGACATCATCACTGCTGCAGATTTGTTGGCTGCACATTCGTGAGGTAAATATCTTGTTACACCATAACCTAATGATGCTCTAATGACTTGAGATCTGGTGACTGTGGAGGCCATTTGGGGACATTGAACTCATTGACATGTTCAAGCAATCAGTTTGAGATGATCCGAGCTTTGTGACATGGCATGTTATCAGGGATCCTCTTCTCCATGCCTTGGTTCTAACAAGTGGTTATTTGAGGCACTGTTGCCTTCTTTTTACCTCAGCTAGTCTGGTCATTCTGCTTTGACCTCAGAGAACTGCTACTAGATATTTTTTCTTTTTAAGGCAATCTCTATAAACCATGGGGATGGCTGTGTGGTGCAATCTTTGTAGATGAGTAGTTTCTTGAATTGTCAGACCAGCCTGTCTGCCGTCAGCAACCATGCCCACTCTGATGCTCGATGTGAACCTTAACAGCCCAAACATGTCTATATGCCTAAATGCCTGATTTGCAGCTATGTGATTGGTTGATTATATATTGTGTTAATGAGAAGTTGAACAGAATGCACGGGCTTAATAAAGTCATATTACTAAATAGCATCATATTACATATCCTAACCTACAAATACGATCAATGAGTAAGATCTTTATTTATTATTTATCAGGATTCTAATCAAGACTCGGCTTCAAAGAGCCCAACAGCAAAAAAAAAGAAAAAGAAAAAGTAAAACACTATGATATCTTTTCAAACCGAAACACTCAATTTTCGCTGTCTCTTTTAAAGTTAATAGGTAGGAAGCATAAAAAAATGTGAGAGGACCAGCTGAGCCCAGCTTGACCTCTGCTCAAGAGCTGGCTATCATCAATCAAATTCAGATGATACAGGAGAGGGGCTCTTCCTCTAAGGACTGGCAGGATGCAGCAGCGCTGACTGCCACTTGGTAAAGCAATCTTATAGTTTGTGTCATATCATCGCTCACTGATCTCCATTTCCTTTATGTCACTTTTTCTTTTAATATGGTGTGCATTACTTTTTTCCATCCAGATTGAAGTGATGGGGCTCTAAAATTATGGACTCAGTGTACATTGAGCTCAGGCTGGTGATTATTTTTATCAGTGCAATAAACACAGCTAGTTTCTTCCATTGGAATAACTTACACATGGTAAGGTTTCCCTCCATCATCTACTTAATAATCCTGCTCCTGAGTTGGTTTGACCTTACGGATATGTTGCTGTGACAACAAATCCTACAGATGCTTTTAAGAACTAAGAAATCCAGGATCAAGGCAAATGGTCACCAATTTAATCCAGCTAAAACGTTAATCCACGTATGGCGATCCAGCCCAGGGAAACAAAGGAGACATGGGCCAGCAGAAGGGAGGAGAAACAAAAACTTCATTAAATGCAGTATGTCTCCTTGTCCCTTTGGGAGTAGAAGAGTTCTACTCCCTAATCACGCATAATCTGATTTATAAATTAGAGAGCAACACCCTTAAATCAGATAAATGAGTCATTACACTCTAATGCTATTAATTCTGTTTTAAAATCCTCAACTTCAATTCTACCAAATTGGATTTAATAAAAATGAAGCACAACAGTGCTACATCTAGTTTAAACATATTACTAATAAGCTTTCTCGCTGTTTTAGCAATTTGGAGAGCTATTGAATTCAAAGATAAGCACAGCTCACTAAAAAACACAATGATAAACTTTGCATATGTCAGATCAACCTATTAATCTGGACTAAAAAAATGAAAAGACACAAAGGAAAACACTAATTCTACAACAATTAGCCGATGTCGCCCATTTTTTTCAGCGGTCTCTTTATGTCATCGGTAGAAAACGACTTCTGTTCCCATCAAGTGAAACAGTGCTCAGTAAAGTTTCTTAAAATATAGAGCGTCTCAAATGAGCAGTACTCCCTACATTAAAAATGTATGATGCAAAAAAGTGAAAATACAGTGGAGAGCACTAACTAGCAGAGGACCAGGACTATAGGAACTCTAGGCTATTCCATCTAATGACATACAGAACATGCCGCTATGTTTTTTTGGCATCGTGACGACAGATTGGCTCATGTTGTCAGATGTTCTTGAGAGCCCTTTAAAACTGACGTCCTAGATACCAGACAAAGTTTCAAACCGTGTCTCATGACCTTGGTGCTTCTGGGTTTGTAAGCACCAGATATTTTTTTGTAAATAGGAGGGAAAAAAATCAATTTTCTGAATCCATTGCTCTTCATACTTCACTGCTTACCGGCTGTGTCCCCTTTATTTGCTGTTCTACCTGTTAAACTTTCTCTCACACTCAGCACATGAGGGGTTTATATTAGTTAAAGTTAAGTTACCATATGAACTGAAGGTGAAAAATGTTCATCACTACCAATAACTTTCTTATATTTTGTATAAAGGTTCACTACATATTTAATCTTTGCACAGTTGTTAAAACAATTGCTAATCTATTTCACTAAATCCACTGTGGGTTTAAGACTTATTTTTTTCCCCACTTGTGCTCCTTTTCAGATTTTACAATACCACTCACTGACTGTTAATCATTAATCATAGGGCTGCCCAGTAAGTCATATCATAAGCTTAACCATGATTCTGGCTTCCCACAGTTAAATTAATATGATCAGGCGATAGTGAAAATGAATTCTTCACCGATAAAACACAAGGTAAATCAAGCAGTCCCTGCACATGCCAGCTGTTTCTGCACCATGCAGCTTTAAGTTTCCTTGACTATTCTGGGTGACATTGTAACACAGTGACATTACATTTAAAGATATGATATGATAAAATCTAAGTGTCTGGCACAGCAGCAGACACTAGGATTCCCAGAAATGAATCGTCATCCTTTCCCTGGAAATAATTCCAATTTAAGGGAAGTGTTAGCCAAGAAAAGATCTTAGTCAAAGAGTGCTGTGGAGTTGTTTCTGCTCAACACAACACAACTTAGCTTATTCAGCCATCTGAAAACATAACCACAAACTGCAGTTTGTTTGTTTTTGTTTCCATCCATCCTTCCATCTCTCCATCTTTTTCCACTTATCCGGGGCCGGGTTGTGGGTGTAGCATCCTAAGCAAAGATGCTCAGACCTCTGTCTCCCCAGCCAGCTTCTGCAGCTTCTCCATCCAGCTCATAGAAACACAGTGAAATCACCAACATAGTTCCATTCTGCTCGACCAAAGATGCACATTCTTTGCTACAGAGCTGCTGAGCACATGCAGGTATTACGAGCAGTGAAATACTTTATATTTGTCTTATGGGAGATGCATTTAGGTAAGCTAAATAAACACTTAAATGTCTGCAAAGATGTTCTAATTAACTGGAATGTAAGAGCAAAATAAGTGGACTGTTTATTGAATTTTGTTTTACATTTTGGGCCACTTTTTATTTTTCTTCTAAGAGGTCCACTGAAATTAGGTGAATAAAGAGAACCAATTTCAATTTACTGTAACACAGGAATGTAACATAATATGAATGTGAGTAAAAGTGCATTAACAAAAGATTTTGTCACTAAAATCAACAAATGATTGGGACAAATAATCACAGTTGCAACATTAATCAAAATGATCATAATAATCGTTTTGGACATAGTCATGCAGCACTAATTAATCACATGACACTGGCAGTAGATAACCAACCAGCTGAGTGAGTTGTCACCTTATTCAGTACTGCTGGTTGAAGCCACCATAATTTGTGTTGATCTCTGTTTATTAGAATGATTATAATGGTTAATGACAAACTACTGGGCCACACTGAAAGTAGAGGACTCCACTCATTGGGGATCTGTGTGTGAGACTGATAAAAGCTGATGGGTTGGTAACATCTGAATCAGGTAGTTACTAAGCATGGTTGTCACATGGTTGACTGTCCCCTCCTTTGTGGATAGTCGAGTAATTCAATTATCCACTTTGCGAGGACAGCGGAGCTCATTGAGGGATTTGATGGGTTCTGTGTGGTGATGTAAATGCTGACTGTGTTACCTAAGTTCACGTGTTCGAGTCTGTCGCAAAAGCCGAAACTTTACTGAATAAAAAGTTGGATCTTGCCAAAAATAATTAGCTGCTTTAGGCTTCCTATACCAGCTAAAGGCTATAACACTAATGCCATTAATCTATTGTATATATCACAGCTAATGTCACTTCACATCAGGGAAGTTTTCAGTTCACCACAGACTTGATGAGATACAGCAGCCTCCAGCCAAAACAAATCACATTAACTGCAACGCTGCTCCATTATAAAATCTGAGGGGAAATACTGCGTCTGATATCATCTTAACGATGACAAAAAAGAAAACATTTATCCTTTAAAATAGTAGAATTTTCACATTTTAAGTGGTTTATTTAATACGTGATTTTTGCATAAAATGCCATACTTAGGGTTGGCACTCACACAATGTGAGGGTGACGTAAAATTTGTGCTAATGAAAAATACTAATTTATTGCACTGGGTTGCATTATTCTTCCAGTGACATAAACAAAAAGTTTTTAAACAAGCAAAACAAGTAGGTTACATCTGCAGCAGTACAGTTTGATACTTAGGCCTGTACAAGCGAGAGGACACGCTATTCAGTCATTCAAGCCAGGAAAACTAGGAAGTCATTAAAACGGCACTGACTGGCGTAATTTTCAAGACCTCTACAGTATGATATTCCTGCCATATTCCCAGTGAGACACAGAAGGGATTTTGATAGGTAGAATGACCTTCATGTGCTTCATTTTTTCCAATAAATAATTTAACAATACAACTAAAATAAAAATGTAAAATACTATAGTTATCTTTTGTCCCTCTATATTTCTACATTCTTTTGGCCTGTATGTGCAGTGTATATCATGAAGTATTGTGTCTTGATCCTCCCTCATTTCTTTATATTTTGCTTCCACGGTGCCAGAATTTCTCATAATGCTTTACACTGGTCTCGAGCTGTAGTTCTCTGGGCTTTCTCTGAGTTTTTCTTTGGGCATTGGCTCCTTTTGTGTTCATTTTAATTCCACTGCTTACCTGTTTTTTGTTTGTTTTTAAAGCCTAAAACTTGGCATTTCTCAGTATGGAAATTGGGCAAGTGAAGAACACAAATAAGAATTAGCAGCTCTAAAAAAAAATATCCACAGCAGAGGATCTGTATCTGAAACTCTAAGATGACCTTTCTGACCTCAGGAAACGGGAAAATATCCACCAAAGACCTGACAGAGGAAGTGACAGATGCATGTAGGCCTACAGTTGATCCAACTACTTGTTTGCTAGACGATCAGTAATGGTCTCAGTGGAAGAATGGCTGCCAAGAAGCCATCCTTACGGGAAACGGGGAGAAAGGGCTGTGGTATGCCAAAAGAATTGCACTGAAAATCAGTTGCAAAAAGTCTTAGGGAAAGATGAATCCAAAATCACCAGTATGGCCAGGACAGATGTACAACACTGACTGTGTGCAGCAATCTGTAAAGGATGGCGGAAGCTCTCTCATAGTTTGGAGTTGCATTTGAGACGGTGGTGTTGAGGATTTTGTCAAAATGGATTCAATTAAGAAAACAGAAAAGTACAGTCAGATTTTGATCCACCATGCAATACGATCTGGAAAGTCTCAGCGTCATTTTTTCCACATGACAATGATCCCAAACACACTACTTGGACAGAAAATTCAAAAGAGTTGAATACTATCAGTCATAGATTGGCCTCAGCAGAACGTGGATGTCAACATTACTGAAGCATCATCTTGGGAGAGAATATAACAAAAAACAGGCTGCATTCAAAGAAGAGCTTTGAAAGGCCTGAAGCCTGGAGAACTATTCCTGAAGACTGCTTAAAGAAAGCTTCCCTAACAGAGTTCAGGCTGTGCTGAAGAATAAATGGTAAATGGCCTGTATTTGTATAGCGCTTTACTAATCCCTAAGAACCCCAAAGCGCTTTACACATCCAGTCATCCACCCATTCACACACATTCACACACTGGTGATGGCAAGCTACATTGTAGCCACAGCCACCCTGGGGCGCACTGACAGAGGCGAGGCTGCCGGACACTGGCGCCACCGGGCCTCTGACCACCACCAGTAGGCAACGGGTCAAGTGTCTTGCCCAAGGACACAACGACCGAGACTGTCCAAGCCGGGGCTCGAACCGGCAACCTTCCGATTACAAGGCGAACCCCCAACTCTTGAGCCACGATCGCCCCGAAGGCAGACATACAAACTATTATAGGCTTTATTTCCATGTTTGCATACGTTTCAGTGAATCAATGCACCTATCCCCTATTTTCCTACCAAAATATAAATGAAAGATGTGCAGCTCATTGTACTGCTTATTGTACAGTAACCGATCCACCTACATTTTGGTTTTTGGTTGGGTTTTCTTTGGTTTTTAATTATAATTTGCATATGGTAAATGGTAAATGGCCTGTATTTATATAGCGCTTTACTAGTCCCTAAGGACCCCAAAGCGCTTTACATATCCAGTCATCCACCCATTCACACACACATTCACACACTGGTGATGGCAAGCTACATTGTAGCCACAGCCACCCTGGGGCGCACTGACAGAGGCGAGGCTGCCGGACACTGGCGCCACCGGGCCCTCTGACCACCACCAGTAGGCAACAGGTGAAGTGTCTTGCCCAAGGACACAACGACCGAGACTGTCCAAGCCGGGGCTCGAACCGGCAACCTTCTGATTACAAGGCGAACTGCCAACTCTTGAGCCACGATCGCCCTATCGCATAATAGAAAAGCTCTGTCTCCCAGCTGGCTGCCCTAGCCAGTAATGCACAATTGCACTTCCACATTGTCAGCAGAACATTGACAATACGCCCACATCGGGATAGCTTCCATCAACACACTGGTATAGTGCTTGAGAGCCACAAATGCCAGTGGGATATTTTGTTAATACCAGAGTGAACTCAGCGTTGGATGAATTTTTATTGTGCCTCAAAATATAGTGACCAGAGTTTCCTAAAGAGCCATTTTCAACAACACAAATTCAAATCCTTACTCTTTCTGTGGAACATTTTCAAAACTAGAAATCACTAGAAATGAACAAATGGTAGAGACGCATGAACCTACAGTGTTTACAAAGACCAGAAGGAGAGGCTCCGAACACACGGAGAATACAAATGGGAAGACAAAAAGACAAACAGAGTGGACAAATACACAGAGAGTCTACGTGCTACAGACTAATAAGTTAGTGTGGGAATAGAGAATCTGCAGTGAAAACATCACAGCACTTACAGCTCTGTATGAGGAATACAGAACAACAAATAAAGAAAATGGGAAAACACAGAACTGCAGACAGCAGCGGAGAGCGTGTGCGAACTGTTATCACGGTTATTCATAACACGCTGTCTGGGTCGTGATTCTCTCACCATGTGATGAGGCCGGCGGCGACTGCCGACCAGGTGACGCAGCAGGAATTAGGTTTCTTGCTTTCCTCCTCCTCCTCTTTACGGCAGCAGCACAAGCAGCTCAGGTAGATGGCCAGACACAGAAGGTTGAGGCCAAGCCCCGCCGCCGCCACACAGCCCAAGAATATGAGTGACTGCAGAGGGTGAGAACAGGAGGAAATAAATCAAACGCCTTGTGTCATTGCAAGGAAACTTATTATTTTATCAGCACCGTGCTGTAACATCCACACGGCAGTAAGAAAAACCAGAGGTCTATACCATTTTACTACAAAGTACTAAAATGCAAAGCAATTTACAGTCTGTATATTAAACTGCACACAAGTGACATTGAGTATAATTACATTTTCACATGTTTTACCACATTTTTTTCCTCTAAAAGTTCTTGTGATTTAAAATGTTTCTCAAGCATCAAATGCAAAATGTTGAATGAATTATATTACTGGATAATTACTAGTGAGGAAGACGTTAACACTTAAGTTGTGAAGTAGTGGAAAAAGTAACTTGAACTGCTTTAAGTGCCCACTGTAATTAAACTATTGCTTTTTAAGTATCAGTAAAATTTAAATAACGAAGAAATATTCTGTATACAGAGCAACCCTTATATCAGTACAGCTCGCTGGGTTTAACTGCCTTCTAAATTGTGCTAACTTCCCATACAAATAACCAGTTTCCAGCTTTGCTGTCAGCCCTTATTGTGATTTGTGTGGTAATAACACACATAAATAATAATAAATATGCCTGCATCAGCCATGGTAACAAGGCCAGCTGCATTCTGGGATCCAGAATCCAACTGGAAAGCAGACAAGACACCTCCTCGTACATCTCTGGGTACACTCCTCTCCCTCTCAACCCCCTCCTTTTAGCCCCCATCCCACCTTCTGCGAAAGATGGAGAGCGGTGACAAAAATAGCAACAAGACTGTCATAACAGGCCCAAATGAAATCTGCATCCATCTGCGAGCAGATGGGTTTATTCGAGCTCGTTCCCCTCCTTTCCGCCCCCTTTACTCTTCCTTTTTAGTTTTCCTGAAATCTTTTCAGTGCTGAACCATCTGTTCTCTCGCCTGTGATGTCATGTGTCCTGCAAGTGAAGTGGTGGGATTAAAATTCAGCGACCGGAGAGTTTGCAGGAATATATCGTTTACTGCTATAAACAGCCAGTTGAACCGCAAATCTAAAAATTCTCTGAAATCAGAAAACTAGCAACACTTTATTTGAAAGTCCTCATGACTGCAAGGTATCTTTGGATAAAAGCATTTACATGTTTGCTCTTTTTGCACAACAAATCTTTTATAACTTTTACTCCCTTCCCACTAAAAAAAACCACTATTTGTTTCTACTGGTCCTGTTGAGGTGCTTTACATTTTTCTTTCATTATTCATCTCTATAAAAAAAACAAAAAACTCCAAACTGTGTCCCATTAACGAAGCCTTGAGCAGAGCATTTTCACACTCAACATCTTGGCATTTTGAAATCTGATGTGAGGCCGAGGATACTGGATGCTCATTGGCTAATGACTTGTAACTCCCAAATCCTTAGCCAGTGCCCATATCCTGGAGAATCCTCCTTCCCAGCTCTAACAGTGACCATAATTCACAAAACAAACTTCATGTTAGACCTCAAAGGAACTCAGCACAGGAAGTCATGATAATCATGTTTACGGAGGTCACCGAAGAAGACAGCAAACAGCTCGTTTTCCATTAACTTCTGTTCAGGTTTTGCTGTCACATCACGTGAATAAGGCCTGAGTTACACAAGCCTAGAAACCAGTTGGCAACCATCTAGAAATCACCGGCTGCAAGGGAAAAATGCCGTCATTATTCCACCATTTATACAGTTGTTGAGAATTAGAAGCACCAGTCTTGACTAAAAGATGACTTGAACATGGTAAAGATAGTACTGCAGATACCTATTGTGTGTGTGTAGAAAGCCTAAGCATGACTATAGCTTCTAAATTATGCCAACACTGAAGTGACTTAAACCTGCCACCAGATGGCAATAGCTGTGGTTCCAGATTTTTCCCATAGACTACAGACGTCTATGGGAAAATGGCTTTCTATCTGAACTTCTGTAAAAACATCCCTACTAAGTTTATGGGCTCAGTCTCTAAATTTGGGCAATGTTGACCAAAAAATGGTTAATCACATTTCAAAATGGTTTTACTGCACACAGCCAATTACAAGTTGTTTTGTTTTTTTCCTAAAGCATATAGTTGGGGCTGGATTTCCTTTTCAGTCACCTTTTTCACTCAACATGTGTTAATAGACCTCTCTGCACTGAATCATACTTGTAATCTCTGGCTGTCTTCCACAGCATGTCTTTTATCCCGTCTTCCTTCTCTCACCCCAACCGGTCGCAGCAGATGGCTGTCCCTCCCTGAGCCTGGTTCTGCCGGAGGTTTCTTCCCGTTAAAAGGGAGTTTTTCTTTCCCACTGTCACCAAAGTGCTTGCTCATAGGGGGTCGTATGATTGTTGGGTTTTTTTCTCTGTATGTATTATTGTAGGGTCTATCTTACAATATAAAGTGCCTTGAGGTGACTGCTGTTGTGTTTTGGCGCTATATAAATAAAATTGAATTGAACTGAAGTTTTTAGCTAATATCAAAGTCAGACCAGCCCTTCCTTGTCACATCTGTTTTTTGAAACCAAGATTGTGACAGCAGAAACACTCATCAGGCTTCAAAATGGGACTTCAGAAACCCATGGGTGACATCATTATAGCTATGTCGATTTTTACACTGTCTGTAGTTGCATGGCTTGTAGAATACATGACATTAAGAGGGAAATATGGGTAACAGTGAAGATGCAAAGAGCAGAGGCAGTGAAGGTGGACAAATTTAAATAACCTGGGTAAATCATTTGAAGCAATGGACAGTGCACAAGACAGGTAAGAAAAGGGTGCAGGCAGTGGATCAGGATGAGTGTCAGGGGTGATTGTAACAAGCATAGCAGCAGGAGTGAAAAGGAAGGTTTACAAGATGGTAGAGAGACCTGCGATTATATGTTATTTGAAGACAGGAGGTCGAGCTGGAGGTGGCAGAATTAGATATGTTAATATTTTCAGTGGGAGTGATCCAGAGGGACAGGGTTATAAATTAGTATACCAGAGGGACAGCTCAGGGTGAGCAGTTTGGGAATAGTGGATATACAGGACAAAAAAAAATTTAAATATAGATCTGCCAGCCAGGATGGAAAGAGACCACAAAATGGATTCATGAGTGTAGTGAAGGAGGGTTTGGTGTAAATGAGGAGGAGGCAAGAGATAGGTTCAGACTGAAGTAAATGATCTACTGTAGTGAACCCTAAGGGAACCAGATGAAAGAAGAGGAAAATGGTTGCATGGCTTACAGCAAGCTGGCTCACAACCCCTCTCATGATTAGTACTGTAAAAAGTGCATTTACTTTCTAGCAGTAAATGTTACTGAGTGTTACCTGCTTACCTGTCAGAAAAATTCTAGCTAGCAGACATGGCTGCCAGCTGTTTGCTAGCTAACATCTGCTAGCCTCCTTGAAAAAAAAAAGTTCTCACTAGCAAAAATTATTTATATTTATGGAAAAAAAAAAACTTTTTTTCCTATAATACATCAAGTTTGTGATGGTGTGGGAGCCAGTGACTCTGGCTCCCACACCATCACAAACTCAGAGCAGCACTGAGACAAGACACCCGGGAGCTAGCATAAATGTTAAATACTTTGCATTTTCACTGCAAATGAGTGAGTCCTTCACATCAAATCAGTCCACATGGCATTAAAGGGAACCAAGAGAGTAAGGTGAGGCTTCCTATTTTAGGCTATGCCACAATGCTTTCACACTTTGACCAGAAATAAAAGGCAAAAGAAGAAAATGCTACATATAAAGAAGTTCTTTAAATGAAAATTTAGCACTTTGCAGTTTCGCAGATGGGGCTGTATATGTGTTAATTGCTGGGCTCAGACAGATGGATGGGAGCGCTCACCAAGGTGAGACAAAGAGAGCTGGGGCGAGAGCGACATCTTAAAGCAGGGTGGAGTTTTTGAATGATGAGAGCTGGCATAAACTGGGTGTAATTGAGGTGAACACAGTAAATGAGATGGAGATGTGGGGGCGCAGGTGGAAAATATGAACAGAGGGGGATGGGTGGGAGACAGCTTTGGATTTTTCAACAGAGGAAAGAAAAGGGGGAAACTCCCGCTGAACGAACAAACACTAGGCCACCGGGCCCCTCTTATCGTCATGGTAACATGCATGTTAGTTGTTGCCCTTGAAGCAGGGAAGGAAGACGAGTGAACGGGCGAATTATCAGCCTATTTGAATTAAGCAGCATGTGACAGGCTTGGTTAAATTGCCATGCCTCTGTCTTGTGATTCCTATACAGGCAGGCAATCCAGAAGAAGCAGAGAAAGTGACAGAATGAGAGGAGCACAAGCGATTATGTTTTTGTTGACAACAAAGTCAAAAAATATATAGGACTTAAAACGGAACTCATAAATGTATTGCTTTTAAAGCAGTTGTAGCTGAGACAACACTGTCTGTCATTTCCTCTACTGTTCTTTCTTCTCAGTAGTAGGGTGCAAAAATAATAGCTTCTAAATTATGTAGCATCCATTCAGTAGCAGGACGCACAAAGACACACATAACCACACCGCAAACCCCATCCCGGAACCATCATCCCCAAGTACTCCAACCTTCCATTAAGTTTAAAAACACCATTTATCTTTTACTGACCAGAGTGTGCACACATTCACTCTTTGGTAAATTCAGCTCCGACCACTTAACTGCTACCTAAATTAGGTTTGAGTAGTTCGCCATAAAAGCAGAGTCAATATGTTAACACCCTTCTCCTTACTTGCTCACTGTAAACTCAAGAGGCCGTGTTGTCCGCTCTCTTTTGTTTCCTCCCAATTGTCCCTATAGACACGGGGGTGGGGTGAGCACGAGGCTGGAGGCAACGGCACAGGAAAGAAAGGAAGATCTAGCTGAGCGTAAAGGCAGTCCCGGAGAGCTGCATAGCGAGGGTGAGGGGGTTGGTGGGGGGGTTGCATAAAAAGAGGATGACAGAATGACGGAGGAATTGTTGTGGTAATGAAAACAGTGAGGGTGCAGATGAGAAAAAGAGCAAAATAGAGACAAAGAGAGGTGGTGCAGGCAAAGAGTGGCTGCCTGACAAAGTGTGCGTTTCCATGTGCGTGAATTCATAACAGGGGAGACAGCCGACAGAGATACCTCATCCTCACGGCTACCTCAAACACACTCTGTTACTCACTGCTCGGCCCAGTTTCTCTCCCATTACAATCCCATTGTAGATGGCCTTGCCTTGAGGCAGGAATGTTGCATAATAATGTGATTTTGCCAAAATCCAGTACAAGATATCATTGTTGAATGCCAAAAAATAATCTGCCCCAATGAACAACGACTATACAAACTGCAGGGTAATAAATAAAACACAGTTAATATGGGCAAATTGTTTTAAATTGAACTTTTGAGCTATTTGTTACTCAGAAATTCTGATGTGGCCCCTGTATGAACTTCAAACTGCCTGTGGCATATCCAATGCAAATTAGACGGCAAGTAAAGCCTATTAGATCTGTCTTTGAACATCTATATACTGAATTTGTAAGCAGTAATTCATTTGTTAATCAGACTCTAAAAAAAATGCAGAGTTGGCCGAACAGAATATTGAGAACAACTTTAAAAAGAATGGTTTGCAATTTAACCGCACTACAATTACAATCAACAAAATGGCCCATAACAGAGAATAAATAATAAAACAAAGGCCTGGACACACGTTCTTGTTCAAATGGAGGACAAAGGGAGAAGCATAATGAAGCAGTAATAACCCGGGGGTAGAAATGACCCAAAGGGCACTGGCTGAGTCATTTATTCTCCCCCGAGCACCATCAAAGGTATGATGAAAGCCAGCACAGATGGGACGGTGAGATAAACGGACAGTGATGCTGTAATGACCCATCGCAAAGCCATGTGAGAAACATAACAAACAGACTTAAAGACAGCTGGCCAAGGCAGAATGATGATATTGCGTTCTAACGTCAGATAATATGAAATACTGAAAATAACCCTCTGAATGCCCTTACGACTCGAAGGATGCAAAAATCAATACTGAGTGGAGTCTATGCCGCTCCGGAGCATGTTCACGGTGCTTCGGTCTCAATCCAAGAGAGGGACTGTGGGAGGTTTAATGCAGGGATGTGGAAGTTTGCTTTTACAGCTTCACAGTCAGTTCAACTTAATTTCACTGGAAAGACTCTGATTTACTAGAGAACATCTTTCCAAATATTCAGTGTCCTTGATGAGCACTCTCTGCCGCTTTGCTGGAGCGTAACAAAGACAGACAAGAAACAGAGCACATAGAGGTCGTGCTATGTCAACACAGATGTAAACTCACAACTCCCTAAGTGTTATATGTGCCTTTTACTGAGCTCCCATTAAAAATCAATTTTTAATACACATAATTAATACATGGAGATGGAAAGCACCTCCATCTGTTAAAGTGCATCTGCTAAGCAGCCCTGAGTCATTTAACAGAGGAATTCCACAAACTTAGAGGAGCTCTAAATGCAACGCTAAGCAATGGGAAGTGTCTTCTGCAAGCATTGGAGCTCCACAGCAGGTGGCAGACAGCTGTGCGTAGGTTGGGAAGGCCTCCAGGCGCTGTGCACATTGCTCTGCAATACACCGAATTCGACAGTGGCCTGAATGGGCAGTGACATTGCTTCAGCGTGATAGGGGTTAAATAGGTGTCAGGTCAGTTAGTGAAAAAAGAAGACATTTAAAAAGAAAAAGCTCCACTTTGAAATTCAAAGCTTGGTGGGAAACAGTAGCTGCTGTTGAATGTCACCAGAAAAGAGCTTTCTCTTTCACTTATTCTTTTAATGTTTCACTACCTTTCCCTTCTACGCCCCAAAACTCCACAAGGACTGGATCCTTCTCTCCTACAAAACAACACCACAGCAACTTTGTAAAAAGCTTAAATCCCACATCTTTAGATTCATGTCATCAAGTTTTTTTTTTATTGAACTTACTTAACTAATACTTAACAAACATACTTTTAGTACTCCTCACAATTAGTAAACTTTAGCTTTTAAAATGAGAGCCCCATGGCAAATTTTCCCCCATCATTTCTTTCTTTATTACATTAACCATTCTGCATGACATAGCACAGCAATTTCTATATGACTCAAGACCACCATACCAGATTGAACTGAGGCAGCCAAGCGCCTTAAGAAATGCAAGCTGATATGGCAAAGAAGCAAAGTCCCCCACCCAAAGATCAATGAATGGTCCGACTCACTATCTTCCTCCTTGCTTCTGCCTGTTCCACTCCGATACATACTTGGATGCCCCGGGGACGAGGGCCCTTTCCAGCTCAGTGCATTCAGCTGAGCCTGCTCATGTCCACAGCTGGGATGCTATTAAGTCCCAGCAAGGTGACCCATGAGATATGGATGAGAAGCGGGGGGTTCTGTTGTTAAACCATTGTTTCAATTCTATTACACTATGTTAGGGAAGTATTAATACCAGTATGGCTAACACAAGCAATTAAAAAAGACCCAGTGCAGTTCTACAGTCAACCAGTTTCCTAATGCCTGCAGTGAGAGGAAGCAAGAAGCAACTTACTGGAGATGGAAGAAAAGTTTTTATCCACTCCACTGCTCTTGATAACTTGATTATAAGCTGTCGCTACTTAGGTGGTATTTTGCACCATTGTTATTGTGAAACTAATATCAATGGTAGGTCTACTATCTTGCAATAAAGTACCCCACAGAAGCCTATTATTAAAAAAAAAGCTGTCTTACTACAATAAACTGATGGTGTCTAAAGTTTTTTCCAATCCGTTTAATTTCACCCTTTCTGTTTTTTCTTTAAAAAGAAACCGTTGTGAATATTTTTTTTAGTAAATGCTTCTTTAATAAACACGGCCATCCTGACCGGGACATCTCTGGAGTGAAGCAAAGCGCGTTATGTTTGTTTCCTCTCTGAACCCAAAGCCAAACTGTTTCCTCGGGGAAGTCAGGGGTCATGATTTTGATTCCACACCGTCACAACAAAGGAAACCCAACCCCCCCACCAGCTCACATGGAAGAGAGACATGAGAGGAATGTGGCTATGTGAATCCACGTCTCCCAATTCATACAGCTTTGGTGTATGGCCAAAGCTGTACGGCCTTTCATGCGACCTGCTGAAGGTTTCCTGTGTTGTATATCACTAACTAAAATTATAACACTAAGGAAATACAAAGAAAACCAAGTTTACAGCAGCACGGTTGGTCATCCGCTGCTGCCATATCCTGTTTAATCATGGTTAGATCAGCGTGAGGGCTTGAATATTGCCTTATTAGTGCAGACCTAAGCCATGCCATATAGTCAATCAGGTGATACTAATCACTAGCTTCAAGCAGCATGGAGACAGATTGGGGTTAATGACCTTCTGGAAACCCAGAGGGGACAGTTTAAGTTATTTTCTCCTTGTCTATGCATGTCACTAACGAGGAATACATACATAGATGGCTGTGTAGCAAAAGAAAGACAACCTACCAGAGAGACTGAGGTGAATCACTGCTTTAACAATAAGGTTACACAATCATTCAGGCAAACGGGGAGAGGCTGAGATAAGACAAGGAGCATGGGAATTAAGAATGACAGATTTAAGATTGATTTTCTTGAGGAGGCGGCAAAAGGAGTTGGTAAATTTCCAGTGCAATCAGAGTGACTGCGATAGCTGAACAGATAATGGATTTTCAGCTCTTGAAACGCATAATTTTTCATTTTCGATCACACGCACTAAACGCAGTTAACACCACAGTGCCATATAAGCGTTTAGCTGCAAATCAGGAAAGTAGCTGCTTGAAACAACATCGTGTGAAGAGGGCTCACGTAAAAATGCAATCAAATCATTTTTTAACCATAAATTAGAAATATTCATAAATCTAGCAGTATAATGAGAATGTAATGGCTGTACTTTAATGGGAAATGGAGCTGCAGCGCTTTCAAACTGAAGTATACGACTTGGAGAAAAATCATAAAAAACACATATTTTATCCACAAAGACTGCACATAAGTTTCTCGGTCTTTATGATTAGCGGCTCTGACACACAGTGCGTTTATTTAAACTGGGAGGTTTTATGTCAATGAATAAAGATGGTGAGGTGAAGGGAATGCTGATGAATGACAACAGAAATAGCAACGGTGACAAAAAACACCTGGAAAGTCGGAAAAACCGAGCATCATGGTGGAACTCATTTTTCAGATGCGATCTGTAAGAAAAGCCACTGATGCAGAGAGATGGGATGTATTAAAAGTTCTTGTTTGTGACCATAAATGAAGGCTGTGTATGTGCCCAGGTCTTTATCCCATATCACTCTGAGCAATAAGATAAAAGCCTTCCACAGAAGACTGTCTGAAGTGGTTATTACAGGATGTGTCAATTTGTCTCAGACAAAAAGAGAAAAAAAGTCTATTTTCCTGTGCAGGAAACAGACAAAAGTTTTTTTTAACCATCCTTAATTGTGTAAATGTTTAGAACAAGAACAAAGAAGACAAACATCTATCCTAAAATACAAAAGCTTCCCTGAACTCTTTGTACCGTAACAGGCATAACACCACATGAGACTAGCTAACTGTCAACAGTAAAGAACATGACAGATTTCCTGCAGCGGCTGCATACATTTTTCAACACATTTCTGTGCTTGACTGAGCGTACACGAGCATAAATCCACATCCTTCCCAGTAATTACTGTTACTGAACAGCTGATAAGAGGAAAACATTTAATTTTCACAAAAAAACACAAACATGCTGCCTGTGTCTTCCCAGAGTCTCATGACCAACTCAAAATTGGTTCAAGTAATGCCTGAGTTAATTACTTCGGTAATCAGCCAAACGTCTGCTTTTCTTTTGATGTACAGTACTGCGCAAATGCCTTGAACCACCCCTCATTTCTTTATATTTTTCTTCCAAGGAGTCTAAATGTCTTGTAATGTTTTTAAGTCATCTTGAGCAATAGCTCTCCAGGTTTGGTGAAGGTCTTTCAAAGTTTTTCTTTGGATGTTGGCTGGTTTTTCACAGATTTTCAGTCCAGTCCTTGTACCTGACCATCTTCAGAGGAATTATTATTATTATTGTTGTTTGTTTGTGTGCTAACACTGATCTTAACTCAGATCTATGAATCACATCAGCATAAAAACACACCTAACTCCGGGGAAGAACCAATGCTGTGTCTAAATATAACAGGCAACTTAGCAACCAACCAATTATAAATGTTTTTACACACTGTTACAAGCAGCCTGCTACAAAAAATTGTTTCAATTTCTTTAGTTGAATCTACAAATGTCAAAGATAATAGTTGGACTGGCATGAAAAGTATATTTGCACCAACAACACCAACAATGGGCTGAATTAGCTGAAGATGAACAGCACCTGAAAGTCATGAAATGCGAGTACTACAATCCTGATCACATTTTGATCCACCATGCAACACCATCTGGAAAGTATCTGAATGTTAACAGCTTCATTCTTCACCATGACAAACACACTGCCAGAGCAGTAAAAGCATATGTGGGCAGAAAATCACACATTAGAACTCTATCAGTCATGGATTAGCCTCCTCAGAGCCCAGACTTCAACATTATCGAAGCAGTGCGGAATCATCTTGACAGAGAACAGAACAAGAGGCGGCCAAAAACCCAAGAAGAGCTTTAAACGTCCTTAAAGAATCCTTGAGAACTATTCCTGAAGACTAATTAAAGCTTATAAGATTGTCAGATTGTGGTGAAGAATAAATGTGATCCTACAAAATATCCACCGTCATAGAATTGTACAAACTCTATTTTTGTCTTATATTCTGTATTTCCACACATTGGCATATGTTTCAACAAATCACTGCACCTATTCCCCATTCTACTGGCAAAATATAAAGAAATTACGGATGGCTCAAGACTTTTGCGCAGAGCTGTATACTGTACAGTAACCAATCTGCCTACATGTAATTTGTTTGTTGTTTTATTTTAATTTGCATAATAAGAGAGTTCTGTCTCCCATTCGGCTGCCCTAGCCAGTAATGCACAATTACACTCCCACATTGTCAGCAGAACACTAAAAATACACCCACAACTGAATGGCTTCCACCTTGGCTCAAGATTTTTGCACAGTACAGTAAGTGCCAGTGCAAATGTAGGACTACTTAAACATATATATTAAAAACTTCAAGTAAACAGAAGCACAAACGACTATTGTTCTGAAAACTCTGATTTTAGTATTTAGTATTACATTCTATCACCACACTATATGAGTTTTAGTGACTCTGGCTGCTTAAAAGGGAGGAGAGTACATGGTGGGATGACTGGAGCATGTGATCCAGTGATCCATGTGATCTGTACCAGTAATTTATTTGCCATAAATATGTTTATGTTTGATTCACAAAGCAGGAAATGAAGAAAAGAAAGGTGAAGTCAGATAGACTAGGACCTTCTGACCTACACATAACGTCTGGCTCAACACACACACACATACATTCAAAAATACAAGAACAAAAAAAAATTAGGCCTCCAACTCTGTCCTACTTTTGGGTAAGCCTTTCCAGTTTTTTGCCCTCTTTATATCCCCCAGGCCTCGGGACAGGAAGAGCAGAGAAATCCATTTTCTACATCAGACACTGGCTGAGAAAGACTGAGCAAATTGCTGAGCAGATCAGCAGTTTGGCTCTCAAGCCTGTGCGTGCCCAAAACAAACATAAGTGATGGATGTCAGTTGCTCACGAGGTCAGCATGCTTAAAGTGAATGCTAGCTGGACTGACGAGAAGAAAAAAAAACAGTTCAACAATCACGCCCACTCCATGCAGTAATTGACCAATTGAGTGCAGGTCTGAAAGTAGGCCCTGGGAGCAAGGTTTAAACACTTTTACCTTTAAAGCAGTCACTCAACGGATCCTCTGCATAGTTTTCAAGCCTACTCAACCCTCAACTCTGCAGCACTAGATGAGATTTTCCAAAATATCTCAATAAAATAAAAAAGAATAGCTTGATTAAGGTCAGAAGACAGAAATTAGAGGCACTCCAGGCAGATGATTCAGCTTACAGACATTCCTTTACTGACAACAGCAGTAGTAGATTCCTACCACATACACACACACACACACACACAGATGCAGATAAAGAACAATGAAATATAGCATCGCCTCACATCCCTTCACATTCCCTGGCCCAAAGCCAGGGCGGGACTTCACCAGGATTGCCCATGGTACAACTAACCAATTACAAATCCTCTGACAAAGCATGTGGTCTGCTTTAAGAAACATGGCTCAGCTGCTCAATGCTACCCCATCTACAACAGAAAATGTCAACTCAGCAACTCGTTAACAAAAGAATCAACTCACCACCACATAACTCAATTAAAGTGTCATTTTTTATCCCATTAAACTGCTAAATGCTGTAAAAGTATCGACTGCAATGCACTAAATCACCCCAGATATCTCAGTGTACTGTAGTTTTATAAAACAGAACAGTATAAGTTGATTCACAGCTTGTGAATGTTAATACATTATACTATACTCACCCTAAATACTATAAGCATAATTCACAGCATGGCGACTATTCAGGACACCCAAGATCCATGTCATCAGTGTTATTCTCAGTAACTCATTAATTGATTACATGCACAGCACATGAGCACGGCTTCTAATTCAGGCAAAACAGGGGGTGGTGATGTGAATTAAGCTCAACAGCTCATAAAGGAAAAGGAATATAATGCCCTAAGTAGCCTGGCATGTGCCTGAAATTGCGTCATTTGCTGTGGTGCTTTACAGTACATTGTTTTACATGCTGAGACCATTAAAGCCTCGACAATAGAAAGCAGGAGCATGGTTTAGTCAGATGGAGTGTGGTGGGAGAAAGAAGATTCGCACAGAACAAGTAAGGTTGATGGATGCAGTGGTGGGGATTTCCTACCCCTGACTGACTGACTGCCTGTGGCTGACAGTATTCTCAGTGGGAATTGCTTTTCACCTGCTGAGACTCCCCACCTTCTCTTCCTGCACCCCGTCGCTCCAGCTGTATTTACACAATGCAACCAAGGGCAGCACAGGGCAGCATGAGGAAAAAAGGCAATCTGCCTCTCTTTGCCTCATTTGGAGTCTTCCTCAACATGAGTGAAAAAAATATATTCTATATCTTGCAAAGACAGAATGCATCAAAACCAAAATAAATGCAATGGTATCAGTGAATATGTTGTCCAGTATTTCCTGGGGTCTCTTCTTTTCTATCGTTAAAGTCCTGAAAGGCTCAAGCACAGGGACTCAGCACATCATGAAGAGAGTTTTTTTAGGCTTGATTCTTCTCTTGATACTTTTCCAACAGAAAAGGAGAGTCCCTAGGTTGCTTCCTATCTGTGCTGATAGGTAACTGTTGACAATATCAGAGTTATAGTTATAGTACAGAGGGGGTCCCCATTGGGTCTGAGGGATGGGAATGTCATCATCGGAGGGGTGAAACAAGTGAATGAAACACCCACCAAAAACATCACAAGGTGGAAAAATAACCTTGCTCTTATTGTCCCCACTTAGTTAGAATAAGTAAGGCTTTCCCCCCCCTTCTATCTCTGTTTTTGATCACCCCCAACTGAAGAGGTGCTATGACTAAAATCCTCCTTTAAATTCCAGGAAACTTGTGATCATGTGTTAACACAGAAATAAGAAGGAAATATGAATCATAGCCACATTAAATCTGGCGTGACTAGTATTGGCTTATGAAAGAAGCCAATACTAGTCAATACCCATTTGCGATTCACTAATGGTGACTATGTGATAACGACTCCCACTTGCCTTATTTCACTGCTGAAATTAAACGCTTGAAAATCATTATAAGGCTCTGACTGTCTCAGACACCTGAACTCACTCTGGAGACCAGTGTGCTAGGATGCTGCAGCGATGAACTTAAATGCCATCACTTCTCAGGATGACTACTTGCACTGACAGAGGCAGAACTGTAACCTTGAAAAATTCAACAGTTAAATAATGAAACATTCATGGAACATGACATGTGTTCACAAGCAGGTCATTAGTCATCCAAAAGTTGATCCCAACCCTTTTCAGTGCTGTGTGAAATGGTCCTGTCACCACCTCTGGAGTTGGATGCGAATCACTTTGACTCCCACGGGTGATCTATGCCAGCATTATCCCACAAGGGTGCTTGCTCTCTCTGTCTCTCCAGCACACACAGATAAAAGATTAGCTCATTTTAAAAGCTGCAACAGTAGATCCAAGCAGTGTTTGGGAGATGTCCTGTGCTGCGTTTTCTCTTTCTAAGGTTTTCTGAAGTAATGATGATGCTTTGTTAGTGTGTTTGCTGAAGAGCAATCGCTGCTTTCAGAACAATGACTACAATTACAATACATAAACAGCATTTTGAAATGGTTATCAGGTCAATGGCAAAGTAAAGATGCTTCAGTGTGATTTAGGTGGAGCTGACTAGGTTACGTACAGGGACATTATGGCCCACTTTTGTCATCAATAATACAATGCAGTGTGACTCTTGAGGGTAGCAGAGGGAATAGTGATAGCAAACAGACCACAACTGATTCTAGTGAAACAACAGCAATATCAGAAAAAATGATCATACTGTGGGTTGGTTTTGGGACAATGTGTTAAAATAGTATTACAAACTCTTTATTAAGTGTCATTGCAGAAACCTACAGACATATTATGCCCCAGTTTTTAAGCGTCTATAAGTAGGCTTCTGGTAAAGAGCCATATGTCCCATATCCCTCTCCACTGACCTGCTGGTAGTTCTCATCTTCAGGCTGGAAGGTCTTATCAATGGGCTGAAACCTCAGATTGATATGAGGAAAATTGTGAAGCCAGTAAGTCCACCACGGCGCAATGTAATCCACACGATCCGAAGACATCACTGCCCGGAGAAAAAGTTAGGCTTCAGCCTAAATTAGCCTCTCAGTAGTAAAGCGGGCAGTTTCTTCCGCTGCCGGATATTTTAATCAAGTCGCACATTAAACAAAGGCAAAGATAAAAGCATGCTCGGTTGTGGAAACACACTCGACCACACATGAGAGGTGGGGAAAGTCCTGCAAAGGTAAAAGTGTGTTTGCAAAGTGAGATCCGGTTAGGATTTTTTCTGAGAAAGACCAATAATCACTCTGCGTCCATGTTTCCGTTCCTGTGGACCCACAGATACTATCCGACCGACAGCTGCTCCACACAAACAGCAGACAACACAGTCAGCAGCGTGAACGCGCACTTATAGTAGGCGCAGGACACCAGGGGGTGAGGGGGCGTGCACATTCGCTTTCGTAAATGGTTTCGGAACATTAGTCTGGCACACACATCATAAGTACAACTAATTATTTAAATAAACAAAGTCAGTTAATTGTAACATCAGCTACATCGATTTTTTTTTTAATTATTATTAACGGCCCCTTTATTCTCTGGTAAATAAGCAACAGCGGTGCCACCTAGTGTTCAATTAAGCCAATTACACAACATGCAGCCCGTGAGAACAGCTGGTGGGTCATTGTTATAGTGGCTTATATTAACATTTTGTATACTTGTATTTTCTGGTGTACTTCAGCCACAGATGCAGCAAATTTAGATGCTAAAATAATATTTGCTGTATTCATGAGCAGGTTACTTATATTTACTTATGAAACTTTGCTGTATTTAAACTAAGTGGAATTGAGCCAGATTCAGCCCAGCTGTGAAATAGCTAACTGTGCTGGTTATATGACTTTATTGCTTTAAATGTTTCCAAAATTAATTTTATAGCCATTAAAATTTACAAGTTTACATTTTCTGGGTAAAAATCTTGTATATAGATGTAGTGTGGCTATATGTTGATGCAGACATTGTAACCAAGCAGTCAGTGAAAACCTCTACAAAGATGAAGCTGAAGAAAACAATCAACATCTACAAAGGATGCATTTTATTATTTTGCCCCAAATTGTGCTATAAAGTCATTGCTACTCATTTCAGATCAAATGCTCCAATGTCCATGTCACACTTGTGGATTATGGTATAACAACACAACAAAACACAGAAGCCAAAGTGATTTTTCCCCCCAGTTTTTTATTACAATTATCTGTACATCACGGATTTACTTCAGCTCCTTCACAGCCAGACCTGTAGAGAAAGAAAGACAAAAGTTTAGAAATATTCAGATACACACTTAAAAAAAAAACACAACTGGGAATATACATTTGAGGCATCACATGATTAAAGTAGTAAGGAGTATTTATATTTTCATGAAAATTTCTCCACTTGCACCAGGTATCACATGTGACCTTTACAGGGCAAATTATTAACAATTATCATACCGGCAGTATTAAGAAGACTGCAGACTGCCATCAACACGAGTGACAGCAAACTGCAAAGAACCAGTTAATGTGGATCTGCTCTTTGAAGAGCATGAATGTTTCTGTGGCGATTGGAATTTAATTCAGGGTTGTTGGGTTTTTTTTTTAATACAAAGAGCTTGCGATGCCAGTTTCAGTCCTAACAGCTGCAGCATGACGTGTTACAGAAAAGCAGAGGATAAAATGATAGCTCATAATTTAAAGTATTACAATTTTTAAAGAAAATTCTTCAAAAAAAACTCATCTAAACCCTGATATGCAGCAGAAAATTGATGATATTATTAATTTTAAAATTAATTCATTTGTCTAAAAATGGCTCCTCTGCCATTATGAGGCAAACTTCTTAGCTACAGGTTTTATGGTGCAATTACACCATACACAGACTATTAGGCACTAATTGCAATGTCTAGACAGGCTGCAATCAAATATGAAAACATTTGAAAACCAAACAGATATCAGAGCAAAGGAACACAACATAAGCTGGGAAAACTCTGCTGTAGCAAACAATTTCTTTGATTCTCTTTATTATGAGACTTTTTTTTTCAGTATTGCACTATTAACCCTGCTCGCAATTCGGGGCACGTAAGTATCAGGACCTTCTGTTCTACACATTGTAAACAGAGAATCTGCAGCTGTGCTTTACACAATGAAAAGTCCAGGTCATTTTCCACGAGAACCAGATATCATTAATACATTTAAATGCTAAAGATTCCAAACATTTGTTTGTGAAATTAACTACGTTTTCTACGTTTCCTTCCAAATATGATGAAGCAGACAACTACTGTGGGCCAATAAAAGCACTGAAGTCCCAGAATATCAAAAAGCTTAACTGTATTTTTATGAATGTTCTTCAAAAAGGGTTTATTTTTTAACACTGCAGTCAAGAGAAACAACCCATTAACAATCACTGAACCATAATGTCTCAATAAGTAAGTTAACTTAAAGGGATGCACCAGCATTAAAAATCTTCAACCCAAAGGTGACCCAAAACTGTACATAGTATATGTGTACATATCTTTAAATCAGTGCAATAAAAGATTTAGTCTGAGTCATTTTAATTCAAAGCCCTTAAATCTACTTGATAAAAATCAAGAGTACATTTTCCAGACAGCTGTGTTCACTTTACATGCCACCTCTCTTATTACTCACCTGGGGGCAGGGACTGTTTGAGCTTCTCAGCCTTCTCCTTGTCTGTGATGACCAGGGTGTACAGGTACCTGCTGCAGCGCACCTTGAACTTAACATTGTCCTTGTTCTTCTTGATCTTTACGGCTAAAGGAGGAAAGACAAAAGCTGTGTTAGCGCCGAGTCTCTTCAAAAGTCAACTCAAACATAATTATTTCTCAAGTCAAACAAACACTAATAGGTGAGAGCTTTAGTTTAATACTTTCCTCTACTGGATCTGCTAATACAAACAGCATTCTGAACACGTATTTTTTCATGCCTCAAAAATAGGCTTGTGGGAGGTGACTATATATGTAAGTATGAATGGTCTGTATATTAAATAGCCTAAGACAACACAGAATAACTGCCACAAGCCTGCATTTCAATTTACAATGTTAGCATAGAGCTGTCTGTGGCAAGCTGTCACCCACATATCCTCCTATTCTTTGGCAAGAAGATTACATTTCTAGTTGTTAAACATCAAAATATGATGTCTGTGTGCCTCTTACACTTAGCATCCTTCCTCCTGGCTGTCAGCAGGAAATCTTTGATTTCTTCTATCTTGCGAGGCTACAAATAAACAGCAAAAATGATCAGTCAGACAGAGCATCAAACTTCACATGCTGATAATGAATCGCTAACAAGTGTTAGTGGACCGGTGGAACTGAGGTTCCCGTTATAAAGTCGAAACCTAGCACTTGGTCCATCATTATTATCGCAAGAGTGTGAATGCATCACGGGCACATCAGCCTGAGATGTTTGGACTTCTTGCTGTTAGCAAATAACTCTCTTTTGGTAGGATGTTGCTAATTGTCAAGCACCCTGTGGCTAACGCAGACCAAGTCAGAGCTGTAGTACTGTAGAAAAGACGCAACTATGATTTTAGTGCCTTAAGCTACTTTCAAGACATTCATTTCTAATTAAAATAACAAAAACAATTTCTTATAGGTATTGACTCATGTGTCATTCCTCAACAAACTGCAGCCGGGTGGCCCAGTTTAGCCTCTGAGCGGCATTTTGCTAATGCTAATAGCCAGTGCTAACTACTTTTACAACAACTACCGACTATTAACGGAACTGTAAACACATTCTAAGTAACAACATATACGTATACACGACATATAACCTTATTAAGCACAAATAATAAGCAACGAGACGCAATCCTTACCATGCTGCCGTGTCAGCGGACTGGAGGCTGCGGAAGAGAGAGATCGAGTCAGCTATACAGACGATAATCAATGTACTAAAAATAAAATTTCAATCTAATCTTCTACCAACGGAATGAAATAATTATATTTTAGCAAAAGTTGGGTCCTAATTGTTGCTGACAAAGAGGATGGATGATGATTAAAATAGTCATTATGTATGTGGTGCAACATGAACTCACTCAGTCGGCCAGAGAGGGGATGAAAAAGGGGCGGGACTTCCGGTTGAAAACACATTTATATGTCACTACGGCAACTACCGAGGGCCAAGAAGAAAAGCGAATCGAATATTGATACAGGAGCCCAGTTTTGCCGAAATTTAAAGGTGTTTGTGTGTCGCATAAATCCCAAAATCGTGTTTTATAGACTTTATTACCATATATTGAATATTAAACTTAATATAACCCAGCCAAGCATATACTGGTGAATGACAAAAAATGTATGTATGTCTTTATTTCCCAATAACAAAACAATTGCCAATTTCTTTTTCCAGCAGGACTTTGCATCTGCCCACA
Organism: Neolamprologus multifasciatus; assembly: GCF_963576455.1. Lineage (NCBI taxonomy): Eukaryota > Metazoa > Chordata > Actinopteri > Cichliformes > Cichlidae > Neolamprologus > Neolamprologus multifasciatus. The sequence continues at coordinate 8,243,836 of NC_140446.1, read as the reverse complement.
ATGACAAAGCTGCTACTAAATACTTTTCTGGCCATGATATTACTTGACTTGATTGGCCAGGTAACTCGCCTGAATTCAAACTCATAGAGGCTCTATGGGTCATTGTCAAGAAAGCTGAAGGTTGCAAAGTAACTGGTGGTTTTATTAGCCAGGAAAGGCAATTAAATGTACCAAAAATGAAAAAAAAAATGGCAAAAAACCACCATACCTCAAACAGGTTTCCAATGCAAGAGTTTAAATAAACTTATAAAACTGCATGTGCATAAAATTTAATATGTCCTCTAATAATTCACTGTTGTAGTGTGCACAGTTCATTTAAACCTGGTGAATGTCAGTGATTTGTTGCCTATGACACGGAACCACAATATGAATTTATTAATTTGCTGCTCAACTGCACACAGATTATACACATTAGACCTTTTCATGAATACAACATGCATCACACAGGACATAATGTGCTGAGAATTCCTCACAGGCCGGTAAAGCGCATTATGTATGAAGGTTATTCCTCACCCTCTGTGTGACCCTTTTGTTATCCTGCAGATCACACACTGTGTTTCACTGCGCACTTTCAGCCAAGTATGAATAAGCTTTGATGGATGCACTACAGCGTGCCTCTGAATAGAAACACTGGCCAGGACCAGTGTGTGGAAGAAATAATGTTTGCGCTGACAGAAGAAAGCCATATCTCCTCCAAGATGTGGACATGATCACACTAGATCTCCTCTGCAGACCTGAGACTGACCTGGAACATGCATTGTGTTTATCACTTCAGGAGCAGAATCATGTTGTAATGGTCATGCATTCATTTCTACTAATTATGTAAAGTGAAACTGAAATTAATTCAGTTTAATGCCGTGGATATATTTCCACATAATTAGCATAAAGGTAAAGTGTTAGTAAAGCAGGAAAGACATTGGGCTGCAAACAGGATTTTGAAATTGAGTTCTAAAATAAAAAAATCCAGAATAGAATAGATGTTTATTTAAGTTTAATCTCCCTAGAAGTTGCCAGGGATTTTTTCTGTACCTAAAAATGTATTTTCCACCTGTAATAGCATTCAACCCTTTATTCAATACATTTGAGATTAGAGAAAAATTGTGAACACAGTAATCCAGTCAAGTGTCAAGGAAAATCTTTCTTGTGTAACCGTTAAAAAAAAACCTTTCCTTTTCTACTGAGCACCTCAAAGCCCCTCAGTCACACCAAAGAAAGCTGGAATCCACTACCCTGCATAAATGTTAAATGTTCAATAACTTCTCAACGCTGCTAGGAATATAACTTACAAACTTTCATGGGAAAATAAATCAAATCAAACTCAGTATTTTTTTTTCTTCTTTTGTCCAAAATGACATACAAATAGAAATGTCAATGGTCTGAATTTACCTTGTTTACTATATGGACAAATATCAAGCAGAAAAGGACAGAATTTCCCAGCCACATACTGTATCACTGAGCTGATTCAAAAGTCAGCCAACACTTCATAACTTCCATTCAGAGTCTTTACTGTATAGACATATCAAATGTTTTCATAAGTGACACTTCCATAAACTGGATTTTACCAAGCAAAAGAAATATAACTCAAAATGCAAGGGTGAAAGAAAACTTCATGTTTTAATACGTTTTTTTCTCTCTCTCTGTTTTTTTTTTTTTCAATAAAGATGCATTCACACAGCAAGTTGCGTCAGAGCCCCAGATTTATCTAACAGTTCAAGGTCAGGCAGACTGTGGGTGAGGAAATATTGCTGTCTATAACGGGAGATGATAAGGAACCAAATAAGACTGTATTTAATCCAATTAGAGATTTCCTTTCACTACTGAAATAGTTCGCGCGCTTCAAAATGAGTTGTGAACTGTGAATGTTATGCCTCTGTCTATCTGTTCATCTGTTCTAATACTCTCATTCTCGTCTTAACCCGTAGATGCAGAGAAGCCGTTAACCCGGAGGTCATTTTTAAAGCAAGTAGGCAACAGGCATTATATCCTCTTGTATGGCTGAGTTTTCAAACAGTTCAGGGCCAAGCATTGCGAGGGAACTGAATGTTTCTTTTGAGAAGGGTGGGAAAAATTACATGTATAATACAATTTGTTTCCTGAAAAACTGCTGTGTTGGGCTTTTCTATTATACGCTCTGGCAGGTATTTCTTTGGTTTCAGACTTACACTAAATTTAAAAAAAAAAAAGAGGGCGAGAGAGCAAAAAAGTAAAAGATTTGAAACATCTTTGAAACTGCACACATTACAACCAACCTGCTGACTTATGAGTTCAATTATCTTTTGCACTCAAGACAGATAAACCCAATGGGTACCAGAATAATAAGCCTTTAAGTATATAAATGGTTCACGGTGAAGAAATTCCCATCTATTATCCTTACAACCTGACAAAATAATTCCATGTATTTCTACAGCAGTAGAGCACAGTTAATGAGCCAATCCTGCGATGGTGAGGTGTGAAACACATTTCTGCTCAGTGGGTGTCAATTTACTTTACCTTCTTGTGTTCAAGGCAGTGTTTGGCTTTGTAATTTATTATGCATGTACTTTGTTTCAGAGGAAATGGTAGTGGCAACATACTCCAGCAGTGCATATTCCTCATAGTTGTCTTACCTGGAGGTGAGTTCATTAGTGGGCTGAACTGTATTCAAGTTTAAAATGTGCACAAGCCAAGGATATTTGGTCAGTGATGCTTGAGTGACACCTCAGTCTGTTTCCATTGCTCTGACTTGGCGTTAATTCATAAAGACAGGAAACATCGGCCGTTGTTAATTAACCTACTATCTACCTGTCTGCCCGTGTTCACAGGCCATATCCACCCAGATACTCAATCAGCGCTTGCACTATTGGAGACGTTTCACTCAGGGTTTAAAATTTTCACGAGTCTCTTGTCAGTCAAAGTTGGAGATGGAGTGCAGTTTGTTTTAGCAAGTGTTTTTAGTGAGGGAGCTCAGTGACTCTGCAGCAGATACTGGTTAGAGAACTACACGGACACTACACAGTACAAGCTTTGTCCCACATATGTGTTGTTTTGTGTACTTGTTTGCAGTCCCAAACCATTTTTCCACGGCGAAAAAGGAACTAAAAACAGTTTATCTCAGCAAGGATTTCTACTCCTTGCTGCTGACAAGATAATACACCATTTTTTTTTCAACTGACAGCCAGTCACTCTGCTCCTTGGGAAGCTGAGGAGATGTAAGAGTACAAGACTCATTCTGTTGCTTCAGTAAAATGATGTCCGTGCCATTCACAGGAAAGATCATAAAAAAGGTGTCCTTGTTGAGGAACTGGTGTATAGAAAATATGAAAGGTGATACACAGATGGACAAAGTGTAGTTTGTCTTGGTATACATTGTACCGTTAATGCTTTAGTTTAAATAGCATTACACTTTAGTGGACAAGACTCAGAAAAGACCAAAAAATGTGATCAGGAAACATTTCATGCTTTACGTGTGCTGCATAAAAATGTGTTTGCAGATAAACAAATTCTTAATTAGACCTGATACAAACCTGATTATTATAACTCTTCATCTTTATTTATTTCATGTTTAATTTTTCAACTGAAATTACTGTAATTTAAACCTTTTTTTCCTGCTTTATCTGTTATTATGCGGACACATTTGTTTCATCTTTGTTAAATATTATTTCAATTTATTTCTTCTCTCTCGACTTGCTCATGAACAATGAAAATCAATAGACTTATCTGGGATTTGTATGCTCTAAAAAGCACCGACAGCATCAATTACGCATTATTTCTCAGCTGCCATCTCTGACCCCACAGATGTAACGCGCACGTCATGCATCATCATTTCAAAATAATAATAAGTTCTTTATAAAAGAGAATAAAGTTGATGAAATAAAGTTTGAGGCGCCTAAACTGAATATTAACGCCGTACGTTTATAATATTTCTTCATATTGTGACTGCATTTTATCAAAGCCTATGTGCCAGTGTGCATGTCCTATTTGGTATTTATTGAATTTCTTTTTTTTTTTCATCCCTGTTGAATGTCCGCTTGTGTAAGGCGTGGATGTAATAGTGTAAGGTTACGTAGGGAGGATCAGCTCATCCACAGAGATTACAACAAATGACCATGCCTGGTTTAGCTAAAGCTCTTTTGCACCGGTATGATCTTTATTCTATTTGCTTGCACAGCAACAAACATGATCCCCTGTGCCAAGCCGCTTGTAGAAACTCAGCTTGACTCTAAATGCTGATTTTTTTTTCTCCACTCCCCAGTTGCAGTTCTGGGCTTCTTACAATAGGGGGCAGCCAGTAGTTGATAATGTCGAGTTGATCAGCATCTCATCCTCAACATTAGGAGACGCTGTGTATTAAGGTATTGCCTCCAATGGTCTTCAGTTCTCTGTATAAGAGAGAGATTGCAAAGGTTAATGTTACTTTCTTTTCATTTTCTCCTTTTATTATGCATGAATACAAATTCATTTAATTATATAAGACGTCAAATGAATCAAAGTTACCTTTAGACATCCTCACAATCTTCTGCAACATAAGACAATCGTCAAGCACAGCTGAGGGCACTGCTTATTAACACATCACGCTTTAATTGTGCCTCATGATACAATATCCTTATACCTTCCCCACAAATCTTTGGCAATGTGAATTTCTATTTGCCTTTTTCATAACTTTATTTTCATTACTATCTCACCTTAGAAAGATGGATTCAGAGATTCTGCTTGGGGCAAGTGTTAATTTATTTACACAGCGGTGTGAGTTTCGGAATTCATTCTGCACTGAAAACCCATTTGAAGTCTTTCCCCCCCCCCTTTTTTTGGACACACCTTGGTATTAAAATAGTTCCCCCGAAACTATAATCCCCTTTTTGTGTAAAGGCAGTTATTGGAATAAAAATGTGTACCCTCAGGCTGACGGATAATCGTACTTTGTAACTATGCGCTGGCTTATTAAAAAGGCAAAGTGGGGTTACAAGAAAAAGAAATGATCTTAGCTCAGAGATCCTTTTTAACTGTAACAGACACGTAAAGCGTAGATGATGGAATTTCAGGAGCTTCACCGCAGACATTGTAGGTAATGAAACACATCATTTCTGCCCGCAGGCCTGTAAGCGCGACAGCAGAAGGAGCTCTACCTGAGAGCTAATGAGTAATGCAGCAGTGGATTCTCTTATTAATCACATTTTGATCTACTGTATGGATGAGAGGCAACGAAAGATTACCTGAAATAGTTTACTGAACCATTAATATTGAATTTACTTTGATCATCAAGTCAGCAGAAGGTTTTAAATGCACATTTCTCATGAATGCACTGGGAAATAGTACAAAAGTGGCAGCACGCCTGCAGACCTTTATTTTTTAATTTGATTTAAGACATAGACAAAGTTGTTACTCAATGTAGGAAACCAACTACAGTGATAATATGCAATAAAATACAAAGGCTGAGAACTTAATGTGATATTAAACTTGGTGTTTCTGTCATTCAAGTTATGTTTAAATACTTCTGACATTATAAATGCAAGAACAGACTACTTTAAAATCCCCTCTACCACCCTAGCTTCTCTAATCTCCCTGATTATTGATTGATATTGATCCCTTTTCCGGTAGCCTTATCACAGGCAAACTCAAAGTACGTCTGCAGATGAAGTAAGATTATATGAGAGTCTGAAGGTTTACCTTGACAGAATCGCAATGTGGATGTGCTTAGACTTGTCAGAGTAGCCAGAAACTGTTGAGAAAGTTTACCGCAAAGTTCTCATTTATCATGTTGAAAGACCAATGTGTCAGTGCTAAATGGCAGTCAAAGAAATCAGTGTGGCTTTTTGTCATGACTCCCTGCCATTCGGGTCTGCTCAATCAGAAAACCAGGACACAGGAAAGAATAGTGAGGAAGAGGAAATAGAAAAACTCCCTGTGCATGTCACAGAATTGGCCTGCAGGTAAGCGTATTTAGCAGATTAAAACGATGTCCAACTCAATCATAAGAATAACCTTGACATTGAAGGTTGCAGTGGATATTTTGCAGGGAGAAAAACAACAAGAAATAGTTGTTAGAAAACACATATACTCTATACAGATAGAGATACTTCATCTATGCAACACGGTCCATGAAGTCATCAATCCCACTCGATACCCTAGGGCCTCTCTTGCACTTCTTCCGTTGTGCAAGGCCTCGGGCAAGACAAACAAACATGACCACCATCCATGTGAATTATGCTGAGAGAAATCGTGACTGTGAATGATGTTAGGCTGAGCATTTAAAGAAGACCTGAGAGCAGAAAATACTGATTTCCTTGGAAGCAAGGAGTAAAATTGGAGTGAAAGCAAGGTCAGAAAGGAAGAGAAAGAGTATAGACTGTGCTTAAGTGGCGATTTATAACCTTAAAGCCATCATCAGGGGTTTTTTTTAGGGGGACTTTTGACATCTAAATATTCTGCTGACATATGTTTTTGAAAGCAGAAAAATGTGTGTGTGTGTGTGTGTCTTACTTTAAGCTCATCTGTCTTTTGATACCATACCTCATGCAGTCTCTAGAACTCTGAAACTGCACACATAGCGGTCCTCGCTTTAGTGCAAACATCCATATACAGATAACATGCGAACTAGTTTGGAGCACTATTCTGATTGGCAATTATCCTGGACTCGGTGATTTGGACAAAACAAAGAAATACTTGGTCATTAAACAAACTTGTCAAACAGAATACCAAAGTTGGGTAAATGTCAAAAGTCTGAGAAAACTAGAAAACTAGAAAAAAAACCAGAAACATGGTTTAGAAACTTGACTCCATGGAGTAAAAAGATGACTTCATTTGGTACACATTTCTGGCAGGTTATCCTGCAGGACGCAACCATCAGAAGATGGGTACACTGTGGTCATAAAAGGAAGGAGGTGGTTTACATTGTGTGTGTCTAAATGATGCTCAGTTTGTGTTAAAGTGTGCCCACAATCTTACACACGAGCATCGGTGTTTTCAAGTTTTTATGATTCTGACCTTTATTTAAATATCTGTGATGGTAAAAATTTAAGATTCTGTTACTTCTCTGTGTCAAACTGACCTTACTGAACAAACGCTCCATGTTTTGATACTCTGTCTCTGTATAATCCTTCATATTCGATCTATCCAAATGTACAAGTTATTTTTTATTACACAGTGTTCTAAGATAGATAGCTTATCTTTATAAATACTTTATCTCTCAATCCCTCTTTGTCAAAAAACAAAACAAAACATGTAGAGTGCTGTCATACTGTCTGTACTTTTGTTTGACGCCTTTGCAAAAGTAAATAAAACCCAGAAAGACAACCTGGTTACCTCCACCTCAATTTATTTCATTTTTACACAACATATTGCAGCAGAAATTGAGACTCCTTAGACCAGCCAATGTTTTTCCAATCGTCTACTGCCCAAAGTTGCAACAAACTGTAGCCTCAGTTTTCTTTTCTTAGCTGACAGGAGTGGCTCCCACTGCGGTCTTCTTCTCCCATAGCCCATCTGATTCAAAGTTTGACATGTTGTGTATTTAGAGATGCTCTTCTGCATACACTGGTTTTAAAAAGTGGTTATTTGAGGTACTGTTGCCCTACTAGGTCGAGGTTTGGCCATTCTTCTCTGACCACTGGCATCAAGAAGGCATTTTCGCCCACAGAGCTGCTGCTCACCAGAAATTTTTTGTCTTTTTTGGACCATCCTCTGTAAACCCTAGAAACGATTATGTGGGAAAATCCCAGCAGATCAGCAGTTTCTAAAATAAACACACCAGCCCATCTGGCACCAACAACGATGCTACGTTCAAAGTCACTTAATCAACTTTTTTCTCCCATTCTGATTCTGCTCAGTTTGAACTTTAGCAAGTTGTCTTGACTATACTACACTGATTTGCTGTCACATGGTCGGTTAATTATTTCAATTAACAAGCAAATTAGCATAAATCGTGGCTCAAGAGTTGGGAGTTCGCCTTGTAATCGGAAGGTTGCCGGTTCGAGCCCCGGCTTGGATGGTCTCAGTCGTTGTGTCCTTGGGCAAGACACTTCACCCGTTGCCTACTGTTGGTGGTCAGAGGGCCCGGTGGCGCCAGTGTCCGGCAGCCTCGCCTCTGTCAGTGTGCCCCAGGGTGGCTGTGGCTACAATGTAGCTGCCATCACCTGTGTGTGAATGGGTGGATGACTGGTTGTGTAAAGCGCTTTGGGGTCCTTAGGGACTAGAAAAGCGCTATACAAATACAGGCCATTTTCCATTTACCATAAATGTCCAGTAAATTTAAACATTGTTAGAAGGCTAAATACACTGAATGCAATAAGTTTAAAGAATTAAACCAAGAGGAATTTTTAAAAAAATTTAAAAAAGAAAAAACAGGTTGAGCAATTTCAAAGACAAACAGGAAATGACAGAAACCCAGAACCACAACAAAAAATAAAGCAAATAGGAGCTTGGACTTTTCTCATCCAGGGGACAGTTTGGCAAGAATGTCTTTTATATTTTAGAAAGAAAATACAGAAAATAGAATGAATGAATACTTTTACACATAAAGAATTAATAAAAATACCAGAAGAATAACAAAAGGACTAAAGCTGCCTTTGATCTCTCTACATTCTTTTGGAGATTATGAATTTTCTAGCATTGTTCGATCTTTTTAAAGTTCCAAGTTTCAAAGTTCAAGACTGTTTTTTTAACCTTTGGTTAACTTTCTGTACTTTTGATCATTAAAGCCAAAAGGTACTGAATTTTAGTTAAATAGGCATTTAAATAGACCATTTAAATAGGTTAAATAGACCTTTTGACTATTGAAAAACTAGAATATTTACAGGACCATTAAAGAAAGACGCTGCTTTTGGTCTATGTAGTGGATGTAGAAGAAGAGAGAAAGTTTTAGGGAAGTAAACTCTTACTTCATTTTGATCAGAGCAGTGTCAAATTATCTGTTTATTTCAGTTAGGAAAGTGGCCATAGTTTGTCACCCTATTAGTGCAGCACAGTAAAAATATTTTAGTGTGTCTCTTCTTCATGGTAACATTTTCGTCTGGGAGTCGGCTACATCATGAACGAATAGTTCTCTCTGACTGTCCTTTGGACCGTGTCTGAGAGACCTCCCCACCTGCCATTTGGGGGCTGTACAGCCATCAACTTCCACTTGCTCCCCTCCAGCCAACACAGACACACACACACACACACACACACACACACACACATATATGCATACACACACCTGCCAGCCTGCGGTGCCTGTGCCAGGATGTCTGTCGTCCCTCATGCCCTCAGTCACATTGCCCTTGCCTGCACCACTCAGCACCCACAGTGTCAGTCTTGGCTGACAGCAGGTCTGTATCAGCCAGCTAACATTTCCTGGCCTCTGTTTGCTCAGCATGGGCCAAGCTGTCGGTTGTAGGCTGCACTGATACTCACCTCTTAGCATCAGGGCAGCTTACAAATTCAGTCATTAAGATTACAAATTTCACTGGGTTGCGAATATGCATTTGAGCCAGAAATCCTGCTCGGTTACACAAACACACAAGCTAAGAATAAGTCAAGGATAAGGTTATGTGAGTGGGTTCAGTAGTTTTTGACGCTAGTGTTAGTAGAGTTATTAACTGAATACACAATAAAAAGCAAGTTTAAGACAGATAATAATAATGGATTGGATTTATACAGCGCTTTTCAAGGAACCCAAAGCACTTTACAATGCTACTATTCATTCACTCACTGGTGGAGGCAAGCTACAGTTGTAGCCACAGTTGTAGGCAGACTGACAGAGGTGAGGCTGCCATATCGCGCCAACACCAGTAGCCGGTAGCCGGCACAACGACCAGGACAGAGAGGCCGGGGATTGAACCGGTGACCTTCCAGATATAGATGCGCTTCCCAACCCCCTGAGCCATGGTTGCCCCATAAATAGAGTACTCTGTTACTTTTTAGCAACACACAAAATAAACTTCAAGAACAAAAAAAACAACACACAAGGCAGAAGTCTTCAAAGGGGACAAGGGAAAAGTATGCAATGTGGATTTAACCCTAATTCTCAGTGGTCACCTGTGGTATACTTGGCTGGGTGAAATAATTGAAGCATAATGCATTGTAAGCATGTGCAGTATGACAACTATAAAAACATACACTGTAGGCATAAATAGCATTACTAGTATTTGCCATAGACTGTAAACAGAAGATGATAATAATAACTCTTATCATTATTATTATTATTATTATTATTATTAGTAGTAGTAGTAGTAGTAGTAGTAGTATGGGAAATAAATAATTTCCCCTAGGGATCAATAAAGTATTCTGATTCTGATTCTGATGATCATACCTACTATGATGTCACCTACTTTGTAAATTTGTGAATTAAAAACACCACTGAGAATTAATGATCATTGTGGGTTTTCTCTCAAGGGTTAAATATAGTTTAACATCCATGTATTAATGAAAATTAGGATTCACAAATTTAGTGTAGTTTTTGGTTAGCAAGCAAGTTTATGACTAAAATACTTCTAAACAAAAAACAAAAATATACTGCTGTGCTATAACTTAGCAGCAAAATAGCATCAACTTCTGGAGGGTTAATGAAGTTGGGCCAGCTAGACATGCTAGACTGATTAACAAGGCCTTAGACAGTGAGCAAATAGTTCCAGGTTACTTCAGGAACCAGTGGATGACATCACAGTTGCTAAATCTACTTTATAAACTTTATATACTGTGTGTGTTTTCCCAATAATTTATAACGCCAAACCCTCTAGAGTGCTAGATGATGATCTTTGTTATAATTCATAACAAAGATCGAATGCACATGTCATTTATTCATTTCAGACACCTCATTTTCGCCCAGTCTTGTTATTTTGGACATTTTGGAGCTAGCACCAGCTAACTTGGCAAGGTGGATTCATAAACCGTACTAATGTAATGCACAAACAAATATTTCAGCTAATTTTTTTAAAGAAAGAAACTGCAGAATTTCACTAAAACCGAAGCACAAACTGCCTCCATGATGCAGGCTTAGATACGAAAATGAATGCGTGGATAGATGGTTGTCCCACAAACTTCTTGGATAGAATGTACCACTCAGCAAGCCATGGCATTATCAGATCATTCCAATAAAAATCCTCCAAAAGCATTATCAACACAAAAACAGTTGAGAGAAGCAGGTCAGTAACTCAAACTGGCATCGACAAGCCCAACCAGACTGGCTAGAACTCTGTTTCAGCACACCTATCAATAAAAACAGCCACGGCTCTAACTTCAACCTTACCAGTTTCCATACGGATGAATTAAAAAACAGTGAGTTCCTACAAAACTGTCAGCACAGCCCAAAACTGTTTTTTTTGTGCCAGGCTGTGAACACGCAGTTTATTTGGAGATTTTAACATGAGAGTATATGTGGAATCACTTATTTTAGAGCCAAGACTCAAGTGGCCACAAGTGGAACTGCAGTTTTTGGCACTTGCATGTTGGTTTTGTTTTCCAGACCCAAGAAGTTGCTGCTTGGAAAGCAAGTTGCTGCTTGAAAAGCAAATAATGTTAGCAGTTTCAAGAGTGTGTTGTATTGAGTTGCATTTGTAGCCAAGGAAATGCAGTGATGTCATTTCCAGGCTGGCTCAATTTTTCAGCCTTGGAGTTTGCCACTTTGATGCCAACTCCTGCGAAACTCTGGCTGCAGCGTGGTAGACTAGCGACATACTGACATTTACTGAGATTTTTTTTTTAAAATTACAATTTATTCAAAAAAGATTTTCTAGGTTGATTTATTGTCTTCCATGAAACCAAGAAAATTATACAAGGACTATACACAGTTTTAGCAGACGGATTAGTATTCACTGTGCCCTTTTAACCAGAATTTGCATTTATTAGACAAACAATCTATCATAAGGGTACAAAACATATGGAAACAAGTGCCTGTGAAGAGCAAATGTGATAATAGAAATTAATAGTAAATAGAAAGTAGTCTATATGAGGCGGTTGCCATAACTACTGTGTACAAAATGTATACGTTTGCAGAACACAATATTGATGCACAGGCGTCTTTTCCAATTTGGTGTTTGTTCATCGATACGTAAAACTTGTACAGCTATAATATTGATTCCATTAGGTAAATCAGTATATTCAGTGTCTAAAAAATTCTATATCTTACTTGCTGTTCTCATTACAGTTGGCTCATTACTCCCTCTAATACCATGTACCTTCCAGCTGCTCTTTGTCAGTGGTAATTAGGTGATGATCTGTACCAAAAGATATTAAGATGAATTCTAAGGGCAATGGGTGGTATTAAAGAGGGAGATAAGTCCTTCTTCAAATGCCCCGATTAAGCTGTAAAATTGCCATGGGGCACTTAGGGAAGATAGAGCTCAGAATCTATTTTCAAATGCCAAAAACAGTTCACAAGCACTTGCCATTTTGTGCATAGAGAATATTGCTGGTGCAGTCTATTGCTTTATGGAGGTATATTGAAATCTCTCACTTTCCACCTACTCCCATCGCGTCATTGAATATTTATCCAATCTCTCCGCCACCATACAGTTATAGTTAGATGAGATATTTATGATCTCCAAAACAAAATGGGTCTATTTATCCTTTCTGAAACTCTGCTTTCACTGACTGCCGATGCAGACATGTAACCACATTTCTTTCTTGGTGAACGTTACAGAGACAATACTTGAACAGCAGCTTGAAAAATGAGAAATGTGCCACTTCAGTGACTTTTGAGTCCCCTTTTTTTTACATTAACATATTTGCAGCATTTATAATCGCAGATGTCTTTAGAACCAGGAGAATGGAGAATGCATTTAGAGACAATGTATCACCTTGACAGCCTGTTACAGCGTCTATGAAGGGTGATAAAAAAGTTTTTTCATTCCTGACCTTGTTGTGACCTTGGAAAACTGAGCTATTTTACTCCAGATGAGGGTAGACCCCCAGACACTCCTCTACATCCACATGTGCTAATAGTGCCAAGTGGGTATCATTTCAAAAATAATGATGATAGCAAAAACGCTTCCAAATATGCTCACAGTCTATAAAGTTGTAATCTTCTTTGTTTTGTCGTGCACTGCTGGTCTGCAGGGCTTCTTCTGTTCACTTGTTAAAATGTCTTTTGGGAAGTTTTTGTTGAAGGATGAAGGCTAGAGATTCATTAAATTCTGTTGAAAGCAAATTCAGTAACTTTTTTCTTTATTAGCTTCTTCGCTGTTTTCTAATCTATAAAGAAATCATTGTCAGTTCACCTATACACTCACAAACCACTTTATTAGGCACATTTGATCAGCTGCTTGTTAATGTAAAAGTATAATCAGCCAATCACGTGGCAATAACTCACTGCATGTAAACATGATTGAGATGACCTGCTGAAATTCAAAGTGAACATCAGATGAACATGGCTGTTGGTGCACGATGGGCTGAGCCGAGTATTTTAGAAACTGCTGATTTATTGGGATTTTCCCCACACAAAAATCTCAAGGGTTTACAGAGAAGAGGCTAAAAAAGGGAAAATATCCAGTGAACAGCGGTTCTCTGGGAGAAAATGCCTTGTTAATGTCAGAGGTCAGAGGAGAAAGGGCAGACTGATTCAAGCTGATAGGGAGACAGCAGTAACTCAAATAACCACTCTTTAAAACCAAGGTATGAAGATGTTGTACGATAAAAGGTTGACCCCCCTACCTCCCCAAAAAACTTGGTCGATCGAGTCTCAATTTCTGCTATGACAATCAGACACAAACAACATTAAAAGCATTATCATGCCCTTTTATCCACTGCTCAGGCTGCTGTTGGTGGTATAATAGTGATGGGGATATTTTCTTACACTTAGCATCAACTGAGCATCTTCTAAACGCCTGCATGAGCAAGATTACTGAGCATGACCATCCCTTTACGACCACAGTGTACCCATCCTTATGGCTGCTTCCAGCAGGATAACTCGCCAAGTCATTAAGATCGAATGATCTCAAACTGATTTCTTGAGCACAACAATGAGTTTAGTGTATTCGAATGGTCTCCCAAGTCACCAGATCAATCTAATACAGCACACTTAGAATGTGGTAGAACAGGAGATTTGCATCACGTATATGCAACAGACAAATCTGCAGCAACCGTGTGATTCTATCATGTCAATATGATATTGATATGATATATATCATACCTCTTTTTACTCTTTTTTGTACAATACAAATCATGAATACATGAATACAAATTGTTTTGTTACAGATCATGAAATGAATCTCATTGGAATACAGTGTAGCTACATATTTTAAAATTTTGCGGGACCCCCTTTAAAGTGCAAGTATTACTTATCATGGAGAGCAGTATTGTTTGAAAACAGCAACTCTAGCAAGACAGATGAAAGAGAATATTATTCCAAAGTAATTTTAGAGGTCTCTGTGGGAAAATTAGGTCATCCTACCAACATGTTAAATTGGTTCCAGAGGGGGAAAGGCAGTTACAAAGTGTGAACCTAAAAGCAAGTGACTCAATTTCATACTATGAAAAAAACTAAAAAACTAAAAAATGAAATGATGATTGTACACTTAGATAGTTATGCAACTGTTTTCACTGCATATAAGAAGCAGTTTCACTCAGAGCTACCACACAAAACGATGTTTTTCTCACTTAGTCTACATTAATTATTTCTCTTTAGTAATTGAGCATTAATGCCAAAGAGTTTAACACGGCAGAAGAAGGCTTTGCTTGTCTCTCTGAGAATCTCAGCAGCAGCGAGAATTTCGATATCAGAACTGGGCTGCTTTTAACAAACAAACACATGAATATTTTATCAAGATTTTTCAAAAGTTTGGCATGTAATTTGAAGTTTGGGGACAGGGAGGGCGGGGGCTGCAGCAAAAAACGCTGTTGCATCAGATGACTAACAAACCTATATGACTATTATTAGATGTCACTGGTAGCTCAAGCAGCCAGTGAGTGAGTCACTGATATTCTTTCAGTACAATAAAGTAGGCTTGGCTTTGTCTGACGAGAGGCTTTGTCCATCTGTTCGACAGAACAGTATTATCACATGATAAATCTGATGATTAACAGACTATATTCTATCCAAGCATGCCTGCAAACTGCCTTTTTATGCCTTTTTTAAGTCTTATTTTGCTTTAAATTACAGAAGGGCTGAACTATATGCACTAGGCAAAGAGTGGACGAAACCTCTGCAAACTACTCGTGGGCTGCATTATGCTCTATCAAAACTAGTTAGCTCTAAACTTAGCTCTTAGCTCCCTGACCAAATGTGGTCATGGTTGTCTCAGATGGCTGATCTAAAAAAAACGGAAGGAAAAGCCAGTCATCACCATGGAGGGCACTTGTGCATGTATTATTTTCCTGCCTTGCATTGATTATTGCATTGCACTTCATGACAGCATTGGTCAGAGCTCACTTCACACACTCTATCTGATACAGAACACCCAGATCTTAAGAGATATCAATATATTGCCATTACTTCCAGCATTACACTGACTGCCTGTAATTTTCCGCATTGATTTTCTAATTCAACTTCTCACTTTTAAAGCATGGCTATGCTCCAAATTATATCAAAGACGTATTAACCACTTATGGGCTGGTGCATTCACAGGGATCGATTAATTGGACTGTGCTCGATGTTCCTTAGTTTCCGCCAGTCAACAAATGCAATGCAAAATGAGTCTTTGCCTTTGGAACCGTCTGCCTGCTAAAATCAGAGCAGTCACTTCTTTAGTGTCTCTTTTTTAAAAAGTGTTTTACTGGGAGGGTTTAATGAATGTTTTAATGTGTCGATGTTTTATTATCCCTATCTTCTTTCCTCTTGATCTGTTTGTTTCTTTTATGATCTCAGTTTTAATCATTACCGTTTTTCTTTTGTTTCTATTTTGAGTGGTTTTTAAGTCTTTTTAATTGGGTGTTTTTTATTTCTTTTTTTTTAAACATTTGCTTTTGTGCAGCAGTTTGTCACTTTGTTAATAGAGGTACTATATAAAGGATGCCTATTCTTAAAGTTTATTATAAGGGGAGACATGACGGTGTTAAAATATGCAGACATGAGAGAGCTCACTTTCCAATAGGAGAGACTTACTAAAAGTCTTGCCTTGAAGGCGTTTATAGCATTGTCCCTGGTTATTCACAAAAAAGTGACAGAAATCGTTTTGTCCAGAGTGACAAAAAATTGTGAGATTTAAAAAAAACCCAGTTTTTTTCCTGACTTCCATACAGCGGGCTAATCGTGCCCTGAAAAGGATACGAATGTCGGACTGTCTAGTTTCGGAAAGTTACAGAAATGGTCAGACACAGATGCATTATAATTGTGTTTGCCATTCACTCACACCATTCCCCTTTGTGGTAGTTACTCTAAAGAGCCACTGTGACAAGTGCATGACTCCCACATGAATTATGGATGATCCCACAGGGCAAGCACTGGGCCCAAAAGCTGTTAGGGGCTATGGCCCTCTATGTGTGACAGCCCTCACTCCATACAAATTTACTTCCAGTCAAAACTGACATTCGGTTGTCCTTTCCAATCCACAGTTAACACTGAAGTCTTCATGGTATGTTACATGGTATGTGCACACATAACACATGTTATGTGTGCACCTTTGAGAGAGCCTTGATCTTCTCATTTTATGACATGCATGTCCATTACAAAGGAACCACGACATCAACTTGTTGTTCAATATTGGAAGCTGTTGTTTTAACTAAAAAAAAAAAGTTTCACTTGACTTCATTTTGTCTTAGATTGTCTGTACTATCAGGTGCTTTTGGTGTATTATCCTCACGTTAGTTCCTTTAAGCTTCTTAAAATTGGATTGACAGTCATCAATTGCAGCTTCTCCGCTCTGTTAATATTGCACCGCTACAGTAGTCTTCTGTTAAATGATCGCATTTCCTTGCTACTGCCTTTAGTCGGTGCCTAGATAGTCCCTTTTATTTGCTGGGAATGTAATAAAAGATAGAATTGAAGCGGTTTAATGTTTTCAGCTTGCTGATATGACACTGTGGACTGAGGCTTCTGGCCTTTTCCCAAACTATTACGCTTTCACTTTAATGGTTGTGAGGAATTGGCAAATACTCAGAGCAAATGTGACTCGCTTTCAGCTGCCCCCTCATATACGATGCCAAGTTTCTGCAAGCTGCGTTTTTAGATACACACTTTTTTTCACTAACAGGAATTGACACCTAAACTAGTGGCATTTTCATGCTTTTGCTTTTACTCTATTTTATCCAGAATAACGCGAGTGAATGAGCGTAGCATTTGTTTGTAAGAGGGGGAAATGATAGATTAGGAAAGCGGGACGAGCTAGGGGCAGCTTCTGAGCCGTAGCGGGAGGATTAATTCCCTTATTAGTTAGTCTCCGCACTGATGCTACACCATGAAAGTCTAATGCCATCTTTTTATGGATTTGACTCAATTTAGATCACCTCTCTCTATATTCAGAAAAACAATCACAATGACTCTTTCTGTTTATTCATTCCTTTTTTTAAAAAAAAATTCAGCTGCCTTCTCGTTTTCGTTGTCAGAGATGATGTAGGAGAACCCGTGAATAAATCTGAGATTGGCAAAGGAAGATGCTATTAGGAAGAAGCCATCCTCATCCCAAACACAAACCACCATAAAACAATAACACCCTGTGCTCCGAAAGATCATTAAGGCAAAGGAAGAAGTTTCTTTACAAGTAAAGGAGAGCAGGATATTCAAGGTGATTAAAAAGCCATTAGTGGAATGACTCTCGCAGGTAATTCACAAGGTAGTCATTCACTATCCAGTTAGAAACCAGGAAGGGCTCAGACTGAAGAAATGACTGTTATTAGATGAAGATATTATATCAAATTGCCCAAGTGAGAAAGCTCCCCCACAATCTCCTGTCTATGAGCTAAATCGCTGTCATTTGGAAAGATAGGCTTTCATTTCTTCTGGCATTTTCTCATCAAATAGGAGGATCCTGAGAAAAGCTCAAATATATTTGCCAGGGAATTTGAAGAAAGATTGAATATAAAATGACTATATTTAATTAAGTCATATGTCGTGTCTCGATATCTCGAAATCATTTCTCTCACAAAAACAAATACAGTGCCATCTTTTTTGAAAAAACAAAGAAAAACAAAACAGCAACAACAAAACATGTACAAATAAAACTCTTACACACACACAAAAAAATATTACCGAACTCTAAGAAGCCATTATTTTGATGTGTTATTGAGTTGTACACAGCATGACTTTCTAATGTATATTTGTACTCTACATTGACCACACACTCTGCTTCTATTTCAGATTATAATCATGATGTAAATCTATTTCTATTCATGGTTTATTACCTCCCATCTTTCACTCCAAGCTTCATTATTTTTTGAAGATTGCTTCTTAGTATTCGAGTTCAGCAGCTGATTTGTTCAACAAATTCAACAAAGGGACGGAAGGTTGGTCTGCAAAATTGACGTAAAGCTCGCTATTGCAGATGTGGCACCAGTTCTGTCTGTATTTTCATTTTCCCACCAGTGTTTTTCTCTGTGCTGACTTAGAAAGTCTCACTTTCCTCTTTTTAGCAGGTCCTGTTGTTTTCCACGTGTAATCATCATTCTTTCGGGCTAATTGTTGAGAAAGGTGAAAATATACATGCTGAGAGCCAAGACGTCTTAACTGCAGGCCTAATTTAAAACAGCATTTCCATCAGGAAGCTTCATTGGGCTCTCTTGGCCTAATTGGATGGATTCACAAAGCAATTGGCAAAGACTATTTTGATATCTCTGTCAAACCTCCAAGGCAGAACGCTGCACTTCTCTATATTCTTTTACCCAAGCGAATTGGAGGTGGGATCTGTTAAAATTCATAAGATGTGCTTTTGTAAGACGTTTCCAGACATCTATATTGCTGTGTTTCGGGGGTTTGGAGGTTTACTCTGCCAAGCTTTAACTTTGCTGGCATCTTTCAGGTTTGCTTATCCTTGTATGGTAGCCAGGTATGCACTCCAGGCACAGATCACATGTGAACCTGGGCACCGAGATAGGAAATATGCTGCGCTGTAGAAACTACAGATAATATTCTTCTTTAGTTTTTTGTAAAACTGCCAGATCCTCCTCAAAATGTTCTCAGATATGTTGAGTCGTACTTAGAAGTCATCCAAGGGCATCTGGCTCATGTACTGTAAATGTTATAACAAAAAAAATGTAATAATAAAATAATAAATGAACTAAGAGGGAAAAGGTTTAACTCCTTAGCATCTATTGGAGCCTTCAACACACTTGTTGTGAAGTTCTAGAAGGAAACTTTCTTGATAATCCTCTCAAGGCTACAAGTCATTTCTGCTGCTTGTACACACTTTTCCCTTCCAGTCAATTTTCCATTAATATCCTTTGATACAAAACTCTGAGAATAGCTAGCGTTTTCAGCAATGACCTTCCGTGACTTACTTTCCTTTTGGAAGTTGTTGACGATTGTCGTCTGGACACCTGTCAGGTCAGCAGTAGGTCCCTAGACTGTACTGAAATAGATAGAGAGACGGTATTTATACGGTCTAAATGGTAACTTGAAATGAAATATTCTAAGAATTTAAGATGTTGGATTTTTGATTTTCAACTTAGAAGCCATAATCAAAATTTTAACCACAAGGATTATACCAGTAGCATACCTATAGCACACATTTACTCCATCAGGCTTGCGGCCTTGGCAAAAGAAGTGTCTATATATTCACACAGAAAGTACAACAGCACAGGAGGAATAAACAGCTGAAAGGATTATTTAGTTGAAGAGCAGCCTTTTTCCTCCGAATAACTAAAGAGGTGGCTTTCATTGTCTTGACTTACCGGCATAACGCCACCATCGTAGAGGTCAAGCAAAACTACAGCAAAAGTCTACAGAAAATGTAATTTAACAAAAATAAACAAATGATAACAATAATAGCAAATAAGTTTAACAATCTACTTCATTCTTCTGCTTCTTCTGTTCCAAACTGACTTTGTCTATTTCTTTATTTTTATGTGGATGGCTGTGTCTCTCTATTGTTTGTGTTTGCATAACAAAAAGGTTGTAGCAAAGGAGAGAAGGATGGTTTATGTTATGTTTGCGTGTTTGAAAGGACAATGAAAAAATCTAAAAAGTTGTTTTCCACAGACCTGGCTTTCCTTTTTACTGTCTCTGCAAATGACACATGCAGTAGTCATAATAGACCAGCTTTGTAGAAGGCAACCCAGTTATGTCTTCATGAATAAAAAACATAATTCATACGTTTGTAGTGTGTATCCCAGCGTTACTTGTGCCTTCATGTTTTACAGTCAGTGATTTCTGTTCCGTTAGCTCTGGATTGAATGCGTGACCTAGTTAAAATTGAAATTGCTTTTTTATTTTGATGATAGTGACACATTAAGTAATAGTTTGCATTTTCTTTCCTTTTAGATGGCATCTTTGCTGGGAGCCTCTTTGGTCTTTCGGGGCAGGCGTGCACATATGATACTATATTGTAAAATGCAAGCAGCCAAGCGTGACTGCTTCACTGTTAAACTATAACATATTATGTCATTCCCAAGGGGATTTGTAGACTTAACCCCTCACTGGTTTGACGATACAATGCTCTTGCTTGAGTCAGTAGTTGGTGTAGATGGAGGTTCGGGGAAATGGAAAAGACACAAGTGGAAGCCGCAGCTTATGTGAATAGCACTCTGAGAAATGATTCGCTTTGGCTGTGGGAGATAGGGCCAAAGTGATTCCCTTCAGACTTCAGGCCTTTATTAATGTCCCACTGCAGGTTTTCTCTAAGGGACGCATGACCGAAGACAAGCTCCCACTTTCATCTCCCAGTTAATGAGAAAAGGCCAGATAACCATTGAGCCCCTTCAGGCTGGAGCCGAGATATGAAGGCCAAGTTCTTGTTGTAATCTCCTAACATAAAGCTTCATGCTTCATTGCCTTAGGATCCAGGACCACTTCAATAAGTCAATATATACACATTTAAACATCATGTACAAGATATGTATTTTCTCTTGTAGAGGATGTCACGATATTGCTCTAAGAGTATAACTCTCTTTCTAAGGATGATCATGAACTCCTCCACATTCTCTGATTTTGTTACGATCCTGGGTCTTATGACCCAGTGTTTTGAGTTTTAGTTTATTTTGATGTTTATAGTATATGGTTAAGCTCATTAGTTTTTCTATTTCATTTGTTATTAGATTCCCCTTGTGTCTTCCAACCCCTGTTAAGTCTCCCTTGCCCTTCATGTGTTTCATGTCTGTGTCTTACGTTGTCAAGTTCAGGTTGTCATGGCTGCGTCTCATTATGTTTCCTGTTTTATTTTGAAGGGGTCCGGTGTTCCTATGTTCAATGTTTTTAGTTTTACTCTCTTGTGACGTCGTTATGTTCATGTGTGTCAGCTGTTTCCCCATGTGTTTCCATTTCCCTCATTATCCTCCTGTGTGTATTTAGTCGGTGTGTTCTGGTTTTGTTCCCTGTTCCTTGGAGTCTGCATTTTGGGTCCTTCTCGTCAATTCATACAGTCTGCCCTTGCCAGACTGTGACAGATTTGCCTTCAATAGCTGTTGTGCCTTTTCTCAAAATGATTAAAGTTCGACTGGTGAATAACTGAGGTTAACTGGGAAAATCTGACCTTGAATATACAATCTATGCAGGCGAATTATGGTTGGCTTGGGTAGGCATCAACAAAAATGCTGGTTTTCATCAGCTGGGTATATTAAAAAAATGAGGCTTATTTGTGTATAACTGATACATTTTTAAGGTGCAATGAAGTTAAGAATAAGAATGTGTACCTGTGACTTGTTTGAACAGTCATAAAAGTACATCGGAATATAATGGACAAGGTCAGACAGCAGATTCAGATTTTGCATATTAATCCCAACGAGGACATTTCAGCCTGGGTAAAGCTATGCTTAGGCTGAATGCTGCATTTAGCTCTAACTTGTAAAGTAAATTATTGACCAATGAGGATGCTAGAACACCTAAAGTATGTGTGATCCCAGTGGAGTAATTTCAAAGGGAATCTAGGGAGCCAATAAGTGAAAACCCAGCTTGAAAAACGCACAAAATCAAGGTAGTAAATCTACTATCGACAAAGCTACCAAAAGAGCTCAAACAGACCCCCCCCCCCCTCCCAATAATCAGATGTATAAAGAGCTTTAATTGAACTGCTGAGAGCAACTAACAAAGAGATTGCGGTGTTCAGCCATGATATAATGGAGACACACCAACCAAGCAAAATCTAATATTCACATTATCTTGATGCATGCTCAATCATCCAGGTAAGTAAACCCCAAAACACTAATGATCAAGGAACTGACCTCACAGCCCATTGGTCATCCAGTGGGCTAGTTTCAGTCATTGTGCAAAGGTGCTGTTTATAAGATTGGGGAAACCCACAGCCAGCTGAGACTGAAGAAGTCACTTGGATGAGTGACGACACGTTTCTCCCACTTAAAATGCTACGTCCAGATGAACCGAATCAACCTTTTGGGACCAATATTCACATTGTCCATTGTTACTCCAGAAAACAAACAAAAAAGTCATCACACACACTACCTGCTACTTTTCTTAAAGGTAATGCAGTAAAGAGACTAATACATTACCCTACTTGCTACTTTACTTTCTTGTTGTTCTGTAAAATGACCTGAAATGCATTTGTCTCGTTTTTTGTTAGCCTGTTAGCAATACTTTGGCTACAGTTCTAAACACCGGCACAAATCCCTATGCTCATGGGCATACACGCATGCAATTTTTCTTTTCTTTCTACTTTAGAAACAGGTACAGGTGGAAATGGAAACTACAAGCCTGACTTCTCATGACTGCCTTTATTACCTAATGAAGTTCGGGGTCTGGCTGCCTGGCTAGCTTCTTGGCTAGCTTTGTGTTAGCATGCTATCTGTGCAGATGGAAGGACACATTAGGCTTTGCCACAAAACATCTAAAAGAGCAGGCATACTATGGGGAAAAAAATCCAATGGATAGATGAAACCAACATTAACAAGCACCAGAAAGATGGGAAGAGAAAAGTATGGAGGAGAGGAACAGCTCATGATCTGAAGAAGCATCCCACATCATCAGTCAAAAATGGTAGTGGCACTGTTATGCAGAGTGGCTGCCAGTGGAATCAAGCCATTAGTATATATTGATGATGTGACTAGTGATAGAAGTATTACAATGAATTCTGAAGTGTAGACTCTGCTAAGATTCAGCCAAATGCTGCACGACTGAACGAATAGTTCTTGACACTGCACGTTTTTCACCTGACCTCAACCAAATAGAGCATGCTTTTAAGTTGTTAGATGCCAAACTGAGGGCAGAAATACACACAAATAAGCAGCAACTGAAGTCAGCTGCAGTAAAGACCTGGCAGAGGATCTAATTCATGGTTTCTAGACTTCAGGCATCCATTGAAAGAACAGAATTTTAAGGTAGTTATTAAAAATAATCCAAATATTTAAAATTATGTTATGTTAGCTGTAGTCTTTCAAATTACTTACTCACAATTACATGATCAGTGGTTGAATTCAACTACCTATGGACCTAACTGTATGAGTAGTGGGAAAGAGTTTAAACACAGGGATGTCTGTACAGCTGTGAAATTTGTCTTCCCTTTGTTTACTAAAGATCCCAGTTGTAGTGCAGACTTGATATATTCAAGAAAACTCCCTTTTTTCCTTTTTCATTATCTCCCTCTCAGTGAGTCTCCTCTCCGTTGTCAGTGATTTATTGAAGAGCCCTTTGGAAACTTGGTATAAAATTCTAAAATAAGCACTTTGCTTGTAAATTCCCCAGGAGAATTGAAAGCTCAAGCTATGATACATTTTTCACTAAATCAAGCTGGAAGAGAGAAATTTCCCAAAAACTTTTAACAATTTAAATCATGTGAAAATGTCACATCACAGAACAGTCATTTCTCCAGGCACCAAAAGGTATGTGTGGGATTATCATTCAGCTGCAGACATCAATATCAATTATCAGTCTTCTAACTTATGTCTTCTCACCCTTCCCTTCCCTCTCTAAACTGCTCTATCTCCAATCCTCAGTCCTATTAATGCATTTCTGTAATTGCATTAGAAGCAACAAAGAGGAAATAGTGCAAAATGCATGCTCCAGAAAGAAAGTTATTCCTCTGCATCTGCAGGTAATTGAATTTTAATTGTTAATCAGAAAGGGCATTTTCAATTGACTGAGTATCTGGCAGAAGAAGAAGCGACAGAACACAGTGAGAAAAGACATTCTTATTGTTATACTGGTCATGAAATAAACCATTCTGTATGGTAACCAGTTTAGAAGTATATTTAGGCTGCCAAAGAGGCATCACAGTGCAGATTGCACAGTCAAACACAATACCACTTTTGTGCCCTTGCATACATATTACCTAAATCTATAGCAAACACAGGCCTGCACCCAGCATGTTTTCTTTTAAAAATTACTTCGAGCTAATTTTGTGTTTGCAATTTGTCCTGAAGGGCAAGATGATGCAAAACAGATCACAACCCTAGCTTATTTAGTGACAGCAGACCCATCAGGAGGACTGAAGAACATATGCATTCCCTAGAGCTGACACACATGCCATTAGTTTGAATACTTTTCATACATTAGGAAAGTGTAGTGCATTTGTGGTATTGTTATGTTCAAATGTGGAACAACTGCAGACTTCTTTCTTTATTCGGTTGGGATGGAACATCCTTTTGAAACCCCCGTTATCACTCATTTGGCAAAGAAGTTTGGGTATATTGTTATGGTGGAACATTATTTTTTGCACACTCATGCATGCGCACTCTCTTGCATTCTCTTTATTCTGCATTTTATAGAGCAAACATTTAAGTTAGACATGTAATTTTGACCCTTGAATCAATCATTTTCATGAACCTTTGTATTTTAATGTTTAGTTTTTTGTTTCTGCTTTTTCTGATTGAGATTTATTTAGTTGAAGCTCGTGTTGTTTTCACAGGCTTCCTCTTTGTATCTTTCTCTGTCAGGTTTAAGAGCATTGGTGCTTGTTTTTGTGACCACCAGTTTTCTGTATTATTTGTTGGTCATTTGTCTCGTTGTGTCTCAGTTTAATTCCCTGACATCATTTTCTTAATTTGTTTCACCTGTGCCTTTCTTCTCCGCAGCTGTGTCTAATTCCCTGTTTATCCCAGAGTGTGTCTCTGTGTGTCTATATAGCCCCAATTTTCCCTTTTCCCTTGTGTGAGTGTCTGTTTCAGTTATTCCTGCCATTGAGTATATTGAAGTTTGATTGTGTTTTGTTCCCTCCTGACCACCACGGAGAAGATATTATTGAAAATAAAAGTGTCACTTTCCATTTTGGTTTGCAGGTTCATGAAACACATGATTGTAACTTGCTCATTTATGTTAACTGACTTATTTCTTGGTGAGCTTGAAGACACATTGATTTGAGTTTGATGTGAGATTCAGCATTTAAGCAATTGGCTTATGGTGAGTTACTTAATCAGCATTTAAAAGCATTTTATTGGCAATAAAGCTAACAGTAAAATGGGCAAAAAAAATGGTGCAAATCACAACAGCTGCAAATTAGAATTTGAGTATTTGCTGAGCATTTGTGAATTTACTGAGAAATTTGCATGAAGAGTCCATCCATAAACTTTCTTCTGCTTACCTGACCTGTCTCAGCTGTCTTAGGAGGCAAGAGACAGGTTACACCCTGAACAGGTTTCCAATCTATTGCAGAGAGACAGACAACCATTTACACTTATGGCCAATTTAAAACCACCAGTTAACCTAATGTGCACGTCTTTGGACTGTGGAAGGAATCCTCTACACTGAACGACACCAGCCAGCTGGTGGATTCAAATACAGGATCGTCTTGCTATTAGGCAATGGTGCTAACCGCGACACTGCCACGCTGCTCACAGAAAATTATGCACATGTGGCTTTAGGGAAATGATAGACTTCTAGCAAACAATATTAAAAGATTTATTTTTCTTCTTGTGAACTGTGGATTGTGTGAATGGTATTGCTTATGTGACCCCATTTTGTTTATATTGTTTAACTACCAGAAGTCATGATCCGAAATACCTTTATATTTCTTGTCTTGTAGTAAGAGTCCAGCAATGATTGTGCTTCATCCTGCAATAAATTCTTTACTTGATTCTTCACCTGCAAGCATTCTTGTTTGATGGAACTACACAGAGACAGCTATTTGCAGTTGCTATGGGATGGCGCCGGAGGACGCACCAGTCTCTAACTCAGGCTCGCTTAAAAAAAAATGTAAATGTGAAAGAAGATTACTATTAATAGCATTAATCTGTAGTTTGTGCAATTGTTTTCTTGACATGGCCAGCTGCTGTCTTCTAAATGATGCATGCCAGAAAGGATTTGGTTTGCGCCTCAGACCAAAGATTCTGGGGAGCTGCAGCTTTTGAGAGAACTTCTCTCTGAAGAAAAGACTTGCAATATTTAACTGATCAATTGTCTCCTGTGGTGATGGATCTGTTTGTGAACTTTTTTTTGCACCGGGCAAAAGTCTCATACACAACATTTTTATAGTTTTATTACCCACTCCACTCTGGATCTTTCACAGAGTTTTCAAAGCTCCATTAACGTTTTTCATTACAACTCATTATTGATGCCAAATCCATATCCAAACAAGCCATTTTATGTGAAAAAGACTCAGTCATTATGCTTCTGGTTTGCTGAAGACAACTAAAAACAGCAGTAATTACTGAAGATGTCGAATCCCGTGTTGTGCTCATTATCACTGAATTGATAAAATAAACATTTGATTTTGCTAAAAACAAAGTCAGCAAGAGATGACTTTTCCTTCACGATGATGGTTTTCTTATTGTCAGTGAATTAACCTGATGTTTATCCCTGCTTGGTTTCAGCCGTGACTACGGATATCTCACAGCTGCAATTGGATTAGAGGCATTGAACTATTGGAATTGAAATAGCTGGAATAGAGCTGGTATAAAATGGGCTGTATTCCTCAGAAGGTGTTAGCCCAGCCCACTGGGAGATGGAGTGTGCTGCTGGCATGTGAAAGAGATCAGAGAGAGGGGATCCTCCTCTGCAGCACCATTGTAGTCCAGGTAGCATAGATCAAACAGAGCAATCCCCACAGAGCTCCCCAGAAAGTGCTTACTGGGAGGCAATCTTAGGCAGCCCCAAAAGAGAGCCATGGCATATGGCCTTTTGAAGATAGTGGTCTGAGATTAGAGCATATCCTGAATCTGGAAGTATTAAGAGGGGATGTACTGTGAGTATGTTGGTAAGAGACAGAATGACAGATAAGGGAAAAGCAAAAACCTTAATGCAGCAGTTTCAAAGTACACAGCAGAAAATGTGCATAGACCTGTTAAGATATCGATCGCTATCGTCTTCGGGGGCTCAAAGCGAGAATGTTTTCAAGAACTGACTGGAATTCAATAAAGATGATGCTTAAAAGTGTAACATCATGTCTCTCTCCTTCTACACTCTGTGAAATTAGATGTATTTTCTGACAGGATTATCACTTGTTTTTCACTTTGTGTGGACACTAATTTTCCGTCTAGACCAATTTCCTGCTCTATTTTCATATCTGCTCTGCCCTCCTCAATTGGAGAGAACAAAAGCCAATCCAATACAGTGTATAATACTATAATTTATGACAGACTGTAGTAGCTTTGCGTGTGTGTGTGTGCGTGTGCATGCTCTCTCATCGAGCACTCTTTCTGACAGCTGTTCCCTGCAGCAGCCTGGAGAGTTGGCCACTGCTGCGATGCCATTTTATCTTCCAAACATCTGAGTAATAGAAAAACTGCTTCATTGTACGCTAAGGGGGCTGATGTAAAAGCCACCTCACTTGACCGAGACTTATTACCACTCTATTTGTGAAGCGATGTCATGGTGATATTTTCTCTGATAAGATGGCAATTTCAATAAGAGGCTTCACTGGCTTTTGGCCCCTGGGGGCTTTGGCTTGAGTAGGAGGGATATATTTCACAGGGGAGAGCTTGATGAAATGAGGGGCGAGCATTTGCAAAAGTGAGATAAAACTCTCTTTCTTTCCACAGACATTTTCACAGGGAGTCATAAGAAGTTTGCTCTGAGTTGATTGGGAGATAGAAGCATATTCATGAAGGAGTGGAACAGTCTGTGGTCCAGTGTCCCATCCATTTTCCACTCTGATAAAGATGGTACAGGGAAGTTATTGGTGGTGCTGGGTGGT
This sequence comes from Neolamprologus multifasciatus, assembly GCF_963576455.1. Taxonomy (NCBI): domain Eukaryota; kingdom Metazoa; phylum Chordata; class Actinopteri; order Cichliformes; family Cichlidae; genus Neolamprologus; species Neolamprologus multifasciatus. The sequence goes on along the minus strand of NC_140446.1, from coordinate 8,215,784 downwards.
GGAGGGCTGCGATTTGGGGATGTGCCAGGCCGAAAATTAAGATGACAGCAATGACAAGGCTCGATGCCGAACAGATCTATCCCACTGATGCAAGCCACAAGCTTAACAACCCATGTATGCTCTATCAGTGTGTGTTGTGCGCGTGTGTGTCTGCATGCATCTGAGTTTGTGCATGCGTGTGTGTTTGATGTACCGTACCATATACCAGTGTGCTGACAGGATCATGGAGACTCAGTGTCAAACTAGACAGTTGATTGCAGGCTGGAGTAAACACCTGGCATCACAGCTGTCTACAGCTAAGGTGAATCATTGCACATGTACGTCAAACTGAAGGCATGGAAACAATATCTGTGTAGTAGATGGAGATGCATGATGGCATCAAGGCATTTTTTTTTGTACTGGCTGTTTGATGTTTCCAAAACTTTTTATTTTGTTGTTCTTTAATAGATCTATATGAAATTTGGAACACAGTAGGTACACTTACACTCACTGTTTTTGTCATGACTTCTCTTAACTTCGAGGGTTTATCCACTACATACATTCCACATTAAAAGTCCACGTATTACTGTTTTAATTTCTTTTCTTATATTATTATATTAACAATTCCAAAATTAGCCAACTTTTTTTAAAAAATGAAAATGTGGTGTTACAGTAGTTACTGACTACAGTCTAGATTAGCTGAACTCTATGTGCAGATTTACTACTGCAAAGAATGAGCAATGGGGGATTTTTTTTTTGAGAACAAACAATCCCAATAATTGATAGCCTGTAGTTTTAGACATTTTTAGAACGGGTTCCTACAGTGACTTGGTCTTTGTTAAAGCTTCACCACTTCTAAGTCTCCTTCTCCCCAGAAGAGTAATTGGCACTCACCAAGTTCTCTTCCAATTTGGCTGAAATTTTAAGGGTAAATGCATGCTGTTTTTCTATTTTTCAGTTGGAAAGACATTTTGTGTTATTTCTGAAATTATTTTACTGAGAGGCTAGATTAAAGTGAAAGCCATACTCCCGCGCTGACCTTGCTCTGCCTTTAAAACATGTTTTTTTGAGGTTGTTCCGGTTCTTCTTCGGTGTTTATAATGCTGTCTCCCCTTTTCTAATGGACATTAATTATAGGAAGTTATAATAGAGGAAGAGCTATTGAAAACTGACTAACCCACTCATACAATACAGCTATCTTTTTAGTGATAAGAAAAAAAATGCACTTATCTTCACTGGGAGCAAAGATCGGTCTCAAGCATGTTCAAAACGGATGTGGATCTCTCCTAATCACAAGCTTTTCTCTGACTGTGAGCCACTAGCACAGTGCCTTAAAATAGCTCAGCCAGAGAGTATGGTCAATAGTTCTGGCCTACAGTAAGTGGAATGTGGAAACTCAGACATATGATTTTGTGGAACTGCTAATTAAAAGTCTGTTTTCTGTTCAATATATACAACGAAGCAATTGAAAATGTGATAATGACCATTATTTTATATAAAGAAGAGCAGTGTGAGACCGGAGGTTGTGGAGATGTCAGGGGACAAAATAAAAAAAATCTTCAGGTCTTCAGAAGTGTGGATATCCTAATTAGTGGTGATATTCCAGTGAATGACTGTTTACTTATCATAGCTAACACTATAACTGACTCTTTTGGAGACAATTCAAGTGTTAAATTCAGAAATTATGCCTCAAACCTACATTGCAAATAGATTGCATAGATTTTAGGTTTTGGGCTCATCAGAATTAGTCAGCATTTACATTTTTTCTTTTTAAGCTATTCTTTTAAATTTTTTAACATTTTAACATCTATGATCATAGACTTGCTTTAGAGACAAGGACTCGTTTGCCATATCAGCTTTGAGTCTATTTGGGTAATGTACTTTGGAGTGCAAGCACACTTACATGTTAATACACCTAAGTCCAGTTGACTCAGTTGTTGTGAATGCTGGCCATGCCCTGCACTGCTTGTGTATCCTATGCATCCTGTGTGAAAACTGCTGAACAATTTACAGTCATGCTTGAATATGTTACATCTCTTCTCTCTTTAACAGAATTTTAAAAACTCCAAGTGGGCAGTATTTCTTTTACTAAACAGTCTTCTGCTTATATCTATAAAGATATCCATAAAGGCCTGCCCTGCTGGCAGTTCTCCAATTTCCTCATAGGAACTATGGAGGTTGACCCTTTTAGCTTGACCCAGTGGTTATGAGGCCTTGGGTGTCTAGGCCCTTCCAAAAAAAGGTTACAGTGCCCACTGAGCTTAAGTACATTAATATAGTTTTCTAACTATAATTAAATTTAAGTCATGCAGTTTGGTAATGAAGCAGGTAAATACTAAAATGGCAGTAAGTCATTGCACTAACAAATAAGCTAATTAGCTAATAGATTTGCAGCAATAGAGATAAAGGGCTTGTCAGAGAAGAACACTGACTCAACAGAAGACAAACGACTGATTTTTGAAAAGGACAGGATTATGTTTTCTGGAAATAAAAATAGGTCATTCATTGACTTGTGCAACTATATTGAAAGCATGATTGATTTTAATAGAGGAGATGCTTCTGCACTTTTGTAATTGACGGCACAATGCTAACTAGCCAACTAACTAACTCCTATGCAAGCTACAGGTGATCGTGGCCATTTTCTGGCAACAAAAGCAGTTGCAAGTTTTTGGTTCACCATCCTATATGTTTTTGTGACCAGTTTCCCCTAGCAACTTCCAGTAATGTCCCACAGCCACTTCTACTAGTTGGGGAATACTCATGTTTTTTTTTTTTTACCAACTGGTGATTGCCAGGTGGTCTCCAAGCAGTCTCTAGGCCCTGTGACTGGTACCTAAACTCATCAGCCCAGTTTATTTATACACTTTAGGACATTGTAGTCATTGTATGCTACATTGACACTGAAAGGTCCTCATTCATTTTTCTTCTTTGTATCAATTTCTTTTTCTTGGTAGTAACTTTTCACACCTATAAAATGATTTGGCACATCCATGATTCTCAGGATGGTTGCTCTAATGACCTTAGAGATTCCCTACTCTTCATTAGGTCCACATTTTAATCTGTGCAAAACTTTGGTTAATGACCAAATAAATGCAAAGTTAATGACATTCCCAACAGCCTCGGCTCTACTTTGATTTCACTGCTAATTAGGAAATGAAGCTTATCCGTACATTCAATTGGGAAGGGCTCTTTCCCCAAGTTCTGTCTCTATTCTTAGATAAAATATTGGCTATTCTCATTGCTGTGTTCTCTGCATTACTTTTTCACACTGCCTTATTTACTTTCAATTTCAATATCAATTCTCTTTTCAAGTTATCTGTTCTTTCATTTCGCTTCAGCTAGTCGGTTTGCATAGCCCCCAGTATTTAAAGTTAGCCTTTTCTTTGTTATTCTGACCTCATCCTGCCTGTCTAGAAGGAGGTCTCCATCAGCTGTAATCATAATCACTGCCCCAAAGGCTGAAAGAAAATGATCAGGAGACAAAGGGCACCGTCTTTGGTTGCTGTAAATATACTTGGTAAAGCACCAAATCAAGGATTTTTGCTTGCAACTTCAGCATACAGCAGAAGAAGCTGCTGTGACACTTTTTTAGAGCTAATTATTCCCTGATTCTATGACAGCAGCTTTAATGGTGGGGTGAGGTTTTACTTGGCTTAGCAGCATTTATTTGCTAAAATACCAGGAGTGAAATGCTTGGTTTATCGTGCTGTTTGGACTTTTTAAATAAAGGCTTTTGCTTGAAAAATTAATGAGAAATTTATGGATGGTGGTTCGAATTCTCTGACATGTTTCAGACCAGCGCACACCTTAAACATAATGATGCTTTTGAACACACATTGGGAGCTTGTCTAATTGCCCTGCTTTTGCTTGCCTTGCAGTGTGACAACAAGAGCATTTAGGTGGCTCATTTTACATGTCTTACATTTATATCTTTAATATTTGCACGCAAGTGTTGACTTAAACATACTGACACACGGATTTAATTAAAAATAAAAGTAAAGAATGGAAAGAATTCAAGCAGAGCAAAAACTTGCGATATAAGTGAGGAGAAGGTCATAGCTGAGGGCAGGCGGCGCCTCAGACGAGATTGGGAGTTCAGAGACAATGAAAATAAACCCAATAGATCTTATCGCCTATGCATTGTCTTGTCTTCCATTGTGATAGGGCAAAATCACGTCAGGGATAAACACAGTATGAATTTTTAAGAAGTGCCTCTCCTTATTTTTATTCCGTCTTATTTTGCCTCTGCTAAAATGACCTCCAGTAATCTTCAGAGGTGAATATTGCCATTTTCCTGAAACCTGAATATGAAAGAAGATTGTGAGTCCTACCGGGGGACTTGAAACGCAGGTGTTGAATATTACAGTATATGTATTTCATTAGAGTTTGGCAGTTTGAATAATGTGGTCGGAAATATTAAAAGCAGCATAGGTTTCTGTGCACTGATCTGAATAGTTAAGGCCACCTTGGCGCTGAACACAATTCAACAAAGGAATATGGACATAACACATCCAAAACATTGATAAGTTTCTCAGTGTATATTTGCATATTCCTATGAAAGATTTCAGCTGAGTTCAGCCATTTCTTTCGAAATGAAGAAACAGCTTTTGCATCAGGCAAAAATACATGCACTACGAATGAAATGTGTGAAAGTGTATTATATACATGCTGTATGTACAATGAGCACAATATAAAGAAGCTTTTCTTGGGATATATGCATCACAATTTCATCATGCAAATGTAAATGTAAATTCCTCTCAAAACACTCAACATATCGCATTTAGATATACTCAAATAGGGCCTAGATCAGGTTACATACATTCATATGGCCATTGAGCTGCATTTAGACATCTAGCTTACAAGTGAACAGCTCCATTGTGTGTGAAGCTTACTAGAATTATTCAGAAATTAAAAGCTGATACTGCTTTCTTATCTACTCATTCATTTTCCTAACCACTTATTCAATTAAGTGTCAAGCCTGAAACCTTTTCTAACTGTGATAGGGCGAGATGTGGGGGCACCCTGGACAGAGGGCAAGTCACGGGGCTAATACAGAGAGGTGGGAGGAACCTGGAGTTCCCAGAGGAAACTGACAAAGGGCAGGGACAACATGCAAGCTCCACAGAAAGGCTCCAGCTTTGTAGCACTATAAAAAGCCATCAGTACAATGATAACCAATCAAGTGAAAAACAACACTACAAGGCAACTCCAAGGCCATCATAGAAGTCATACACTTTTAATCTGTATTCAAGTGTTTTCAGTTCCATTGCTACAGGTATATAAGCTAACAGTAAGCTAGTATCAGGAGAAAATAGATGCCAATGTTGTGAAGACACAAACATCCCACAGTACATGGCTTAAGACTCTGTGAACAGCAGAAGAGAATGGGACTGAAGTGTGTCAAAGACTACTGTGTCAGTGCCACTGTGTCAGTTATTCCCATCTGCATAGCCTCTTAAAAGCATCAGGGGGCAGATCAATGAGTAAGTGTAACGAAAGAAGCTGTTCAATAAGAGGCTGTACGGACTAATTAAGATGACAGCTTGATTCTGTATTGGCTTGCTGTCCTCAGGTAAAGCACGGAAGAGATGACCCCTCTTCGTAGAGTGGAAATGTAATTTCATGGCCTGTTAGATCCTGAATTTTCAGAGTAAACACAGAGGTGTTAAAGCTCATGTCTGATGGGGCATGCTTTTACCACAACGGCACTCCAGTGGTGGCCCTTCCAAGTCCTTCATAGCGAATCCTCTTTGGCTCAGTGGCTTCTTGCCTGAGCTTCATGAGTGTAAACACTGACAGAGTGGATTGAACTTCTCATGATAAGTACTCCTACAAATAATTATACTCATCAAGCGTGTGCAAGTAGTTTTGGAGCTTAGGGTAGGGGGCCATTGAAGACCACAAGCAATTAATAGCCATGTTTACTGCAACACCACTTCTGAAATGTATGACAAAAGAGGCAGCCAACAAATATATATTACCCCCACCCCACACACCAAAAAACCCCAACTTTTTGGAAAATATCAGATAAAGAAGGCAGCTTGACACACGAGAACAATTCAGCATAGTTCTACGCATAATGTAACACTACAGTGCATTCACAATACTGCAGCATATTGCACATGTCATGTCTGAGTCTCACTCTATTCATTATGTATAGATATAGCAGAGATACAGAGCAATGCATACTCAGTGGATTTAAAGATAGTGGTACCACCTGAAGGTCTGCCGGCCTTGTAAAAAATTCAGCAAGGCTGTGAAAGTAAAATGAAGTAGGCAGAAATTCAGAGACTATAATGAGTCTCTGAAGACATAAAAAGGGAGATAAAACACTGAAAAACATATATAACAATTCATTCAAGTTTCATCACACAGGCTTTCCATCAAAATTGGCAAATTAGGCATCAAGTCTCTCAAATAATAGACAATGTTACCAAGTCGTGATGAAAGATTTAATAATTTACCAAGTTGACTTTTGTTGAACCTTTTACTTGTTCTCTAAGGTAAGCCCCACTTTATTCCATCTATCCATCCGAGAGTTCAAGACAATATCTGTCTGAGCAAAAAGACAAGCCTGTCACAATCAAATAGTTCTGGCAATCAAACTCCGAATGTGACTTGCTATCTCTGAACTCTGATGGGAAAATCATACAGATATAGACTATTGCATTGATTCCTTTTCTCTTTTTAAATAGAAAACAAGGAAGGAAGATTAAAATTGATTTAATAAAAAAAAGATAAATAAGTCACTGCTCTTCTGAAACCCACTTTCTTCAGATGTACCTCTAATACTTAAAAATGAAAGGAGAAACACAGGCGTGGTGCAGCATACACACGCTCCCTTTGTTTTTGTTTTTTTAAATTGAAATCATACAAAAATAAAAATGAAATAAAACAGCCTGAGCACACTTGAGTAAACAAGGGCAAGAAAGAATGAGGTAATTCAATTCAATTCAATTCAATTTTATTTATATAGCGCCAAATCACAACAAATGTCGCCTCAAGGCGCTTCATAGATACAGAGAAAAGCCCAACAATCATATGACCCCCTATGAGCAAGCACTTTGGCGACAGTGGAAAGGAAAAACTCCCTTTTAACAGGAAGAAACCTCCGGCAGAACCAGGCTCAGGGAGGGGCGGCCATCTGCTGCGACCGGTTGGGGTGAGAGAAGGAAGACAGGATAAAGACATGCTGTGGAAGAGAGACAGAGATTAATAACAGATACGATTCAATACAGAGAGGTCAGTTAATACATAGTGAGTGAGAAAGGTGACTGGAAAGGAAAAACTCAATGCATCATGGGAATCCCCCGGCAGCCTACATCTATTGCAGCATAACTAAGGGAGGATTCAGGGTCACCTGGTCCAGCCCTAACTATATGCTTTAGCAAAAAGGAAGGTTTTAAGCCTAATCTTAAAAGTAGAGATAGTGTCTGTCTCCTGAATCCAAACTGGAAGCTGGTTCCACAGAAGAGGGGCCTGAAAACTGAAGGCTCTCCCTCCCATTCTACTTTTAAATACTCTAGGAACAACAAGTAGGCCTGCAGAGCGAGAGCGAAGTGCTCTAATAGGGTGATATGGTACTACAAGGTCATTAAGATAAGATGGGGCCTGATTATTTAAGACCTTGTATGTGAGGAGCAGGATTTTGAATTCAATTCTGGATTTAACAGGAAGCCAATGAAGGGAAGCCAAAACAGGAGAAATATGCTCTCTCCTTCTAGTCCCTGTCAGTACTCTTGCTGCAGCATTTTGGATTAACTGAAGGCTTTTCAGTGAGTTTTTTGGACATCCTGATAATAATGAATTGCAGTAGTCTAGCCTGGAAGTAATAAATGCATGAACTAGTTTTTCAGCGTCACTCTGAGACAGGATATTTCTAATTTTAGAGATGTTGCGCAAATGGAAGAACGCAGTCTTACATATTTGTTTAATATGTGCGTTGAAGGACATATCCTGGTCAAAAATGACTCCAAGGTTCCTCACAGTGTTACTGGAGGCCAAGGTAATGCCATCCAGAGTAAGAATCTGGTTAGATACCATATTTCTAAGCTTTTCAGCGCCGAGTACAATGACCTCAGTTTTATCTGAGTTAAGAAGCAGAAAGTTAGTGGCCATCCAAGTCTTTATGTCTTTAAGACATTCCTGCAGTTTAACTAATTGGTGTGTGTTATCTGGCTTCATGGACAGATAGAGCTGGGTGTCATCTGCATAGCAGTGAAAATGTATGCTATGTCTTCTAATGATGCTGCCTAGGGGAAGCATGTATAATGTAAACAGAATTGGTCCTAGCACCGAACCCTGTGGAACTCCATAATTAACCTCAGTGTGTGAAGAGGACTCTCCATTTACATGCACAAATTGGAGTCTATTAGATAGATATGATACAAACCACTGCAGTGCAATACCTGTAATACCTACAGCATGTTCTAATCGCTCTAATAGGATATTATGGTCAACAGTATCGAATGCTGCACTAAGGTCAAGAAGGACAAGCACAGAGATGAGTCCACTGTCAGAGGCCATAAGAAGATCATTTGTAACCTTCAATAAAGCTGTTTCTGTGCTGTGATGAACTCTGAAACCTGACTGAAACTCTTCAAATAAACCATTCCTCTGCAGATGATCTGTTAGCTGTTTGACAACTACTCTTTCAAGGATTTTTGATATGAAAGGAAGGTTGGAGATTGGCCTATAATTAGCTAAGACTGCTGGGTCTAGAGATGGCTTTTTGAGTAAAGGTTTAACTGCAGCCACCTTGAAGGCCTGTGGTACATAGCCGATTATTAGAGATAGGTTGATCATATATAAGATCGAAGAATTAACCAATGGCAGGACTTCTTTGAGCAGTTTTGTAGGAATGGGGTCTAAAAGACACGTTGATGGTTTGGAGGAAGTAATTATTGAAGTTAACTCAGAAAGATCGATTGGAAAAAAAGAGTCTAACTTAACATCAATGGAACTAAGAGTAGCTGTAGATAATATTACATCTGTGGGATGATTATTGGTAATTTTTTCTCTAATGATAAAAATTTTATTTGTGAAGAAGTTCATGAAGTCATCACTAGTTAACGTTAAAGGGATGGTTGGCTCAAAAGAGCTCTGACTTTTTGTCAGCCTGGCTACAGTGCTGAAGAGAAACCTGGGGTTGTTCTTATTTTCTTCAATCAGTGATGAGTAGTAAGCTGTTCTGGCTTTGCGGAGGGCTTTCTTATAAAGCAACAAACTATTTCTCCAGGCTAAATGATGATCCTCTAAATTTGTGGCACGCCATTTCCTCTCCAGATTACGAGTCATCTGCTTTAGGGTACGTGTTTGAGAATTATACCACGGGGTCAGGTACTTCTGATTAGAGACCTTAGTTTTCACTGGAGCTACAGTATCCAGAGTCGTACGTAGTGAGGAGGTGAAATTATTAACAAGATAATCGACCTCTGTTGGGGTAGCGTTCAGATAGCTGCTCTGCTCTGTGTTGGTACAGGGCATTGACGATGATAACAGTGGCTGGATTATATTCTTAAACTTAGTTACAGCGCTTTCAGAAAGACATCTACTTTGATAAAGTCCACTCTCCACTGCTGCGTAATCAATTATTGTAAATGTAAATGTTATCAAGAAATGATCAGACAGGAGAGGGTTTTCAGGAAACACTGTTAAATGTTCAGTTTCTATGCCATATGTTAAAACAAGATCTAGAGTGTGATTAAAGTGGTGGGTGGGTTCTTTTACATTTTGAGAGAAACCAATTGAGTCTAACAACAGATTAAATGCCATGTTGAGGCTGTCATTTTTAGCATCTACATGGATGTTAAAATCACCCACAATAATTATTTTATCTGAGCTCAGAACTAAATTAGATATAAAGTCTGAGAAATCAGACAGAAACTCTGTGTAAGGCCCAGGTGGACGATAGATGATAACAAGTAAGACTGGTTTCTGAGTTTCACAGCTGGGGTGGACAATGTTAAGCATCAGGCTTTCAAATGAATTAAAAGTCTGTCTTGGTCTTTCATTAATTAATAGACTGGTGTGAAAAATTGCTGCCACACCGCCCCCTCGACCTGTGCTTCGAGATTTCTGGTAGTTAGAATGACTCGGGGGTGTTGATTCATTTAAACTAACATAATCATCCTGCTGCAACCAGGTTTCTGTAAGGCAGAGTAAATCAATTTGTTGATCAATTATTAAGTCATGTACTAACAGAGACTTGGAGGAGAGAGACCTAATATTTAATAATCCACATTTCACTGTTTTACTCTTTGGTTCAGATGTGGATACTGTATTGTTCTTTCTTTGTGATTGTTTAAGTTGTTTGTTGCTGGTTTTTAGTTTGTTTTTTGTCTTTTTGGAAGCAGACACAGTCTCTATGGAAATGGGTTTTTGGGAGGGTAGCAGGAGGAGAGAAGCTGCAGAGAGGCGTGTAAGACTGCAACTCTGCTTCCTGGTCCCAACTCTGGATAGTCATGTTTTGAGGGGTTTAATAAATTTGTCCATATTTCTAGAAATGAGAGCTGCTCCATCCAAAGTGGGATGGATGCCATCTCTCCTAACAAGACCAGGTTTCCTCCAGAAGGTTTGCCAATTATCTATGAAGCCCACATCGTTTCTGGGACACCACTCAGACAGCCAGCAATTTAAGGAGAACATGCGGCTAAACATGTCACTCCTGGTCTGATTGGGGAGGGGACCAGAGAAAACTACAGAGTCCGACATTGTTTTGGCAAAGTTACACACCGATTCAATATTGATTTTAGTGACCTCCGATTGGCGTAACCGGGTGTCATTACTGCCGACGTGAATTATGATTTTATTGAATTTACGTTTACCCTTAGCCAGCAGTTTTAAATTTCCTTCAATGTCGCCTGCTCTGGCCCCTGGAAGACAATTGACTATGGTTGCCGGTGTCTCTAGCTTCACATGTCTGAGAACAGAATCACCAATTACCAGAGTTTGACCCCCGGCGGGTGTGTCACCGAGTGGGGAAAAACGGTTAGACACATGAACGGGTTGGTGGTGTACCTGGGGCTTCTGTTTAGGACTACGCTTCCTCCTCACTGTTACCCAGCCTTTCCCCAGCTGCTTGGGGTCTGCCGGGGAACAGCTAGCGGGGCCTACGCTATCTTCGGCTGCACCAGCTACAGGGGCCTGGCTAGCTAAGGGTGAGAGCAGGGTGCAAAGCCGAGTCTCCAATTCAGTAATCCTGGCCTCCAGAGCTGCAAATATGCTACATTTGTTACAGATATCATTACTGCTAAAGGAGGCCGAGGAGTAACTAAACATCTGACACAATGAGCAAGAAAGTGCAGAAGGGACATGTGAAGTAGCCATGGTGCTAACGGGTCGGCTACGAGCTAAGCTAGCGAAACAGTACAGAGACAGTGAGTGAATACTATAAATTAGGTAGTGAGTACACAGAAAGTGTGCTTCGGATGAAGCACGTGAAGATTATACTGTGAAAAAAGAATGTATTTAAAAGTTGTTAATTAAACTGCTAAGCAAATAAGCTACTCAGAAACACCACTGTGTTTGAGCAGGAACAGGAAGCGATACTATACCACAGAGCGAGCGAGCGAACACCAAGTGACAGCGCCACCGACAGGCCCAAAAATCGGTAGTGGGTCGGTAGGTAGTGTCACCGAGTCTATACAGGTAGCTTCTTTTTGTTTTGGGAAATACTGTTAACACTTACAATACATACTTTATTAATTTAAGCATAATTACTTGGCACACTTTCATTTTCAATAGCAATATTCTCACACCATGTCGCATCTTTGTTTGCAACTTCTAATTTTAGAGGCTATGGGTGGATTCTTAGCAAAAATAGCTTCTAGTTTCTGACTTTGAGAGAAATAACAATATTAATATTACAGGCCCAAAATAGACCTATTGTGTTTTTCTTCAGCTTCATGCATAATTATCGTTTTTGTCACATTAATCTGTTTTGGGAGTGCAATGCTGGTTTGAGACAGACTGTTCATTAGCTCATTTTAACAAGTATAAACTCATTCATTGACCAGTTTAAGATATTAACTTCTTCTTCCTTCAGCTGCTTCCTTTAGGTTTGTCCACAGAAGATCATCTACAAAACCAACAACAACACCCAACTGAAGCCTTTTTACATGCCATATTAAAAATGTAACTTTTTAGAGAAAACATTTTCTTAAATGCAAAAATAGATAAATAATCTCAAGTAGAGTCAAAGGTTAAAGTCAAATAAAATAACTTATACGTGCAATCTAAATTAAGGCATACAATAAAATGGCCTTTATTCTGTCTTCTTGGAACCTTTTTGACATTGATAGGAGGTAATATATTTTATATAGGTATATACTTTAATACAACATTTGGAGGCTTACTGGAGAGTTTTCACTGTGTAAAATAAACAACAGTGGGCAGGAGCAGCTACAAAGTTTACTTTTCTTCTTTTCATCTGAGCCTGTTGAGCAGATGGTTTAATGAAGAAATCCTGCCATCTTTTTCAAAGGGTTTAACAATGATTACAAGAACAAGCTAGACGCTAGAAATGTTTTTTCTTTCACTCCACCTGAGCTCAGCGTCTCGGTAACGCCTCCAACTCTTTGCTCTTTGCGGTGTGTGTAGCCAGACTCCTGCTCAGTGTTGAACTAAGACATCTCCTTCACTGCTGCTGTGGTTTTATCAGCCTTTTGGTTTAAAAACTGGTGGCTGCATGGTCTTAATTGTCTAATATTTGGTATTGACACACATGCTCCTACATTTTTCTATTGCAAGTCTGTTTTTAATGTGGATAAAATGCTCTCATTTACATAGTGACAACTGAGAGCTACAGAGCTGCATGTTAAATGAAGCAACGAAGCAAAAAATTAGCACTGAGGAGTTTTGATAATCAGTTATTCCAATTACTCGATGAATTGTTGCAGCCCTAGTCTCTGTACATCTAGCCTCCACGCAGTCCTGTCTATTTTCATCATCTCTCCGACTATCCCATTTTTTCCAATGCCATCTTTTGAAAAGTATCCTGTACTTTATCATTCCTGCATCAGGTATCCTTGTCCTCTTTCCTCTGTCCATACTAGAAACCTTCTTGGGAGTTTGTCTCAGCAGTACAGCTTTACCTTCCCAGTCATCTAATAACTCATAACACCTAGAGCTTGTCTCAACTCCTTCCAGACCTCTGAGCAACATTCTTCCTTCTTCAACTTCCACTTAATCTTTGCCTCTGGCTTCAGTTGCTTCCTCTTCTTGATGCATAACTTTATCCCACAAACTGACATCTGATGCTGCCTAGCTACATTTGACCACCTTGTAGTCTCCTATCTCTTTCAGATTGCACCTTCTACATAACATGTTGCCCACTTGTGTGCACCTTTCTTTCTGACTCTTATACTTTACCTTATGTTGCTACCTCTTTTGAAATGTTCACTACAGTCATTTCCATCCTTTACACAACCAACTTCTGTCCTTCTGCATTTTTCTCCGTAACACTCGCCTACCCAACACCCTCTCATCACCTCTACTGCTTCATCCAACTTACTCCAGAATTTCTCTGTATCTTCTGACATTCAGCCTGTGGGGTATACACACTGACAACATTAAACATCACCCCTTTCATTTCCAGCTTCAAACTCACGATTCTGTCTGACACTCTTCACCTACAACACTGATCACGTACTCTTCCTTCAAGATTACTCCTGGCCTTGCTACCATCCTTCTCTCCATCATATCAGCCAATTATCCCCGTTTTCTGGGCACAGTGTTTACATTTAGAGTCTCATTGCCATACTCATGCCTTTCCTTCTCTCTGGCTGACATGTCCTAACATGTCTCCTCCCTCTCCTGTTCCTTTATCCTTGGCCAACAGTTTCCACTGGGACCCTTTTTGCTAACAGCACCAGACGCAGTTGCTGTTAACCCAGGCCCTGACTGATTTGCTGTGGAAATCTCATTATTTATGATCTTCATGTCTGATTTGACTAAGATTAAGATAAAGATGCCCTTCCTGGCACAATCCTCCCCATTTATCAGGGCTTGGGACCGTCCCTAGGAGTATATTGGATCTAAAATAGGCAATTAACCTGTATTGACCAGCTGTCACTGCTCAGTAGGTCTTTTCTTGTTTTGTTAATTTTTGTTTTTGCTAGACAAACAAAATTGAAGCATTTTATATTTGTATTTTAATGCACAAATTATCAGTCACTGAAATGGGGTAAACACTTTACAAAATCTTATTTTAAAAGGATTTTTTTAAAAACAGTTGCAGCTTTGAGTTTCCTGTTGACTCTCAGTTAAATTGGCAGTCCTAGCAACTCATTTTTAACAATCATTAAGTTTTGAAAGGGAGGATGTACTCATTTTACATTTAATCACTGTTATGTTTAACCACAAACAAAAAGAAAGAGGAGTCTGAGGCTCCTTTCTTCTGCTGAAAACTGCCTCCACCATCCACGAACGGAAACCTCAGATCTAGAAAGATTTGTGGAACTGAATTAGCATCTAATAAACCAGTAAGCTACTATTATCGCCAATAATAACTATTGCCAGTCTACCAATATCTGCATTTATAATATCCAAAGATTGCAATTAAAATGAGACGAGAAAAAACACCCTTCAACCGTGTAGAGTGTTGACATTGCATAGTTTGTCCTCCAGAGGGCACTCTGTCACTTCTGTTTTAGCAACATGTGTTTTGAACATCACAAACACAAATTGAACAGAGCGTAGAGTAGATGAATAGGTACCCAGAACAAATGTTGGAGAAATCTGTTTATCTTTTGTTTTTTGCTCATATTTATTGATGATATGAGGACATACGATATGAGACTGTATGGACTGAATCAAAAAGTTAACCACTTCTAGGTAAAAACATGCTCTACGTTTGGTAAAAGGAAAATTCATGCTTAACTTTTTGAGTAATTCCCATCACATATACAAATCAAAAACAATACCATAACTTCCCAGACAGAACCATGAGACATGTCATGATGAAAAACCTTCAGACTTACCAACACGTGGAGCTGCTGTATGTTCAACTACAATATTTATGTTTCACAATGTAAACAGAGGGGTAATGGAATTACTTGACCCTAAAAAAAACTGTTCATACTGTATCTGTGCTTGTATTTCACCATTCTCCTGCTCTTACCACTCTTTCTGCCTTTCTCTTCATATCGCTCTTCTGGACACTCGTGCACCTATGACCCCTTGTGTGGGTAGAGATCGGAGAAATTGGGGAGCACAAAAGGACTAGCTGCTATTAATTTTGCCCAGGCAACCTTCACAATAATCCAATGAGACAGCCATTTAATTGCACTAACCCTGAGCCTGCAGCAAGCTTGCCTGTCCCAGCAACCGCCTTTCTCAGTGAATACCAAGGAGCCATCTTGCTTCAGGTTCATTACAGGAGCAGAAAGATAGTGTTGGAGGTTCAGTGTGAGTGTTGTTCTTTTTTTCCTTTGCTCACATTTATTTCCATCTCAGTCCTCCACAGATGAATCAAATGACAGGTCAAGGAAGGTTAGCAACAGTCCTTTGTGATTTTGAAAAGAAACTCTGGAGTATTGTCCACTTTCAATAGTGAGTTATGGCTTGCTGAAGGTCAAAATTTTTAGAATAAAGACCGAGAATTGTATATGCTCCAAAGTTACACAGTGCTCGCGTTATAGGGGTAAAGGAAATCCATGAGGTTTACTGGGTTTGTTTACAGAAAACAAACAACCTTGCTCCTATACATAAAATACAGGCTGGCTTCTTTCCACTCATACAGATCATGATCAATTCAATAACACATTAAGTCTTTTTATATTAAAAGTTTAGATGGACACTGAAAGTTAAACTTGAACAATTTTGATAATTTTGTTAATCGAACTGATGTAAATTAAAACCATGGAAGCCAGCACACTGTTGTGTTTTGTCTATATTCCACCTTTCTTTTTCATTTAAGCACAGTCTGCAACTGGCCCGGGGGCAGATATTCCTTTTGGGCTCTAATCACCACACAGTACTGAGCAAACACACTCACATCTTCTTCAACTAGCCTACCACAAGCCCAAAACAGATTAAGCTTTGCTAAAGTAACACAGTGACAACTGTTCACGCACTGACCGATTCAACAATAATTTCCAGTGGACCATGTTTTACAGACGAGTGTATATGTTCAACATATACATGGTAACTTTCCCTTTTTTTTTGTAATAATAGTAATGCCTTTATGCTTAGTCCTTACTTCTTACCACTGCAACTCTTGTTTTCTGGTTTCTGTTAGTTTATAAACGTTGTAGTGTATGTTTGAGGTCATCCCTGTCTTCCCTTGTGCCTTGTTGTCAAATCTCTTGTCTCTGGTGCCTTAATTTAAGCTTTACTTCCTATCTCTGATTTTTGGATTCTGTTCACCTGCGTCTCCACCATTCCCCAATTATTCTATTCTCTCTTCTGCTCATCCTTTTCAGGGTCACAGGGGCTGGAGCCTATCCCAGCTGTCTTTTCTTATAAGAGGCAGGGCACACCTTAATCAGGTTGCCAGTCTGTCGCAGGGCTAACACATAGACACAGACAACCATTCGCACTCGCATTCACACCTCTGGGCAATTTAGAGCAGGGGTGTCCAACTCCAGGCCTCAAAGGCCAGTGTCCTGCAGGTTTTAGACCTCACCCTGGGTCAACACACTAATCAAATGATTAGTTCATTACCAGGCCTCTGGAGAACTTCAAGACATTGTTGAGGTGGTAATTTAGCCATTTAAATCAGCTGTGTTGGATCAAGGACACATCTAAAACCTGCAGGACAGCAGCCATTGAGGCCTGGAGTAGAACACCCCTGACCTAACCCCATGTCTTTGGACTGTGGGAGGAAGCCAGAGTACCCAGAAAGAACATTCAAACTCCACACCTGATGGTGGAATTGAACTCAGGACCTTCTTGCGCTGAGGCAACAGCTCTAAACACCATGCCACCACATCCCCAATTCCCCATTTCTATAAGTAAGAGTTAATATCATTATCATATGTAGTGTCAGTGCCAGACTATCTGTTGTCTGTTATCCCTGCATGCTCCTACCTGATCAGCATGATGTACATTAATCCAGTTGAACTATTATTATTATAAATCCCTCATGAATTTTACCTCGCATTCAATAAAGGTAGTTTTCTGTCGGCCTACCTCAGAGTCCTGCATTTGCATGAAAACCTGCTCATCATGACAGGTAACAATATTTCAGTATATTACAAAAACAAAAACCTACTAACCTATAACTAAACCTATAACTAACTACTAACCTAACTAACGAATATATTAGTAGCTAAAATTAAATCATAAGAAAATTTCTGAAGTTGTAGACCACTCCACCCTTTTTCTCCTTCCAGCACACGGAAATCAGCTAAAGAAAAAACATGTTTTCTTTGTTTTTTTAATCTGCGCAGCATGTAGATAAGAAAGAAACAGCACAATCGTAATGCAATTACTGAATTTAGAATAGTAACATGTTACATGCTACATTGTACCTAAGCTCTACACCATCCTAAAGCACTTTCTGTGGGAGGTGGACCTACAGAGCCAGTTAAGGTGGTGCAGGCATCTGGCATCATGTTTCAGGGCTGACCATGGGAAAAGTTTGCTGTTCCACCAGATAAACTGTAGGAGGTGGCTGAGGAGAGGGAGGTCTGGGCTTCTCTTCTTAGGATGCTGCCCCTGTGACCTGGACCTGGATAAATAGAAGAAAATGGATAGAGGGAGGGATGTGTCATCTCCATCCTCTTCCAGTTTTTGGTTCTGGTGAGTTGTGTCCATCATTTAGGTCTGTTTTTTTTTTTTTTTTTGCTCTTATGATTTCTGAAAACATCTTCAATATTTGCAGGATATATGCTGTTAAATAGAGTTTTTCTTCTTCTTTGGTTCACCTGTGCTTCCTGGGACTCATCTGTACATATATATATATATATTATGATTGTCAAGGTTTTATAATTTATACGTGCCAGGTCCTTTCTCTTTTCCCTCCCATCCCCTTTTTCCTATTTTATTTTTTGTCAAGCACCTAGGTATACCCTTGGTTTTTTAGTGTGCTTTATAAATAAAGTTTATTATTATTATTATGCTTTCCATACCTATGTAAGTGGTAGGGTCCATGGATGTAAGAATGGGAATGCATAAGTTTAATAATTCAGTATTAGACATTAGAGGAGAGATCAGCTTCGTGTGCGAATGTTTTTTCGTTGCTTTTCAGGATTTTAGTGAATAAGACCTGCTAATTTAACATGACACATAAACAATGACACCCATGTGACACAGTGGCCTATATTTACTTCAGCTGGTGGCAGATTTTTTTTAGAATGATTTATTAGAGGCATTCTTTATTTCTAATTTCCCGATGGATATCATATATGTAGGAAACCTCCACTCGACTCAAAACAATTCCCTATTAAAATTACTTTTAGACATTCTTGACACAAAAAAATTGAAATTATGCATTTTTTTTTTCAAATAAAAAAAATCTCAAGTTTTCATTGCACAGAAAGAGTTTTTCCCCTTAACAATGCTTTCCATTGTGAAAGATTTGAAGGAATGCAGAAATCCATATGGTAAATGTTTGCAGATGCTGTGACAGTCACTGGTTGCAGTCATTTATACGGCCAGATTGTTCAGTCATTAAACAGTCTTTAAATGCGTTGTGTAATAGCCTGACTCATTTGTTAGGCTGGTGCCGAGGATGTGCTTCAGTCAGTGGAAACCATCTTTAAGTGCATTTTGTGCCATTTTAAAATGTTTCAGCTAGTAGTTAAGAGGGTGCCCAGCGTTAAACTTTATCACTGAATAAAGTGTAGAGTGAACAAAATGAACAAAATACCAGAACAATTAACAAAATGCCAAAAAAGGAGAGAAGATGGCAGAAATCTTTAAGCAATGCACTATTTCAGATTATATAACAAGACTCATGGAGCCAGTCTGTTACGGTCGCTTTCTTTTCACTTTGTGTTACCCCCCCCCCTCTCAGATAATACTTCCTTTTTAAGTGGGGTGTAAAATAAGTGGGGGCTCGTCCGGGAATAATTTTGAACATGGCAGAGTTTAGTCTGGTAGATTTTTATAGCTTATCCTACCATATAACAGCTTGATGTGTGTAGGAAAGATGATTTATATGCAGTTGCTTCCCATTACGAAATCTCTGTGTTTAAATCTATGAAGAAGAGCGAATTAAAAGCTCTTGTGGTTAGCAGGTTGATTGAAAAGGGTGTATTCTTGTTGGAAGTGGAAACGGAGGATGCCGCTTCAGTTTCTGAGTCCTCTGATGAGCCTGAGGTTTGTGCTGAGGAGGGGACAGGGACACCTGCTGTGGTCAAACCAGAGGGGGGGAGCCACCACCGTCTCTTCCACGGTTTGAGCCATTCTCTATTGAATCCACTAATTCCAGTGTAAGTGCATGCTCAAAGGTATGTTTGACCCGTCTTCAACTTGAAGCCAAAAAATGGGCGTGGCATTTTGAGATGGCAGTCTTTATGCAGTGGCTGACGAGCTGCAACACATCTCAGCTGTGGTTTATGAGACAGATCTCCAACACAGAAGGAGGAGAAAAAGCTATCTCACATATAGCCCCTAGAGGTCAGCAACCTTAACACAGTCATCCATTGATTTAACTTAAAACCTGTGACTAAGACCATAAACTCATCAAGAAAGTATTTAGTGTTTTGCCCCTATCCTGCCATAAGAAAATATGCAAATTGAAAATATTTTGGTTGGCTTTACTTTTTAGACCAGAGTGAGGGACTACAAAGCAAGTTCAACATAGCCAGTGTTTCTTTGTATTAGCTAGCCTGGCAAAACCTAAAACACCAGGCTCAAGCAGGCTCTGAGTAATCACATAAAAGGGGCTTTTGGCTTCTCCCTTTACTCTTCTTCCACACAAAATCAATCTGAACATTACCCATTTTACAGACATTAACAGAGAAACAGGTGGAAAGACCATAAATAATAAAACTGCAACACTGCCGTTGTAAATAGCATGTCAGGAATGCTGCAGAAATCTGCCAATCATATGATTTAATTATCACAACTAAATAGGAAAACATATGTCAAATTAATATATTTCTTTTACTGCTTGCTTTGCTCTCTATGTTTCAATTTTCTTCTGTAGCTGCACACTGGGGTCTGAAACTTTAGGCTACTCGGTGTATTCAGTTCTGGCTTCCTCTCATCTAATAAAAGAGAGACTTGGATGCTACATTAGTTTATTGCTAGAAAGTGAAATTAATTTTATTGATTGATTATTCCAGGTGATAAATAGCCTCTAATGTGATTCATTTTCATGAGTGTGTTGTATTAGCTGCAATTCCAGCAGTTTAAAAGAGACGTTGCAGCAGATCAAGAACAAACATCCATTTATACATTTTCTGTATCACTGACTGAATGTATGCATTCTTACTTTAATGTAGCACAACAAAATGTTTCTGCAGCAGATAATCTATATATCACTTAAAGCAAACTGTAAACAAAAGAATGACTGGAAATGTGGTGGTTCCAGACTCAACATACCACTCTAACCAATTAACCTTGCTTTGAGGATTTGTCCATCTTTTATATACTGTCTATGTGTTCTTTATCTGCAGATAGAGGTCAGGTACAGAAGTACAGAAGTTCAGATTTTCTTTTGGCTTGTTTAGTATATTTAACAGTTTCCAGAGGTGTAGCATAACAAAATACAAATACTTGTTACTGTACTTCTGGTGGCTGTAGACTTCCATCAGGAGAAACAAGACAAGGAGTGCTTGCCCGGTCAAATGAGATATCAGTCATTACATACCAGAGTGAAAGCGATCTCTCTTTCCTTTCATCTGAAAGAGCATTCCTCCATAAAGCTTCTTTCTTGTTTGCATTCATTCTTTAGATTGTTTCCACTGGATATTATTGCTGGAAGCACACTTGCCTTGGATCCCATTGAAAATTGTAGCGTGTCTACATTTTACAGGCATGTCTGTGTCCCATTAACAATGGCTGAAGCTTATCAAGCTGAGAGGCCAGCAGTATTTCCTGGTTGTTTGCACATGTGTATTGTGGGAAAACCTCTGGTGGTAAACTGATGGGGGCGTGATAGACAATTTGCCACGGGCTCTGCTTTCACTGCTCTTAAATCAATTACAAGTCACACTTTGTGTGGAAACAGAGCTACCATTCGCAAATGTTCAAGCTTCTGTGATTTACCATCTTAAAAGATACATTTTCTCTTACTGACCACCTATTCCAGCATGTGTTGCGTAGAGAAGATGGAGTCCAGTGTGAAAAACCTTTTAATAACTCCATGTGTGAATGTTAGCAAGGAAAGCCTTGATCATAGAGAGGAGTTTAATAAAACAGGCAGGTGGAACAGGTGCAGGCTGAACCTGGGACTTTCATTATAGCAGAGAAATCACTATTATGTTTAACCAGCTGTTTGGCCAACACACCACCTTCATTTTTCAATATTTCACCCTTCTCCCAAAATATATAATTTTATAAAATATGATGTCAGTTAAAAGTAAATAATTTCTGATACAGTGGTCCCTCGTTTATCGTGGTAGTTACATTCCAAAAATAAGCCACGATAGGTGAAATCCGCGAAGTAGCTAACTTTATTTTTTACAATTATTATAGATGTTTTATGTCTGTAAAACCCCTCACTACACACTTTATACACTTTTCTCTGACAGGCATGAACATTTTCACACTTTTCTCTCTTGTTTAAACACTCTAAAAGTTCAAACCTTCGTAGAAAAATAAGTCTAGTATTATAGAATAAAACGGTGCAAAACGTTTCATTGACATTTTTGTGTTTGTTGGAGAAATCTTGCAAACATACAGTACAGCACTTCAGAGTCACACTGCTAGCGATAAAAGATTTAGATAAATTTGACAAGCTGAACGCATTCTGTACTGTAGAGGAGACACGGCATGAGATTGATTGACAATGGTCTACAGCCAATAAGAACGCAGAACACAATGTGCTGTAAAAAAACAAAACAAAACAAAACATGCAAAACAGCGAGACCACGAAAGGTGAACCGCGGGATCACATTTGATATTTATTTAGTTATAGAATTAATATTACAGTACTTTGGGAATGAGTGCAGGAAAGTGAAAACATCCATGAAGGGTACAGTGAGGATTTAAGTTTAAGGCATTTGAGATTTTCTTTATTTTCCAGCACTGTTTGTCATCAAACATCAAACCAATTTGAGCTTAAATAGAGGGGACAATAACACATAACTCACTTTTACTTGGGTAAAGTAGCTGTACTTCAACTTTTATTAGAGTATTATTTAACACAAGTATCTGTACTTCTACACAGGTTACAGATGTTTATATTTTTGCCACAGCTGACTAGTTCTCATTTCATGATGGCTGCAAAAATACTAGCAGGGTTAGAGAGGTGTTCTTAAAAGGATTTGGGAACTAAAAACAAATTACTCTGTCACTAATCAAAAATCCTAAATATCTTAAACTGACGTCAGATGAATCAGGCACTTTAGGAACTTCTCTTTTGACATCGTATTGGTCCTTCATCCTGTTAGTCTTGATTCACTTCCCCTTTATCTACTCTTTTGCTGGCCCCTCTTTCAGCAGCTATCCCTTCACTGCAGGTAATTACAGAGCAGCAGCACCATGGTCAGTAAAAAAAAAAAGAAAAGGCGAGGCCAACCACTCCAGGGAAAGGCACATGATCCATTAGCTGAGCACTGGGCTCGACGGCCCATTCCTCATTCCCATTTGTCTTTCCCTGAAATCCCTCCACTCTTCTTATTCCACTTTGCTCCAGACATCATCTTCTGCTCCTCCATCAAAAGACACACATTTCAGCAAATTAAAAAGAAAAAAAAAATGCTTCAGAGCTACCCAGAGCTTTTTTACATACCTGAATATAACAGTGCACCCTCCTTGATAGCCAGGCAGTCAGTCGGCAAGCCAGCATGTGCTTTTAACTGAATCACTCACCATGGGAATTTTGACAAAACAGACCTCAGCTGCTTTGAATTCAATAAAAGGAAATGGAATATATTTCAAATATGCTGGTACTGCTTCTAAAGAATATAACTGGCCTACTGAGAGGTCCAGCCTAAATAGATTCAAAGAGTTTTTCATTTTCATATTTTTTTCATTTCGTTGCAACTGTGTGATGACGGAAACACAGACAGAGGATCAACAACCTGCACAAAACCTCCTCAGCTATAGATTTTCTCACTATTAATTGACATTAAAAAAAATCTTGTGTCAACAATAATCACACACGAGACAACGTGGGTATTCTAAGAGTGCAAGGAAGGCAAGCTTTCCCATTATACATCCGTTAAAATATACCAAAAAGTCTCTCACCATACAAATCAAACAGCTTTCTGTCTACATGATTTCTGTTAGAATCCATCCTGTAAATTGCTTCCATCTTGTTGGATATTCTCTCTTCAACATCGCTGGAATCTGTGGTATCTGTCATTTTCATGGGAGTACCTATGTCCGTTCAATAAAGGCTGCAATTTTTCAATCTGAGAAATCAGATTGTTTGCAAGTTGTGGAAAACCTGAGTCCTTTGAAGGGAGACTGATAGGAGACTAGTGTAATAGCCAAGCTGCCGCTGGCTCTGCTTTCACTGCTCTGAGATCAGCTATGATAGACATGTTATTACACATGGAAATAGGGTTGCCAACCGTCCCTTAAAAAACGGAATCGTCCCGTATTTAGAAACAAAAGTACACGTCCCGTATTGAGCTAATAAGGGACGCACTTTGTCCCGTAATACAGTGAGAATCAAAAGTAGTCTATAAGTTTTAATGTAATTAACGCTTTGTTTGAAAACATAATTCCCAGCCCCGCCCCTGCTTTGTGACCAATGAGCTGACAGCACACTTATGACAATAAGTCATACGAGTATGACAATTCAGATTACCGCTCATCTCATTGGTTGAGGAAAGGTCGCTTGCGGAGAAAATACCGGAAGACAACAGATGACCACAACAAAAAGCATGGCCAACAGGGAAACAAACGCCGACACTGCGGTGCAAGTCTCAGACGACAGTACACCTGAAGCTGGGCAAACACTGCGATTTTCAAACTGCACGATTGGCTCGCATGGGTTATAAGTTCGTAGGTCACGATGCAGGTCTCACACTATACCGCCCGATGCTCTGATGCGACCTGAGTCACACTGTGCCTCCATAAAATGAAGGTTATAACAGAAAATCTGTCGCTCGCTCTCCCTCTTTGTCTTTCACTCACACAGACACACACCACCATCAACTTTGCTAAATTACTAATGACAAACATGATCAGGCAGCTGTGATTGAGCAGCAATGTAAATCCAACTATTTTCACGGTTGTTGTGGTCGTGATAATTTGGTGATGCCACATCGAAAAGGCTCGGATGAGCTTTCCAAAGTTCTACAAGTTGTGCCTCCATCGCTTGAGTCCAGATCACACGCTGCACAGCCGTGCTGCTCCGTCTTTTTCACCGACGTTTACGTGTTTGCGCGTGAGCAGTGTGAGCGGCTGCGGTGACACCCTCACGAGCGATTGATGATCGGGAGCTGGTCGTGAGGTGTTAATCGCTTCTCGTTACCCCACGTATACTACACGATGCACGATGAAGGCCAAAATCGGGCCGATCACCAAATTGGTCGCACGACTCAAAAATCGGCTCAAAATGGGCCAAAAATCGCACAGTGTGAGCCAGGCATTAGACCAGCAATGTTTGTTCCTCTCAGAGAAAGAAAAAAGGCTGCAAAAGTGCAGGGAAGAATGGGAAAAGGAAAACACCTGGCTGGAAAAGTGCACGATAACACCTATAAAGCGCACTGCACTGTGTGCCGGTGTTGTGCCAAAGTAGGTATCCCCGACAGAATTTGTTTCCCCTGTGCTGGGAGCACGCAAGAAGTACTGATGTTTTCATTTTGTGAAGTTACATTACCATTCAGTTTGAGGGTTACAACAGAAAATTATATATTTATTGCTCACGGGTGTCAGGTGGGATTATTTTAATAAACCATTAACATTTTGGCTGATAACTATTTTTATTCTCCTGTAACTTTACTATATAAAGAGCTAAATCCTCCAAAGTTTCAGGAGTAATGCGTCATAATAAGAAGTGTTTGTGAACGAAAAATCAGCAATGTGGGATACTGTTTGTCCGTGATTTACACGGGGGGAACAAATTGTGGCAGGATCAGCCTGATATTATTTGTATCCCACTATAACTTCGTTGTATAAAGAGCTAACATCTCAAAAATGTCAGGAGTAGTTAGTCATTATAAGAAGTGTTTGTAAACTAAAAATCAACAATGTGGGATACTGTTTGTCCGTGATTTGGACAGTCCAGCGTGTGCTCCCGACGCAGGGGAAACAAATTCTGTCGGGGATACCTAGTTTGGCACGACACCGGCGCACTTTTTCCATAGGCGTGCTTCTAATGGTGGGCACATGAAGAACATGAGGGGCGTGAAAGCTCGGGGAACCCTTAACCAATTTTTGTCTACCAGGCCACGGCAGAACCAGATATGGTAAACACTGGTTTGTTTGTTTTTAAACCCTCTGGTTAAGGTTAAAATGGGCATGTGCAGTGAATATCAGCGCTATGTGGCCAGAAGTGTGATAATATAATTTATTTTGTGTAATAAACAACTGCAAGGATAGATGATTACAACAAATAGATGAGTAATACATAAAAGTAATACATAGATGAATAATGATGATGAGTTATGACGCGTAATCATGGGAACAAGTGGGTTTACAAACGGGAGCAAAAGCTGAAATAATGCCTCTGCTGAAGCCAATTGCACTAAATGCACTAAATGTGCACTGTTACAAGAATATTTTTCTTTCTATTGTTTTCTATTAATTTATATAATTTTAAGTTAAGCAGGACAGAGTTCTTTTAAAGAAAGATTTACTTTTATTATCAAAAGTTAAGCATGACAGGCTTCTGTTTAAGAAAGAGACCTGTTTTATTGTGTTAATGTTGTCATTTTGAGCTAAAAATAAATGGCTAAATGATTTTTGTTTCCCATGTGTTGATATCACAAAGAATACGCATCTACTTAAATCAAATTCAAGTCAAATGGTTAAAAAAAATAATTTCACACACAAAAAAAGAGCTAAAAAATTCACCACACTGGGAAGGGTGAAGACAACTGGGTCGCCCGGCCCTGGCCACGAGGTGTCCCTTATTTATTTCTCAGGGAGTTGGCAACCCTACATGGAAACAGAGACAACATTAGCAAGTAAATAACCAAACTGCTAAGTTCCGTTTCTTTAATATAGTTAACTTCTTTAACATGTTAGCAATGAAAAGCTTCAGAGAAATAATTCTGGTGCTGAAGAAGGTCAGCAGCTTTCTCACATTTCAGAGATACCTTGTGCACACATGAGGGCATTACTGTAGATGAAACATAACGTAAAGTATGTAAAAAGAGTCAAATTAAATACATTTGAAAATTAAAGTAAAATCTGGACAGTTTTATTTGTATGATGTTGCACCTTTTAATAAAGGGCAGCTCTTAAAAAACAAAAAAAAGCACCATTGTTAATTGTTAGCTAATGCTAAAACATTTTGATTATCGCTACAGATGTAATAATGCAATTGCACAGCAAAGAAGGAGTGTAGCAAGATGTAGGTTATCATTATACATATAACAAAAACGGAAATTGGAAAAACCAAACACAGAAACGGGAAAAAACTGATTTCCAAAAGCACAAGGAAAGTGTTTCTGGGGCGACAATAACCCGACGGACCAGTTGCAGGAACCAAAATATGCTAAGAACTGCGCTGGGAGACACCTAAAAGAAGTGGAGGATCTATCGTTTTTGTGAAGAAAGAAAAGATGAGAGGTAAGTGTGTTAGCCTAACTATTAGCCTAAAAATGCGTCCTCAGTATTATGTGATCCATGAGATTAAAACACACTTACCTAGCGTGTTTTTGTTCCTGCAACTGGTCCGTCGGGTTATTGTCGCCCCAGAAACACTTTCCTTGTGCTTTTGGAAATCTGTTTTTTCCTGTTTCTGTTTTTGGTTTTTCCTATTTCTGTTGTGTTTTGTATGCTTTTGCAGCGTTTTTCTTATTGCTGGTATTCTCTTAAGTTGCAGTCCGTTTGGCCTCCCAGGGCCACCATAGTCTTCACTGCAAAATAAAAATGCAACCTTTTTTATTAGAGAAAGTTATGAAGTGGCTTTTATGCAATGAGGTCTGCACCTTGGGATTTCTAACTACAATATCAATCACTGCAATCCAAAAGAAAATCAAATGTCATCTCTCATGCATGAAACACTTTTTTTAAATGAATTTTAGACAAACGCAAAGGAAAAGCAATCAGGTCTTATTCTCTTTCATCCAGTGGAGAAAGAATATATTTTGAAAAACATGGGGGAAAATGAGAACTCACCCTGACTCGGCCCCCTGCTTTATTTTTTTGAAATCTGTAGATTTATCTCGCTTAGTTCAGAACAGTAAAAAAGCCAATAATTGTTTCATGTAATGAGTGATGACCTCATAATACATATATTTTTATATCACATGCATAAATGCATGTGCAGGAATACGTGTATGAGTTTCTCTGATGACTATGAAAAATTACAGCTGTTGTGCTTTCATCTTTTCTGCTGGCTTTCCTGTTTCTCTGTTTCTTGTTATTCTTGCTAACCTCCACAGAAGAAATCAATTCTGCTGACCCTAATCTAAAAACATGACACAAGGATTAATGACTAGCCTGATATGGAATATGCACAACTTTCTGTCTCCCAGACAAATAGTCTACATTCCAATTGAAATAACATACAAGGAGCTTTTTAATCAGTAGGTCAAGGGGGGGGGGGGGGGGGGGGGAATCCTTGCTCCACACAGGTAACAAAATGGCCAGGTTTATATTTAGGAGAGGATGCAACATTTGTATAACTTTTCCTTCATTTCTATTCTCCTTACTTAAGATAATGTATAGATGCATATATTACTACTTTTTGTCTGCCAACTCCTCCAACATAATCATGAGTTTAGAACCAAACTTGGCACACAGTTACATCTTAAGCTGCATCCACGCTGGAAATGATTTGCTCATCATGCCAGTCTTTGAAGCTCACAGCTGGTCATTTGCCGACATTCCACGTGCCAGTAGTAGCCTCGGCAACCGTCTAGTATTTACTACCATATATACTAATGTGCTATCATGTATTAATCAACTCTATCCTGCGTGCTCATTGGTAGTTGCTTCAGTTGCTCAGCTGGAAGATGAGAAAAATGAATCATAGATCCCGCCCAATTCTCACGCCAGTAAAAATGGACTTTGTTGCTTGAAGTCACAGCATGTCTGTCCTTTCATATAATCTCTGGTCAGCACAAAGCTTTAGCACCTGATGGTTTTTATCTATGTAATTTTGGCATCATGGTGTTGCCTGCAGCTACCTAGCAATGGGCTAAAATTACCCGTTTGTTTATTTACACGCCTGTAATATCTTATAAAAGTATTGTCATTTCATTTCATGACTAGTAACTAATTTATGCCCACAAAACTTCAGTTATACATTACAAATTATCATAACTTGAGGTTGCCTTGCAACCTCAAGTTGCAAGGCAACCTCAAGTTATGAGCAACGGGCTAAAATTACATCCAGCTTAAAAGAATGACATTAAGATTAAATTTCAAAGATGAGAGCAGAGATTGCAGGAAATAATAAAGGAGAAATGTTGAACAGGTAGCTTTGAAAGCAGAGAAAACACTGACTGAGATGTTATGGAACTGAAGGCAAGTCTGTGGGCACACACACTGTTACAAATACTTGCTTGTATCCAAAGGCTGGAGAGGTCTGCTCAGAGACAAGGAATAGAAAGGAATAAGCAAACAGGACAGAGGCCAGAGCATAATACCTCCTGCGGACACAATGATCTGGTGACGGCTGGGGGGGGGGGGTTTCTTCAGCTTTAAACAGTCAGCATTAATGGCCACACGAGGAGCAGATGAGTTAATCAGCAAACTCTCAACAGGTGAGGATTTGACAGGAGGGTGGCAAGGCCCAGAGGAACTGCCCCTAAAACAGGTAAACAACACACAACCACAGACGCACATACAAACACAGACAGGGAAGGAACAGAGAGAGAGAAACAGAACGCCAGCGCAGAAGGACACACGGACTGTGACATTAGCCACCTACAATACTTTATCAAAGCATCCTGTCACTTTAATTTTACAAAGTGGCACCTCATTTATATCCACAAAAAGAATTAAACGTGATCTATTACAACATCATCATGTTGCGTACCAATCATCTAAAACTATTTTTGTATTTATGAAAGCAATGTGTCATAATTTCATGTGTACTGCATGTTGGGAATATACACGTTTCTCCTCCTTTCAGGGATGGCCACAGTAGAACATCTGCCACCATGTCACCCTATCCCTCGCTTCTTCTTCTGTCACACCAACCCTCTGAATGTCCCTCCATGAACCTTTTCTATGGTCATCTTCTTTTCTTTCTGCCTAGCAGCTCCATCTTCATCATCATTTTCCCAGTAGATCCACTATCTCTGCTCTGCACATGTTCAGAATATCTCAGCCTTGAATTAACACCTTCAGCTCAGCCTCCTGTCTTTCTGTTAGTGCCACCATCTTCAAACCATACATAGCAGGTCTTACTACCATCTCATAACCCTTCTCTTTCAATCTTGCTGCTATCCTTCTGTTACAAATCATTCCTGACACTTGCCTCCACCCACCCCCACTCCCCACCCACCTGCATTCTTCTTCACTGCTCTAGTGCACTGCACATTTAAGCTCATCACCCTTCACTACCTTTACTTGTTTCATCTTCAGCTGTTTCCATCTCCTTTACACAAATATATTCTATCTTGTTTCTAATGATTTTCATTCCTCTTATCTCCAAAGCATACCTCCATCTCTCCAGGCTCTCTTCCACCTGCTCCTTACTCTCACTACAGGTCACAATTTCATCTGCAAACACCGTACTCCACTCCTTTCTGACCTCATCTGTCAACCAATCTATCACCATTGCAAACAATAGGATTACATGAGCGCTGAGGCCTCATGTAATCCCACACCCACCCTCACATACTTCTCTGACACTCGTGGCTTATTCACGCGCTCTCATAAGTTTTCTCACCCTATCCCTTGAGTTCATATGGGCGTACTAGTTTACAGAAATACATTTGACACTATTTCTGACTTTAAAGAACAAAGGAACTAAATAAATTATTAAAAAGCATTTTCCCACTAATGGATTTAAAGCGACTGTAACACTCAGGTGAAAACAGTCTGTGCTGTGTTCAGCACCACATCTAGTGAACAGTTCCTTTTAAGCCCAAATGACTGGTTTTAGGCTCAGTTTGTAGACATGTGGGATAACACCCAACTGATTTTTACATGCAAATAGCTAGCAAAATATTTCCTTTCAAAACAAGCACTGAAGGCCAGCCATCTAAGTACCTAATATTATCAAGGTAACACATTCAAAAGTGTCCATGGTATTATTTTTATGCTTTGGTAAACTACATTTTCATTCATTCTCTTAAGCTTTTATCCATTTTAGGATATATAGAGAGCCAGATAGGCATTTGCACCTATGGCCAATTTAGAATGGGAGCAGCTGGGGGTAAGCATGGTCAACATGCAGACTCCACAGAGAAAGACCCCACCCAGCCAGGTCCTTCTAACTTTGAGGCAACCTCTTTCCACCCCTTCTGCCTCCTGAAATATATTTACATTGCATTTATCTCTAAATAGAGTCATTAGAAATGAAACATTTATATTAGAAGGCAGAGCAATGTAATTTTGAGAACAAGCTGCCTAAATATTAAAAGATCTATTAGATTCTTTAATAATTAATGACTTCTTTTTAAACTAGCATTCATGCAGATGCATAATATACACACAGTGCAAAACTCTCCCACCATGTAATGTTATGTTTGCAGACAAACATTTGCTCTGTTAAGGCTAGCTCTGGTTATTAACTGCTATTTTTAGGCAACTGAAACAGTTTTTTTCCTTCATAAATGAAAAATATCATAGAAATGCAAGAGATAAGAGCACAATGAACTCTTTATAAGGTACTTATAAAGTACTTCTATTTCAAGGCAGCATGCAGGTTCATGAAATCTTCGTTTCAATTAGTCACATTTTCCTTAGTTATCTGCATTTTTTTTATTGCTTTACTGCAATCCTTTACATTTATTTCAAATTATTCCCAGATGGATATACAGTCCCATTTTACACTGACGTTTAAGATAATTGGGAGCAAGCATTTTCTCCCTCATTGCCATTCAAGGAAATGTCAGTCAGCATTAGCATACTCATTTATAGAGTTCTACAGCTGTCCCTGGCTGCTACCTCGCCGACCCTCGCTCTCTGTGCACCCAGCCACCCCTTTCAAGGAGGGTTATCGCAGTGATTATGAAAAATGACTCTTAAAAAAACCTGATGTGACACATTATCTCAATATTAAGGGAGTTTGAGCGAATAATAAGTTTGGCTTATTAATAAAGGTATGAAAGGGTGAGAAGCTGCCAAGTGAAGTTAAATGCCACTGTCAATCTCAGCATGAGTCACTTTTGACTTCAAAGGACATTTCAAATGAGTCAAGTCAAAGTATTTATGGAGACACCAGCGTCCCAGTGGGACTCATAACCATCATGTGACAGGCAGAGATTTTCTTCTGAGATTTGTTAGATAATGTATGGAAGCTTCAACATTTGTCAAGCATAGTCAGCCCATATAGTCTGAGTTTAGATGCATACAGTATGTGAGTTTTACTGTGTTTGTGTAAGCACTTTCTAATTTCACCATTAGTCCGTGCAAAATATGTAACAGGGGATACATAAACACGATCGCCCCGCGAGATACACATCGTTCTATATAAAACGTAGAAAAAAAGCTGTGAACTCCCTTATCACTTTTCATGAATAAATGATGAGGTGTGCGTTTGAATGAATCCATGTCCTTTCTTGCTGTCCTTTCTAAAGTTCGCTAAATGGCAGACATGGTGGTACACTTCCTTCCATGAGCTAGGTGCTGCTAATCTGATGCTGGGACGTTATCTAGCTGAGCTATTCACTGTATCCCCTTGTCAGAAAGGCTTCTTCGGTGGAAGCTGTCGATAGCCTTAAGATCTGGGCACATAGAGCTGTATGTATAAATTTTAGTGCAAAAAAGTATTCACTGCTTTCTTCTTCTTTCTTTTCTTGGCTGACCTTGATGTGTGGCTGTCTTTCTCATCCTTTGTTGCTATTAGAAAAACACAGTAATGCCACCCTACATAAGCAGTCCCAGACATCATACAGTCATCTGAGAACAAAGGTCACTCTCACATATGTCCCACCAAGTGGTAAATTAGATCATGTTTTTGTGTATAGGCTTCTATATTTACTTTTATTGCGCTAATTCTGAGTGCACGACAGCCACGCACTTCACACATCTAATTGAATCTGTATTAAACTGTCATTTAATATTTAAGCAGCTAAGGGGGCAAATTAGCTTGTAGAAGACTTACAGAAAAGGAAATGAGGACGTGAGGGACATGTCTCAGATCTCCGTGCAATAGACCCAAGGGGAAGACTACCAAATGATAGTTCCAGTCACAACTCACACCCAAGCTTAACAAAGTCAGAGTCACGAGCGAGAGAGAAACAGGGCAGAGGAGAGAAAGGCAACTCACTCAATGAGAGTCTGGGGCAAAGATAAGAGACGAATTAGCAGTTAATTTGTGGAGAAATTAATCCGTTTTCAGCATGAATCAGAGCCTAACTCTGTGGCATTGTTCAAGGCAGTGAGCACTCCTATCTCATGTCCCCAGATATTTGCAGGTCAGTACAGAGGAGAGGATTTCAATTTGGTCACTGATGTTGGATCAAGAACGGGAAGACACAAAAGAAGCCTTTGTTCCGGCAAGGGTTGCACTGCAAATGGCACATATCATCTCGGGAGTGTTGCTAACGTGCGCCATCTCGATGTGTCTTGTAAGTTGCTTTTCATGGAGGGAAACTGAAGGCCACGCCGTAGTAAAACTGAACAAACTGTAATTGGAGCAGCCTCTATTTGATATTGAGCATTTAATCTCACATCATTAATGCAGTGCCATTTAAAAAGCCTCAGCATCTCCTGAATATAGAGAAGGTGACATTTAAAAAGCCCCCAGATCTCTGCCGACACCAAATATTTCGCCAGTTACTCAAATTAATTCACTGATGACTTGCCTTTGGATACAAGCCGCACAACATAGGAATACAAGTGAATTTTATGAAATTATTATACACTAGGCAAGGTTATGCAAAATCACCTTTGGCTTCTGTTTTCCTTTGCTGAAACTAAAGACTTTAAAATGAGATCGCAGTAGCATGAGTTATACCACAGGCATGTGTGCCTGAGTATATGTCCTTGTGGAATGGCTCTAAAACTTGATTGGCGTTCTCCATACAGTGACACATAATAAGCTCAGACCTCTCACCTACATTAAACAACATATTCAGTGATATTACATATGTTAGGCATTCCTTATGTCTTCGTATGAGAATATATATATATATATATATATATATATATACATATAAAGAAGGCAATTTCATTTTGAGACATGCACTCAGTTGAACTGCTGACCTCGTCTTCTCAATGTTAAAGCGTAGAGCATCTCCTGTTCTGACTTGTACTGACTGAATCAAGAAGACATCTCCCCTTTGTGCAGCAGTATCACTGCGGGAAAGCTTAACAAAATAGCACGAGCTGTTGTTGTGCATTTTTGTGCTGTTTATCTTTCCGGTGACTATTTCATTTCACAGTGGTGACAGCTGCTTGCAGTGCGAGGCATCAGAAAAGAGGGCAGGCAAGGTAAGTTCTCTCTCTGAATCTTTCATCATTCTCACATAAGTGAGGGGAGATGAGAGACAACGTATTTCTCACTGTCTGACTTATGGTTGTGAGACTGCATTTCATTAAGGCATCCGCAGGTCATGGATTTTGGGCATAAGTAAGTTGTGACTTTATACCCAAAGCACATTTGTTTCAGCAGTGACCAGCATTTTTAAGAAATAGGGCAACCGTTTTTAAAGGAAATTATAAAATGCTCAGAAAACCATTCACTGTATTTGCTTTCAGCAGTGGTGCCAGTTTTTAGTTTAATGTTCAAGGCCAGGCAGCCCACTTTTCCTTTTTGGAGGAAACAGATTAACTAACGTGTCAGTTTACTGTCAGTATTTTTTATTACTATTGAGCTGTTTTTAATCAGTCTCTTCAGTGATACTGACATAACACAAACCAATCATCTAGATTTTCACACAGAAGTCCTTGATCACTTGATCATTTCAGGTACGTATTTTGGCGTTGTACTTTATCCTTCCTCTCAGGAGTCATAATTTCCTTGTTATTGTCATTTGGGATCTGGTCACCTGCTGTACAAGAAGTGCAAAAAACGATTTGGAGGAGGCGGGAATTTATTACATACACAAGCATTTTACAAATTCTTCAAATTCATCCATCCATCCATTTTCCACAAACCACTTTTTCATCTCAGTGTTTTTGGGGAACTGAACTCCATTCCAGCTGGGGTCAACATACACATCTGAAATATTTTTTAATGCAATCTTTTCAGCTTCTCTGCCTCATTTTTCCCTCAGTCCATTCTTTGTTTTCCAAAACGTCAAATAAAACAATGAAATGAGCAAACAATTGTATGGGCCCACCACCTTCAGTAATCTAAAAGCATGTGTGTGTTGGGGGGATTCGTGGTAGCATTCATCCAATTTATTACCATCACGAGGCTGCAGTGTCACAGCTGTGGAAAGTGGAGGGTGTAGCCTAGTTTTAGAGCTGATTAACTAACGTGAATAATTTTACAGTCATATTTTGTTTATGACTGGAACATTGGTCCAACAGTTAAGCAGTCCAATGGGAATGCTCCAGACACACCTGATTGACCACTCCAACATTGGCTTAAGTAAACTTCACTCAAATAAATGCATTTGGGACTATTTTCAGCCTGGGATGAATACTGGCTCGGGCGAGGCAGCAGGTGTACAAAAGATTAAAATAAACTGAAAATGTTTTTTTACAGTTGTGTTTACAGCAGGGCTCTGTGATACAGAAGCATTGCTATTAAGCTAATAAGAGTAGAAGAGTATAAGAGTAATTAAGCTATTGACTGTATACGCAGTTGGTAACCCACAATTCACACACACACATTCAGCACGTTATTCCTCATGCTTTTAAGCACTTTCATCATGTAACTATCAGACACAAGTTCACACTGATGGATAAATTGGGGGAGAGTTGGGGTTCAATAGCATGCTAGATGACACTTCAACATATGGACTGGAGGAGCTGGGGATCAAACCACCCATCTGCCAGTTAATAGAAAAGCTTGTAGAGGGTTTTTTGTGATTGAAAATCTGGCAAAAGTGGTAATGACTTATCCTGTTTTTAAATACATTTATAATATGGCAAAGTCATAGAGCAACAACATTGATTAATGCTCATAATAGTTAACACACACACCAGTGATGTTGGATGAAAATGGGTAAGCGTCTTCCTGTTACCTTCCCCTCATTATGACACCAAACAAATAGAAAACAAGGAAAACACTGAAATCAATTCATGACACATACTTTCAAAAGCCCGATTAGTTTGCTGCAGAGGATTAAGTAGAATTTATGGCAATACACAGAACCCCCCCCCCCCCCCCCCCCCCCCCCCCCCCCCCCCCCCCCAAAAAAAAAAACAAAACCTTGAAACAACATACTGTATATACATACACACAGTGCACACAACCCATTTGCTTGATTTACTGGGGCCGTGCAGAAAACCTTTTGACAAGGTTTAATTAGCGTGCTTTTACACCGTTTTTCATGTTTAAAAGGTGATGAATTGTATAATTAAAGGCCTCACAATGTAAATCAATGGGGCAGAAAGAGAGAAGGTAATTAAATAGCGAGCTGGCTGGCATCATAATGTTCCAACTTTCATGGGAGACAAGCCACCCCCCACTGTGCCCAAACACTTGTTGACTGCAATAATGAAAGAATGTTGACACACAAAGACATCTCCTGAAAGGGACACCTAATTAGCAGCTTTTTAATCAGGTTAATACAAAGAACTATAAAGAAAAATACAAAGCCATTCTGTTAGGAGGAAAAGGGATTTATGGACACAGTCGCTCTTGGCATAAAAGGGTCTAAATTAGTGTAACAACATGGCATCTTCATTTGTGTCTCAGGCTATAAATTTTCCAGTGACAGTCCTGCATGGTTGCGTTCTGCAAAGCCCATTGAGAGGCCGGGCATTTCTGTAAAACAAGTCAGTGTTATATGCAGTAGTACTTTATCATTCTCCTACAGGGTGGGAGAACGTTCTGCAATGTCCTGCTGGGCTCATGTTTCCATCTCTGAACTGAATCTCCCTTTCAAATCAAGCCTTCTTTTCCCCATTCTCTCTGGATTTAGGCCATTTTAGACCTATGAAAAGCTGCAAATGCCGATCTCACAGACCTCATTTGTTTCAGTCTCAGTCCCAGCGCTTAGACTCCAACCCTTAGGTGTTCTGCTACTTGAGCAGCCAAAGATAAAGCTGGGTTTTTTTTTTTTTTTTGGACAACCATTCCAGCATTTCCTAGGATTGCCAGGGCTGGCAGCGGGGGTGCAGATGTGTGGTAATTGAGTCTGGAATGGGTTGTTTGAGGTGGAGCTGCCACTATGCCACTCAGTCATAGCTATTCCTCCAATTTTCTCTCTCTAAGGAGTTCTGTTCCTAGGGAACATACAACTGAGTGGACTATCGCTGACTGTTACTGGTGCTTGGAGCTAAAGATAATACAGCTCCCACTGTCAACGAAACCCTCTGACACCTCGCCCACATGCTGTTCTCACATACTGTATTGTAGCCTACTCTGGCAACACGATTAACCATTGACTTTCAGACATTCCCATTAGTGCCCTCTTTTGGCTCTTTAATTTACACTATATTATGAATGAAAAGGTCTTCTTTTGCCTTTTACTCAAAAAGCTTAATGGATAAGTGGTTTCTCTATTTAGAACTTTTAAGCTGTTTTTGTGTGTGTGTGTGTTTTACAGTTTTGACCTGTTTTTTACACTTTTGCTTTGCCTTGATTTGAGTGGAATTGGTTTTACAAAAAATGTGGAAGGCAAAACAAAACTGAGCCAGTGCAAGATATTAAAAGTCATAAATAATGTCTGCTAGCGATTAAGAATATTTTAGGCCTCACAGGTCTGGAGAATAGCACAAACCCTGATGGCATGGCACCGCTTTTGAAAAATGTGTATTCCACCGAATGGTTTGCTTTTACCAGGTGAAATCATTTGCACAGCAGGCACTACATCAAAATTCTCCTTATTTTGTATTCTAATAACCCCGATTGCCCATAGTGTGCATGGAAAATGCTGACTCGATTTACTCTCCCAGCTGAACTGAAACTGTTAAAAGAAACAGAAACCAGAAATGCTGCCACCAACAAATTTTGAAAGCACAGTTTTCAGTTTGAATGCAATCAGTCTCCATTTCCAGTTTAAATTATACTTTTCACAGTTTCACTATTGTTTGCAGACGGGTCGGCATTTTCCATGCAAATTAAAGGTGACCATGGCAACCTGCCAGCGACCAAACCAATTGCAAGAGCCCTTTATATCTGTTTTAGATCAACTTTATTGTAATAGCTGCCATCATCCTACAGCAACCTCTCACCAACCAGTCGGGGAATACACGTGTCAGTTGTGACAAACGGTTACCATGGTCACAGGTGACAAATCTCTAGGACTGTGTCACTGATGCCCCAGCTGGTTAAGTACTTCGTAACTAGCAAAGCTGCCCATTCTCGACCAAGTCATCAAGTCTTGTGTTAACTGACTCGTTAAATGTGCTAGTTTCATACTCTTTTGTTCAAACATGATTGTAATAGACTATCAGTTCAATAAACTTCTAATTTGACAGCTTCACAGCTCAAAATGAAAAAGAAGTTAAAAATGGCACCTCGGAGACTGATTTGCATCTTCCTTCATCCTTTTTTGTCATATTACTTCCACTTGCTGGCTGTAAGAACAAGTGCTGACATGTTCTTAAATGTGTTTACTTTATATATTTATATTTCCGTTGGATGATCTGCTATAGTGTACATTTCACTGGGAGGCAAATGTAATTCCCTCTATTGTGTGTGTTCAAGCCCATGGCTGCTGTGTGGGTGGCTGTCACCCGGTGTCAACAAACAGCAGGTGGGGCCCATATGACCACCTGGCACATGAAACACAAATCCATGCATTAATCCAGTCCAAGACACAAACAAAAATCCAAAAGAAGATAAATACCTGTAACTGCAATCCGCATAGAAGGGATGACAGCCTACAAATTAATTAATTGGCTCTTCTACAGTGTGTAGCATGAGCTGCCATTTCCTACTGATTCATCCTTTTGTAATATAAGCATCTCTCCTTATCTAGTGCTCATTTTCATTTCGCAAAAGCTGAGCTTTGGAGTTGTGTCATGCAGGCAGCAAAAGGCCAGTCCCATTACACTACAATATAAAGACTACACACAGGAAAACACAAATTGAAGCTATTAGCTAGGAAGAAGCTCACAGCAGGTCACATTTTACCTGCTTTTAAAAGATCTGTCTG
Source organism: Neolamprologus multifasciatus (assembly GCF_963576455.1). Lineage (NCBI taxonomy): Eukaryota > Metazoa > Chordata > Actinopteri > Cichliformes > Cichlidae > Neolamprologus > Neolamprologus multifasciatus. The sequence continues at coordinate 8,177,220 of NC_140446.1, read as the reverse complement.
TGTGCATAAAGAAAAGTCCATGATAATTACTAGGCAGCTGATTACATGAAAAGACAAAACCATTTTCGAGAACAAACAATAATGGGTGTTGGGTTACTTGTTCATATCCACAGGACGACATGAAAAACATACACAATTGTTTTAATATGTATACTGTTTGATATACAAAAACACAGCCACAACATTGTAGAGGCAAACGGTATACAGAAAACAAATTAATGCCCATGTGGAAACTATCCACAACTACCAACTTTTTTGAGTAACTCAAAGGAAATTGTATTTTCAACATTAGCTGTTCTGCAGCGACTCACGAGTGCAAAAACAGTTGGTTCCAGATTATTATCAAAAAGGAAACAATTTGAACCATATTTAAAATCAAAGAAGGCAAAGCAGAACTGTGTGCAATTTTTATTTCACGAGCTTCAAGGGAACAATGAAGAATGGCACAGAAGGAAATGGGGTTGTGAGTGTAACCAGTCACCATGTTTTTTCTTTGTTTTTAGAGGAGTTGCAATTTAGGGGGGCGGAGCAGGTGGATGGCCGAGCGTTAAACAGCTGCTGTGCTTAATTCAGCTTGAGAGGTTGTTATGAGTCTTTCTGAAGGAAAATGTGAAAGGAAAACACAGCAACAAAGAACAAAATTTGTCCTGCGTCACACAAATTAAGTTGTTTTTTTGTTGTGTTTTTGCAGAATACTAAAATGTACTAAACATAAAAGGCCTGTCCATCGTAGTCTTTTACAATTTGGTGCATCTTTGAGAGATTAAATCCTTTCCAAATTACTATAAGACAAATAAGACATGTTGGAAGCAGTTCAGAGGGCCTAGAGAGTATAAATCAGTAAGACACACAATCAATAATATTCTCCAGGTGTCTTTGCTTTTCATGTAAAAAACAAACAAACAAACAAAAAACATCTATTTTTTTAAAAAAAAAGAATGTATTTTAGTAGTGGTGAACAAATGAAATCCACTGAACTGTTTGTAACAACTGGTCAACAATTAATCAAAGGCATTGTTTATTAAGTTTAAGTTCATGAAAATATATATCAAAAATATCAACAAACATGTTTTAAGGAACATAATTTGATATCTGGGTAATAATTAGTGCTTCATGTTGAACTCCTTGATGATGGGACACTTCAGGAAAAACTGAGAAATAGTGCTCTGGTTACCCAATAGGCGGGATCATTTATGGAATGAAAAATAAGATAGCTTGTTTAATTTTTAATAACTCTTTTTTAATAGTTTTTTTTTCCTATTACATATACAGTGGCTTGCAAAAGTATTCAGCCCCCTTGAACTTTCCCACATTTTGTCACATTACAGCCACAAACATGAATCAATTTTATTGAAATTCCACGTGAAAGACCAACACAAAGTGGTGTACACGTGAGAAGTGGAACGAAAATTATTCATGATTCCAAACATTTTTTTTTACAAATAAATAAATGAAAAGTGGGGTGTGTGTAATTATTCAGCCCCCTTTGGTCTGAGTGCAGTCAGTTGCCCATAGACATTGCCTGATGAGTGTCAATGACTAAATAGAGTGCACCTGTGTGTAATCGAATGTCAGTACAAATACAGCTGCTCTGTGATGGCCTCAGAGGTTGTCTAAGAGAATATTGGGAGCAACAACACCATGAAGTCAAAAGAACACACCAGACAGGTCAGGGATCAAGTTATTGAGAAATTTAAAGCAGGCTTAGGCTACAAAAAGATTTCCCAAGCCTTGAACATCCCACGAAGCACTATTCAAGCGATCATTCAGAAATGGAAGGAGTATGGCACAACTGTAAATCTACCAAGACAAGGCCATCCACCAAAACTCACAGGCCGAACAAGGAGAGTGCTGATCAGAAATGCAGCCAAGAGGCCCATGGTGACTCTGGACGAGCTGCAGCTCAGGTGGGGGAATCTGTCCATGGGACAACTATTAGTCGTGCACTGCACAAGTTGGCCTTTATGGAAGAGTGGCAAGAAGAAAGCCATTGTTAACAGAAAACCATAAGAAGTCCCGTTTGCAGTTTGCCACAAGCCATGTGGGGGACACAGCAAACATGTGGAAGAAGGTGCTCTGGTCAGATGAGACCAAAATGGAACTTTTTGGCCAAAATGCTATGTGTGGCAGGAAACTAACACTGCACATCACTCGGAACCAGGGGTGGGCAACTCCAGGCCTCGAGGGCCAGTGTCCCTGCAGGTTTTAGATGTGTCCGTGAACCAACACAGCTGATTTAAATGGCTAAAACATCTCCTGCAGTTCTACAGAGGCCTGGTAACGAACTAATCATGTGATTCAGGTGTGTTGACTCAAGGTGAGATCTAACACCTGCAGGACACCGGCCCTTGAGGACTGGAATTGCCCACCCCTGCTCTGAACACACCATTCCCACTGCCAAATATGGTGGTGGCAGCATCATGCTCTGGGGGTGCTTCTCTTCAGCAGGGACAGGGAAGCTGGTCAGAGTTGATGGGAAGCTGGATGGAGCCAAATACAGGGCAATCTTGGAAGAAAACCTCTTAAAGTCTGCAAAAGACTTGAGACTGGGGCGGAGGTTCACCTTCCAGCAGGACAACGACCCTAAACATAAAGCCAGGGCAACAATGGAGTGGTTTAAAACAAAACATATGCATGTGTTAGAATGGCCCAGTCAAAGTCCAGATCTAAATCCAATTGAGAATCTGTGGCAAGATCTGAAAACTGCTGTTCACAAACACTGTGATCACCATCTAATCTGACTGAGCTGGAGCTGATTTGCAAAGAAAAATGGGCAAGGATTTCAGTCTCTAGATGTGCAAAGCTGGTAGAGACATGCCCTAAAAGACTGGCAGCTGTAAGTGCAGCAAAAGGTGGTTCTACAAAGTATTGACTCAGGGGGCTGAATAATTACGCACACCCCACTTTTCAGTTATTTATTTGTAAAACATGTTTGGAATCATGTATGATTTTCGTTCCACTTCTCACGTGTACACCACTTTGTATTGGTCTTTCACGTGGAATTCCAATAAAATTTATTCATGCTTGTGGCTGTAATGTCACAGAATGTGGAAAAGTTCAAAGGGGCCGAATACTTTTGCAAGCCACTGTAAAATGATGACACTGAGGTGTTATGAAACCATGAAATGGTACCCTGTGGTGTTTTTGTTTATATTTCCATAGTGAGTCTCCTCTGAAATATTTTAAATAGCATCTATTAATCCATCCTAGAAAAGATATCTGCAAGACTAATACTGATCTTACAGTGAAGCACTGAACCCTTATCATTGTTTTGCACACAGTTCTGACATTGTGAAACAAAGCACAGCATATCCTGCTGAATGTCTGCAGCCTCAGCAAACAATTTTGTTTGGATAGATATAAAAAGGATAGCAATAAAAAGAGTACACAGAAGTCCCAAATGAGTTTGCCTAAGTAGATCACTTGATTAAATAGGCACAAAGAATCATCTCTGCAGTTTAACTTGCCCACTTACTAATTCTGGCATCACTACCTGTTATTTGCATTATGCAAATCTTGTTATAATTTAAACTATAAGCTTGATGAGAAATAAAATAAATGCTGTTATGTTTAGCTAATCCCTCTTTGCTCAGGCTTTGTGCTTTTTGTGTGTATTTCACTGGCTATGTACTGCAATTCTGCATTTCAAACTGGAATGATTTCTATGGAAACTCTGATTACAGACTTGTAGAGTGCACAGGAAAAAACCCACCAAAGCTGAATGACTGCTGTTGATTTTCTTTAATCGCTTGCGGTATCAGTGACTACATCAGTTGCTAAGTTTGGAATGCTACATGTGGACTGTCGCCACAGTCTTCTGAGCCCTAGTGACCTTTAGAAAGAGTTAAAGACTAACAAAATAACTTCATTATACTGATTAATTAATCTTGAATCCTATCAGGGAATTGGTCAAATGGATAAATGGGGCTCTATGTTCATAAAAAGCACTCAGATGATTGGAGTTAAAGCTAAGATGTGCAAGGTTTCTAGTAAACTGAAATAAATCCATAGAAGGATTCTTGGAAAGCTAAATACATATGTTTCTGTTTTAAGCCTTTGTACTATTGCAATCCAACTCCAGTCCCCCTGCTTCACCTGTATCTCTGTAACAGCGACACATATCCACACTCAGTCGTGTCAGTGTATTTAAGCTGTCAGTATTCTGCTCATTGTTTCGCAGCATGCTCACCCAAAAGCTGTCCCGTTGCTTGTTGCCACTGCTCCCATTAGCATTTCAAAAGCTACATTAACCCAATAGTAGCTTTTCAAGAGCAACTTCCTGCCACATCAGCCTGATTATGCCATTTCAAAGAGTTTGAGGAGTCAAATACAGTTTGGTGCTGGTAGCGGCATCATTACCACCACAGTGCAAGTATTGTGTTTGCATTTGCAGATGCAAAATCAATGTGTAATCAGAATCATTATTAGGGTGCATCGTGTAGCTCGTGAAATAAAACTCTAGTGCATATCATGCCAACAAAACTGTGAATTTTGATTCAAAAGTGAAATTGAAACTAGGATCAGAAAAGATAAATCTATCAAAAACAAACAAAAGCCCCACCCTCTAAAGTTTGCTTCTACCCATGAAAATATGCATGCACCATAGTGTGCTGTATGCACCTCCTATTGCTTCTTTCATTCACTTGTTTATGAATATTTCCATTTGTTTGTGCTCTTAGATATCTTCTGAGTTTGACTGTGAATAATGATCTCAATGCTTGTGTTGGCTGAGTTAATTACTAATTACTGTTAACTGAGATTGCATGTTTTTATTATTTCTGATATACACAGGCAGACTCATTGCCTACCAAGCTTATAGCCATACATTGCTGTTAGGCTCCAATCAAACAAGTGCCACATAAGAACACATTATCTGAAGCCATTAATTTCCATAATTTGGGTTTCTCAGACTGCTGCTGCACTTCAGCTTAATTGCTGGGTTCTGATTAATACTCATTTCACTACACAGCATGTCACCTGCATGGTTCGAGTTGCCTTAAGAGGAGTTTACTACAAGACATTCGGTGCACCTGGTAACAATGGACACGCTCCCAGCTGTTTTGTATTCTTGGTTAATATGCTGAAGTTGAGTTTTGGTTCTAGTGTTTAAAGTTTTGGATTGCTGTTTTAATTTGCTTCTAATACCTTTGAGTCTCTGTGTACGTTATTTCTAACAATGGGTTTGTCACGGTTCACTAAAAGGACTCAACTGCAGGTCACACTGAGCAGTTTCGCAAGGTTTTAATGAGCTACTCAATGTTGTTTCTAAACAACAGAAATGAACCAAGTATCTTCGTTAAAGCTGAATGTTCACAGGCTCACAAAGACTTTAATCACCAAAGCAGACAAAACTTTCATAAGAAGCAAAATGTTAAACTCAGGAAAGGTTTTTGTTCTAAAATCAGGTAAATGTAAAATGATCTCAAAGTCAGAATGTTCATTTAGGTAAGTAGCTTGTTACTCAGTTGGAAGAGTCTTTCTTACGGAAACCTGTGCAAGACGGAAATCTTGCACAGGTTTCCGTCCTCCTTCTTTGATACAGGGTCAACTTCAAGTCTTCAAGTTCATGTTTATTTCCAGAGAGTGTGTGGGAGAGTGGGTCAGGCAGGTACACAGCTAAGTATTCCAACAGGCACACCAGACAGAATCCTCTAAGAGGAGGAGGAGACAAGCAGGTAAATACAAATCTAGGTTTACTGGGCAAGCAGGTAACTAGCTCATATATCTGAATTGCAAACAGGCTGAGCAACACTATCATATAAAGTAGGTTAACAATCTGGCACCAAGTGAAGATAAAAGGCAGGTTTAAATACTGTCAGTCACTGGGGATGTAAAACATATCTGGCTGCCTGAGTCCTCCCTAGATCACGCCTACTCCTGGAAGCTACTGGTTAGTAATAGAAAGCAGTTCTGGACTAAAGCTCTTTGCTACGACGCGAGTGCAACAAACCTAGGCTGTTTCCCTTTTCTGGATTCACTTATCAGTATAAACAGTCACATGAAGCGGGTTAGCAACTGAGTATGTCAGTCGAAGGTTTTGCATGTGCATTCAAATGAAATGGGTGGAACTCGCAGTATTCAACCAATCAGAATTATGTATTATGATGTTGCAAACAAAGATCAAACTGTAATTTTAGAAAAATATGAAGAGGTTAAATGTGCAACACAGCCACAGCAAACAAAGCAGTAACAAAGTGTGAGTGTGTGGAAGAGGAAAAGCACTGTGCAGTGTTAGTGTTAAAAGGGCTGTGTGACTGTATGTGCATTTAATCTCTTTGGTCAGTAAGGCTGAAAAAGACCTTTTGTATTAAAAAAGTCTAGCATATTTGAAAAAAAGAGCCAGAATAAATGCTGACAGGGCAAGTTAACAGACTTACCGATATCACAGCTCTGTCACTGACACAAGGGAGAATCTGATTGATTATTGTATTTCATCAAATTCATTCATTCCAAAGACAGTTTTAGTCTGTATTCTTTCAGCTGCAGCTTCAGAGAGGAAAGAATCAATATACAAACATAAATTATATATATATATATTTTTTAGTCTATCTGCAGATTTGATATAAGGTCAGTAATTATAACTAGGTGCCTTCTAGGACTATGATTGTGAGATGACTGTGTGCGGGCAGGCAGGGAGATAGGACCCAGAGGCAGACGTGAACTCAGAATACACAGCTTGATTGCTGGAGAAACGGAACAGAAACTAAACTGAGGATACAAAAATAAACTAAGCAGACAGACGGAACATACAGATAACATGAGGGTACGACGCGACACCGACGCAAAGAAACACTGGGCTTAAATACACTGAGGAAGTCATCAAGGAATTAGAGACAGAAGGGGAACACAGCTGGGAGGAATAAGACCTAATGAGACAGGGAGAACAAAGCTAGAAACACTGACATTAGACAGGAACATGAACCTTCAAAGTAAAACAGGAAACAAGACACACTTTACTAGGACATGGACTCGACAGAGTGAGACAGACTAGACACTGAACTAAACCGGCAATAATATCAAAATACAAAATTAAACCAAGACACGAGAAACTCAAAATACTGGGTCAAAACTGACTCAGAACCGTGACAGGTTGCATGTTTATAGAACAATAAAACTGTTGTAAAACTGCAACCAACAGTAAAAAACTCCATCAAGCAATAAACTTGCTTCTACTGATCTGCATTCATTACTCATGTTCATTATTAACAAATAAACTTTAGTGCCTCCTACCATCAATGCTTGCCGGTCTCATGGATTTTCCAGGAATAATAATGCTGGAGCCGATTGGTCAGTAAGCACTGATTTCATACTTATTCACATTTCCACTATAAATGACCAAGGAACAGGTAAGAAGTGAAGCATCTTCATAGTACAGAATCACCCTGTAACATACTTAAAGTACCTTTATATAATATTTTGTGAGTTTTTGAGACCTCAAAACCATCAGCATGTTTTCCCGTAAAAGAAATTGTACCAAATACAAGATATAGAAAATATGATACAAATTCATGTAATTATTTAAAAGTTAAGTAAACACCACAGTTTCCAAAAGTTAGAATTTTTTGGCAATTATTTTATGATTCAAGCTAAACCCAAAGATGCCTGGATGAGACTAAATCTCTCTTAATAGTACAGGCCTATGGAGGACTAGGGGAGCAGACAGTTTTAGTCAGGTGTTATCTTGTATTTTGACTGAGGTATTTTGTTAGCAGTTGTAGTAGTACTCTCCACAGTATGTGTGTTCCTGTTTCCATGATTATGCATCGGTTCCTCTGTGCTCCCTTGTTAAGTGTTTATATTTGTATCTCTTAGTCTCTTGAGCTTCTTCCTGAGTATAGCATGCTAGTTTTGCTTTGTGCTTATCCTGCTGTGTCTGGATTCTGTTCCTTCTCTCATCGGACCTGCTACCAGCAATAAATATTGCTTTCCATTTGCAGTGTCAGTCTCCTGCATTCTGCACAAATCTGCAATCCGCACAGCAGCAGATTGTGAAACAAATACTGGCATGTTTGCTACCAAGCAGACCAAACTGATATAAAATGGGCCAATCACAATTGTTTCAATTTGCATTTGTTTAACATGTAGTTCCCGGCGGGGTGGATTCTGGGCAAAGGTGTAAGCTATGGGGTAGGGTAAATTTCTAAAAGCGGATTAAACAAAACAAAACAAAAACAAAAACAAAAATCCAAATGAAACTTCAGGATAAGTTAGCTGGCTGGGAAAAGACAGGCAAAGGAGCTATTCTTTTCATTCATTTGGGAATCTAAGGTTTTTGGCCAGAGAATCAATTACAAAGCATCTTAGCAATGGCAGTTTGGAAGTATAAGAAATTTGTAGGTAATTCAAGGGAGATCTGATTATGCCCTTGATTCTCTGTTTATTTTTGGTTAGGAGTTTGCACTTAAAGGATATCTAGTGGGTGGTTATCCTTGAACTTAACATATTCCTGTGGGGAGATCAGGACCTAGATGCCAAATGTTACCGCTGTAAATATTGCGCATTTATATTAAGCATGTAGCTTATTTGCCCTGAAATATAGGTATGCATTAACATGTGACCAAAATGATTCTGTTGTAATTACCTTTGCATAAGAGTTGCATAAGTTGCTTTCTTATCGTCAAGTGTCTTGAAGGAGTCGGTCTTATGGATAAGACAACAGACGTGGGAATGAAATACGTAACAGTTGGGAAAAGGTGAAAAACAGCCTCATTATATTTAAGTTTTTTTTTTTTTTTACAGCGTCAGCATGAGGGCTGGCACTGTGGCCAGATGCTATAATTATGGTATGACAATGGTGATGAGTCATACTGTGCAAATGGACTGCCATTTGCACAGCAGCTCAAAAACACAAGTAATTGACTGAAGATGCAGCAGTTTCAGAACTACACTGACTTGCATTTGAGCTCCGAGTATCTCGTGCTGGGCTGACAGACTTTACCGTCATATAAGAACATTTTTCCAGAGGATACTCAAATGTAGGAGACATAGATCTTTCTGATGTGTGTTTGTACAGTGTGAATAAAAAAAAAAGTAGAAACCACGGCTTTGCAGCAACCTGATAGACTTTTAAATTTAAATATACTACCTTTGCTTAATTGATCCAATCACCACATCAGTCCTCCATCTGAAGAACTCTAGAGACACTCCAGACGGTTTAGATTTGATTGAGCCAGCCTCTTTCTTCTTACATGAGTAGCCTCACTGGACCCACAGCTGCAGTCAGGCCTCTTCTGCAAACATGAGATCGTCATATGCTGTCAGTCAACTAAGAACTGATGTGCCTCAATGCCATGCTCATATCAAACAGCACAGGGGCTCACAGACAAATACTTTTCCTCTCTCCGTCTTTGCATTAAACAGCTTGACGTGACTGATTTTAAACTCCACCATACCCCACATGACTACATGACTCATAGCAATTATTATTCACTACCGCTTTTGCATATTCCTCAAGGTTAAACCCCGAAGTCACAACACATCATTTTCACACTCAAAACAGCACCGTATATGCAGAATACATCAGTTTTCCAGGAGCAGCTGTTGAATGGTTTGTTTCAGCTGTTAGTGTTTAGACATCCATGTGGTTAAGTTTGATTGTGATTGTAATATTCAGTTTCTTCCTCCCTCATAATCTGCCACTTACAATACTGTCATACAGCCTGATGACATGGCTTGTAATTAAAAAAGAACAAAAAAGTGGATTTTGATATGATCAGCATATTTGACCTGTTATAGCTGGAAACATGGGCACATTCAAACATGTATTTGCTGGCCAACCATTTCTTAAGGTAGTAATGGGTAATACGTTGAACATACAGAGCACTGTAGACCTACAGGCAGAATTGTAGATGTTAAAAGATATTATTCACGTATTATTCACAGTTTCTATGCTGATTTCTAATAAAGGTGTAGAGAAACCCACATTGGCTGCGATCAGAAAAAAACCCTCTGGGAACAACAACCTTCACAACAGGCAACATAAATTTAGTTTCAAAATTATATTCAGGCTTGAAATGCACACAGACTGGAGCTGAAAGAGACACAATTATAAAATGTCATGGAGATCATGCATATCTTAAATCCTCGCCACACACCTAGTTCAAACCTGAACCCTAAAGCCTGAAAGAATGCCTGAAAGAAGCTACGACCAACATGTGGCAATACTGCCACTCAATATACTCTTATATTGATATGCAACAGCTAGAGAAAATATTTTAGATATTTATTTCACAAATTGTGTTTTCAGGAGATCTCATGTCTTATGTAACAAGGACCCTGACTTATTTTGCATTTTCCTCTAACACTGAAACCACTTCTCACCCTGCAGACCCTCTGTACACTTTTTTTTTTCAAGATGAAGGGACAACTTGTAATTGTTTTTTAAGTGGCTGTGCAACTGCAAATGAATATAGGAATGTGTGTATGTGTGTCCTGGACTCAGCTTCAGGTTTCCCTGCAGTCATTCTCTGTCACCATTTTTGTGTGTGCGGTGTAGGTGTTTGAGAGGGAAAAGAGTGTTATTTCCATGCAATCTGCATGTTAAGGACACTACACTACACTCCTTTACCCACTATCCTCTGTGAGGCCTCTGGCATGGCCACACACCTACAACAGCTGGTTGGAAATCCCAAACAGGAGTATGTTTCTCTCTGCTGCTGTTAGAGATTCTGCTTTAACAGAACTCCTCCTATTCACCCTGCACTCCTCATCGCCTCAGGCCACAAGAAGGTCAACGTGTTTATCAATAAATGAACTTTCAATCATTGTAAAAATTTTGAAAACTGTGCATTTAACTGTAATGTAGTCGGAGTAAATTAATTCGCACAGATTGCTGCCTTCAATCTGGTCTCTTCTGCCTAATAAAAGGTTTAAGGAGCTGACAAGTGATTTAATGAGGTGAAAGCTCAATAATAAAGTAAGTAATTCCGGGAACCATCTGGGAGTGATGGTATTTAAACTGTTTAACACCTGCTATTAAGGGGTACAGTGTGACCTATTAAACTATATGAAAGGATGTAAAATAAACAGTTAGGGTAAACCTAAACAGCAGAGTCTCAGGCAGAAAAGCTGGTGGATCTTACTCATATCAGTGAGATACCAAAACTTCATAAGTTTTGGTATCATGGCTATTTAACCAAAGCTCCGATACGGACGTTATGACTTTTAATCTTCAGTCTTCTTGGTCATCAAAACCCAGCAGCCTGGAGTAACTGGTTTGCAATTGTGGACTACAAGCATGACTTAAATGCATCATCTTTTCCTAATCTGAGGATAAGGCCATTCAATTTTTACCTGCAGTTTAAAATCTTAGCAGAAAATCTGACAAAGCTGAAGGAGGTTACAGAGCAAACCAGCACAGAAGCAGCAACTCAAGGAGAGCTCGGTGCATGTGTGTATGACCCTGCCATAAAACCAAGAAAACTGTTTAAAAAACAAAGAATGTAAAAAAAAACCCATAAAAAACAACAACAAAAAAGCCCTAAAAACTAAAAAACAACAAACAAAAAAGCCCTTTATAACAACAGTCACAGCTCCAGTCGACCTGTCTTGTTTAACCAGCTTGAAAAACTCTCCTTTTTCATATGTTGTCTCACTGTGGAGACACCCACATCTACCTATTTCAGCAAATACAGTGGGTGGAAAGGTGATGTTAGAGGTCCTCAATCCAGGACTACTGACAAGACAGTGAGTAGACATACAATATGAACAGACTAGGATGCAAGGTTTTATAGTGAGCTGAGTAAGTTAAGAATTGCTCTATCGCCCTGAAGAGGGTTATGTTTTAAGACACAGGGAACAAAGGAAAAATCTTTGCCTTTGCCGTGCACTATTCCAGCTTTCCTTTCTCTCCTCCCATTCTCTCTGTTAATATATGTCTAACTATTCCACTAAATATCAAATATGTACACTGAAAAAGAAGCAATTCTAAAAACATTTAATACGCGTGTGTGTGTGTGTGTGTGTGTGTGTGTGTGCGCGCGTGCATGGGATGGCAAATTGTAATATGATTTTTTTTCTCTTTAGAATAGCAGAGCCATGGCAGCAGCTCTCATCAAAGGGTTGTATATGTGGCAGTGTAATGGGGTCACAGTGATGTGCAGGACAGGCAGGGTCCCTATTTCACAGGCTGAGAGATGGAATGTGCAAAGCAGGAGCAGGAGCAGGCAGCAGAAGGGCCTGAATAATGAATTCTATCTCTTCGGCCTGTCTGCTTTGTCCTCCCCTCTCCACAAAACTCTACTTGGATATTAAAAGGTGTCATAGGCCCTGCAGTGTCACAGCAGAGCCGGTGGTAATGATAAAGGCAGAGAATATAGGAGGGCTTTGCAGAAGTGAAGCGGGACTGCTGACAAAATGATATGATAAGTGTTTCACCATTCATTTGCCAAATGCAACATGTTCTGATTTGTGCAGTTATGGTCGTTTTTTAAGGTTGACAAGATAAGCCTTGTTTGCAGTAGACAATGTGTACAGAGAAACATTTGAGATCTGGTTGGACTTGTAACTGAGAGAGATGAAAAGCTGACTTTTCTGTCCATCACCCAAGTGGATATACGATTTCAAATTTTGCTCCTTTTTTTTCTCCAGGTGACTGCTGAAAAATATGACTAATCGGATTAGATGAGCCTATTCTCGTTCCTAGGACATCAAGTGTTGCAATTATGACAAAGCCGCAAACCTCTCAAAATAATGCACAAGCTCTCCTTTGGTGTCTGTCTCCCGATGCAGCAGGCTTAGGCGGCAGTGAAACACATCTTTCACTTCTAACTAGTGGATGACTGTAAAAGTTCCTTTTGAGTCACATTTTTAACTTGTAAGTATGGGCATTATTGCAGCAAAACTAACTGTGTTTCTGAAGTTGCATATTTTAACCAAAGCTGTGTTTTGCTAATCCACACAAAGTAGTGTTTAGTGCCCAAATCAAACCATGAAGTGGAGTCTTACAAACAATCCTCAATCCATCCATCCATTCGCTTCCGCTTCTCCTTTTCAGGGTCGCGGGGGGCGCTGGAGCCTATCCCAGCTGTCATAGGGCGAGAGGCGGGGTACACCCTGGACAGATCGCCAGTCTGTCGCAGGGCCAACACACAGGGACAGACAACCATTCACGCTCACATTCACTCACACATTCACACCTAATGGCAATTTGGATTTTCCAATTAACCTATCCCCACAAGCTGCATGTCTTTGGACGGTGGGAGGAAGCCGGAGTACCCGGAGGGAACCCACGCAAACACGGGGAGAACATGCAAATTCCACACAGAAAGACCCCGGCCTGATGTTGGAATTGAACTCAGGACCTTCTTGCTGTGCGGCAACAGTGCTAACCACCGTGCCACCGTGCTGCCACAATCCTCAATCCCCTTACCAAAATTGTTTTAAGGAAATATACTGTTCAACAGAGAAATTGCAGCAAAGCATTGCACCGATCTCAGATTGCTCTTATGTCTGATGTCAGTTTCCCTTCTTACATAGCCTCTCTTTACAGCTATTTCCATCAATGGGTTACCTGTATCTTTCTAAACCTCCTCTGGTCTCAGTGGCACCAGCTTGCATGCTGCACATTTCGCTAATTCCTTTTCTTTTATTCAACAGCATTGTGCTGCCACTGCTAGCACTGGGTTGCTGTATTCTCTAGCTATTTGTACGCTATATATGGACAAAAAGTACTTGCATCAGTAATCCAGCCTTTTAGCATAGTAGTGCATGTTTCAGTTGACTGCTGCAGTGACTTACAAGCTGGATGTTCAGTAGCTAGAGTGGATTGTCTGCCATTTCAAATCTCAGCGGTTTGATCTCTGGCCTCTCCAGTGGACATGGTAGTGAACCCCAAACAATGTTTGTGGGTGTGTGTGATAGTTAGAAATGACTTAAAAGCACAGAATAAAGCACTATGCAAATGTTGCTTGTAGTAAAAAGTGCCTTGAGTGCACTTTACATTATATTTCCCCTATGGAAGTATCATCTATTTACCGGCCACAAAAATTCTCATTTTCTCAGCACATCAGCCATTTACCAAGCATCATCCAGTTAATGATGAGGAGACTCAAAGTGGATCCCCATCCATAATCACAAAAGGCCATATGTCTATTTTCCCCAATGAATCAATTTTAGGCTTCTTCCCTGCTGGCATTCCGCTTCCAAATTTTCTTCTTGCCTTGTCCTGCATAAAATAACAAGTACTCCTCCTTTTGGCACACCTCTGTACTACTCCATATGTTCTCCCTCATGTCATCCATGCCATCGCTTATTCCCGTTTGTTTAAATCAAAACCACATGGTGATCAGTTCTACATAGATCCTGCGCCTTCTGACAGTTTTAAGGCAATAGGTGGTTTTCCACCAAATTGCACCAAAATGCTTTCATAGCAATTTCCAGAACTACCCAGTAGTCATCGTGGCCCTTTTCTGGAGGCACAAATGATCAAAGAGGTCCATTGTCTTTCATTTTGACAACCTTGCCATAATTTACATAATCAACAAAGTCCAAAGGAACTCCCCTGCCATCATGCCCCTTCAAGTGCCATCTACCATGGTTACATCCAGAGCCTTGGTTTATTTTCCAGTTTCAACCTATTCTTCCCATTTTTTTGCCTCCGATTTCCACTAGTTAATTAAAATACTTATTGTAAAGATTTATCTTCGTCACATTAGTTTTAACACTGGTGGTAGACTTTCTCACTTTTAACTAAAGCCCTGTTATATGTTTGAGCCAAGGCATGAGAATGTCAACAATATTTTTTTGTCTAATCCAATACATTGTGTTTTATCTGATGGAGATCAATGGAACAATTCCTTACATGTAAGAACAGGACGTTTTTTAGAATGTGACATAACCATGGTTAAATATTTGTTGAGTAAGTATGAATTAGTAATTCCACTCAAGCTTCAGCGCATAAAAAACAAAATAGATCTTCAACAGTGATAAGATGCAGGGTGCATAGCCTAAGATGTGACTGTCTGTTGACGGTAGTGTTTTGTTTTCCCTGTTAACTATTTAAGTGCTAAATGTTAAATGAATGTAAAGTACAAGGTATTTATAAAAATAAGGAATAACGGACACGAACAGAAAAGTGGACAGGAAATATTCCTCCAGCTGAAACACTGTGCTGCACAGGGCAAACATGGCATTGCTTCCTTTCACTGTGGTACGAAGTGAAAAGAGGGAGCGCATTGTGATTACTTATTCAAAAGCATTACTAACTAAGCTGGAATATCAAGATGCAGCAAAACATGGAACACGGCGGCTTGTAAGTACACAGAGGTTTTCGGTTCGGCTACTTGTCGTGTTTGGCCTTCCATTCTTCGCTCTCTTATTTAGATAGCATGAGTCCCTGCAGATAGTGCATGCCCCTGGTATGAGTGCTCCTCTTCTCTGACAGAACAAATTAAGCAGAAACGACAGACGAAAGGCCAAATGGTTCCAGAAAGACACAAAGGAAAGTGCTGTTCATAAAAGTCCCTTGTTGTGAAAATGAGGTTTCACAGGATCCTCGGTGGCAGTGAAACATGCCATGAATATGCAATATCTCAGTCAGCTGAGCTTATTTAGCATACTAACAGGAGGACAGCTTTTTGGAGCTGTTCACTGCAGCGCTTGATAAGGGCAACTGTTTTGTAAAAGTTGTAAACTATACAAATGTTCTGGAGTTTCTGAACCATATAAATTTTAGAGTCAGGGAGTAAAGGATTTATTGCTTCACCCGTGAACTAATGAGCGGTGAGAGTAGAGTTTTCTATTGAGTGTATTAACCAGCTACTTAAAATGAGAACTGTAATTAAAAAGATGACAGCTTTATTAACAAATACAGAGGAGTGGAGTACTTGATTAGCAGGGAGAAGCTGATTTACATTCTTGTGTGTGTGTAACCCACCCTGCTGTTTTAAATGTGATGCACTAGAACTCCATTCCCCCTGAACATTGTCAAAAGCTGTCAGCAGCTGTTATTTTGTTATCTGCCTGTCCTCGGAAAACTATTCATTGTTCATAGAGTTGACAGTTGCAGTGCAGTGAGTAGATGGTCAGGAGTACGATTATTACACTGGCACTTGAAAAAAAGTGTTATGGCGTGGAAGAGACCATTTATAAGACCTTGTTTACTCTTTCCTACATTTTTCCCCTGGTGCTTTCTCCCAACAGAGCTACAGTTTTTTTTTTCAGCATCCTATAACAAGGCAGACAGCATCTGGCAAACAGCAAAACTAGTTTTTCCTTCAACGGCTGCTGGCCTAATCCATGTAATTCACTGTGAAATCTGATTTGTGGTGACAAAACCAAACTGAGATAAAATAGTATCGTAATTGTCTTCTGCTGCCACTCTGGGAGGATCAAGGCTGAATCACGCATACATGAAAGCGCGCGCACACATACAACTGGTGAAATAATTATGATTTTTTGTGGTTTTGCTTGCAAGCTAACAAAACAGTAGATTTCATGCACTGGTCGCTTCACTGAAAGAGTGAGACTGTCATTTTGGGGGCACAGAAAGCAGCATTGGGTTACAAAGTAACGTGTTACTGTAATCACATTACATTTTTCAGTAACACAGCCATGGATAGCATTGCTGGACTATAAACAGTAATTACATCCATCCATCTTCTTCCGCTTATCCGGGACTGGGTCGCGGGGGCAGCAGCCTAAGAAGAGAAGCCCAGACCTCCCTCTCCCCAGCCACCTCCTCTAGCTTGTCCGGGGGAACACGTGCCACCTCAACTGGCTCCTTTCGATGTGGAGCAGCAGCGGCTCTACTCTGAGCCCCTCCCGCATGGCCGAACTTCTCACCCTATCTCTAAGGGAGAGGACGGCCACCCTTTGAAGGAAGCTCGTTTTTCCTGCTTGTATCCGCGATCTCGTTCTTTCGGTCACTACCCACAGCTCATGACCATAGGTGAGGGTAGGGATGTAGATGGACTGGTAGATTGAGAGCTTCGCTTTTACACTCAGCTCCCTCTTCAACACGACCTTAATTACATTAAGGTTACAATTATGTCATTAGTTGTGTTACAAAGGTTCTTCAGTTTCTTGCACACCGGGCAGATAGCAAGAAAAAAACCCACCGAACATCATGTTTTTTTTTCTTGCTGTAAAATCAGTTGATTTCAGCTCATGTGCGAGAGGAATAAAATGGCGGCGGTGATGCAGCTTTTATTTTTATAGGAGGAAAGTACAAGAGTGAAATGGTGAAGTGCAAACTTCATCCAGAACAGGAACAAGACTGAACTAACACAACTTTAGCTCTTTGCAAGCATCTGCACACAGCATGCTAACACAAAGCTAGCCAAGAACCCAAAGCGATGTTAAAGCTGAGTGTTTGGCATCCCCGACGCAGCAGCCAGACCACGATCTTTAACAGGTAACAAAAGCAGTGATGAGCAGTCAGGCGTGCGGCTTCTGTTTCTACCTTTGGTTGTGTTTCTAAAGTAAAATCACTGACTCTCTTTGGGCTGATTTTCATCTTTGCTTTGCGTTGCTGGTCTTGTGCTTGTACCTAAAAATGAAAAGAAAGATCGTACCCGTGTCCTCATTAGAAAATGGATTGGTGTTTGTGTGTGGGACTTCGCGAGCCTGTAGGTTTACATTGTAATTATGAGTTTCAGGTCATTTTACAAAGAAACTAGAAAGATAACGATTAGTGTTACAAATTATTTTCTGTGGCAAGTAACTGAGTTGCATTACTTTTAAGAAAAGCAACGGGGGATGTGTACTACATTACTTTTCTTGAGTAACAACCCCATGCACTGACAAGAAGTAAAGAGGAACAGTGTACAGTTTTAATAAATATAGTAGCTGGAAAAAAGTACTTAAAAAGCATTTAATCATTAATAATGTTCGTCCCAGTCAACACATCTTTGTTGGATGTGCGACGCACAATGGAACACACAAAGGAGTCCAACAGCTACTTTGAGGTTCCTTCACTCATTAATGTCTAAATTGTATGGCTGATGGGCTTGCTTGGCAGGGCCCTGTTCTCTGAGAATAAGCAGCGTCACTTGGACAGATGGCAGGAGAAAGCAGCTGTGACTAAGGGATATACAACAGGGCCAGAGTGCTGTGCCAATAACACAACCTTAGGATGGAGGTTGAGAGCAAAATAAGTAAAATGGAAAACAATGGAGTACGCCCTTAAACTCAGCTGTGTTATGAATGCCAGTGGGCAACAAGCTGCAGTCTACGTTCCTCATATCAAGGGAAACTCATCATCTCTCACAGCCCACACAGACACAGGGCTGCGCTTCAATCACTCACCTTCCCTTTCTTCTCATTTTATTAAGGTCCTCAGAGCTCCAATCCCATAACTTTTTAACAAAACCTACCTTGACAAGCTTCCTCTGATTTCTCCAAGTGCAGAAAAAAAATATAGTCCAGGAAAACTTCAAGCTATTTCCTCATCCCAGTTGATGTGCTGCTTGGCAGAAGGGATGCATAAGAATGAGCAGTTAGCAGCGTTTGGAGTCCAACTGGGGGGCCTAGCTTGAGAGATGAGCTGGCATTTGGAGATAGGCAGGCACAGACTAATGGAGTCACTCTGAGGGGTTCTGAGTGAAATTTTCATTTCTTTTCTTGGGGGGTAAATCATGGTGTATGGTAAAGGGGTGAAAGCACTGAGGCGCTGTGGGCTGAGGCACAAGACAGCCTGAGTCTAGGACTTCTGCTGAGCACGATATTAACATGAGCCAAGATGTCTGCTCTGGCATGTGATTTTGTTATCTGTTCCCTTCACTTGACTTTGTATCATATTAAAGTTAGATGATTTTTTTCCCCCCCTGTAAATCTTGGGGATTTTCAGTTTGTCAAAGAGGGAAAAGCATTCCGCACATGTCTATTTATCTTCAGGTATCCTGTTTGATTCAAAGACAAGACACATGTGCAGCTATTACGTCTAAACATAAGGCACAAGAGAATTAAGCCACATGTGTTCAACCACGACGACAACAACAAAAATCTCGCCTTTTTTGTATTATTTCCTTTTCTTTCTTTAGGGGCCACAGCAGATGTTCCCCACCAAAATATTTGAATTTCTTTGGGGGGCTTTTAGCAACAACAGCACGAGTTGTTCTGCTTGAAAAGCAACCATTTCTAATTAAGTGTGGTTTCCAAATGAAGGGGTAAACAGAAAAAGCTCCAAATGGTTGTCATTAAGGGCTCACAGGTTAGACCCCTGCTCTCATTAGAAAGGGCCTGTTCTCCACACAAACACACACACACACACACACACAACCAAATGTGAAACAAAACAAAACAAATAAATCCAAAGCTTGGCTACACATGCCTGCGTATGTGTAATCATTTTTGTACGTATTGATGTGCGAGTCTGTGTTCATGTGCTTGCGTTTGTTTGTGCCTGCCTGAAAGAGCAGGCTGAATCTCATTTACAGTCCAAGGGGTCACTTATTGACTGAATCAAACCCCCTGACAGGGCCCAGACAGAATGGAAGCTTAACAAGATTACTGTTATATATAGCAGCGGTAATGGGAACCTCTCTGGAGATTCTGCTGCTGCTGATTTGTGCCCTGCTACCCAGATTTGAGCATTTTGCACACTGCCTGTCTCCACCGGGAAACTCCTGATGCATTACAGCTGCAATGGATCAATCAATCTGCTTACTCCCAGCTCTCCCATTGCTCCACCTGCTGCCTGCCAGGGCAGTGATTCCTCAGAAGACCGTGCCAAGGGCTGCACTATGAGCTTGTGCTGCTCACGCATGCCTGTTCACCTGCACCACTAGTTAGAGAAATCACAAAATAAATGGGCATTTTGTTGCTCTCTACCCTACTGTTAGTCATGTCAGGTTAAAGTGGAGGAGCTAAGGATTAGAGGAGGTGGGAGAAAGGAGGTGCGTATTAGAAAATACAGCACCGACATGCTTGTTTTGATTAATGGAGCCCTCTCTGCTGGTGAGTGACAAATTATCAGAAGGCTGGATGGCTCGTTCATCACTGTCATCCTAGGCTTACTAGTGTGGCACATCCAGTCCGGCAGCCAGTCGCGCTACCATCTCACCCTTATCGCTCCCACCTGGTGCAGAAGATTTTCAAGCAAAGGAAAGAAAAGAGTGGAGGATGCAAACGACATGAAGGAGCACAGCTGAGACGTTGACATTTGGCAGCGACCGTGCTCAGCCATCACTGAAATAGACTTATCCTGGGATTTACTGTATGTTTACTCAGATAACCTGACTGGTAAATGCCTACAAGCAGGCGTGATCATCCACCAAACTATTACCACATGACTGAAGTTAATTTGGGGAAGGGAAAATAGACGGAGTGATAAGCGTCTTTGTGTTTTACAATTGAACGGCAGATAGAGGATTTTTGTTTGTATCTAAGCCCAAGGCTCTGCCTGGCCTCTAATTAAGCAGGAAGACAGAGCTTGAGCAACGGGAATCTTATCTTTGCTTTTGCCAGGCGACAGAGATAGTGTCCAGAAGCATAAACACTAATTAACTACCAAGAGTGTGCTTTACTGTTAGAAGGCTTCTCTGCTGGTGCCTCTTCTGATGGATATTACAGAGATACAGATGGAGGCAGCAGCCGCACACACACACGCCCTAAAATAAGCAAAACTTTCATTTTGATTTCGACGGTCCGTCTCATTTTTCATGTAAATTTTTGTCATTCTTTGCTTCTGAACCCGCTCACCTGTACTTTTATAGGGAAGGTAAGAATGGTCGTTGTTTTGCAAGTAAGGCACTATCTTTTGACGTAGACAGCAAACCAAGCTGAGCGGGTGATGGATGGGAAGTGGACAGCTGTCGACAGGCAGGGGGACAGCGGGGCAGTGAGCACCCGACAGAGACACACCTAATTCCCAGGTCTTATTTTGTCAATAAACAGCAGCCAGTGGCACTCAATTAGAGGACTTTATTGACTATGCTGCCTGGCCTGTGTCAGATGTCAGCTTGTGACACAGCGTGATGTCCTGCACTGACACTTTCTGTGAGATTACAGAAAATAGAAAAATCAAAAGAAGATTGCAAAAGCAGAGGAAATAAAGGGAGGAAAGAAGACAGAGGATTTGCTGAGAAATAGGAGGAAGAGACATTGCAAGATTAAGGGACACATAAAAAGTGGGCAAGTGAGGACTGTAGTCCTCAAGGCATTTTTCTCAAGAGCTCAGGTTATTATTTCTTGCTGGGTTCACTGCATGTCAACATGTAAAAATGCAAAATATCAGACATGACAAATGCTGTCAGAAATTGGCAGGTTTCACTCACTTGTCTTCGGGTTATTCTTGCCACTAAACGTGTCTGGATAAGAAAAACAAATATACTCCTCCCCACCCCTTTTTTGAGAGTGAACAAATCTAACTAATGTTTGTTTTCAGTTTCTTCTGCTGCAGTACGTTGTCTTTTGTCTCACTTCAAACACCATTGCATTGTGTGTGTTTTTTTTCTCCTGGAGAGGGAGAAACAAACAGACACCCCAGCTTAGCCAGCTTTCCAGAGTAATTGGTTTAGAGTCATTTCTTGAAGTTGTTGCAATTTTAGACACAGTTATGCTTAATTTTATTTCAGTTTTTTAGTTATCCGCTTGCTGTTTCATCTGAAAGAAAAAGAGAATTTATTTGTTTGGAGATGATAAAAATATTGCTGATGGTAAAAATGCAAAGAACACGTAAACCCTTTTAATAATAACATTTTAATACGCCAAAGACATTGTATGCTCTGAGTACAATGTTCCTGATGAACAAAATGCACGTAGTTTATACTTATACACGGTAAATTCAGTGCGTTATTGTGTTTTTTTTCTCTCCTCATTTTGTGGTGGGGGGTTGGTGGTGGTGGGTGGGGTGGGCTTGAAATGTCAACCTCATTATCATCAAACCTGTTATCTCTTCTGAAATAACAGGCTTGTTATAAAGAAAAAAAAAATCAGGTTGACTTTCTTTCGGTTATGATATTCATTCATATTCAGTATTCAGTATTTCAAATCAAGCTCATTCAGAAGTCCTGTTAGGTCAGCTGATACCAGCTGATTTTAATACTAACCACTTCAGTTGATACTCTTGTGTAAAGCTAAATGTCACTTCCCACACAACCTGTTTAAATTGTGTTAGGCTGCTTGCTGTCACTGCTTCCTTTACAAGTGAATGTTTGTATAGACATTTTTTCTGTTCGGTCTAAACGTTACTGTCATGGTCCGGAGTCTGTGACTCCGTGTTTAAGTTTATTATTATTATTATGGGTTTTTCTGCTCCTTTTTCACATTTCATGTTCCTATGTTCTGTGTCCCCCAGTCTGTGTTAAGTTTGTGTGGGTTGTGTTCCCTCTGTTGGTGTTATCCCTGCCTGTGTGTCCCCTTTTGTGTAGTAAGGTTCTGTGTTTAGTGTTCAGTTTGTGTCTTTGCGTGTATGTGTTCCTGTTTTACTTTGAAGGTCCCTGTCTGATGTCAGTGCGTTCTGTTAACGTTTCCCCTGCCTCGTCAGCCTGGGATGTCTTCCAGGTGTGTTCCCCTCCTGTTTCCCATCCGTTGATTCCTGGTTTGTGTATTTGTGTATTTATAGTGTGTGTTACCTCGTCCTCGTTGCTGGTTCGTCTGCTTCTCTCCATCCGTCTTCCCGTGTATTTTCCTGTGCCTCCCTGCATCTTCGTTTCTGGTTTGCTTTGTTAGTTTAGTTCAATTTAGGTTTTCCTGTTTCATGTTCACCCGCGCCATTGCTGTTTGTATTTTCTTTTGTTATTAAACTCATTTGCACCAGAGCTGCCGCTTCCTGGACCTAAATAATTCCCACACGGCTTGCCCCCAGTTACCTCTTTTATTCATGAACAAATATTGCTGGTAAAATATATGCCATCTTTAAATAAAACACTCAAAAAATGCATAAAAAGATGTCCATCCATCCATTGCCTTCCATTTATCCCATTCAGGGTCACAGGGGCCTTAAGCCAAGAGGCAGAGTACAACCTGAACATGTCACCAGTCTATTCCAGGACAAACCCACAGAGACAGACATTCATACTCACTAATTAACCTAATCCCATGGATGTCTTTGGACTATGGGAGGATGCCAGAGTACCTGGAGAGACCCCACAGAGATACAAGGACAACTTTTAAATGCCACACAGAAAGGCCCAGTATAAAGTATCCATCCATCCATCTATTTCGTGGCTGTTATCTGTGCCACCTCTATCAGTTCTGCGGGAAGACTGAGGCTTTTCTGATCCAGCTGAGAGATATAATCTCGGTATTACATCATGGATCTGTCATTGGGTCTTCTCCAGTCAGGACATGCCTGAAACACATCTCTAAGAGGCATGCAGAAGGCATCCTGGCCAGATGTCTAAACTACCTCAGCTAGCTCCAAGTCTACTCTGAGCCCCTT
The DNA here is from genome assembly GCF_963576455.1 of Neolamprologus multifasciatus. Taxonomy (NCBI): domain Eukaryota; kingdom Metazoa; phylum Chordata; class Actinopteri; order Cichliformes; family Cichlidae; genus Neolamprologus; species Neolamprologus multifasciatus. The sequence continues at coordinate 8,153,897 of NC_140446.1, read as the reverse complement.
CCCAAATGACTGAGCTCCTCACCCCACCTCTGACACTGAGTCAAGTAAATAAGTATAATCTCGTTCTTTTGGCTCCCACCCACAGCTTGTAAACATAGGTTGACTAGTAAATGGACAGCCTGGTCTTCACTCTCAGCTCCTGCTTCACTACATTAGACTGTCAGTTTACCTCTCTACTCTCCTCTCACTTGTAAACAAGACCCTGAAATGCTTCAACTCCTCCATTTTTAGCAACAGCTCACCCCTGACTCGGAGCAGATACTCTACCCTTTTCTGGCTGAGCAGACTTGAAGGTGTTAATTCTAATCTCAATCACTTAAACTCTCCCAGTGCGAGCTGGAGGTCACCACACATCTGCAAAAAGCAGAGTTGGTCCCATGGCCACCAAAACTAAAACTACAAAGTTTTATTCTGAATACCTGTCTCTGACCAGGGAATTTCCACTAGGACTAGGACACTCAACAGGACTGTACAAGTATACAGAGATGTCCATGATCTAATTATGATCATTAGTACACAGCATGATGCAAAGCTGCAAATATCTTGACACCCAGCAGATGGTAATGCTCAAGATACCAAAGATGGAGAATGAGTCTTTGACCCCACAGATGGCATCAGAACCTCAGCAAACAGCCTCTGACTTGATTTATACATGAAAATAAAGCTACAATAACATGTTCCGACCTTATTTTGTAATGTTAAATGTGCCTTTTTTTTCAGCAATAGGTTCATACCACAAAACCTGCAAGAAGCCATATAATCCGCTGTTTATATAAAAATAAATGCTAGTGCAACTCATAAGGATTTTTTTCCCCAGTGGTCTCAAATTAGAATTGTTTGCTACACAAGAGCATGTCATTGTAATGATGCTGAAAAAAAGAAAAAGAAGTTTGTAATGATCCATGCAGGCATGTCTCAGAGCATTGAGTTCTGATCTGAACTGTGTCTCACATTAGCTAAAGAAGATATGTAAATGGTGCTAGAATTTTATAGCTGGGACTATTTTGGAACATTTATTTTACTGGGAGTGAAATTAATGGTCTGGCTGAGGTATTAAAAGCACAGTTATAGGTCTTTTTCTGCAAACAGTGCTGCTCAGAGACGGTGTAATAGCCAAGATTTCATTCCTAAACATTGTCACAGCATCTGAATTAAGGTGGGAAAACGTTCTGTGTTTAAAGCTGTGTTTCAAACTGGGAGTGGTCCAGACATGCAGGTTGGACATACATGGGGAGTAATTCTTTGAGAGTATTAGACAAACAATTTAACTGCAAGCCATGTGCCAAAGTCACAAATGAGCATCCACTGCAGCCAAGTGGACATTTCCCTGCCAAGCACAACTAATTATTGGTTTAGTTTTGCCAACATGTTCAAATGATTTATGATAATGAGAATAACAATAAAACTGCTACTGTCAAATGTTGGGTCTAACCATGGCATGCCATTTTCATCTGCCTTTCGTGTAATATGGATGAAGAGAAAGTAATAGACATGAGTAGGGATGGGATACTTTGTTTCATATCTCCAGCACCCACTTGAAACTTTCTCATGGGAGTTTTTCTCTGGAGAGTTCTTAATAATGATACTACAAAATATGACTCTCGTGCCAACCTGATGGTTTCACATATTTTCTTCTCTGCTTGTGTTTTATTCACAAAATTTAACTTATCTCATGGTTGCTTTGTCAGGCTCATTTCCATTACATTTGTATTATACTCGAATGCACTGATCGCATAATTCAGCATGTGGGATTAACATCTTGGCCAATCCTAATCGAACCAATCAGTAAATGAAACTGGAACTAGGCTGTAAGTGAAAACACAATTCAAATGGTGTCTTATAATAACTTGTGAGTCTTATCCACAAGTTAACCACTTTGTGGGCTACTCTTAAAGTTCTAACATATAAAGTGCTGAAGTGAAACTGATGTTAAAAACTGTGAAAAGTCTCCACGGAGGCCACTTCCTGTACTTTTTGTACTATACTTTTTTATTTTTGATGTTTCCTTCATTCCCAGTGAACACCACTGTTGCACCCTTCCCTGTTCTGGCACACTCGTCAACCAGTCAGTATTCAACTGATACACAGTGTCATCCACATTATGCAACACACAAGTGGGATTTTAGAGGACTGCATAGGGCATGTTTGCAGTGGTCAAAACCTTTAATGTTTAAGTGCATGTACTTTAAATGGTCAGCTGTCATGTCAGATATAAACAACAGCACTGAGAATGGACTGGGAGGTAATACAAATATTTTAATATAATAAGTCCTCTTTCACTCATTGCCCTGATAGTGTTTCTGATAGCAGCTGGCAGTGCACAGTTGATTCATTTTGCTTAGAAGAAGACTTGATGACCTGTCAAATGGCCTCCTTTGTGTGAAAGTACACGGAGCTTGAAGCAGACACCTTGGTTAACAGAAAAAAACTGTTAACCCTTTAAGACCTACCATAGAATCAAGTCCGCCAGAGCTTACTTTATATTTTTACATGCTGTAGTGCCATTTTTGGGAGCATTTCAAGTTGCTATACATCAATACAACTGTTATAGCCCAAATTTTAATAATATGTATGCATTAAGTCCATAGTAATTACATTAATTGCAAAAAAGTGCAATAAACTACAAAAAAATGTAAAATTGTTTTTGTTTTTTTTACATATATTTCTGCTTAGAGAAATTTAAGAGGTTTATCCCTCAAAACTTTAAATACAAAAAAGTTGCAAAAAATAGTTTACAACAACAGGGAATTTAGTTTGAGTGTCTTCATAGTTTTATTTTTGAGATACACCAATTTTTATATACTGCAGGAAAAACGAAAAACAATCCTATAATGCAAATTTGCAAAGAAAACAGCATGTGCATCAAAATAAACTATTCCCAGCAGTGCAATTCGAGTTCTAAGCATCCCGGAAACTATTAAACTAGAAAAGCATAAAGCATAAAGTCAAACATGACTTATAAAAACACCAGTATAGGCTTTTAACCCCTACAAGTAAAAAACTACATTTTCCGTGAAAATGACATCACTTCCGTTTTCCGGCAGGAAATGGCGGACATGCGATCGTTCCCGCTGACGTCTGTTTCCATGTGGGAAGTGTTACGAATAGCTGATCGGATCGGCAAAGCGTGTTTCTGGAATATTATGTTTTTGTTCCTGCAAGCGCTTTTTATGCAGTTTTTGCAAAGCTATATATGGAAGGAAACTGTGACCTGGGACAAGCTGATGGCATAAGATGTAAGTACAACTCCTCTGGTTTCATATGCAAAAAAATATTATTGCGCTAGCTCACGCGGTTCCGGTTCTACAGGGATTTAAAAATAGTTACGCAAAACAGAGCCTGCAGCTCTGACCGTCTTTAAAGGGTTAAACACTGTCTTGATACTTGTTATCTTTGACCCAGGTGTTCAGTTTTGTCAAGCCAGCTAACGCAAAGAGAGCTTGGCTATGCTTAATTTTCTTCGAATTCACATGAAGATGGATGAATCATTTTTAGCAAATGTCTAATATTACAAGAACAACTGCCTTATCGGATAGTTGGAGCAAAACAAAAAAGAAATAGCATGTAGTGGAGGTTTTATGTCATAATTCCTACGCCTGCCTTGCTGGCCTGCCTTGCCTCTTGGGTTCTGTTTGTGTTTGTTTACACTCTTGGACATCATTCTCTGGATAGCACACTTGACTGCCTGATTGGTCTCAATTGACTAATCACCCCCAACTCAATCATCGAACTACTCTATATCAACCCAAGTCCTGCCACTCACACCATTGCAGGTTGTTTCATCACTAGTGCAGTCAGGACTAATTCCTAGCACTTGGTTCTTGTGTAAAGATGTCACGTTCTAACTCCACCTTCTCCTTGTGCAAGACCCTCCTCATGTTCCAATCTCTTCGCGTCTGCTCCACTCACTCCAAACTAACAGTTTCATTGTCTTTGTATCACCTGCTAGCTTTCTTCCGCATGAACTTACCATCATTACCATCATTCACACAAACAAACCCATTTGCATTAAAACATTTAAGTCTGAGTCCTAAGGTGTGCTTCTCATCACACAGCCTTGACACTCCAGTTCAATGTTAATATTCATAGAGTGAATCGCTACCATTTGCCACTGCAAAGTCATTCCAATAGCACGGATAATAGTACAAGCTAATCATGTTTTCTGTTACTTGGATACATTCCATATATTCATTTTGAATACAAGACATTGCATGCATGGTGACAATAAAAGTGGAAAGAAAAAGTGATTACTACTTAGTGAAGGCATGTTGACTATGCAAGGCCTTTCTCCAAAGCTTTTACAAAACTGTATGTCTATAGCTCTGTGGCACCAGGAGATGAACACTAAATCATTAAATTCTTATATTATAACTGTGAGGCACCTCTAGTGAGTGACTTTGTCAAGTGATCTCTACCAGACCCTTAGTAAGCCCACCTAAGGAAAAAATTTCCCTTACAGAAGCTTACAGAAGTATTTTTCATTTTATTACCACAGCTGAAAAGAGCTACCCTTCTCTGACAAGCAAAAAAAAAAAAAATCAAATAAAAACTCCAGAGTTTTATTCATTTTGAATGTTGTTTTCAGTGTCCTCTCTAGTGTGGCTTGAGGTGGACCAAACTAGAAGAATGAAAACCCACAAAAGAAACAGAGCTTTTGTGTTTAGATGTAACAGCTTAGGGTTACTAGAGCTAGTGATTAGATATTTATGGATCAATCTTCATCCAAACATTACAAACCTTCTGTAGTTTGTGTAAACTAACCTATACAGAATAAATATCTAAATAATGATTTTTCTTTCTTAGTGTTTTGTGTTGCTGTCTACAGGCCTGCGAGCATTTTGGTTGGCTAACCTTTTGACATGGATGCTTTCGCTAACGTAGAACAATTGAAACACAATTGCCATGCTTTTCATTCAGCTATTGCAGCTTCTTTCCACTTCATTGTTTGGACAATAGGTCAAAGCTGCACTGCAGATTAGCTGAGCAAATACATACGAAAAGGAGAATGAGCGGGATAAATCAATAGGGTCAAATGAGGATGGAAACCAATGAGAGTGAGAGAGAGTGCAGGACAACAACAAGACGGAAGTGGAAAGAGCTGCAGGTAATCAAGGGAGTCATCAGCTGCATGTTAAGCCCACAGGAACTGTTTCCCTCGAGGAAATGAATGTTCAAGAACACAGTGTGGGTTCATCTCCTCTGACTGCCGGCTAAATTAAGTGTCCCCACCGGCCCAGCACACAAGACCTGATGGAGAGAAGAGAAAGTTGGAAGTTTTGTGCATTGATTTGCCTGCTCTAATTATGTTGACTGTTCCTCTTTTGGTCATTTTCTCTATCTATAAAGCAAAACAAAACAAACCATAAATAAAAAAAGACCGTTATCACATATAAGGACCTAAGTTTAATCCTTTTGGTTCCACCATTTGTCAATAACAGCTAAGGTCTGAGCGCCAACCTTGTCATAAACAGTTACACTGAAATTGTCATCGGAATCCATGTAAATGTCATATTACAGAAATGAAATTTAAAAACATAATTTCTCATCATTTTTTTTTCTCCAAAATCTCATTTTATCATCTTCAATTCTTCAAATTCTATGTGCCTATTTGCAGCGTCTGACAAACGGCACTTTGCAAAAAGTGGTAAAGCAAGAAAGATGTTGTTTCTGCAAAACCCAGAGCAGTAGCATGAATTAAATTGAATTGAAATTCTGTTTGCGGCCCAAAAACAATGAGACGGGGTTTATTAAGTAAAAATGGGGAAACAGTGAAAGTGGAAAAGCTTTTGCAATTGCATTAGGACCGGATCTGGGAGAGCTGGTGCAATAATGGCATGGAAGGCTGGGTCAGATTACAACAGAATGGTATAGCATTTAGTGAACAGGGGAGGCCCTGAGAGAGCAAGCCAGACTGACTGAGAGGCTAAATGACAATTATGAAAGATATTGGATGTGTAGAAAATGGAGTGAATGGGAAATCGGGGAGGAGAAAAACAAAGGAAAGTTAGAAAAGTTGTGGACATGTTGGTAGCAAAGCCCTGGAAAAAACAGTAAAACCCTGCAGGATTTGATGCTGGCTTTGCAGTTCATGTTGGTTACTGTATTATTGCAATGACTCTGTTTTGACTGATCTCACCTGAATGACTTTAGTTGCAAACAATTCTTCCTTACTCTTTTATATTTCCTGCTCCTGTTGAGAAATTTAGCTCAACTAGGGATATTACTACAAGTAACCTTTGTTGATTGTGCACAAAGACTGCTGCAAAAGATGCTTTGTCAGCTGCACGGTGTGTGGGTGTCTTTAACCTCCCCACGCTGTCATAGGGTGAGACACAGAATAAACACTGGGCAGGTCTGTTGCACAGATAACACAGACACATGAGACAAAGAGAGAGACACATGACGAAAAGATTTTAACGCTGGAATAGCCGGGAGCATCATTTCTCCTCTTTTTGCTGGAGGCTATCCTCCTGCTAACCTGTGCTGGACCACTACGTGCTGAATGCAGAGAGCCAAGCTGGTCGAAACTCTCATCTACTCTTAATGGGAAAGCAAACAAGTTGACAAAATGTCAGTTTTTAGAATGGAAAAGGAAGTTGCTGTGAAGGGCACAGGGACCAGAACTGTTGCAATGAGTCACCATCGCAGTGCCTTTAAAACACCCAAAAGGTAAAAGAGCCTCCATTTAATGGAAGCACATGTAGTAATTGTGGTTGGAACAGGCTCGGGATATAACATGGTGAAAGATGAAACAAAAGGCTGTCAGTTAAGTGGAGCATGGCAGTGTAGAGGGACAGACAAAAACGAGCGATTACCATCCAACGTTTATGACTTGGCAGACATTTGTATTACAATAAATGTCTATTTTTGAGTGATATATGATTGCTGTATTTATCATCACACAGAGAGTCATTTGTGGGTGGAACTGGGTGTGAGCCGAAATGTGCATTGTTGTACTCTACCTGTCATCTGTATTTATGACAACCATACTGACACACCTTGAAGTAAATGTTTTCATCATTACAGGATTACAGCTTTTAAGGTGCCGCCAAGTTTAAAGAGCGATTCAGCACCAGCCAAATTATTGCTTTTGCTGATTAGCAGTTTTCACTTCTCATTTTGTGGTAGCGATGTAGACTGGCATGTGTCACAACTTGGAATTTACATGATTACTCGGCTAGATGATTAAAAGCTCCTGCCCTCACTATTTGGCACTAGAAATTATAGTCAGTTAAGCTCATATTCTATTATTGGCCAACATCAGTTAATGACTGTTTTCTAAAATGTTCCACAGCAAGATGCCACTGAAACATGGCAAAATCTCTCAGACTCATTAACTATTACCCACAGAATCTAGTTATTTGTTTTAAGTGGTTCTTAAATACATCTGCTTATTTGCCAAATTCTGACACTTTCCCATTTTCTCACTTATACGCTGGAAAATGTGTCTCTTTATTTTTTCCTGTTTTTTTCCAATAGTTGCCAAGATGATGACAAACAGACAGGAGATGATGGGAGGTGGAGTTGGAGGTAGCAAAGTTGAAGAGCTAAAGATTCTCGTCGATACAAGAAGGGACAGGATTAGAAGTGAGTAAAGTAAAGTGTTGGTTTGAACGATTTGGTGATTAAGTTAGACAGGCAAGGCTGAGATGGTTTGGACATTTGCAGAGGAGAGATAGTGGGTATAATGGACAAATGATGTCGAAGACGGACTCCACTTACATCTACACATAACTGTACCTCAACCATTTTCACTAAGGACATTTTGCTGGGATTAGAAGCACATCAGACTTAATACTGAGCCTATCTTAAATGTTCCTTTTAACCCGTAAAAGCTGACGGGAGAGCCCGCAACTATTTTTAAAATACTGATTGAATTGCAACCAAATGAGCTAGAGCAATAATTTGTCTTTTGGTTTTTTGCATATGAAAAAAAAAGAATTTTACTTGCATATCATTCATTCAGTTTGTCCCACGCTGTGGTTTCCTTCGACTAATGGGTTTGCAAAAATTGTGTAAAAAGCGCATGCAACAACAAATAACATTATACTCCAGAAATACGCTTTGTCGATCTGATCAGCGGTTCTAAGCACATCATCATTACGTTGTCAGCACAAACTGTCACATGTCCACCATTACTTGCAAAAAACTTCACAGGAAATGTAGTGTTTTTTTCTCCAGGGCCTTTCAGTTTGTACATGTTCATGTTTCCTTTTATTATTATTTTAGCCCTGATGTGTGTGCATTTTTGTCCTGTTCTACTTCCTGTGTGTGATTAGTTAGATTAAGTTCAGCTGTGTACTCACTGGTCTCCTATCATCATCATTCGCCTGGTATTTAAGCCCTCAGTTTCCCTCAGTTCCTTGTCTTGTCATTTTTGTTATCATCCCTTCCGTATGTGTGTTTCAGTTCAGTTCAGCCAACCCTTCAGTCACTCAGTTAGTCTTATGTTCTGTTCATCTTGTCAGCATAATAAAACACCGTTCACGTCCTTCATCAGTCCTGCGTTTGGGTCCTCTCTTCCTCTTCTCCACATCCACACAGTGATCCTCCTGACACTGTATTGAAAATACTTTATTTTGATGCACATGCTGGTTTCTTGCAAATTGCGCACAATAATGTGCGTTTTTGTTTTTGCTGCAGTTTATTAAAATTCTCAAAAATGAAATTATGAAGACACTCAAAATATTTTTGGGGTTGGAAACCACATTTAAAAATTTAAGGGGCATAAATTTAACATTTCTGTAACTAGAAAAATGTTTAAAAACAAAACCAAAAATAATTATTTTCAATTTTTGTAGTTTATTGCACTTTTTTTTAGCAATTTATGTAGTTACTATGAATTTAATACATACATATTATTAAAATGTGGAATATAATCATTGTATTGTTGCATGATAAAAAATGTCACCACAGCATGTAAAAATGTAAAGTTAAGCTCTGTACTTGTTCTATGTTAAACTTAAAAGGGTCTTGGAGGCTAAAGGTAATGTATTATTAATTGCAATGTGAAATGTGAAAGCAAAAAGTCCAAAGAATTCTTCATGTCAGGGTTGATATAATTAAAGAAAATATATACATTTTCAGGCTATTGACAGACAAAGTTAGAGGTGGCTATTTGGTTTTCCAAGTAGAGAATATCATTAATCTATACTGTAAAGAGGACCTTGAGCATACAGATAGTTTCAACACTGAGGTGAATCAGCCTCAACGATGCATTGCTCTAGGATGACTCTGGTTTCTCAATAGCATCCTGATGTCTGGCCTTGCTGCCTTGCTGTCTGCTCTCTGACAATCTGTGACAGCGGAGGTGTGAGTGCCACTCACTCAGTGTCCTTGCGTCTGCCAGGGCATGACACACACCCATCGATATGTGGAAAGATACACTCTCTAACGACGGGATAAAATTGAACTGATTTAATCAAGGCGCTCAATACGTACCTCACCTTCTGCCAGCTGACAATGTGATTGAGGACATTAAGAGAGTGGCACCGCTTTTAAGAATAACTTCTGTTTTTCTTCTGTTAGTATTGTGGAGATGGAAAAAAACCTGCTTCTTCATTGTTGCTGAGCTGGAGAATTAAAATATTTCCATAGCTTTAAGTACAAATAGAAAAGAATAATTATCTGTGTTTGAATGCTTTAGCTGCTGTCCTTGCAGTTGTTGCTTTGACACTTGGTTGTTTATCCAGATGTGATAAATTCACTTGTGCTTCAGGAAGGCAATCTTCATAATTTAACTGTCACGGCAATTAATGACAACGTTTACCACCAGAAGAGTTGTTTGTGTGTTTGTTGCTGACGACAGGACATATTCAGAAACTTTTCTTTCCAAAAATATATTTGACCATCTTTCTTCAACCTACATAGCCCTTTATCCATCTTAACGATCTAAATTTACACTCCTCTCTCAAGCCCCTTTCCTGTTTAGCAACAACTTCCTCTTATGCAGGATGTTGTTTTCTGGGTGTCGGCTATTATAGGTTGTATGGTGGCGACCCTTGGGGTTATGTGGTTTCTCATACTCCCAGCTCTTATCCAAAGTGATTCCGACAGGCACATTAAAATGCAAATTCTTGTCTCTGCACTCCTTGCCATTTTGTCACTTCCTTTCTCCTTGTGTGGCATGTTGAGTGGAAAGGAATTAGAGCGCTGGCCCTGGGGTTGAATATTCAAATGGCCACCTGATTTCCCAACAGAGCACCACCAGCCAGGTTTCCATTTACATAGTTCCTTTTCCCCATTTACTGCCCATCAAAGCTGACTCAACCACAACTATCCACTGGGCCATTTATAGAACGTTCAACTCTCACTGTGTGGCAAATACTCAAACAGTGAACTACCAACCATATTGCGCTTCTCAAAAAAGACCTAGTCCCAAAACTTAAGACCCCTAAAAGGGCATAGAGAAATTCTTATTAGAACAATGCTGTGCTCATTACCACTACAGGTTCTTAATGCTTGTTTGTAGAGGTCAATGGTTTCATGTAGCACTGGAGGGGTTACTGGGGTTTGACTGGCCAATTAGATATAATTAGTATATGATGCTAAATATGAGCACAATAGCATAATAAGTAATCAAGCTTATAATGAACTGGAGTTGGCTGTTGCCCTTGTACTACGAGGTGAAAGATGCCCATCAGCTGAGCACTGAGAAGTGTTTTCTCCTTGAAAGTACAGAATAAAATACTTACCAAATTCAGCCTGATAGTTCTTCCATAATCTTGCTGAAAGACAAACAGGGGAAAATACCGTTAGCAGTGACAGAAAGGGTGTACGGTATGTTGCAACTTTTAAAACTGTTACAAATCATTCTATTCTGTGTGTTGCCATAAATGTAAGTTAAAGCATATTTTTGCTTGATTTCTCTTTTTGTGAATTGCATGTTGTGCTTGGCCAGAAACTCAGTACTGTGCACAAATGCCTCCAGTATAAGCACAGACAGAGCCCAGGAGCAGCTGGAGCTCTACTAGCATACTGCTGTCACTTCAGTTCCTGTGGAGGCAGTGTCAGGTATTATTACAACTCTGTTGCTCAGGACTGATCATGTTGTTTTGCATAGTATGCCAAAAGTGTAATTATTTAGAATTTTGAATTCTATTATTGAATCCAATTGTAGAAACAGATAGTTCAGCCATCTATCCATCCATCTGCTTTTCCAGTTCCTCTGGGGAAGCACCGAGGCATTCCCAAGCCAGCTGAAAGATATAATTTCTCCTCTCGACAGTACATGGCTAGAGCACTTCACTCAGGAGGTATTAGAATCAGATTCCTGAACCACCTTAACTGGTTCCTTTCATTGAGGAGTTGTGGCTCCACTCTGAGTTCCTTCCCAAATTCAGTTCAATTCTATTCAATTTTATTTATATAGCGCCAAATCACAACAAAAGTCGCCTCAAAGCGCTTCATAGATACAGAGAAAAACCCAACAATCATATGACCCCCTATGAGCAAGGGGGTCAAATGACTGAAGGCCCAACCACGCCAGCTACAGAGGAAGCCCATTGCCACTGCTTGCATCCATGATCAATGGCCACCAGTCACCACCTTACTGTGGTAGAGGAATTTACCACAGTAAGGGTAAATTCCATAATTCCCATAATTCCATAATTATAAGGGCTTTTGGCCCTAGTAGGGTGTCTCATTGGTATTAGATGAGGGGTGAAATAATGAGTGAGTCACGAAACCCCTATGAAGATATGACTAAGAGACCAGTTTACCCTGCCTGACTCAGGGTTACTGCCACCCAACCCTGAAGGCAGGCCCAAGGAGGAAGCTTGAGAGAGACCAAGTCAGCCCGAATAGGCATCATGGGCTCACAACCTGCAGGAGGTGCTGTAGGGCAACGTGCATTGGGCATCAGTCAAGGCTGGATGACCTGCCATTGCACTCCCCAGCTGTTAAAACTAGCTCTTGGGACATGGAAAGTCAGGGTATTATGGAATTAACCTGCAACATGCAACTGGTTTCTGACAGTAAAAGATGGTGTTGTATGAAGTAAAATCCAGGGGCTGCTAGTCGAACAGGAGGCAGCATGCACAAATATGAAGTGTACAAAAATAATGTCTCCACAGTAACCCCGTCTTCATTATACCTGTCTCTGTCAATGACTGCCCTCTTCTCCTGCATTCCTGAGCTGAATGGCTAATTACCTGGATAAGGTGCATGGGGAGCAGTCGACCACAGCAGCCACCTGTCGGCTGGAGTCCCTCCAAATGACAAACGCCCGCAGGGTTGCTCTGCCCAGGTTGAGTCTGTGTTTTCCACTCTGTCGCCTTGCACCACACCTCAGTGTGGCAGCATCAACCTGGGGAACAACTGTTGTCTTTACTAATTTACCCAAAATAGCTGCCTGCCTCGGGCTCTTTCATGCTGCCAGTGCTGGTGAAGAGCATCTGTTTTGAACTGCAGGGGCAAGCATAATCACACCGTGTTGTGGCTCTGGGCGTTAGCCTGTCTCTCAGCTAATAATAATAATGCACGTCTGGATGTTACTGACATGTAAAACTTGATGAAAACACTCCTTATTCAACACACACACACAAAAATAAAATCTAAGAGAGATCCTACATGCACAAAATATGTTTTGCTGTAGCTGTTAGCCTTTTAACAGTTGAAGTTAGAGGTTATTTTTGGTAATCCATAAACAGTGATATGATCATGTGGTTATGGTATTGATGGACCTGAGGTCAAAGCATATGAAAAATAAAGCGGTAAATTAAACTTCATATGGAACACCACTGCTCTAAAGGTGAAAGGAAAAAAAACCTTTAAAGTTTGTTTGCCTGCAACAGTTACTTTTGCTTGTGTGCAAGTGCAGAGGAAACTATACAAAGGTTGGGAAGAGCATCTGAGACACTGAAGAGATAGTAAATAAAAACTTCTGGAATAACTGTGTCGGTTCATGTGTGACTTGCTGGCAAGCCAGAGAAAATCAATATCATTCCTCTGCTTTTGTGTGGTCTTCTCTCGTCTATTGCTGTACGTTTCAAAGTAATTAGTATCCACAGAGATTTTTTTTTTCTTCAGTTTTCAACAGCTTTTGTAATCCCTGCACTTCTAAAGAAAGACTACGGAGTGGTCTGAAGATATTCCTACAGCCATCTTTACAGGTTCAGCTCTAAAGCCTGCTACGGGCTTCGTGGCAGATGCTTCTTAGAATATTTGGTCAAGTGTCACAAGCTGCAGGACATTTCATCTTTGACTTAAATAACATAATGGATACAAAAATGAGGTTTGACTGAAAAGAAAACTAATTTTTTGAGGATATTGCACTGAAAATGTATTTTGGTCAGCCAAGAGAAAAGTGGTTCTTAAATCTGTCTCTCCGAGGTCTCTGTGGTTTTAGCAAAGCATAGCTTTATTGTTTTGTAATAAAACCTAATTGTATAATGTGTAGTAGCTCTCAGATGAAACATAACAGCACTGAAACAAAATTACCCCGCCATTATGTCCAAAAGCATGCACGGATCATTTCAGTCTGGATGGGATGAAAGAAAATATCAGCACTTCAGAGAGATACTTTAGAGAGCCCTTGTGTGTGTTTAAGTGTAAACATGTGCACACGTCCAATATGACTCTGATGGCCTAAGCCTCGGAGACCCTTGCCTAACTGGTTAATGCTCACGCACGGATCTACAGATACAGCCCAGTACGTGTCCAGTGGAAAGGCCATTGCAAAGTGACAGTGGCAGGGTTTTGGAAGCAGGCTGATGGCATGTGGATGTGTTGCTTAATGTGACATCTGTCGCACCACAGCGTGTTCCAGCCGGAGTAGAGGGCTGAAGGCCACTAGAGCTTTCTGTAAAATATATTGCAGAGGTCACTGCAGCGCGACCTGGCTCTCCATAATGGACACACAAATAACATCCTGTGAGAGTGAAGTATACAAGAGACGTGCTGTATTTGACAGATGCTAATGAAGCCTGATAACGAGACAGACAGCATGAACGTTTTGAGGTGTGTTGTGGCATGCAAAAGAAGCAGGCCTGGCATGGAGGGATAGTCACTGCTGTAATAAATGACGTTAATTGATGGCTTCATTCTATTTATATGTTACTTAAAGTGTCAATGTGTTGCACATGTTAACTTACTTAAACATCTTATTTGTATTGGTGATGTCACTGTGAATAGTTCTACCTGTACCTGTGATAGTTACCCCTTGTCCTCCAGGTGTGGATTTGCCTTCTCTCTTTCTCTTCCCTGTGTGAATGTGGGTGTGGGTGTGACTGCTTCTCTGGTGATGCCTAGCAGTTGTCTTGGAAGTCTCTGGCTGGTGATCCTGTAATGCATCCAAACTGCTCTCACATCCAGTCTTTGCCAGGTTGTGCGGTAGCATAGTTCAGGCCTCTTGTGCATTTACTTGCTCGTTTGAGTTCTGTCTGCCTTGTGTTCACCTGTCTCCTCCCTCCTCTTCAGAAACTTGTTGGAAAACCTGCTTTACATTAACCTGAATACCTGGCTAACCACTCTCTTTTCACAATGCAGGAACTCCAGCAACACTTGAGGGAAGATGAACAACTTTAATAATTGACCAACACGTTTCAGCCTGTGGCCTTCATCAGGGTCATCCCTTCTTTCTTTACAACTGCAAAGAAAGATGGTGGTTCCCAATAGGAAATAGGCCAGTCAGTCAAGGCTAGTCAAAATACTTTTTTCAATATTTATTTAGTCAAGTCAAGTCAAGAAAACCTTTATTTGTCACATACAAGTTGCCCTGCAGTGAAATGGGACACCCCCCCCCCCCCCCCCCCGACCGTACATACAGCCTCACAGGATGTAACAACAGCACAAGCAAAACATATGAAGACAAAGTGAGAGACCGTTAGTAGTGTGAACATTGGACCAATATAGGGAGGAGACCCTTAAGGAAGCAAAAAAAAAAAAAGGAAAAACAAATTTTAGACGCTGCAAAGCCCACTATAAGATAAATAATGATTTTTTTTCCCCCTAATAGTCTGCAAATTGAGTCCAAGAATAAAAATGTGGCTTTGGCCTACGTTAAAGTACTGACATATGTCCAAAAGATGGATTTAAAATAGAAAACTCCATCAGGAAGATTGTGGCTAAGCTCCAAGAACAGTTTTCCAGTGGTTTCAAAGTTCTTATACTTTTATCACGAACAACTAACATAGTTTCTCAATTGTTCGCAACAATAAAAATATGACGGATGTATGACTGTTCTCGCAATTGCTGAAAATATTTTAGTGTGTCACAGCATATGACTTAATGGCATAGGATAGCTCCACTTATTTGGTGATATCTTTATTTTTAGCTTCACGGTTACATAATGCCGTTATATTGCCATACGAAAAGTCTCACAAAATACAGTAACAAATGATGTTCTGAAGAAGCAATAACCTTGGCTGCGGTTATAACTATTCCCAATTGATGTGATTCTTTCAACAAGCTGGGACAGGAGTGTTTACAAGATTCTTTTATCCTTTGCCAAAATCTTTTTTAGAATATTTTTTTAAAAAGATTCCCCATTAAATTTTAGAACTTTTCATGAAGAATAAACTACACAAGATACAAAATGAGACACTTAAACATTTATTAGTCTACTTAGACCAGGGGTCGGCAACCTTTAACACCGAAAGAGCCATTTGGACCCGGTTTCCACGCAAAAGAAAACACTGGGATCTAAAATGAAGATAACACTGTATATATTGTTTTTTACCTTTATGCTTTGTGTGAACAACTAAGGAGTGTTGCTTATAAAATCCATGAAGTGCTACAGAGAAAGTTACATTTTATTTATGTAATGAACACATTTTGAACTCTTAAAGAAATATAACAAAAGGAAAGACACCCAGCTGAACTAAAATTATCCACGTAGCAAACAAAAACTGTTGTGAGCCGCCACCCTTATATCGTTTTTGGGCTTTTGGAGCCTTGACCTGACTTTTAAAAAATAATTGGAAAAAAAGCACTATGCTGCTAAAAAAGGAAAAATAGATATTTGCAAAATTCTGTCTAAATATGTATTTTACCAGGTTAAGGTGTGTGGCGGGGCGTGGTCTGCAGCGCCGCTGTATGAAGTCGGACGCACCGCAATCACGCCTCGCTGCCTTAACGTCTGTGCTCTCTGTGCTGTTGTGTTGTCGGGCTGTGAGCTGAAAAGCTACAGCCGGCTGTATGCGTACAGCAACCGTGTGTGAAAAGTGGTCAATAACGAGATGCTGAAAAGCGTGTTCATGCAAACATCTTCGGGTCTGCCGTGATATGTTTACAATGGGACTTCTGCTCCTGAACCTCTGCGCACAGCATCTGCAATTCGGGGCTGTATGAAGTCACTTTGATCTTTACGCAGGACTATAAGCTGTCATCTGTGAGGCGTGAGCGGTGTTTGTTTGTAACATAGTTCACGGTGGAGAACAGCTGCTGACATAATGTGGATCCGAAGATCCATAATTGGCCTACCTGGGGTTGAAAGTCTCGATAAATGCACGGCGTTTCGGCGGGTACACCGGCTTCCGCGAGTGTGATGCTTATTTTGAGTGATGAAAAAAATAATAAAATATAATTTTATTTTTATATTTCAATATCACAATAATCTTCCAATTTAGAAGTACGAGTTAAAAAAAAGAAGAAGAACTAACATAAATAAAATACACTTCAGCTAAATACTTCTAATTTATTTTCCCAAACCACGAGGAGCCTCACTATAAGGACTAAAGAGCCACATGCGGCTCCGGAGCCGCAGGTTGCCGACCCCTGACTTAGACTAAAAAAACGAAAGAGGCTAAATCTCTAGAGTGAGTAAAATACTCTGTTCCTCTGTTTTCGAATAAAAGCACCCAATCATTCTGAGCACTACCGACATACAAAAATAAGCAATTTTTTATTTTTCATTTTAGGTTTCTGATTCTGTAAAATGAAATTGAGCACATTTGTATCTGAAATGTTCAGGCAGCTATATAGACGGATATGCTTCTGAAGAGAATAGTTTTGTTTAGACCTTAAATTTCTAAAAGGACATCCAGCCTTTCTGTGAATAGCGTAAGGGAGAAGAGGTTAGGTATTATTATGTATTCCCGTTTGTGTCAACATTTGACACTGATATATAGACATGTTTATTAAACTCTGTGCTGTGTGTCTGCACATAATTCTTAAAACAGTGCCCTTGTAGCCTATTCTCAATATTTGTAATCATTTAAATCATCATGCAGTTTTATACACCAAGTTAAAGGTGTAAAATGTTATCTTTGGAGCTGACTAAAACTTTCTTTCTGTGACTGACAGACTCAGAAAAAGCAGCAATCTACCACCATCAATGTCAGCCATCTATTTTTGAGAACAAAGACAGACTGAAAACAAGAAAGGAGGTAAGTTTTTTTTTTTTATCCTACACTTTAAAATGTCTACAGTGTATTGCTACAGCCCCTAATGCTCTTTGGGATGTCATTGCTGTCTTTTTTCCTCCTTAGGTATAAGTGAAAGCATTTTTTTTCTAGAGTTAGACTCGGAAGGACTGTTATGTTACCAGTTCTAATGGCAGTAAATTATGCTGACAAAGTAAGTGCTGTGAAGGCTGCCAGCCAAAAGACTTGAACTTACTGCAAAATCTCAGAAAAACAGGTGAGAGCATACTGAATTCAACTTCCACATCCTTTGGGTGAGGAACAAAGTTCAGTACTAAGTTGGTCTTGGCGGTAAAACTGCAATGAAAGCAGCCCAGCTAATCCTGCGCAGAGCCTGAGAGACACTAATGATACACCAAATGTATTTCTTCTGTTTTGTCCTACTGACCCTGACTCACTCTTATCAGGCTTTAAGGAAGCTGAGGATTACATCAGCTTTGTTTGTTTGCTGGAAGGGAGAATGCAAGGCACAGAGACCTTGTTCTTGAGAAACAGACAAGGGCATCTACCAGTAGTATCTGCCACGCAGAAAACCATCTACTCTGTGCTTCCTATAGAATATAGATTTTCCATCACATGTCTATTTTGTTGGCATGTATATTACATTAAAGTCTATATTGCTCAAGAACAGTAATATAGACTTTCTTTTTTTAAGACTTACAGCTCTATGTTTCCTACTCAAGTATAATAATTAAAAATCTACATAATTGCATGGTTTAAATTGACTCTTGAAATAAAATAAAGACCCAACTGCAGATAAACAATGGCTTATATGGCAGCACACACAGTTACCTACATGAAATGGAGAAATCCTAAACTTTATTATTATTTAACCTCATTTAAACTCCTGCCTCGTTAAAGGATAACAAATTCATATCTGTCCTGCACCTACAGACCTTACTGCATTAACTGATTCTTTACAATTAACTCGTACTCAGTCTAAATCCATTAAAGAGACATAATGGGAAATATGCACATTCCCAAAGGTTAGAGCAGAAAATTGATGCTGCTGTACAAACCCCAATAATATTAACCCAGCTTAGCTTAGCATAAAGACATAAACGTTCCAAACTGCAAAAGTATTTTTTAAAAAAAGGAAGAAAAAGAAAGAAAAATATAGCAAAGACCTCTGTTTCGAGGGTGTCCATTTAAATATATTAATGCTCATACTTCCCTGAAACTGTGCATGCTTTCTGGATAAGTGGTATGGTCTAAGCATATTAATTGATTTCAGCAGCATTTTACTATTAGTTGAATAATAATGTGCTAATAGTAAGAAATTAAGATGGAAACAATGATGGAATAATCTAAAAACAACAAGATATTACCATTTAATTACAAAGAAATTTCAACTAAAAATCACAGTGGTTATACATGAGTAATATTACATTGGCATTCATGTAGCTGAATGCGAGAGTACTGGGGTACTAATCTGGAAACAAATGTATGTATGTATCTGCCAGCAATAAAATATTGTATTTTTTATTTTAATTTTACATTGCCAGTAACCTCATACTAATACCATAATATTGGCTAATCCTTTAAAAATAATAATTAATTCCACTGTATTTCTCAAGCAATCCTCTTTGTTTGAAGGTAACAATATACATAACATGTTTAAGACCGTCTTATTATCTGAATAATATGTGGAATAACCATGAACCATGGCTGTGACATTCAAAACTATCTGTTTCTTTCTAAGTCAAAGTCCATGCTAATACTCTATTAAAGAAAACTTCATGTAATGTGATGACTACCCAGCAACACATGCAGTAATTTATGTGTAATCACTAGGAATTTCTCCTCTCCTCATTCTTTTATCCAAGCTGGCAGATTTCTACCTGTTTATGCGAACTGCAGGTATGAGAAAAGGAAAAAAACACTCATGTTTATTCTTGGCAGTTGTTATTGTTGTCAGTGACCTGTAACACTATTGCACTTTAACTAGAGGCCCAACTCTTCCTATTTCTTGGGGGTGTAATCAAGCCCAACGCAAGGTGAGTGGCTTCCATCCACATTCTCTCCAACGTGTATCACAGCCATGTTTGAAATGCATCAAAGCCTCCCATCCATCAGACTTTTAAGATGTCTCCATGGAGATGATTGACGACAGTAAAAGGCTGCTCTGGAGAGAGGCCCCGGGTGAACAGATGAGATCACAAATCTCATCTCTTTCTCTGTCTCATTCTCTTTCCCTGTCCTGGTCTCTCTCATCTCCCCCACTTTCTACAACGTACACAAACAGTAGTGCAACACACACACACACAAACGGTGCGTAGTCAAACATTTTTATCACTTTTCCCCCTTTCATCTTCTTGGTGTCAGTAAAAGGGGAAGAGAAAAAAAAAGTTCAGGGTAAAAAAAGAAATGCCCAGAGTCTTATTATTCAAGGTATCTGGGAATATATGAATTGTTACCCTGTGGATGAATAAGGTGACCGGACATCTCTCAGTGGGTCTGAGAGATGTCTAATCATCAGAAGATCTTTTATAATATGATATAATCAGTATTCATTCAGTGAGAGATCGACCTTGTCACTAAGTGCCAAGTGAGCAGGTATTTCTTGTCTGTGAAAACACATTCATCTAGGCTTTCAATTGCAAGGTGAGCTAGAAAACAGTCATAAAATAGATGCGTTTTTGGGGCTTTTTACCATCAGCTTCAAAGAATTTCAGAGATTTTGCATTTCTGAATCATTTCCGAATCTTGGCATCTCTCCATGACCATAAGCTGTGAAGAACCTTGACTCTACTATCATGTAACACTGCCGTGTCATTCTATTGGTGTAAGGACCCATCGATTTAGCATTTATGCAACAAATTGCATTTAGCTGACTGTGGGCCAAGTCAATCAAAGGCTGGGCCTTCTGTGCATTTTGGCAAAAGGTGGTGATTAAACTGACTTGGAAAAGCGAGGAGCATTTCTGTTTCCTCAACCTGACAAACACAATGTAGCCCTCTAGCAGTACACAGGACCGGTTTTCCACCATTCCTCTCTTGGGTGGGAGGAGACAGGTGGGTGCGTTTCACCCAGGTTTGGCACATTTAGCCCTATGAGATATGTAGCAGAGAGACATCCATGGCTTAGAGCAGAATCAACAGATGGACTTGGTGTGCTCATAATGAATCACTATCCAACAGGAACAGCTTGAAATCCCGATCAGCCCCGACGTGGGTTGGCTCTCATTGTAGTAGATTTGATTCTCCTTGAGCGTAGTCCACTCTCCTCCACAAAGGGTCATCTGTGGACAACATTACAGTGCTAGGCTCCCAAAAACAATGTATTTTTTTCTCTTTTTTATACCTATTCTGAATTTATTTTTAACAAATTGGCAAGGCTTACTCATGTGTATCAGTAAGGTTTTCTATGTCTGTGTTTGCCTGTAACACAGTGGTGAGTATTTGACCTGCAGTATTGAGGGAATAAGTCTAACCAAAACATATTGGGCAGTATTATATTAAACAATATTGTCCTGTAGGGTTTATACGCTGTTGTTCAGAATATAAACTGTCAATCTAATATTCAAGTAATACTCCAGTCTCTAAGTTGTACACCTATCTGAGAGGGTAAGTACAGACAGTTTTCTGAAGAAGTATCTTAGGCTGCATGAAATCCTCTTAGAGAGCCTTTTAAATCCCAAGTTTTATGTTTATGCCACTTTCAAAAATTATAAATTAGAGGAAAGAGTTAGGCAGTAATAAACAACCATTATCACTGACTACTAGCTAACGTGATTAGCAAGGAACATCTGAGTGCCATTGTACGATAGCACCTTTGCTGCCTAGCTACTACTACTGCTACTACCACTAATAATAATAATCCTGTTTGAGCAGTTAGTAAAGTAAAATGTACAAAAATGCAATTTAAAGCTTTAATAACTTTCATAATAATTTGGATAATAATAATAATTTAGTATTCAGCTATTTAATTTTTGTTTTCTGAATCACCATGCATCGAGTTCCCTCTCTTCAACCAGCAGTCCTTCATTTAATTCTACAAATAATTTGGATTAATAAAGATATTAGTGGCTATGTAACATATAATCGGATAAAAACTTTGAGGAACATTTGACCTTTGCATCTATATGTTGTCTGTCACTAGATCAGATAACATTGGCAGCGCTGACATGCCTGTTTTAGTGATGTTGGAACAACAAGGCATCTCAAAGATTGCCGTTTGTCCCCATTCATCTCACACACTGCTCCCACTTTAACATATTGGCATTTCTGAGGTGCTTGGCGGTAATTGTCAGCCACATGGCGGCACCTCGTTTGTTTCACTGACATTTTGCCTTTGCTTGATTGTGTATTTAACAGGCAAAGGAAAGCAAAATTAATTGGAGAGCGGCCCTAAACTGTCGGCTTGAAATGTCACCCCTGTATTGTGATGCCTACGCTGACACAGTGGCACTCGGCACAGGCAAGATGCGGCAAAGGAAGGATGCAAGAGTTTGTTGAGGAGTGAAAAGATGAAATGGCAACAGAACTACAGTAAAGAATGATAATAATAATAATAAAAGAGGAGGGTAGAGGATCTGTAGACTATTTCTAGCAGTCAGTGGTGCTCAAAGACCTTTTCCTAAATTGGTTGCAAGTTGCCAAATATGAATATTTTGGGTTCTCTGTAGTGTTTCTGTTCATAAAAGATATTAAGTACTCACTGACACTTCATACAAAGCAGAAAGAAAGATGATTTATTGTCAGTATTCAAGCTTCCATGTGAGGCATAACTTGGGAAGTATGAGCTGATCTTAGTGGGCTTCATCCAGGGTTCTGGAGTTCATAGTCAGGCTCAGTCAGCTGTGGTGTTTGAAATGACACTGCTACAGGGATGAGCTCTTTGGAGCGCTGACAGTGACAGTCTAGAAAACCACCCACTAATGTCACACACATAATGACAAAATATCTTTTTGTTTTTTATATTTTCACAGTTACTTTCCTGGTGGCTTATCCATTATTACTCTATATAGTTCAGTCTAACTGAGCTTTCAACTGGAAAGGAAAAGCAGAGCTTCCCCATAAGGGCAGAATGCTATATATATACACACATAAATATCCATACACATATTTTATCATGCATAACAAAATATGTTCTGCCTTTTTATTGATTAGCATTGCTATAATGTACATGTGATGCATTTGGAATCTGCCAGCTGACCTACAGTGCTGCAAGTAATAAATACAGCTCACATGGTCACTGAAATGATTGACAGGAGCAGATTGTGTTTATGTCTTATTGGTCATGACACCTGATAATAAAGGTAAATTTTGCTTTCATCACATATTGTGTCCTTTTCTGGCGCATTTCATCTCCCTTAAATCACAATCAAACTTTAAAAAACTAATAAAAATGCATACTCATTTCTGTCACAGCAGATTGCACATTGCTCATTTGCACAGTACTCAAAAAATAGAGTGATTTGCCAACCACCTGATCTACTAGATACAGTAAGTGCTTACCCAGCTGCTACCTCTTAGCCTGTTGCTGAACTCTTGCTGTCTTGATATGCAGCCAGATAATTTGTGTTCTCCACTTGTTTTTCCATTTCTTGTTTGCTCTTGTTCATGAAGATCTTCTGCCGGTTTTCAGGTGCACCATCTGCCTGTTGACTCCTTTGAGTTTACTGAATTTGACTGCCTTCACTTTTCTGATTGTAAGCTCGACTTTCATTTTTGTATTAAATTTGGTACATTTTTGGATACAATACCTGTGTTATTTTTTTTTTTTTTTTTGTTGGAGTTTTTTCAAATATTTTGTGGTATGAGAATAATAGTAATTTGTGAAAAAAAAAAAGTCAAACAAAATGATCATTCCTCAACGATTGTAGGTTAGCAGCAGAAATAGTGCTATTGTGGAGGTATGTAAAGATGACAGAAGAGGTCTCAGTGTCTCACTCCAACTTTATTAACTGACTCAGCAGAACTCCACATACAAAAAGCGCCACCCCAACACTTCCCTTCAACTTGGGTGTGAGTGGAGCCACCTGGTGGTCCGCCACACTATGACTTTATTTTATGTTCTGAGAAAATTATTAATAAACTACATTTACTGTACAATATATTCTCAGTTTAAAAAAGAAAACAATATCCATTACCAACCCTCCTCACTACTATGCATTTCAGTATAAGGCTCTAACATCTTTTACCCTCTGCTATTGCTGATATGTAGGGTAGCCACATATCCTATTTAAAGTAGATCTATCATACTTTTAATGCACTTTTTTCAAATAGATACTTTTACAATGGTGGAGGCTCAAAGTTTGAAATAAAGAGGTATGAAAATGTAGAAGGGGTATAAAGGTAAACACTGTCTCATTGGCTTTGGCTAAATAAACAAATAATGTTCCTTACAGTATTTTCTACTCTTGGATTTGTTGGAAAGACAGGGGATTTTCTTACTGTCGTCTGGTTGTGAGCACAACAGCTCAACCTGTATGCCATTTTAGACTCAGAAAATCAGTTAGCTATTTAGGCTAACTTTATTGAATTTTTTTGGATATCGAACAAATCCATTTCAATTTATTTGGCTTTCCTGGGGAAGGGAGTGCAAAACAACTGCTTTTTTTTGTAACCAACAATAATAGGACCAACATGTTCTTTCGTCCTACATCAAAGAGGAGTCTTTTGTCAACAATCCAGGATAAATTAGGATTTTTTAGCTTGCATAATGATAAAAGAAAGATGTTCCATCTATAAAAGGCAACATTGAGGAGAACTATATTCCCCAAATATTTGCAGTTAGACTGAACAGCTTGTTTCAGTAAGACCAATGAGCCTGCAAGGTAGCTAAGCTGCTTTGTATATTTTTACAACCCATTGCATATAGATGCAACCAACATTTTGCAGCTACATCAAGCCAAGTAAGCCACAGCAAGCAATTGAACCCTATCAAACATGCACACACAGCTACATGAGCAGTTGAGTCAAAAGTAAAGCAACAGAGAGCAAAGGGGGGGTGTTTCACTTGCCCTATTTGACAAGGAAGGTCATTCTCTTTTTCTTTTAATGGTGGCCAATTTTTATTTTTAACCGTGTCACAGAATCTCCCACTAGGTTTTTCACAACAAGGTCAACTAAACCTTGCAGTGATCAGGTGAGCCTGAAATCTTGTTGAAAAGGAAGATGTAGTCGTTTTCTGCAACCTGGATTTTTTCCTTCCCAAAAAGTGCTGGAATTGGCTCGTGATCAGGTTTAAATTATGCTATAGTTTTGTAAAAATGCTATTTATAAAACTCTCCACCATCTAGTTGCCAATGTTATTGTCATAAAAGCTTCAATGGCTTTTCCATGACGTCAATAATACGCCATGAAAGGGTCTGACTCACAAGCATGAGTAATGGCATAGCTGTCTTTTGTTAATATGTGAAGATAACTCCTTAGTCTGGTTATTTTCCAACAGGCTTCAAGTGAGGGCGTTGACAGTATAAAGTATTTAAATAATTAAATGCTTTTATTATTAGCACTGGTACAGGTGACACACTTGTGCTGTCATTACGGGGATGTTACTAAAAGCTTTAGATAACATTTTTCATCAGCAGAAACCTAGATAAGATACTACTTAGACGTGTCACAGTTTATTTACTATAATTATTTTTTACATTAATGAGATTTTTTCGAAAATAAATATACAACAACTGCTTTGACTAAATACTGTAGCATGTTGATTAAACAAACATGATTTTATTGCGAGAGGCTTCAGTGTTAAACCTTTTACAAAAAAATGTAACTTTATAATAAGGTAACATTCACTTTACCTCAGTGTTTCCACTGATTGACTACTAATAATTAGTGTTGGTCTTATTTACATGTTTTCTCATATGTTGCTTCATTTTATCTTCTTTGAGTAATGGCATGATTTTCATGCAAAGTGCTGGAGGAGGTTTAATAATAATAATATATTCCAGAAAGGTTGGTCGTGTCGTCCAAGGTTCATCTCTGCAATTTCAAAATAAAAAAAGAAAGAAAGAAAATAATAATGAAAAATTAGAAAAAAGAAGACAATTTTCCATAAATAATCATTTTGTTTTCTGTGGATTTTTTTTCCACTTGGCTTGTATTTCAATTGTAATGTGCAGAAAAAGACAAATGAAATGTATTCACCCTCTAAATGTCACGGTTATATATTTGTGTTTGCAATGATTATACTCATCTAAGCAGGAAATTATTTTCCCATTCAAGCATCGGCGCACCCAACCAGTTATATGCTGTATCATAGCTGCTTGCTGTTTCTGAAGTTTGGACTTAC
The DNA here is from genome assembly GCF_963576455.1 of Neolamprologus multifasciatus. NCBI lineage: Eukaryota > Metazoa > Chordata > Actinopteri > Cichliformes > Cichlidae > Neolamprologus > Neolamprologus multifasciatus. Next base: position 8,128,290 of record NC_140446.1, on the reverse strand, counting down.
AATAAACATGCGGAGACACATTCCACACATAGCAACAACCCTGGAGATCTGAAGTGCCCTGCCACACTCTGGGCTCATCAGGCAGTTCCTTGTCTTCAAGCAGCACGCGGGACAGCTACTCCCCGATTTCTCTGTGCTTTTACTCTTTGTGGGTGTGTGCTTTTTGGGTTGAGTTTGCTTAACATCGTCAGGGTTTTCCTCCCACACTTCACTTTCACCTCTTCCCATTGTGAGTGTTTGTTCTGACAAAAGTTGAGCTTAGTCCAATGACTTGAGAGCTGATGGTTCAGATCTGTGAAGTAAATGGCAGAAATGTAATACGCCGTGTGTGTAGCTTCATTATAGCAGAATTTCCACAGGGAATTATATGGGTCGCATTATGTGGCGACTCCCACACTCTCAGGCTTTACAATACGAGCTTTGTTTACAATAACAACATCCAGCGTCATAATGCTGTTATTACACTTTGTCGTGTTTGTTAAGATTTCACTGCTTCACTGTGTGCCATGACTCAAATGTGTTTCTTTTCCAGTGCTGGGTTTCATTTCTTTATCATCTGCGTCTTACATTGTTTTGTAGGAATGCTTTCAACTATGCAGATAATATTGCTTCTTCCTTGGAACTGTACAAGACATTATATGCTCTAAAAGAAAATCCAGTAACGTACAAAGAAACATTTTGGTTCAGCGCAAATGTGACATCAATGTCTACAGACAGGACACTGCCTGAATCGGTGTAATGATATATGTCTAGTCAGTAAACAACAGAGAGCTGAAGTGTCCCATTTCATTAAAGAGAGATCATTTTTCACAAATGTGAATCATTAACACTACAGTCTAAACTTAAGTCTCTTTACGAACACTTTATTGAGTGAAGTCACATTGATTTGACAGATTAACAATCTTTCCACACTGATGATCATCTCTCCTGCCAGGAGTTGAGGCCCCCTGTTTCAACTGTCGGATACAATTGCTCCCCAAAGACATTATCAGATATTAAGTGATAACCCTGATGGTGAAGTAACAACTTATCTGTGCCATCCAGTGGCAACCCATTTATTAACACTGACAGTAAATTAGATTGCTGGCATCTGGAGGGTATACTGGCATTTTGAATGCACCTTTCCATCTCACCCGGCTTTCAAAACTCCTTTGGATTTCAGTCATAAGTAATGAAATTCCATCACCCTCCTCACCCATGAAAGCAACTTGGAAAGGAAGTGAGAGGAGGCCATTAAGAGTAGAGAAAAAGAGTAATGGTCTTACCCTTTTGCTTTCAGAGTCACCTCGCTGTCGGTTCTAATCTCTCTTTGTAGAGTAGACTTTCCTTAAAGGACTGCTGAGGATAGGCACCTTCACCCTTACAGATACTCACACCATCTTATGAAAAGCTGAGTTGCTGGTGTTATTGTCTACCTCAGTGAAATGAACAAGAAGGGTGTGTCTTCAGGTTTAACAGGTTTGGCAAAGATCACTGCCTGAATAGTTTTACTTAAAAAGAACAAGCTATGTGAGGACTTAAAATGTCTTAAAGGTGCAGGCAGTATTAATAAATGTAAAGAGTTGTAAAACCATTGCTATATATGCAAATACTTGTCTATCTCTGTTGAATTGTGAATTTTTAAATATGTTTATTGACATGTGTTCTCGCAATTATCATTGAGTTCCATGTATTGTGACTTACAAACTGCGTTTTAAATAGATGACTGAAGTCTCTGAAGTACTTATGCAAATTAAAAGTTCATTATTCAGATCCATTCACAATCATAATTTCTTTTAGTCGCCAATAACAAATCTGTTTCTTCTCGTCTCCGTGGCAGCATATGCTGCTTAGGGTTGTTGTGAAAATTCCATCAAATTTTAATAAATAATTAGACAGAGTGACTTGACTAGACTGCACAGTTCATTACATGATGATCAATGATGAAGCGAGAAGAACAATTTCAGGAAACAATTAAACAAAAAACAATTTGAATATACTCAAATAGCTGCATTTCATTAGGAGACTGAATTACTTACTAAACTATTCATCATCTGTAAATGCATCAACGCAAAAGGCACAGTAAATCACTCATTTTCTCTCAAGAAAACATGAATAATTTTAGCTTGCATGCTTATTTATCTAAGTATATAGACTTATTTTATCTTTGTATTTGGCCTGTGTGCTCTGAAGTGATATAATTATGTGTGTCTCAGGGGGTTATGGGTGACAAGAAGGAATTTTATATTTTTATATTCTCCACTTTTATCCACTTTCATCAATAAATTGTGAAAGAAAAAAGGGAAGTATTTTCAGGCACTTCTTTTTGGAAGTGCATATTTTGCAAAAAAGAAAGAAATAATAATTTTATCTCTCATGTACAGATCAATATTATGCACATTTCACTATTTAACTGCTCATGTAAAAAAAACAGACTATACAAGGTAACAAATTTGATTTAAAAAAAAAATACGCTTATTAAATGAAAAGCATATACAACAACAACATTTGGAAAGTAAACAGTATTAATTAAGTAATAACATGAAACCATCAAATAATAAAGATCTGATAGTATGTTAGGCTACTGAACCATTACTACAACCACTACTACAATGATATAATAGAATTGCATATAGTAACAAGATAAAAAGTGATTAGACACAAACTTCTTTGTCAACTTAACTCTTTATGGAGCATTTATGATCATTGTTAGGATTTTGATTTGCATCATAACAGTGAATGCAGAGTCTTGTTAAATCCTTCAAAAGCCCTCTTTGATTGAAACTTTATTTTAGTTTGTGTCCTCTAAAAGTCTAAGCCTTAGTAAACTACGCGTTCCTATGCAGCTGGATATAATCAGGACTGTGTGTGGCAGTAAAACGTGATGAGGCATTTGCGTTTCACTTCATCATTTTTTTTCTATTTCTCTTCTGTCTGTTCAGTTGCTCTATTACCCAAGCAGGCAATTTCTTTCAATATCTGGCAGAAACATGACAAGCAGTCCATCTCATCAGATCACAAACCCATGCAGCCACTAGAGTCCCCTGATACAGCATGACAGTTATTCCTGGGCACAAGTACTCATATTGTCTTGGAATGCCTCAAACTTCTAAAACCAACCATTTATGGGACTCTAAAATGCTATAGCTAACTTAAGGAGAAGAAGAAAATACCTGTGATGTTAAAGATGTAAATGAAGAAAGAATAACCCTTTCAGCATTGTATATTATGAGCCAGTGCTAGCTGATAGGCTTAAGTGAAACAGTATTTCAGTGACAGCAATAGTGTAACTTGTTTGTAGTGAATGTGCTTCCTTATTCTTAGCTATTAACTCTAGTTAGTGGTTACGCAACTGTAGTTACTCAGGTCTTTTATCTAATAGAAAAAATCTACCATACCTACCATTTTTTGTGTGCTTGTTTGTTTATTATTTTCCCAATTTGTCGTAGAACAATAAATACTTTTACGGAGCCCCGCAGGAGACATGGGAGAAAAAAAAATTACGACGGACTTTTGCGAGATCTCGCAAAAGTTTTGTGAGATTTCGCAAAACAAACTCGGGATCTCGCAAAAATTTTGCGAGATCTCGCAAAAGTTTCATACATCTCCGAAAACGTCTGAGCACTTTTGCAAATATGTGATGTCTTGTAAACCGAGCAGATATCTGACGTTTACACAACTACATTCACGCCTCAAAATATCTTAAAAGTGTATTTTGTGACCCAGAAAGAGTAATATTACAACTAAGTAGCTGCCGCCGCCATTGTTGGAATTCAAGTTTTGCGAGATCCCGAGTTTGTTTTGCCAGATCTCACAAAACTTTTGCGAGATCCCGAGTTTGTTTTGTGAGATCTCGCAAAACCTTTGCGAGATCCCGAGTTAGCAAAAGTCCGTCTTAATTTTTTTTTCTCCCATGTCCCCTGCGGGGCTCCGTATACTTTTAATAGTAAAAACTTTAAAAAGACTGTGGAAAACTTCTGTGAGTAAAAGTAATTTAATGAGATCATATTTTTAGATAAGAACAACTGAACAATGTTCCTTAAACATTTAAATGGTATTTAAACAAACACATGAACTATAGTTAGCTTGTAATGCAATTATTACATTTTTAATTTTTATCTCTCTAATTTTCTTTTCAACAGACTTTAAGTCAATCACCCACTGAGCTATAAATTCCTTGCAAGATGATCATCATGTGTGGAGTTTAACTCTGTGATAGCAAACGTATGCACAAAAATAGTCTCTGATCTTGTCATTCCCCTAAAGGACGCCCTAAATTAAGCCTAGCAGGCAGTGGGAATTTATGATAATAAATTCCCCTCAGGAGGAATCTATACATAGTTCTTGGGTAGAGGTAAACCTTTTTTGTGTGTTTACAGATAAAAGAGAACGTAGAGACAGTCACAGCAGTATATGACCAAAAAAAAAAAAGTGTTGCAAAAGCAAACATAATGCCAAAAGTGTAAGCAGAGTGCTGACGCCTAAGTGAACAGGTATGTATGCAATCACAGGGAAAAATCCACAGGCGTATCTTCCTTTAGTTGAAACTGCCTGTGGCTGTCAATACAGTTGAAATCTTAGTACTATATTCTAACACTTTGGTACTTTTGTGAGTGAGTTTCAGTGAGTCTTAATCTTCCACATAATGTAAAAAAAAATTAATATTTGACAGCTCATTTTCTAATATTTATACATCCGTATAAAACTCATTATTTGGTTCTTTAAATGAAGCCTTGAAATAAATGGAAACAAAGTCTTGACACCTGTAAGTCACAGATTACAATGTTTGTACACATACAATGCAAAGCAATTAAGTGTGATTTGCAATAGTTGAATGCAGTCTCAAGTGTTTGGCAGATAATTGTCATGCTTGAAACAATTGAGGAGAACACCATCATAAATCCTTTGTTTCTTCAGAACCCTAGCTTAATTGAAAATGGTTATTTTCTCAGGTTATTGCCTTTTCTAAGTGGAAATGTATTTTCTTCCATCCCACTGCAGTTCTTTGTGTTTTATTAAACTGAAAAGTATTGAGAAATTAAACAGAGGAAAAATCATAGCTATTAACTTTTCATGTTGGGAATATGGCCTTGAGAGCCTTGAGACAGCTTATTTTGCTTATATTCATTTAATCTATCCGCGAGTATTTTTCTCTTCTCTAATGGTATCATTCCGTATAGTCTCTGTTTATTTGCTCGTTATTTCTGTCCTAAAATATTTATTTTCTTCTGCTACTTAAATAGCTTTTTGTCAAGACATAATAGCCTACCTATGTTCTCCATATGTACTTGAATCACATTATTGTTGTTTGCACACATATTTTTCTGTCTATGTCATAGGGCCTGTGCTGAAGTGAACAGAGACAGATCGAACACACTGATGGTTGAGCGGTTGTCAGACATGCAGATGTGACCTTGATCATCACTGAGGGGAAGAGGTAGTCATAAATCCGGCGATTATGCCATGGAAACTCTATTAATTCTGCTGCAACACAGATGTGAAATACAACCGAGATTTTTTTTTTCATGGGCACTTAAATCATTTTCAATCACTTCTGCACAACATATATGTACTACATGCAATAGAAATACTACTGGCTTGTTCGAGTAAAGCCGTTTTAAACCATTCAGATAAAAATAAGTGGTTAAGAAAAATATCTGTGGGCATCAGACAAAACCTGGAAAAAAAGAGAAGTGTGTGGGAGCATTTTTCAGAAAACTTTTAAAATACATACACCTATTCTTACAGACTAAAACGACTGCAGTCTTCTCTCTGCCCTTGTGTGTAAGAAAGTAAACCCAACTCAGTCTCAGCCTGAGGTTAGAAGTAGGTTTGACCACATATGAAATGCACCATTTAGCTCATGTTTGCCATTCCTCCCTCCACTCAGCATGAAGATAATTGGATATAAAACATCAGTGAAAAGTCATAGCTCTCCTTCCTCTACCCCTGCATGGCCTCACAGGCCCAATTCATACAATAAAACACCATTAAATCTCATCAATGCTGCTTTAGATGTGGTCGACAGGGTGAGATGGCTCAGTGGTCCATCTAATATTTCATGTAGATATGGTTCTGACTGACCTCCAACCCTAGTTGAATGACCCATTTCTTTATGTTTCCTGCTGCTGAGGTGAATCGTCTGTCTTGCATTTTTCTGCTGAATTCCTTTTTTCATTACACCTTCAGGGCCCTTCAACAACTATTCTAATATAAGAAATATAAGGTACTAGACCAGTGCAAATACATGTAGTGAAACACTCGTGTCTTTAACTAATTTGAACTAGTTTCAGTGCTCATAGCACAAATACTCCAAGAAACATATGAGAAATATAAAGGCATGAATTACACTGATTATCTTGATCATGGCATCTGTTAGTAGGTGGACTATATAACGGAGCAAGTGAAGCTCTACTGCCAGAGAGCCTTGTTGGGTTGCAGCTAGTTCTTCTTTAAAAGGTGACAGTGGTTTGTCTGTCTCTTTTAGTTTAGTTATTAATAGAAACAATAATAAAACCCTTTAATTGAACCATTTTGCCTCCCTGTCTCCTTTGTTCAACCTGGACACCTTTTGTTACTTTCCCTCATCCTGTGTTAAAAGCAGAAAAGTTAGAAGGCATAATTTGAATGAGTTTGTCATGTCTGATATGTGATGGCATGATGGCCAGATCAGAGCATCTTCAAAACTGCAATTATATCAAAAGAAAACAGTAATGCACTGTTTTCTGTTCATTATTTCATTTCTGCACTGGCCACCCATCAAATGGTGTTAGATTTCCATTTTGGACTCAGTCTGTCACACCCACCTCACCTATTCCCAGTTTCTCAACCAGCGTCTGAATACATATTGTTTTGGTTAGATTGACTTGCCTTAGAGCTTAAGTCTTTTGTTTGTTTTGAAATCCTGTATCTGTAACTTTATGTGGTCTACCACTGCATGGCTGCGTTTCTCTGGTTCCTAAATTCCACTTTTCAGTAATACCACTTACAGTTGATGGTTAAATACCTTTGAGGGAAGAATGTCACCAACTGGCTTGTAGTAATGGTGGTATCCTGTTACAAAACCATTTTCAGTGAGCTCTTTAGAATAGTCCATTCATTCTCCAATGAACAGCAGGAATAGTGTAGTTTAAAAATCATGTAACTCTGTTAACGCCATTAAAACCCTGTGATCTCATATTTTAAGACTTTTCCTAAAACTGTCAAATGCCGAATTGTAGAATGTGTGGGATAAAAAGAAAACAAAATGATACAGAATAATTATTTACAGCCATTTTGAGATGCTGCTATAATGTGAGCCAGAGGTAACTAGCTGTAACTGATAAATAAATATATACGGAACTGTAGTTACACAAAAGATAAATAATTACTCCTGAGATTTTGAGTTGGAGCAGTGGTCAGAGTGTTGAGTGTGTGATCAAACATCGAAAATTGCTGACTGTACAGACCAGGGGAGTAACAGCAGCTGAACTCAGCAAAGAGTTCAGAGTGTGGAGAACTAATCAGAGCAAAAGAGCAAAACTGAGATTTTTTAAAACTCCTGCCAGGGTGGAGATTTAAAGATTAAAAGGTGTAACCCTATATTCTTGTCTATATAGTATATGTCCTATAATCCCAAAAGTATTCAGTCACCCAGTTATATCATTGCATTCAGGTATTCCAAACACTTTTATAGCAACAGGTGTATAAGGAAAAGGGTAGATGAACATTATATTAAATCCTATTGGTTTAGGAATAGGATATCTATCACTTTACTATGTGTCAAAGTGTATGTCAAAAGAGCACTCACAATGTGAAATAATCATCAAAACTTACTAAAACTTATTCAACTCTTTAATAAAAGAATCTTGAAGAAAACAACAACAACTGTATTACCAAAGTTCATCTTTCATATGGGACATTCAGAAATCACAAATATGTTATTTGTAAGCTTTTAAATTTTATTTTAGGGCAAAATTTACATTAACAAACACTGTTTTATGTGTGTGTTCAACTCTTCTTTCTTTCTGCACTACTGTAACATGAAAAGCACAATAATAGATCTGCAGGACTGCGTCTAGCTAGCCATTCTACTGTCCCATTAATGCCATGCGTGTTTTTTTTTTTACCTTTTAACACTTGCTTGGTGTCTGATCATGATGCCATGCAAGCTTTTAAATTTCTCCACCACATTTCTCCTCTTAAATAGATTTTTGAGGAGAGTTTATTGAATTAGCAAGGTTCTTAAGACTTGAGTTTCTGGTCCCCCATTAGTCATTGTCAATAATGAATGCTGCTACAGTACTTCTAATTGATTCTACTCAAGGTGATAAAAATAATTGCCTCTTGCATCGGCCAACTGTGGTTGAGTTTACATGACAGTAATAACTCAGCAGTTGGCTATACTATTGCACTGACTGATCTATCTATCTATTGATATATCAATAGATAGATATAATGTTGACTTGCATGCAAGTTTTCAGGTTTCAGGTTTGCAGTCCTGTGTTTTGGATAATGTCTTGTTTTCAGTTAATAGTTTATTTTTTCACTCAGTGTTTCCCTCTCTGTTCATTCCTATAGTCTTTTATCATGTGTATCATGTTTTCTTTCGTTGCTGGTGTGTGTTTCACTTTGTCTTCTCTGATTTTCTTGATTGTCTTTACCCATATCTCACTCCCAAGCAACCCTTGCTGGACAAATAATCCTGTCTTCTCTGCAGTTTCAGTATATTGCTTTCAGTCTTTCCTATCCTGCTTTCCTCTTTTGTATTTTGTGTCTCCATTTTATTTGGATGCTTTTGGTTGGACTTTTTTTATATTTCTTTTTGGACTTTTGTTAAGCCACAATATATGCATAGCTTTTGTTTTATATTCAGTGTGGATCCTTCATGCTCTTGACATAGGGAGTTTGAGTATGCATACCTGTGACTGCTAGATTGTACACATACTATTTTTTCAATCCAACCTGGCAACTCAAATGTCATGTCAGGATAGTTGTGTGTTCACCATGGCCTTTCAAATACTATTAGCACAGCAAGGACCTCAGTTAATAGAAAAAAAAACAGGAAAAAAAACCTACTCAAAATGCGCACGTGAATTAGGAGTCAATGCCAAGTCAAATGATCTAGATCCAGTCTTCCAAACAGCATTTTGCCACTGAAAATAACAAACATACAGCATATTAAATGTTTATTAAATTTACAAGTGTCGTGTACCATGTGAGTAGGATCTTTTATTTCAAAAGCCCTCTGTTCAAAACTATAACATGGGTATAACATTTATCTTACAAAAAGAGGTAGTTTACAACTGTAGAGTTATTTATTTATTTCTAATTTAATGGTAATCTGAAGGACCAGGATTCAGGCCTTACATCAGATCATCATTAGGTTATTGAGCCACATATACTTTACTGGAAATGAAGAAGTCAGTACATTTGTGTATGTTTGTGGGTATTTGAGTGTGAAATATAGCCCTAATGAAGAGTACAACATAAACCTGGACTCTCCTAACTTTTTAAAATTTGGATTGGCAAGTCATTCAGTGGAATGGTGATATTTTATCTTCGAGTCATTTCCAGAGTATCCTGCTCTGAAGCAGAGTGGCTTTCCATCATGTTTGTCAGAAGAGACTTTATTGAGGAACACTGAGACATGATTAGATTCCACACACTGGTATGTGTGGAAGTGAATGTATACGGTGTGTGGAACACAGACCCACATATATATGACCATGGATAATCAAAGATATATATAGATATAGATCTATCAATCTGATTATTTATATAATAGATAAATAAAGGGGGAGGGGTCTTAGAAGAAAAAGAGGTACAACAAGTTTTCTATAACAGAGAATCCAAAAATTCCAAACACAGACCCACACAACTCACAACTCCAAAAGGCTGAAGGGATCAGAGAATCCGAGACCAGTAGAATAAATAGCCTGCTCTTCAAAGATCCATCCAGCTCAGATACAAGGGAATAATGCAAGTACTACTAGACTAACTAAACAACACTTGGAGAAGTGGCTGGTGAACCTAGAAAGAGACAAAAGCATAGTCAATATCACAAAGACAGCCATCCAATGAGTCTCAGGAATGAAGATATCCCACAGACGATGGTCAGCAACAACCTTCAGAAGGTAAGACAGGTGCTGAGGAGCTAGCTGAACACTAAAAATAAGCTATCAAGACATAGCCCCATTACCCATTGGTGATAACATGGAACAATGAGCTGGCAGATGCCAGGAGACAGATGCCACTGATGAGAAGATACAAAACTCCTCACAATGCAAAGTGGTCTTGTTGGAATGCGCATGCACGGTCAGGGTCAGCTTGCTCTGGAAAAGTACTGGCCATAAATTCAGGTGTGTATGCGTAGGTAGGAAGGCATTGTCTTCTTTCTCATCATATGGAGATGTCCACTCCAGGAGATGAAACATGAGCCAGACACCAGATTTAGGACCCATGGCGAGAATATATTCTGCAGCACTTGCCTCTCAAGGGCGTCACGTTCCTCCTGAGCAGCATGTGCCACCTAATGGCATCTTTGAGTAACCCATGGGATGGTACATGAAAAGTAAAGTGAATTGATCACAGAACCCTTAGAGACATAATAACAAAAGAAAAAAAACTATATTCCCCTATATACTTTTAACTGTATACTTTTAACAAATTGTCTTTTTAACCCATACTGCATCTTACCTTTTTATCTATCACTTCATTGTTATGTCTTAAAAGAACATTTTGAACCCTTACCACCACTACTCTGAGGCTCAATGAGCAAGGAAAAGAGGAAGGATGAGGTCAGAGCCACAATCCAGGATGAAACGTGGAGCATCTGTGAATACATCAGGTAGATGAGACCCCGAGTTGAGGCCTCAAGCAGCTGAAGACACATCCTACTGAGGAACAGGAAGAGTAACTATCATGGATGACCAAGCCCTGAATGGGACACACCACTGATAGATAGAGAAAGTGACATCGAGATATCCTACCAATGGGTAGAAAAGATCCACAGAAGTATCTTGATGCATGCACAATCATCCAGGTAAGTAAATCCCACAAGGTTGATTCTGCGAGTCTGGACAATTTTCAGCTGACTAAGTCACTTGGATGAGTGAAAAAACTTTCTCCCACTGAAAATGTTAAGTCCACATGAACAGAATCCACCTTTTGTAGCAGACTGCAGGACCCAATTTGCATACTATTCACAAGATAGTAGCAGGATGTAAGATGTAAGCTAGGACTACATACCTATAGGAGGCACATACTAGTGAATGGGATCGTGTACAGAAAGATCTGTGTCGTATATGGACCAGAAGTGGGAGACATCACCAAAGGTAGTTGAGAAAAACAGGGCTAAAGTCTTAGGGGACTTCAAGTTCCAGAAAAACAATCAGCTGCTGGCCAAAACGAGACATACCGGTAGCTCACAAGAAGTAGAAGAAGTTGTGATAGATTTGGAATTCCTAGCAGACAACAACATTAGGAAGAAGGAGCAAACAGAGAAATATCAGGGGCTGAGCAATTGGAAACAATGTGAAACATAAAGTCCAAAGTGGTCCTAGTAGTTTATAATAGGGGCATTAGAAGCTGTAAACTGTAACAGTGGCTCCAGTAGATTCCAGGCACAACATCAGAGGTTTCTGTCCAGAAGAGCGCTGCCCTCAGAACAGCTAAGATAATGCAAAGAAGCACAAAACTCCCAGGTATCTGGTAGAGGACCCGAACAAGACCATACCATTCCACCGAGGGGTGAGTGTTAGGGTCTTGCCTCCTGGACATTTGTCCTTACTTTCACAACAAAATATTTCCTACATTGTAGCAGATGGAAAAACATTCACTACACAATTTATCGGCATCCATCAGTATTTCTTTATATGTGTTTCAACCTGTCTCTTTCATTGTCATTCTTACAATGGTGCCGATGCTTTATTAAAGTAGGGTTAATGTCTGCCACTAGAGGTAATGTCTACTACTACCACAAAAACTGACATTTTGTGAAATTAAAAAGTACAGCTTGTACACTATGCATCTATTTCTCCCAGTCATCCCTGTAATTTATTAATGCATACAGATGCCGAGAAAGTTGTGTTTTTATTCTTTAGCACACAGATAGTGCTGCAGAAGGGAAGTGACAATATCTGCCACTCTGGAAGTGGCAGGTAAATGCAATTTCTAAAATGTCACAAAACACAAACTTACTTGCTGAGTAAGTATGAACACATCACAGGAACATCTAGATACTTCACTTGCTAGAGAGAGAGATAGAAAAGATTGGCAGTTGTGCTCATAGACATGGAGAAAGATGTAAGACAGGACAGGACATAAATGCCTCTGAAAGATAATGATTTCTCATCAATATTAAATGAACTTTGGAATTTAAAGTTTAATGTTTTTAATTAAACAGTGGAGTTGCATGGAATTAGTCACTTAGCTTACTTTAGTGGACATCCATGCTCTTCTGCTTATCTTTATCAGGGTCTCGGGAATGCTGGAGCCTATCCCAGCTACCATAGGACAAAAGCTGAGAACACCCTACACAAGGTCACCAGCAGGGCTAACACAGAGAGACTTTCACCTCTTTGTGCAATTAAGAATAACCAATTAAGCTAACTCTACAAGCTGCATGTCTTTGGATTGTGGGAGAAACCTGGACAGAACCCACACAAACACAGGAAGAACACGCAAACTCCACACAGAAAGACCGTGGCCAGATGGTGGAGATGAACTCAGGGCCTTCTCGCTGTTAGGCAACAGTGCTAACCCCCAGAAATGCCACCAACCTGCACTTACGAGGTGATAACTGCAGGCAAAAATGTATAGTAATGAATCATGTCCAACTCCAAGCCAGTCAAACAAGTTATCATCAGCTGTGACTCCACTGATGCAAAGTAGTCTCCAGTGTTTATGGTTCACTGTTAGGTTAAGTCAAGAGTAGAAGTCATGCATTTGGATTTAAGCTAATGTTTTTTAATACTGCCTGTCAAATTCACCTTTATTCTTGCTGGTGGTGTTAGCTCATGAAACTTCTGTTTAGAAGTTTTATGAGCTTCTTTGATATTTTAGAACGTGGTTGGATAAAAGCATAAAGAGCTGTTATTCTTAAATCCTGCAGCTGCTCAGGTCAACTCTACTGTGACTCACAATATGGTATCATTTGGCAGGTACTCCCTTTTCCTCATAGTGCAGCAGTCCCCAACCTTTTTTGCGCCATGGATCTGTTTAATGTCAGACAATATTTTCACGGACCGTCAATACAACCAAATGAAACGATACGACCAAGACAAAAGCTGTGGTATTTTGTAAACATAATAATAAACACGAATTGACTGTGTAATTATGTAACAGTATTAGCGGCGTCCTCCTGAAATGCACCAACAACATTGAGAGTAACATCCTCCTCTTTGCCCCTTAACCTCCTAGGACCTGGCGTCCACATATGTGGACATCACATTTTGTTTTATTTAGACCAAAATACTGTATTTTGCTCTACAAGGGCTTGATATCCACTTACGAGCACATTATACTGCTACTGTTCTATCAAAATTTTAAACAAATATCCTCATATGTGGCTCTTATTTTTCTTAGAAACAATAATTAGGTTAAAAAAAAAAAATCTGGTAATTCTTTGTTTTTACATTCATCAGGTCCCAATCTGCCCAAATATCAAAGAGAAATTAAAAATGCATGCCGTGGAAGAGTTCGAATCTTAGGAGGTTAATGCTCTCTGGTCGCTATGGTAACACGTAAATATTTCTTTCAAAATAAGACACACAACTACAACAAGGGAAAAGACCCAGGGACACCGAGTTAACGATAAAATCCTTGAAAAAATTTCACACCCGAGCCCCAGGGGTTGGGGCCGCTGCCCTAGTGCATCATTAGTCTACAGGTCATTTTTCCATCCCCCTACCTGACAACCCTTACTTTAACCCCTGGACAATTTGAGACTGTGGTTTGTGCTTATTTCAATTACTTCATATCTTTGGTTTTTAATTGATTGTTACTTTTGTTTCCACTCACTGGATGTGATCTAGGCAAAAAAGGTAGTTTAAGAAAAATAGATCAGCCCTGCATTCCATTTACCCAGAGCACTTAAATTTGATGCCAAGGGTCCTTTATGTCAGGGGAGATCTGCTGCACTATTGCCAAAGTACACCTTGTGAGTATCTGCGACACAATTAAGCAAAACAAAACAAAACAAAACAAACAGTTTTTGACAACCTGGGAACAAAAACAGGCTGAATGAACATGTTGTATTAATGAGAATAGATAATTGCCCTTTTGGCTTACAGGAAACAAGACGAGAGGATATGATTCGACTTACATTGGGTCTTTTGAGGCAGCTGTATCAAAGCCTGCTTGTGAGAGTGCATATTCCTATTCTAGTGTTGTTCTCAAAACACATTTTAATTGCAGCATAAAAAAAGTAGAATGAATTGGAATTGCTGGGATTTTTGTGTCTGTCCTGAATTTATTAAAGGACCCTTGCCTGAAATATAGTGCTTATGAATCCTCAAGGTAATGGAAAAGATGCTCTGCTGACAGGCAGCAGAGACCCAGGGTCATGTTTTTCCATGCACACATAAATCTAGCCTTCTCTTGCCCCTGCTCTTTCATACATCTGTAGCAGGGGCCGTCTTTTGGCTATCTTGAACGATTGAGAGGCATAATTTATATCTGCAAGCCAGGGCTATTGCAGAAAATTCAATTAAATCTATGAGCATAAATAGAAGCTAAAGAGTAAGTGCCTTTGCCTTTTTGCACTGCTCTTTCCCACAGGCCTTTGTTAACATGAGAATAAATTAAATGCATCGCTGTAAAAATGTTTTAATGCAATCAGTGACTCATGAAGCTAATTATATCAGTAGGTTTATACATTCCCAAGCAATTTAGGTAAAGGACATATGGGGGTATATTTCTCCTGTTTATGGAGAAAAACCACCACTGAAATGTAAAGCTGGGCATACACTGTGCGATTTTTGGCCCATTTTGAGCCGATTTTTCAGTCGTGCGACCGTTTTGGCGATCGGCCTGATTTTGGCCTTCATCGTGCGTCGTGCATCGTGTAGTATACGTGGGGTAACGAGAAGCGATTAACACCGCACCACCAGCTCCCGATCATCAACCATCGTGAGGGTGTCACCGCAACTTCTCACACTGCGCACGCGCAAACACATAAATGTCGGTGAAAAAGACGGAGTAGCTTGGCAGTGCAGCGTGTGATCTGGACACAAGCGATGGAGGCACTTGTTGAACTTTGGAAAGCTCATCCGAGCCTTTTCGATGTGGCCTCACAAAATTATCACGACCACAACAACCGTGAAAATAATTGGATTTACATTGCTGCTCAATCACAGCTGCCTGATCAGTGTTTTTCATTAGCAATTAAGCTTTAAGTTGATGGTGGTGGTGTGCGTGTCTGTGTGAGTGAAAGACAGAGAGGGAGAGGGAGTGACAGATTTTCTGTTATAAACTTAATTTTTATGGACGCACAGTGTGAGCACTCAGGTCACATCAGAGCATCGGGCCGTATAGTGTGAGAACCTGCAGAAACAGCTTTAGTGAAGGTTACAAATGATCTTCTTATGGCCTCTGACAGTGGACTCATCTCTGTGCTTGTCCTGCTAGACCTTAGTGCAGCATTGGATACTGTTGACCATAATATCCTATTAGAGCGATTAGAACATGCTGTAGGTATTACAGGTACTGTGCTGCAGTGGTTTGTATCATATCTATCTAATAGACTCCAATTTGTACGTGTAAATGGAGAGTCCTCTTCACACACTAAGGCCAATTATGGTGTTATTGTACTTGGCCCTGAAAATCTTAGAAATATGGTATCTAACCAGATTCTTACTCTGGATGGCATTACCTTGGCCTCCAGTAACGCTGTGAGTCATTTTTGACCAGGATATGTCCTTCATGTTTTCAGGCCCCTCTTCTGTGGAACCAGCTTCCAGTTTGGATTCGGAAGACAGACACTATCTCTACTTTCAAGATTAGGCTTAAAACTTCCCTTTTTGCTAAAGCATATAATTAGGGCTGGACCAGGTGACCCTGAATCCTCCCTTAGTTATTCACTCACTATGTGTTAATAGACTCTCTGCATTGAATCATACTTGTTATTAACCTCTGTCTCTCTTCCACAGCATGTCTTTTATCCTGTCTTCCTTCTCTCACCCCAACCGGTCGCAGCAGATGGCCCCGTCCCTCCCTGAGCCTGGTTCTGCCGGAGGTTTCTTCCTGTTAAAAGGGAGTTTTTCCTTCCCACTGTCGCCAAAGTGCTTGCTCATAGGGGGTCATATGATTGTTGGGTTTTTCTCTGTATCTATGAAGCGTCTTGAGGTGACTTTTGTTGTGATTTGGCGCTATATAAATAAAATTGAATTGAATTGAATCATGACCTACGAACTTCGAGCTGAATCGCGCGATTGAAAAAATTGCACAGTGTATGCCCAGCTTAAAGCAACATGGAAGAGAAAATCTAATGTCAGTGCTCCACGGTAAAACCTTGTTACAATGCCTGTTAACCTAGTCTCTCCTGTATGATAGTGAAAGAGGTCATAAGTCTATCATATCACGAGGCCAAGAAAATAGCATGATTTAAAAAAAAAAAGAAAATACAAGAATTAACAAAAACAAGCACGATTCAACACAATTATCAGCTATCAAGAACAACTGTCACATATACAAATTTGAAAGAGAGAGAAGCTCTCTAGCGTTCACACTCTCCTTCATTTAGGTTGCTAAAGTGACTTTTGAGATCTGATCCTTAAACCTTGAAAGATCTATTCTCTGCTCTCAATTTAGACCTGACCTTTCCAAGCAGCCAGCTAGACTATACCACCATGAAAATAGGATCAAGGCAGGAAAGATGCAATCAGTCTGTATGGGCTCACAACTTAGGCCAAAGAGCTGTTTGTGTACCAGTGTGTATTCTCTTACAGTATTGACACTGCTGGGTGTTTTACAGCCTAATTTGCTGGGCCACTGAAGTATTTATAGACATCCCTATCCAGAATAACCGCATGCAAATTAACCTTCATCATAAATAATCCTCTGGGGAAAAAAATGCAGCCACATAACTGAACACAGGTGCACAATACTTGTTTGCTGTTTATAAAATGTGCCGGAGAGCTTGTTTTTCTGTCATTCAGTGTTATGGTTGTTTTGCTTTCAGTGAATATCATTAATATATGGCTCCCTGTTTCAGACGTCCTTGCTTGACAAGGAGTTCTAAATTTGCACAAGTGGTTAGGAGGACACTCATCTCAGCTTTGCAGGGCCAAGCCTGTCTTCCTATTTAACCAGGGCCTAATTTATGCCCAGTGATAAAAAAAAAAATACATAAAATAAAAGCAAGGAGTAGCCTGGGGCAAGAAATGGCAATAAGAAGTGCAAGCCCTCAATGGCAGTAATTTAGAGTGACTTATAACTCAGTGACAGGTGCAAAAAGGCTTCACCAGCATGTCAGTCAAAAAGCATTCCTGTTTTTGTAACATGAAAACAAAATGTATGGCCCCCCAAAAATAATTTTCATTTTAAACATCCCATGTACACACTGGAATATTAGAACATCAACTCAATTTCCATTCCTACATTTTGATATATATATATATTTCTTCTTCTTTTTTTACGCCAAATGCGCATACCCTCGACAAAAATGACAAAAAATAATAATAAAAAAATAGATACAACATATACACACACTACCAGTCAGAAGTTTGGACACATCGTAACACTTGATGGTTTTTGCGACTGCACTTGGGGACACATTCAAAGTTTGACTGACCTTCACTTTTTAAAGTAATGATGTTGTTTCTCTTCACTTAGCTGATTGCTTCTTGCCATAATATGATTTCTAACTTTTGTCAAATAGGGCTGTCAGCTGTGTACCAACCTGACTGCTGCACAACACAACTGGTGATCCCAAACACATTAAGCAGCCAAGAAATTCCACAAATGAACCCTGACAAGGGAAACCTGTGAAGTGAAACCAATTCAGGTGACTACATCATGAGGCTCATTGAAAGAAAGCCAATGCTTTCCAGCACTGTCAACAAAGCAAAGGGGGCTCTTTCAGGAATCTAAAATATAACACATATTTAGAGTTATTTGTCTTTTTTTTTCTTTGCTACATAATTACATATATTTTGCTTCATATATTTGATGTCTTCAGTATGAATTTACAATGTAGAAAGTAGTAAAATATAAAGAAAAACTATTACATGAGAAGGTGTGTCCAAGCTTTTGACTAGTAGTGTATATAATTATACTGCGGCACATTGTTTTTAATCAGTTGCATGACTAAAAGTCCTTTCAGTTCTCTGCAGTTGAAATATTACCAGGGTGTAGGGTCACACCTGTTTCAGCTGGAAATGACAAAAAAACACACACACACACACAAAAAAACAAACTATTAATAAATTCACAGTTGCATTCCCTAGCATGGGCAGTTTAATTTTTTTTTTTTTTTTTACTAAGATTACCCAGACACAGAAATATAAGAGCTGTCATTTTTACAACAAAAAAGTTAGGCAATAAGGCATAGGAAACAAATTAAAATGACATGCTTTTGTTAGGTCAAGTGTGCTTGTAGTTATTTGAAGTCGAATTTCTATTTACCATATTGCTAGGATAAAATGCACAGTGGTTGCTGTTTCTCTACCCTGGCTTTCCTTAACTCATATACTGGGTGGCTGTAGCTCAGGTGGCAGAGCAGGTCGGTTAGTCGGTGGTTCGATCCCAAAGGTTGGAGGTTCGATCCCAGACTGCTCCAGGCTGCATCCTTGGGCAAGATACTAACCCCATGTTTGCCTACTGGTAGTGTCCAGCAGCCTCGCCTCTGGCAGTGCGCCCCAGGGCATCGGTGGCTACAATGTAGCTTGCCATCACCAGTGTGTGAATGTGTGTGTGAAAGGGCGAATGACTGAATGTAGTGTAAAGCGCTTTGATGTCTTTAGGGACTAAGTAAAGCGCTATACAAATACAGACCATTTACCATTTACTGACAAATATTCAAGGGAAGACAACAGAGCCAAAAACATACAAGGATATTCATGCACACACCAACAAACAAAGCCAGACAGGCCTAACGTAAAGGTGGAAAAATGAAGGCTGGCGTCATGTGGGGTGCCGATAAGAGTGCCGTTCCCTGCTTTACTCCCTCGGCTCCATATCCATAGCATCTGCTCTGCTCTCATTAATCATGTGAGAGGTGGGCAGGAGGCTGCCAGCTGAAATAAACCTTGATCATCACATGGAGTGCTGCGGACCACATCCTGCCATTTAGCGAAACTGTTTTTGTCGTGTCTCTTCCCCATCTAGCCACAATGCTACACTACCTGTTAGTTTTCCCTCTACACCATGTCACATAGCTGGCTCAACATGGACTCAATGCCATCTGTTGGTGGCTGTCCCCCTATAACCTAGCGGAGAACATGAAGGCTGCCCTGCCCAAATGTGTCAGTTAACTGGGGTTTGACAAACTATCCACCTCCAGTTTATAATAGAGATGGCACGATACCACTTTTTAATGTCCGATACCGATTCCGATATCATAAATTTGGATATCTGCCGATACCGATATGAATCCGATATAGCGTATTTTGTAATCAATAAAACTGTTTTTTATAAATATCTTGCTGCATTTTGTATAAGTTCATACTCAAGTTTTAAAAAACAAGAGACTGAAGCTATTCTGTTATACCTGTATGCAAAAAATACACTCCACTCAAAACATTTTATAGTTCAGCAACACTGATCAATCTAATAAATTTAAACCTACACCATCCTCTCTATTCTGGTATTTTAAAGAGTACTTACCTACCTAACTAATAGGGTTGCCAACTCCCAGTAAAAATATTATGGAACCACCCCCCGCCCTTAATTGATGTAATTAACTTTAATTTAATGCAAGTGTAAAACAAATGCACAGAAATCAATTATTTTTCTACAATAATTAAATAGATTCAACATCTTTCTTCAACAGAATTGCAGACTGCACAGATGGTACCTTCCTAAAGTACTATAGCTTACTAGGGTGTATATTAGACTTATTAGTTACTATATACAATAATGGATTTCTATACATTTAATCAGATGACCACTTTTGTTGTAAGATTCAGATAATTATTTATTCAAAGTTTTTCAATGACATAACAAAGAAAAAATTTTCTTTGTGCCCCCCTTTCCCTGTTAATGCCCAACCTGGCCCCCCACAAAACTTTGCTAGACCCGTCCCTGCACAGTTACCAGCCGTCAGCAACGTAGAAAAGGATCCTGGTGTTATTTGTCTCTCAGAAACAGTTCATAACTTCCCTTCAACTCATTCCTGTCACCTAAAAGGTACTTATCGTACTTATTATTGTCTGAGTACTTCGGTTGTTTTATTGTACTTTTTATATTTTACATTTATATTTATTATTGCATTTTGCACCAAGGGAGTGGCACTCCAATTTCGTTGTACTTTGTACAATGACAATAAAGGCTATTCTATTCTATTCTAAAAGGTAAACCTGTTTTTCCATCACCTGTTCAGCTCTGATGATTCAGTAAGGACATCTCCTGGTTTCATCTTCATGTTTCCCTCTCACCACAAACGGATATCATGACCAGCAGCTTTTACAGCCGTGGCTCCAGCAAACCTCAGCTGATACTAGAAAGTATTATTAAATATATTCTAACAACAGCTTATCAAGCTTAAACGTGCTGCTGTTGTTTATCCGCTGGTCTCCTCTTTCTAGCGCAAAGTGGGCGATAAACAAACAAGACGAGACTTGCGGCAGAAAAGCTGATCAGCTGATCATTGATCAGTTTCATGTTTGAAGTAATAACAGGAGATGAAGGGGGAGTGAATGAGATGAGTAGATGCAACTGCGCTGCAAAGACAGAATAACTCCAGCTTTGTGTCTATTGTTTAATTCTAGCTGAAGTACGGGACAAATCGCTTCCTTTTCACCTCAATATGGAACTCCGATGGCCAGTCCAGCTGTGGCTCAATATATCAGTTGTTAAGCTTAACGTGGAAATACTATGCAAACATTCAGGGATGAACTTACACACTTGCTTTACTTCTCTAGTTTTCGCGAGATGAAATGCCGCGGTTAGGAAGCATGTAGCGAGGCTTCAAATGCTCCAACATACCGCGGACAGGTCTCGCAGACAACAGCCGCTCTATCACGTGACACATACTGCTCCGACGCGCCGAGCTGGGTTACGCCAAGTGATTTTGTGATACTTTGGATCTGATTACATTTTTTATTTCTCTCCGATATCCGAACCAGTAATTTAGGTCAGTATCGGACCCATACGTAATATCGGATCGGTCCATCTCTAGTTTATAATATCCCAAAAGTGTCCATCACAAAACATGAATGATGGTTACAAAATACCCTAAACTTTGATACATTTCCACGGTATCCCCTTGGTGTAACAGGTACTTGTCCTGCATTTTTGTTAATCATTTCAAGGGCAAATAATACTTCTTTTGGGAGACACCATCCATTGCACCTATATACATTAAGAAGCATTTGCTTTTTAACAGAGCTGCAAGTAAGTGTCCTTTTCTAATCTCTCTGACTAACAGCATCTTTTAAAATGCATAATGCATGTGCCTGGCATTCAGACTACTGGTAGCAAAGTAATAGTCCTAAAAAGGAAACATAATATGAGAAGTGTCTGAAACCATCGAATATACCGAGAGGACATTCAGCACAGTGATAACTAGACTCTTGTCACATTTCATAATGTGTCATGTGCAACAGATGTGGTGAGTGTGTGATACCTTTTGGGCCATTGAGAGGGACATGGTGACACCTCACTGGGGCCCTCATCGTCAAACACCTTAGAAGGCTATCATGGACATGACATAATACAGCTAGGAGCCATTTGTATCCAATAATGACAGCTAATAACAAATGTCCATCACAGTGGAGCTACAACTTGATTAGTGTCAAAGCAAGAGAGGCTCTAGAAGGATATGGAAGAATGGCTCGTCATCAACAGTGGAAGTGGCACGGTAATTTATAGCAGATAAATGGTGTGCTTGAAGCCCCAGAGACTGTCATACTTATAATGATGTGTGCTTCAAAGACCAGATAACATCCTTATGATGAAAGTGCATCTCACCATGTGTTATCATAGTAGGGACACATTGTAGTCATCTCCACCGCATTTAGCTTCTGTTCAGCCATTGAGTGCCACTGAGACTGAAGGGATGATTTTAGGGGAGTTTATACTATGGCCTTTATAATCCAAATAAAATTCCATATTTACACTTTTTTTTGCCTGTCCCGTTTGGTTCTTTTGGCATCAGAATTATTGTCTAAAGGCGAGGAAAGATGCCCAACGGATTTACTTTACCAAATTGACCATCCCAGCCTTGCCGTAATGGTCTATTTGATTCACCTTTTATTGTTTTTTTTGTTTTGTTTTTTTTTTCACTTGCTAGATACGGAACAGACTTGAATGAGGAAAAGAAGAGAAGAGAGGAGAAAGGAAGAGGGGGGAAAAACAGCAGAGAAGAGGGATGGGGATAAAGGGCAAAAACACAAAAACCAACCAAATGAGCAGACAAAAAAAAATACATATATCAATCACCTGGATCATCTGTTGAGAAAGAAAAAAGAAAACAAGCAGAAGAAAACGAGAGCAATACAATAAACAACATCACGATGATATATGGGAATATAACAGTAAATACTAAATATTAAACATTATTGTGCAGCACGTAATATCGACAGCGCACAGTGTGCTTTGAGGTAGGAGCCAAAAAGGGTGTAGTTTGTGTGTGTGAGCACCCGTGTGTACACCTGTGAGCATGGACGCGTTTTTTTTAAAAGGTTCCTTCATGTAATGATCTGCTAGAGGGTGTGGGGGGCCACAGCCCCGTCCTCCAGGGCATGAAGCAGATATGGAGGAGATCAAGACCCCAGACATCCAGAGGCCCTCAGAACACAAGAGACCAAGGAAGACCAACAGAGGGGCAGCTGCACCACTATCCCAGAAAGAGCTGAGGAGAGTCCCAGATGAGGGGTCACTCAGCAGCCACGGAGCAGAAGCCAGGGGGGGTTGCAGTGACGTGCCCATGAGCTCCGCCGGCAGCCAGCTGCGCCAGAGTGACCGAGCCCCAGGCCGAGAGGCCGAGCGCACCCCACCCCCGAAGTGGCCCGAGCGAGCCCCAGGCTCCAGGCCCCGATAAGCAGCCACCAAGGAGTGAGCCGGTGTGTACCTGGGCGCCCATCCCCGGACACAAAGAACCACCAACTACACTTTTACTTTAAGTAATTCACATTTCCCTGTACTCGGCAAGGTAGTCTAAACAATTTTGATTTTAGCACATTTGTTTTATTTTCAACTCTTTGGATCACAGATGATTTGTTTACATAAAGTGCACGCTCAAAGTTTCTGTTTTCCTCAAGGACCACAAAACTCCAGTCCTACATATTGATTAGCAGATGCATCTGGGTCCCCGAGCAGTTGTTAAGAATTCAGCTCCGTCTTTTTAATGGAGTAATGCATTTATAATCTATACGCATTCTTTGAATGATTTATTAACAGTTATTTGGTAGGAAATCAATTTTTTCATTAAGTGCTTTTGTTTATTTATTGAACTATTGGGAAAGGTTAAAAATTAATAAGCGGATAATTGCCAACAAAAGCATGGTTTATGCAAGCTGCTTCTATGCACAGTGAAATTCTCCCTGTAGCCTTTATTAAAAAGCTCCACATAGAAATTACTACTTTCCATTACCTCACAGTGATATTCAACATATAAAAACTTCAATGTTTAGTAGGAAAGGTCTTTTTTTTAACTTCATACTTTTTATAGTGTGTTTTTATGTACCTATGTATAGCTCTTTTGTAGTACACAGGCTTAATAGTAGAGAGCAGAGGTTAATCAACTTTGGAATTTTAAAGGGAATTGACGAAAATAATTTTATGGCCATGTTAAGCTAATTTACTTTGTATTCCATGATAAGTGAAACCAATTAAAGGTCATCAAATAAAGTGTCATGATCTGGGTGACCATCTGGTGTTTTTATGCTGCCTCCCTGTGTCTTCCGTGTGGGCGGAGCCTTGAGTCTTCACCTGTTCTGCTCACCTGCTATCCATTGATGACAATCAGCAAGGCTGTGCTTAATATCAGCGCTGTTATCTCTTTTCCTCTAGCTTGTCATCTACCTCATGGGGTAGCCAGGCCTCCTTACTTCTTCTTCATGCTATGTACTTCACCTGATCTTGTTGTGCCTTCACTAATCTTGTCAAGTCACTGTGTAACTCACCTGCAACTCCATAATCTGGAGCCAGTCTCCACAGCAAGATACACTGCAACGCTCCTCTGAACTTAAACAACTCACTCTCATCTGCCTGTCCTCTGCTGTCTTCTGAGGATTATGGGGAAAAACAAGGTCAGAACTTCATTCATTCACGCACCACTTGGATGCTCACCTGGTTACCCCTCCCAGAGCCTTGCACTCTCCACCTGCAAGTAAGTCGCAAATTCAGAGACAGAGTTCCTCCCAGTTGCCGTTCTGTCTAAACTCAGATCCTAACCACACTCTCCCTCTGTTATAGTGCTTCCACATCAGAGATTCCCCACCAGATACAGTCATCTTGTCATTCCTTATCTGTGTTTATAATTAGGCTTGTGAAAACCTTAACACTGTTCAGTTTGTGCCTTTCAAGGAGTTTTTTGTGCGTAATTTTTTTTTTTTCATTATCAAAGTTTGCAAGTAAGTAATGCCTACATGAATAAGATTGCTGAGGCTTTTACAGCAAGGTAGAAACCACTGGTTACTCCAGAACAACAGTGGCAGGGGGGGTGTTTTGTTTTGTTTTTTATTAGACAAAAAATGCCATGAACCTTCCTAGTTCTGGAACTCTTGGTAAAGACAAAACCCAGATTAACTTCTGGCAGAAAGAAAGAGAAAAGTCTTAAATTGTAGGAAACTAGCTAATCATCCAGTGCATACCACGCTATTGGTCAATGCCTGTGCTGAGTGGGGACCCAAACTGACTTGGGCGAAACAAAGTGAGGTTTAAATGACAAAACCATACAAAAAGACCCAAATAAAGTCTAAAGGATCCAAAATATAATCCAAGCCAGGAACACATGGGAGTTGTTTACTACATTACAAGAGAAAGTACAAGGCAAACTGAGGCTTTTAATAGTCACATGAAATAATTAAGGAGATGGGAAACGCAGGGTGCACAGCTGGAACTAATCATGGAAAACAAAAGCAAAACCAAATATAACACACCAGCTTTATTTGTAAAGCACTTTTAAAAAAAACAAACAACCCACAACTGACAAAAATGCTGTATAGACGAATAAATCCGTTAAAACAAGTATAAATTAAAAATACATAAAAAGGCCTTTTTCAGCTAAGAAACATCTCCAAACTGCGAACTTTGTCTAAATCTGAGTTAGAAATGGTTATTCAGGCTTTTATTTCGTCTTGCTTAGATTATTGTAACAGTCTTTTTCTTTGTTTGAGCAAAAGGAATCTGCTGCAAGGCTTTTTACTAAGACACGAGAAAGAGATTACATTACATTACACATTACACCAGTGTTGCGTTCATTGCACTGGCTCCCATTACATTTTAGAATTAATTTTAAAATCTTAGGACTGACTTTTAAAGCTTTGCATTGTGATTCCCCTGCCTACATTTCTGGGCCCGTATCCCTAAAGAATCTTTGTGCAAAAAGTGGCTCCTAGCGGCCAAATTCTAAGAAAATTCTCAGAGTCATGACGTTTTCTTAGAATTTCCCCTAAAAGTGACACGACAATCCCAGTTAATATAAAAGCTATTCCTCAAGATTCCTAGCGCTTAAAAGGGCTCCTAAGGCGAGATCTGCTAAGAGCAGGGAAGAGGACTTTTAGTGGCTTAGGAGTTCCCCTAAGTAGCTGCACAAAATGGCCAACAGAAGAGGCAGGAGAGAAGTCCTGCAAACACTGGATGACAGGGAATTATTGAGACGCTACAGATTGGATCGTGCAGGAATCATGTTTGTGGTGGATCTCCTTAGAGATGCAATTACTTCACCAACTCGACGCCACAACGCTATTACACCGGAGACGAAAGTAATCACAACCCTGAGGTATTTGGCAACCGGGAAAATGCAACAATGCAGCAGTGACTACTTGGGTCTGTCCCAAGTCATCACTGAATTTCTTGAATGTGAAATATTATTTACAATTACAGTCAGCATAAGATTAGAGTGTATAATTATGTTTATTGATTTGAGGGTACATCCTTTGCTCATTATCACCAAAAGCTCATTTCCATCAAACTTGTAGGATCAACCAATCACGGCTTTTGAAATGATGACTCATACCTAGCAACGGGGTCAACCACACCTCCTCACTAAGATAGGATTTTCCATCCATTCCTTGCTCAGAGTTCACTGAAAATGTTCTGGAATCACTTCTAAGCTAAAACTCCTGGCAAGGAATTTTTAGGTTAAATTAGGAGCTCTCTGAGAGGATTCTCAGAATCTTTAGGGATACGGGCCCTGATCTTTTAGAACCCCACGCTCCCTGTCACAGCCTGAGATCATCTAATCAAAGGTTGTCAGTAGTCCCACGAACACGTTTTAAGACCAGAGGTGA
Source organism: Neolamprologus multifasciatus (assembly GCF_963576455.1). Classification (NCBI taxonomy): domain Eukaryota; kingdom Metazoa; phylum Chordata; class Actinopteri; order Cichliformes; family Cichlidae; genus Neolamprologus; species Neolamprologus multifasciatus. Next base: position 8,101,714 of record NC_140446.1, on the reverse strand, counting down.
TAGATCTTTTAGAGCGGTGGCCCCCAGGTTGTGGAATGCTCTCCCTCCATCATTATGTTGCCTTGATTGTATTTATTCTTTTAAAAAGCAGCTTAAGACTCATTTATTTAGATTGACTTTTAATCAGATTTGTGCTGTATGTTTGATTTTTAATGTATTTTATGTATTTCTGTGAAGCACTTTGTGGTTTTTATCCTGTGAAGAGTACTATATAAATAAATTGAATTGAATTGAAAAAAGAGGTGGGTTTTAAGAAAAGATTTAAAAATGGACAGGGAAGAGTCCTGTCTAATGTGAAGAGGCAAATTATTCCACGATTTAGGAGCTGCAAAGGCACGGTCCCCTCTGAGCACTTACTTTCAGGTACACTCAGGAGCAGCTGATCACCTGACCTGAGACAAAAATGAAAAATGAATAAAAATGAATCCAAAAACTTACAAACAACTAGTGGAGTGAAGTAACTGGAGATGAACTTTTGAAGAACCACTAGCCCCCACATAAAGTGCATTACAGTAATCCAGCCGAGTGGTAACAAGGTCATGGATTACTGTCTCAAAGTGCTGCCTAGAAAAATTTGCTTTGTTTTTGGATAACTGCCTGGAAAAAGCTCAATTCGATTTCATTAATATAGCGCCAAATCACAACAGCACCTGCATATGTCTAAAGGAATGGCTTTGATTTCCATGCCACCCTAAGAAATTTCTCTAGATCCACCCCTGTATACAAGATTGAATTGAATTGAATAATCTGGCACCATCTCATCTTAAAGTTCTCGTAGTACCATATCACCCTAATGGAACACTTCACAGAATGCAGGCTTATCTGTGCATCCTAGGGTATTTAAAAGTAGAACAAGAGGCAGAGCCTTCAGCTTTCTGGACCTTCATCTATGGAACCAGTTCCCACTTTGGATTTGGGAGATAAACACCCTTTCTACTTTTAAGATTAGACTTAAAACTTTTTTTAAAAAAAGTATATAAGGCTATACTGTCTGCTCAGATTCAGGCAAATATTTCAAAACTGATTACACAGTACTGCAAAGTGGAAGTTGTTAATGATCCAAAGGGATATGGCAAAAGATACAGATTTGCCCTTCAATGCCGAAGTCAGCCACCTGACCTCAACACATAAGAGCATGGTTTTAAGATACTGAAGATAAAAACAAAAGAAAGTAAACCCACAAACAAGTACCAACTAAAAGGAGCTGCAGTAAAGGCCAAGAAAAGCACCTCAGTGGAGGAAATGAAGCATTTGTTGATGTCCTCTGGTACTAGACTTCCCAAACGGTCATTGACTTCAAAATATGTCCCAATTAATTTTGAAAATAAGTGACTATGTATAATAGTGACTGTAATTCCTAAACAGCTAATGCAATACTTTTGTTAAACCCCTTAAATTAAAGCTAAAGGTCTTTACTTTTTAATTGTATAATTTAAAATCCACCGTGTTGGTGTACAGAGAGAAAATTACAAATTTTGTTCAGAAACCTGCAGCAGGAAGAAAGATGCAATTATAATTGGATTAGGGGTTTTTCTATGTAAAGAGTAAAAGTAGAGACTATGCATGAGCAGCCTTACAACAAGTGAGAAGCTTGTACAAATATCACGCAGCATCTTCTGCCTGAAAACGACTGGACTTCTTTAGGTATCGTGAAGATGTTTCAACTCTCATCCAAGAAGCTTCTTCAGTTCTAAAACCAAATGGTGGAGAGTCCGAGGTATTTAAACTCTAGTGGGGGTTGTCCCTTAAGAGGGTTGTTGACTCACTATTGAGCCCACTATCAATAGTGGGATCATGTACCTCATCACACGAGCCAAGGTGTGAAAAAAGGTGTGGGTCACCATAGGTTTCTGGTAAAACCATTGTGGGATGTTGCCTCACACTATCATGTGACCTGTTGAGATCACCTGACGCAAGATGTGAGTGGGGGTGAGGCACCTGGGAAGGACTCTCAAAACTGCATTGTAGGTGGCAGAAAGCTGATGTCGTAAGCCACCGCCTCTCAGAGATGGTCATTCACAGCAGGCATAGATGGCTTCTTTACTCTGCTTTCAAACCATCTGTCTTATATGTCCAAAATATAAACACTGGCATCCTAGAAAGAGTAGTAGTAGTAATAATAATAATAATAATACATTTTATTTGAAAGCGCCTTTCAAAACACTCAAGGTCACTGTACACAGTAGGAGTGTAGAGTGACCTTTGTCCTTTAGATGCAGATGTACTGCTGAGTCTTGTCCCGTCCAGGTGGCATGGCACACCATGTGCTGTGCCATGCGTTTATGTAGTGGCTGTTTGGGTTCTCCAATGTAGAGGTTTAAGCACTCCTCCCTGTGATACTGGGATTTGGTCCTTGGGATGAACCAGTTTTTGTCTGAGGGTGTGGCTGGGTTGAAGTGCACTGGAAGGTCATGCTGAGTTTCTCTGATAAAACTTCTACATAAGGAATGACACTAGGGTTTGAATACCTTTTTAAATACCTTGGACTCTTCACCGTTTGGTTTTAGAACTGAAGAAGCGTCTGGTTGAGAGGTGATAAAGCTTTACAAAGCTCTTATAGTTTAGTTTTAGTTGTAGTCTTATGTGTCTGTCTGCATACACTTGTCAGCTGGAAAGAAATGGAAGAGGGGTTTTCATCCACTGAGACACACTCCACAAACAAAAAAAATGGCAATAAGACATTGCTTTGGTAACCTATGCATAATATGCTAATAAGCCACATGCTCACGCTCAGCTTAAGCTAATTAGCACTGCAGAGACACCATGTGAGTTAGGATTTGCTTTACTTGTGCTTTATTGTGTTTACATTGTTACCTCATCAAACCAAATTCATCTGGTAGATATCCATTCTTGAAGAATTTCTATCTAAGCACATTCATGGACATGATTCATCTAACAATACAACATTATATATTATTGAAATAACTGAAATTGGAATATAAAAATTGAACAATGATACAAATACAGTGATTTCTAAGAGGTAATTATGTGTTGTGCCGTATAAGGAGGAGCTAAATTAGCCAACAAGTAGAAATGTATTGCTACAAACACTATTTTATTTTTTTATTTTATTTATTTTTATTTATTTAAGTAAAAAGTTATTTATTTTATTTGAGTAAAAAGTTGTTGTTTTTTACTGACACAAAGGAAGGAGCAAGATTACACTGTAGATTGATACTGTCTCGAAAGGAGGTTACAAAAATGATAGTTTGTAAAGCATATACCTAAATGGCATTGGTTGCTGTGGAGACAGACTCCCGACACCATGCATAGGGAAGACAGACTCCCTTACGGATGGTAATTGTTTCTAAATCGCAAAGCTTTGTTTGTAATATTAGAGCATACATGACCTATTTGCTACAATTCTATGGTAGTGGGGTTTTCAACCCACTCAACCTCTCGCTCTTGCTCTCTCTCTCTTCCTCTTTACCTTACTGTGTGCGAGTGTGTGCATATATGCATATGTGTGTGTATCTGAGGCTATATTCAGATAATTTCCTTAAGTGACCTTTAAGTTTTCTAAAAAAGCACAAGCAAAGTACACAAAGTACATATCACAAGACCTTTAAAAGATTGTCTCAGCTGTAATCTTTATCATTAGTTCACAGTGCTGTAGTAAACACTTGTGCTGCATGTATTGGATACCTGGGTCCTTGACCAGATATGCCTCATTCCAGTAGCCAGTTTCTCATCAGTATAGCTTTAGTTATGTATATCTTGCATGTTCTAAGGCCGACTGGAGCAGTCCAAAGTTCAAAGTGGTCCCAAGCACAACATCACATTGCAAGTGTTGTTTCTACATCCTTCATAATTATGATATAAATCCACTTAATGGGGGCTCAGACAGTGGCATGACATAACTGACAAAAGGTCAATCTGACAAGTGTTGCTTTCTTATCTTCCAGTTGGGTTATAAGTGCACGGCTATATTTATGAGATGCTGTTTGAGTTTTGGACATTTTGGGTAAAAGGAGACAGTTTGCCTGCTGCTAACCCACAAAAATGTTCGAGGGTTGAGATGTTAAGATATTAACATGATATTAACTTATACATTACATTTTATGTTAGATTATAACAATTGATATATTGTCATGGTTAATCAAATGCATTTGTGATGTTGATCAGTTATGTCTAGGAAAGATTTTACATTAGTTAGAGTAGGAGGCAAATTGCATGTCTTTGGAAAACCGCTTCTCAAATTAGTAGCAATACAACAGAAAATTTGTTTATTTTTCTAAGTAGACAACTGTGTGTGATATTTCCCCTGTTTCTTCTTTGACCACTGGACAGAATCATTTGAGATCTGTGACTTTCACAGAAACTGGCAAAGAATTTGATTGAAGTCATGCTCAGCTGGTCCCATCTCTTACCGAATGTCATTGTTGTCATCTGTGGGTCCAAAAAATCTCTAGTCAAACGATCTGAATGCCAAGTAATTTCCAATGTCCTCAGGTTATTCCACTTTCTTCTGTCAGTGATGCTGGGTATATAAATAGGTGATACACAACACAAACACATCTTAAAGTCTTCCACATTGTTGGACTACATTGCTGTGTAGAGAATTAATCCCTCTCTCATCCTTGAAATGTGGTAAAATCTTACTGAAGACACTAAAGACAATTTTTTTTGTTTACAAGTTTGTGCTCTATGTAAATATATATTGTCAGCTGATTATTTGTCGTTTGGTAGGTCAACGGGGGTCTGGAATCAAGTCTGCATAAAATGTAGTTTGTTTCCTCCGCGGCACAGAGTGAGATGGTCCAGTTGGCCTCTATCTCAGACATTTAAATAACTGTAATCATTCGCAAATTCATCTTCATTATTTCTGTCTTTTTTCTTCTTTTTTTCACCCAGCACTAGGAAAATCAGAGTAAATCTGACATGATTTCTAACTGTTCATCACAATGCTAACAGCACTTCAGCTATATCATCTTAAATCTAGAGATCTGTTAAAACAAGACAACAAAGGTCATTCTTGTTCGACTCGACAAATGCTGAAAGGAACAATGGTTACATCTACACATCATCTCACTTAAGTTCAAAGGCTGAATTTAGGTTAGGCTAAAGCAAGATCATTAAATCATTTTGTAAAAGCCTCCTTCGAAAAAAGCCTACTTCCAAGCTTACTAATCCATGTTCAGAGAAACAAATACAGATAATCCTATGTGTACAAATTACAATATATAGACTTAAAGGGCAGCAAGAGCATATCTGTGTATCAAACATTCAGGGACAGTAGGAATGAGCTTGTTAAGAAATTTCCTTCATATATAAATGCTAATAAGTTGCAAAAACATACAATGCCAATATTCTATTATGGCATTTGAGATGATGCAACCAATGACATAACAACTGTAATGGAAACACAAGTGTAGGATCTGAAAGCATACAGCTCATGAATATATTTATAGTTGTGTTTAAAACTTTAAATGCAGCTTTTATCCCCTCTGACTAGGGAAACAAGCAAACCATTAATACTTCCTACAAAACAATGGGTTGGCACTAATTTGTCAAAAAAAAAAAATCGAATTTAGGCTGTTAAATGCAAACTGTGCAGCACACCTGACTTAGTGTCATTAGCATTTATCAGACATGAGAAAGCAGCGTGACTCATGACAGATGTAGGCTTCCAGTGAAGCATTATGATGGATAGAGCAGTTGACACATTGTTCCCAACAAAAGCTACTTCACTTTTTATCATTGTTGTGAAGCCAGGTGTGGCATGACAATTCACAGAGTATTTATTTATTATTTTTTTAAAGGCAGGGGAGGTGAATTGATAGAAGCATGTTTTCCATGCACTTAACAAAAGCTTGGCTGCTCTTCATGTCTGATTTCTGCCATAGTTATTCAAATTTTTTCCACTGATTCGCTGCTTTTATGGAATCAACAAGCCAGTTTTGCCATTCTGTATTCAATACGTGGGCTTTAGCCAAACCACTATTTCAAGCATAGCCATTGGATCTTTGTTTAAAAGGTGTTTCAGTCGTCTTTGTTATTTTTTTATGATATAGTGTCATTAAATTCTAGAAGTCCGATTTGAAGGTGATTTCAGGAACATCTATGTTTCAACTTTAACTTTTACTATCTGTGTGTGTATATAATTCCAGGGAACTTGTGTCACCTTAATTTTGTTTTGTGTCCACAGGAGTAGAGTGCTATTCAGGGGTAAAATTTGGTTTTCATGGTAAAGGTTATTATTGGGGTTAGTGTAAGTAATAAGGGAATGAGTTACAGCACAGAGTAACAAACAGAAATAGCAAAACAAGGTTGTGTTTTTATGTGTGTGCATGATTAATAGGGTGGAGGAGCAGGTCACAGGTAAGGACAGGGAACGGGGAAAATGCCCACCCTTAGCCTGGCAACATGATGATATTCAAAGAGCATTTGCAAATTAATTCACAAAATTCATTTTCACAGAATCCCAACACGCATTCCTCCATTCCTCTCCTTCCACCACTTCTCCTTTTTTTTTTTTTTTTTTTTTTTTCTATCACGAAACTGACAGCTGCTTTTCAGAGCAAGAAATAAGAACTTGGTTTCACTCCACTGGCCAAAGTAATAGAGAAATGACTGGAGCAACAGGCAACGGTTATTTACAGCTTTTATTTGTTTAGACCTTATCAGGTGCAGAGGCTGAAGAAGGGGAGAAAAGCAATATTCATTTTTTTTAATGGGCCTGCCCTCCGCAGATAATACTCTAGTGTTGTTCGCTTTCTCCCGACTTTCACATGAAGCAAAGTGTGCTGGGAATTCAGAGTTGCACCTGTGCTTAAAAACTAGACAGAAATGAAACTATTCTTTATTACCTTCATCTTCCAGGTTGCCAGATTTATTTATTTATTTATTTTTTAATTATGTGCACCAGTACGAATTGCTTAGCATGAACTGCTAAACAAGCCGGTATTAAACGTCACTGTTCCTTCTTCTTCTTCTTTCTTTTTTTAAATAGAGCTATGCACATAATGAATTTTGCACATAACCTAAAACTTGAAGCAACTGCTTTAGACACTGTACAAAAGAGCCACTTATTTCTTTTAAATTGCTTTAAAAGTAACGACTTATCATACACTAAATGATACGCCCATAGAAATGACAGGGTTTCCTTTTCATGAGCAGCTTTGGTACCGCTCTTTTGAGTCCCCAGTGGAGACATGTTGTGAAAGCTTGATAGTCTGACTTAATGCAGGCAGTCTGTATCCAGCAAATGCATCCACTCACCTAGCTCCCTTTAGCACTGGCTATGCCTTTCATTCTTTCCTCCCATTTCTTTTTGATCTGTCTTTTTTTGTTCCACTTGTTTTCTTGCAGTTTTGGTGTGTCTGTGTTTTATTCATGTTCTGTTTTGATCTCTGATTCTGTGTCCTTCACTTCATCATTTCTAATGCACCCGTGTCTGCAGGAAAGAAACAAATGTGAAAGAAAAAGTTAAGGTCGTTTTGTTAGAAGAGAAAACAGGTCGTATCTGCAAGATGCTAATGTTTATGAAAGAATGACCACCATTTCCAACTTGCAACCAAAGGGGGGGAAACAAGGTACATGAATGCCCGTAAATAACATTAATAGCGATATAAAAAGGCAAAGTAATAGACAAAGAGGAGGATATTAGTCAAAACTATTTTTGACATCTAAATTTATTTTTCGGTCTCTCTGGTACCTGTACAGTAAAAGTCTTGACCGGGGGACAAGCAATTTCTATGTAAATTAGAAAGAGACCCATTTCTATAATACTGAAACATGAAGCATTCTCACAATCTCACAGCATTTGTCATCATTGATTCAACATATGTACAAATTCTCCAGTTTGTTCTGTGTCATCTCTGTCTGCCATTTTTATTACTGTGATTTGATGCTTAACTGCCATGCTCATTAGAATTATATTCTAATTATGTACCCTTGTTGCAAAAACTTCAAGAGTGAAGCTTATTAGCCAACCATTAACACTACCGTGTCCCACAGGAAAGGTCCTCATCCAAGTCTATTGCCAATAGAGCTGGCCAATAGATAAGCCTCTAGTTTTACGGAGCAGCTTTCAGGCATAAACGCAGATGCATGGCGGCGGGGGGTTTAGAAGAGGTGACTACAATGTGTTATTTGCCTTCAAATGGAATCTCATTTTTCAAATGTGACTATCGGTCACTATGATTTGTGTCATATTTAAACCAAATGACTAATTCAACAAAACACAAGCAGGTTATTCTGCTTTCAGCTATTTATACTTATTTCTGTAAACAGTATTTTCAGTTGTGCCAGCGATCAGAGAAAAGAGAAAAACACAGAAAAAGACAGAGAAACTGATGAAAGGGGCTTATTTGCTGGCCATTCATCTAAGGATAGGTTTTTATATATGCTTACCTTTCCACCTCATAGAGAGGGCTAATGATTTGTTTGAAAGCCAACTCACTGAGTGTAGGGTAGGAGGCATGGACAGAAAACGGCAAGGCAAACAAGCCTAGCCAGGTGTGCACACATCTAGAGCCAGCGAGATGGGAACAGAGCTGCAGAGCCAGCCAGGATGGCCTTCAGAAAGGTGTGAGAGGTGCCCTTCTCTGCCTCTAATGCGTCCGGGGGTGTGTGATTGATTTTTTGCGCAGGAGCTGGTGTCTTAATGTCCTAATGCATTGCTCTGTCACAGAAGGCTGCCTTGGCACACTGCCCTTTCCACAGACTGATCTGCCATTCGATTGGATGAGACCAGGGTAAATAAATAAAGAGGGAGGCCAGTAGAGGAGGGCTGGAGGAGAACCGGGATGGGCTACAAGCATGATTACACCACCAGATAAACATAAATATCTGCACACCATTGTCCTATAAAACATGCTCCCAAGCAGTTGTCAAATACACACACAAGATAATTTTGCACCTATGTTTTATTGTTTCTTTACCGGATATTGATTTGACAAGGTGATGCAAGGTTCATTTAAGGCCACCGGGTTGTGTTCTGTTCCTGAAGAATGATACCTCCAAAATCAATATATTATTTGACAGCATTTTCATGTGCTTTTACTCTGGTGAAAAAGGGGCCCATACTTTTGTGGTATTACAATTCATTCTCCTTATTTATGGCGCTACACATCTACACACTCTCTCTCTCTCTCTCTCTGTAGCAATTTAAATTCACTGGAAGTATTCAAAGCCATTTCAGGGCGTAGTGTGATGGTTATATAATGGTTCTATGCTTTTGCTCGTTTGCCTGAAACAAAAGCAGAAAGGTTCACATCTTCTCTTATGTTGTCAGCTCTGACATTTCATCTTTGAGAAATTGTCTTGAAAATCAAACTCTGCCTCTATAGGTAAGTTATGGTGTTTTTAGACATTAAATGGAAATGTATTGATATTACATTATGATATCAATGCATTTTGAAGAAAAGATAATGCAACATTATGGTTTCTTTTCTTTCTTTTAAAGCTCTTAAAGCATTTAATTCAATCCCCATGTTTTATTTTAAACACAAGCCGTTTTACGCATATATTTTAACGAACCTGTGCATAGGTTTTAGTTACCACAGAGAGCCAGCACAGCTAACCCACATTCATCCTTAATGCATAAGATAAATACATAAAGCTGTTCAAACATAAATGATGTCTCTTTCCAACCCTCGTAAAGCAGATGGCAAGCGAAGGTTTATCATGTGGTTTTACCGACACCACACTGTATTAGAGATGATTATATTTTCATAATAGCTCATTATGGTACTTTGTAATTTTTTTTCCCCCTAATCCTGCACCCACCTGACCAGTTATTAGATCCAACCTGCATAAATGTGTTATTTAACCACCTGAACCCCAGTGGAGCTACAACCCGATTCCAGGATGTACAATATAACTGTGACGTTTCTAATTCTATAAATCCATGATATCAAGTTATGTTCATCCTCTGTGTGCTAAAATTGTCCTTCTTTAACTCTGAATGAAAGTGCACCTTGAAATTTCATGCATTTTACTGAGTCTATTCAGGCAGGATTTTCCTCATGTTTCTCACAATGCAATACAAGCAGGATCTTTCAAAGGTACACGATCATCATTGAATTTAAAAATCTGTGGTGATATTTCAGTACCGTGGACAGTGCCGTAGACTGCTGAAAGCAAGTTGAGGCACTGCTGTCAATAGCTATTTGTAGGCTTCTTAAATGAAAAGCAAGGGAATGTGTAACACATCTGGGGTACTTTTTAGTCCTGCCAATACTTAAGAGGACATGTACCCTCTGATGCATGATTGTGTTTGATAGTTTAAGAGCAGTGACTAAAAGATTGGAAGCTGAGTAGAATTATAATCGCAACTGTGTGTTCATAACTTCGAAAGGTGATTTGTCAGTGTCAGTCAACCCAACAAACTGCTGTATCTTACATTAAGGTTAATTCTGGCACTTGTGGGTTTTAGGCTCAACTGCCATAACTAAGACATTTATTTACCCAGGATGGCTCATTTGAGTAAAATGATGTCATAGCTAGACTTGTTTCTTTTCAACAACACAGCAGTAAGAGTCGACTTCATGGTCTACGTCGAAATGCTGGTTTGTTGTGCTAGCGTCATGTGTATGCACTTCCCTTGTGCTCGTCAGTCAAGCAAAATGCACAGACCAGTTATTCAAATTGTCATGAGAGGAAGAAGCTGGATGGATGGATTTTGTAACACTTGTGCTAAATTAAGCATTATCAACCTTTTTCACTTGTCGAAGTCAAACAATAAAATCAATATTTAAAATGAACTATAACGATGGTGCAGTTAACATGTTATTCATTCAATAAATGGCACATTTAAACATATTCATGCTAAAAATATATGTCACCACAAGATAACTGACACAAACACTTTAGTATTAGTTGGCATTTAATTTCACTTCTAGGAAAGTTGTTTTGAATATTTTAAGTTAACCACCACATTAGCCTAAAAAATGGTGTTCATTTTATTTTTTCCAAAGTTTTGGCAGCAGAAATCATTAAGGCAGATGTCTAACCCTGCGTAAACCAAACCAATAAAATCTGTAAAACAGAACAAAGTAAGAGAGTTACAACTAGTTTTAGTTGTTTTAGTTTTAGTTGTATTAAGCATTTATTGAAACTTTGATGCACTGAAAACACATTCAGAAAACAAATTCAGAATAAAAGTGGTACCTGCTGAATTAAAGCACAATCCATATGGCACTGTGTTGTTTCACTACAATCAATTCTTACCACCATGCCACAGCTGTTTATTTCCACAAGTTAAGGGCGATCATTTGGGAGTAAACAAATTTTACTCTCAAAATTGTTTGTTTGTTTTTTGTTCTTAGATGTATGTAACTACATATCTGAAATAACTAAGCATTACTCAGCTCGTACTGTTTACAGGCTTTCATTAAAAAGTTCTTCTCCAAATGCTTCTAATGAAATTGTTCACACAAAACACATCTAAGAGATTTTAGGGGGGGGGGGGGGAATTGTTTAATATTTCTCTGGTGCAGTATATCAGCTTTTTCTGGGTCTGCACTCTTCTGATGTTGTGCCTGGAAGCTGTTGAACCCACTTCTGGGTTTTTTTGGGTGGGTGGGTGGGGGGGGGGGGTGTTTAGGGTTACAACTCCTAATGTTTGTATTATCACCAGGATGACTTTGAATTTCTGCTCTAGTTGTTCCTCCAGCCCCGGTTATTTCCTTATTTTCTCATGCGCCTTCTTCCTGATATCGCCATCTACTGGGATTGCCATATCTATCTCAACTTCTTCTCCTTGTCAACCACCACCGTGTCTAGATGGTTAGCAGGCAGCTGCTTGTCTGTGAGGAGATCAAAGTCTCGGAGGACCTCTGCCCTGTTGTTCTCAACCACATTTGGTGGCATCTCCCATGGGGATTTGGGGACTTCCAGTCCATATGTGGCACAGATGTTCCTTTACACTATCCCATCTTGCATCTTACTTCCTGTTACTATATGTTGGGATTTTCAATAGATACATAGATTATTCTTGATAAAGCATTTTTTTCACAAGCTTGCAATTTGCAGCTTCAATGGACTGTTAAAATGAGGTGGAACAAAGGGGGAAAAGAGATTTAGAAATTAGCCCACATCAGAAGTCTTATTAACTTTTCCCTCCACCCTCACTAGCAGGTAAATGTATATTTAAAAAAAACAGCTGTTTGATATCAGGTGTGCATAAATACACACACACACACACACACACACACACATTCACATACTCACCTGCATGCACACGCACAAGCACAGACAACATGCTCATGCTGAGTTCCTGATGAGATAAAACAGGCACTGGCTCAAATTTTTTTTTTGCCACATCCCTCCACTCTGCCTTGACCTTGTGCACTTCCACTCTAAACGCTGCTGTGCTCCTGGACTCTATAGTCAAGAGGTTTAGTTCTATAGCAAACAAAATGCACACTTGACTGCTCTCACTGGTACTGGAGGAAAACCAATATAACATTTCAGTGTAAATGGCAAAGTCTCGCCTCCAGAAATGTAAACTGTGGGGCACTGGCTGTTCTCTAAAGTGTTGCTGAAGAGAACACTGAACTTTCAACACAACCATGATACACTCCGTGGATCCTTTGGTCTTTCTCTGTGTTAGCAACATATTATTATTATGTGGTGTGTAGATAGCTACTAAAGAACAAATAAGAAATAAATAAAAAGCTGATATTTACTTGTTTTATAAGTAAATATGTCATCATGAGCTATGTGTGCCAGGTAATGAAGTTAGAAGATACTGTAATGATTAATTAATCATTACTTCATTATTTCTAAAGTCAGTCATTCCTGACTAAGTGAAAGCAGCAGTGACCATAACATACTAGAACTTGTAAATGTTGTAAAGTCAAAATATTAGTAATAAGAAATCAAAACATGTTGTATATAATATTATGATGAATAAAATATTGAAAAAAGCTTCTTTTACAATACTTTGAAAGACAAATGTTAAGAATGGAACTTTGTGCAACGTTTCCATACTTTAGGTCACACGAGTGACTAATCCTGGAGTAATCCGTAATAGAGTAAAAAGATTTTCAGTTTTTAGGCTGTGAAGTGGATCTGAGTTAATCAGGAACTCTTTTTGAAGAAAATGAGTTATTTTCTTAAATATTGTTTTGATGATTGACTTTTTACATTAAAGTCATAGGGATATATGTGTGATACATCAGCCAGTTCCTATTTTGTTCCTAACTCATTCTTTAGCACAATGTTTATTAATCTTATGTGTGTTGCATCTTTTTATTAATCCTTTGTCACTTATTACAAGCTCCAGCAGAGCAAAATGAACAAAGTGCATCAAATGAAAATATTTTTTTCTGGTTTGCATTTCTCCTCAAAGTTCTTCAAAGAATCTTCATTTCCTCTACTTGCTCCGTGCAGTGGCTTGCTTCAAAGAAAGTGCCTCTTTAGGTGCCAGCATGACTATATCTTTGTAGCAAAGAGTTTATAAGTGCTACATTTGTGCTGCAACGCCTGGTAAGAATATGTTGACAAGAAGCACTCTGTGGGTGCATTCATGCATTTTGTGTCAAAGAGTGGGGCAAAGCGATTTACTCCTCCCGTATGCTTCAAACACATTACAGACCCTGTCTTTTCTCTGTCAGTAGGTGTCAAAGAAAAGCCAGTTTTACAATGACAAGAGCCAGTGGTTACATGGCATCCCCAAAATCTGGAGCCTGACATTAATGCCTTTAATACAAGGCTTAGAGTGTACTTCTTAGCCCCCTCATCCTTATTATGTTACAAACTTAATAGAATAGGTTACTTTAGTCTTGAAAATATGAGTTATAAGATAAGATAAGATAACCTTTATTAGTCCCACACGTGGGAAATTTGTTTTGTCACAGCAGGAAGTGGACAGTGCAAAAGTTATATGGCAAAAATTAGAATACAATAAGAATAAAATACTGTACACAACTGTACAGAATAGAATATAATAAAATACTATATACCATAGAATAAATAGAATAAAATATACAATAGGATAAAAATAGAATACAAATGCTGTATACAACTGAGTAAAAATACAACTTTGTCAGAAAAAGAGTATTGCACTTAGTGTTATTGCACATGTGTGGATGTGTGTGTTTGATCAGTTGGAGTCTTTGTTGTGGAGTCTGGCAGCAGTGGGGAGGATGTCATCATCTACCCACTTTAGAAAAAACAGAATTAGGTCCCAAGTCTGATTTTGTCTTAATTGACACCATCCTGCTACTAGAACTGCAATTAATGTGTCTTCTGTGGGCGATCGTGGCTCAAGAGTTGGGAGTTCGCCTTGTAACCAGAAGGTTGCCAGTTCGAGCCCTGGCTTAGACTTGCCTACTGGTGGTGGTCAGAGGGCCCGGTGGCGCCAGTGTCCGGCAGCCTCGCCTCTGTCAGTGCGCCCCAGGGTGGCTGTGGCTACAATGTAGCTTGCCATCACCAGTGTGTGAATGTGTGTGTGAATGGGTGGATGACTGGATATGTAAAGCGCTTTGGGGTCCTTAGGGACTAGTAAAGCGCTATATAAATACAGGCCATTTACCATTTACCATTTCTTACATCGGCTTCATGCTCTCCCGTTTTAAAAAGTACTAGATATATGAATGTTTTTTTTTTAAGTTAGGCAAATTGTTAAATAAAATGTACATGAACAAAGTTAATGGGAAAAGTAGGGGATTATAGTGAATGTCACATCACAGCACCCCCCCCAGCCCCACACACCACCTGGTATTACATCAAAACCCCTAACAGAATTTATATTATATTGTACTATATTTGGGGTTTTGGTGTCAGACAAGTAATGGCAGGTGGGCCTTCAAGTTCTAAACCTTGATAGCTTTGGTTATAGTGTTGTTAACATCTTGTTGATTTTCAATCATGAACCAGTGGAATAACAGAGGGCTGAAGGAAATGGTTTTCTGTCCTTTGGCTGTTAAAGCGAAAATGCTTCTTTTAACTACACTTTCAGCTACACACCAGTCGACTGGTTGAAGTGGTAATAGCCAAAAATGAAGGTCAGATCATTCGGGGTCAAAACTGTAGCTGCAAAAACACATTAGATGATTATCTCTGCAGCTGGTCTTTGAGGGTCACTGCAGTCAGCAGTTAAAACTATCAGTCAGAGGAGAATAAGTTAGTTCTTCCCTGCAGTGGGATTCATCTACAACATTGACAACCACACGAGCAAATGTCATTACATGGACTGAGTGCATACAAATTACAGCATATGGAAAAAGTATTATTTTAAATTTTCATGACAGCCCTGTGTAGTCTTGCACGCATGGTCTAACTGCAAACTCCTTACAAAGGGAAGCTCGGTATGGCAAGTCCCTTAGCTTAAATTTTTGAGCGTTGGTAAATGTTTTAATAGTCACAGCTTCTATTCCCTCCAGTATCAAGCTCTCTTTGTCATTCTTTCAAACAATAGCTTTTGTTCTTGGTGTCCAGAATTATTACTCTTGACTGACACCAGCAGACACTTTGTGTGTACATCTTTGACAAAATTGCAGTAAATGTGTAGGAGAATGGGTGCCACTAAACACTTTGACAATAATGTCTACTCTAGGTGTTACGAGTTTCTTAAACTGCAACTCCTTGTCCACTTGATTTCCACATACTGACAAAAGGCAATTAGGAAGGAGCTCAAGTAAGGTGAGGTGACAAGACGAGACTGGAGAAACGACAGGGATAGTGAAAACACAAGCGGAGCAGTGTCTGTTTCTACAACTTCATCATCCCGGCCACTAATTAAGACTAATTAGTAAGCACTAGGGAAACAGGCAGGCTCAAAAAACTTAATTAATGTGAGGACCCATGATGTCTGGGCATAATAGCTTCTTCAGCACCTGCTTAGCACAAGACAGAACATTAACCTACTGTTGCTTGGAGGTCTCTAGACAGTCTGGAGATATCCAGCAGAATTTTTAACTGGCTGGTGCAACCTTTGATTAGCGGTGAGATCTGAGCTGAGCATGCCGTATTTGCACTGATCAGCAGATAAATGGCCTTTACCTATCCGCAACAATAACCTGCCATCATATACAAGAGCAAAGTTTGGTTTTGTACTGTTGCAATTAAGTTTTATTACAAGCACACTTGTTTTGTAAATCTGCCCTTTTAAAATTATTCATTGCTCACCATCATGATAACTAATTAGCTGGCTCTATAACTGTCAAGACTGTGGAGATGTCATTGAAAAGTGTATACCTTTAGTGTGCAAGTCCACTTCTAATAGGCACACATTTATTTATTTCTGTGAGAGTTAATCAGCAGATAGCAGCGGATAAAAAAATTATTCAACTGAAAAATGTAATATGGCAAAAATCTGTCAGGGCATTAAACATGAACATATATTTTTACATATGTTTAGTGAAATGTTTTATATACTTTTTATATACCTTATGTGAATACATTACAGCTTTAACTGACAAATACTCTTTAAGAAGGAAAAAGACTGAAACTAACAATAAATCGAATCAAAACCAAACTAAATATTTATGCAAAAGAAAAAAAGCAAATGTAAGAAGAAAACTCAGTTTGTAACGCCGCTCTGCTGCTTGTCCTGCCCTTTAATTGATTCACCTGGAATTTTTTGACACTATATTTAAGCAATGCAGCAGCTTGCAATAAAATCTCAGAGCAATTTTGAGGAAAAGCAAACAAAATTGTTAAGTTATCTAAAACAAAATTTATGCACATCTCCGCTATATTAATTTTCAGTTTTGTAGATTTCAAATAAAAGTTCATCATGAAAAAACTCAGACAACAATGTGCACCGGCAAATGCATTATGGAGCAAGCAGCAAGCCGAAGTTATCGCCCAGGTCAGTAACATTTTTTTATTTAATACTTCTAAGATCAAAGTTATTTTACTTTAATACTATTACTGGATAATAGTATTTTAACAAATACTATTATATTTGTTAAAAGGGTTGGCGTAATAAGCAAATGCTTCAGCCAATACCTTTTGATTAGCCTTGTCTCATGCTTTCTTGCATTGTGGTAGATCTTTGTTCTGTCTTCACTGAGATATTTGAATGCTAACCAATAAAACATAAAACATATCACTCACTATAGAGTTTGAAAAAACACCAAAAGCACTCAGCATTCTGTCAGTCATAAAACTCTCTATCACCATTTTTTGAAATGTTGAGATTTGAGGTCATGCTGGTGTCAGGTAAGGGCTCCAAGGAGCCTCTTGGTGAGTTGAGTAATGCAGTGGGAGACAAGGTCAAGGAGAGGAGTAGAATTGAGGGCAATAATGTTCTTCCCACTGTGTTATCGGGGCCTGACAGACTGCCGAGTCACAGGGAGGCAGCCCTCCTTACAGCTCATTTAGGAAGACATTACACCAAGACATGTTGAGAGGGCACCTGCTGAGTCAACCTTGCTTTGGTACTTACAGACAGGTAGAAAAACATACATAGACAACTGGGCTGGGGAGCACTGCTGTAAAACAGAATCACCGATTAGGGATAGAAGTCCTTGCTACAAGATTTGATATAATAAAACAATCTGACATCAAAGAATTTCAAATGTAAAAACAAAAAGGTATTTTTTCCTAAGAATAAATATCATAGGGACCAATTAAAGTTTCCATGAATATTTCATAAAACTGGTTTTTCCAGGTGTCTATGGAGAACGAATTAATAGGTGAAAATACCAGTTACTGTTCATGTAGATACAATTTGTGGATTGGTTCTTTATGCTAAGCGTAGTTAATTGTCTCTTTGCTGCAGCTCCATATTTAATAATAGAGCGATATTAACACTTTGATCTAGTTTGGTCGCACCTAAGTAAATACTTGTCTTTTATCATTCCCTCTCCTTTTTTTTCTCTCTTTTTTCTTTATTCAAATCAGGCAACAAAGTATGTATCTCATTTACAGTGACATAGTTTTTTTTTCTTTTTTCCCCCTCCCTTCCTTCCTCTCCCCCTCCTTTTTACATAAAATATAATTACCATTATATAAACAATCATATATCTATGTCTATACATACACATTTATATACCTAAATAAGTATATACAAAGGGAAAAAAAAACAATTAAAGACAATCAACAAAAAAACTTATTAAAGTAATCTATAAAGGGCTGCCAAATTAGGTAAAACTGTTTAGCATTATCTCTCAATGAAAATTTTATTTTCTCCAACTGTAAATGATACATTGTGTCTCTTAAGAAAGCAGAATGAGTTGGGGAGGCTTTATTTTTCCAATTTAGAAGTATAAGGCGTCTTGCAAGCAATGTTATAAAACTCAGAGCACGAATTTGTTTATTATTTAAGTATTTAACTGTAGCTACACCAAATATTGCCATTACTGCTTCTGGGGGGAGCTGTTTTTTAAAAATATCAGACAAAGTTTTAAATATTTTAGACCAGTAGGTAGCGATATTAGGACATGTCCAAAACATATGTGACAATGAGGCAGAATTCTGGCCACATCGATCACATCTTGAGTCAGCCCCTGGAAACATCCTTGAGACCTTCGATTTAGACAGACGGAGCCTATGCAGGACCTTAAATTGTAGTAGTCTGTGCCTGCAGCAGACAGAAGTGGAGTGAACCAGTTCTTGTGCCTTAGCCCATTGATCTTCAGTGATGTTAGTAGCCAGTTCTTCACTCCAAGCTTTGGCTGTCCTTTTAACGTAAACATGCAAAAGAGTAAATATCTTGTTCATATTTCGGGGGCTACTCTAGAAATACATCGTCAGCACAGACACAGTAGACATTGTGAAAGAGTAAAAGCTATTTATGGAAGAAGCGCATTTTGTAGCTATGGAAAAAATGTGCTGTACGATTCAAAACACAGTTATGAGTTTATTCTCCATTTCTGCTAATACAACATACAACGTGCTAGTCTTTAAAAAAATAAATCAAAGTCTGTGCACATTTTACAACTAAGAGGAAATAAACAAAGAAATGTGTAGAGTGACAGTTGAAATCGAACTTGAACCCTTTATTGCACCACTGAACCGTGAGCTGACTGCATTATAAACCCTGTCATTGTCTGTAGCTGGAATAAAAACAAGTCTGAGTCTTCAACAAGCTGTGCTAAAGATGAATGTCAGTTTTACAACTTAACACTGCACTGGCAGCTTATGACTATATATGTCTCTCTCTCTCTCTAATATATATATTATCAGTTTTGTGAAGTGACTGGACTGTGCAGTTGTCAGGCTAGCAGTCGAGGATGATGAGATGTTGTGACCTGCTACTAGATGGGAGTGAAACTGTGAGTCTGCACGGTTTGACGCTGGGGATCGTTTCTGACCCCGAAGCAGAGAAACGCGTGCGCTGAGGTGGAGAGGTCGGTGTTATTAGATTGCATTAGATGCAATGTGGCATGCTTCAGTTGCTTGTTTAACACTGAAGAGGGCAGCGGGGACCTCACAGGAGAACGAAAGCTGGTCTTTGATTGACAACGCTCTAGGCTTTAACAAACACAGGGCACAGTGAAATAAGGGCAAAACAGGGGATGGTGGTGAAGAAAGGTGAAACCCAGAGTTTAAATGTGCTCAGTGGAATGCCAAAGAAGAGAGAGCAGCTTGTTTCAGACTTAAGACCCACAGGATCCAAGTGGTTGTAGCAATGTTGATGCCTCAGTAATGAGACGAGCCTTATCATAGCTGACACCAAGGTGCTCGACTATGTCAACTTGTTGACCATGTCTAACCCTGATATCCCATAAAACAAATCGGTGCTCATTTTGCAAACTGCTCTAATTTTCTGATAGCCTAATTTTTTCCATTTTTTTTCTCATAGTGTGTCTAGCAGTAGGTGACAGGTCTAAACAGGCTTTGCATCTGAAAATAGCAGAAATGCGAGCATGTCTCATGCAAGAAAGATGGCATGAAGACTGCAACAGCGAGATAGAGAAAACCAATGCAAGGCACTGCATTTGACCTTGAGAGCAGTGCTGACACAAGAAAGATGACAGACAAGATTAAACTAGATACTTAAAAAGATACAAGTAAGCCATTTAAGACGGGGGTCTGATTTAATCAAAATATATTAATATAGATTCAATAAAACATGACATATATTATATACATAAGTTGAAGTATGTTCAAGTCGACTAACAATAATATGCAATCAATTGCCTGAACTGCTTAAAAAAAGACTTTATGCATCTGTTTAGGGTTCTGGAGTCTCTGAACTGCCACACTTTCATCTCTGGCCCTATGTTTTATAGATAACTTTAACTTGTTTAAGGAGGACAGTGGGCTTTATTGGAGGGGCGGTCTACACTCTAATAGAGCAGATGCTGTTGACGAACATATCTTATAGTTTACAACACTCGCATACTCCATCTTTCTCTGCCCGCTCACACGTACTACCCAACCGCCACAATCACAGATCAAGCACCACTCCCTCAGATGACCTGCTTAGCAGTATCTGATGTCCTCTGGGTCTGAACCATTTGTTGCCACAGTCTAATTACCAATTACAACAGGCAAAGGCTGTTGTAATTGGAAAATAGACTTGTGACCACCACAGTCCCCAAAATCCCAACCCTCTAGAGATCGTTTCTGCTCCGAGACCACTTAAAAATGCACAAAATATCAACAAAAAGTAGTTTAATTATTAAAAACACAAAGAAAAAAATAACAGGTTCAACTGTACCAAGAAGCACAACAATTAACATTAAAAATAAACATTAGGTAACTCTTTTCTGTTACTATATGATCAAAAATATTTATTTATTTTTCCTTACAGAAACCTGGCTGCAGCAGGATGAATACTTTAGTTTATATGAATCAACACCAACGAGTCACCGACTGTCAGAATCCTCTTAGCACAGGCTGAGGAGGAGGCGTGGTAGCAGTCTTTCACTCTAGCTTAGCAATAAACCAAACACCTAACCAGAGTTATGATTCATTTGAAAGCCCTACTCTTGATAATGTTAACCCTATCTAAATAATAATAATAAAACATACTTTTTAAAATCTGATTTAGAACTCAGTACATTTAAAATAACTATATTGGGTGATTTTAACTTACCGGTACATACTTAAAATAACATTTTACACCAGCCTTTCATTTATTATAGGTCTCAGTTGGTTTTTCTCGCAATGCAAACGAGCCAAATCAACATGTTATTCACACTCTGGATCTTCTCCTGATTTATGCCATAAAAACTGAACATTTACCAGTTTTTCTTAAAAACGGTCTGTCTTACAAAGAGTCAGAGGTCTGTTGAGCCAAGTATTCCTTTAACTAGTATTGACTTCATTGATTTCTTTACTAATAAAGTGTTAACCACTAGGGAAAAACAAATCATTAAATACAGAAACATTAATAACAGCTTAAATTTATTGACTCTTTCTTTCCTATGAAGCTTTCTGGACTAACTCAACTAATTTCTTCCTCTTAATCATCAACATATTTGTTAAGCCCCATTGCTACAAGACTGTTCAAAGAAGTCTTCCCATTAATTACTGTTGTGGAAGTTTTCCATTTAAATAAAGCCTGCAGACGAGCGATGAGCGGTAGCTAACATTCTTTAATCAAAACACACAAAGAACAGACAACTAAGCTTGTGGAGCCTACATGACCGCAGGGCAGACGGTCAGCAGAGTCTCACTGAGCCCAACATGACTCTCAGTTAAATACCTTCTTTAGGAACAAAGGGCAGTACACAGCTGTTTCACCCCTTAAGGTTCACACTCCCTTGCTACCTCCCAGAGTCCTCGAAGAGATAAAAGTTTCGTCCTATGGAGCTGTCTGCTTCCCCTCAACTTCCTTACTGGACCCCCACTATTTGTCTTAATGTATGAGTGTGAGACTTGTTAAAATCCAGTGGCATCAAGGCATCATACAATAAAATAATGTGATTAATACATAAGTAAAATGAACTCCTATACAATCCCACCCTTTGATTCTTAAATCAAGAATCTCATTAATACCAGAATTTCTTTCCTGACATTCTGTATATCACATCAACATTATTGTACACTTAAAGGAGTGTACAATAGTGTGTATTCTCACTTCACTGTTCTCCCACCACCCTTTGTTCATCTTTAATCATCCCCACAATCTAAGCTCTCACACGCAAATGGCAACAACAATGATACAGAGGAAAAGCCTTCTCCAGAGTGTCAAAGTACTTTGCATGGCAAAGTGAAACAGCATTAGGTGGTCATTCCCAGTCACGGTCATGGCTCCTGGTGTCTGTGCCATTTACAGAGTCATAATTTCAACGCTGGTCTCCCTTTGCGCTGTCACCTTTGGAGCTTGGCACGCTCTCTTCATCCCTCGATTTCTGTTCCAACGTGGCTATAGATTTAACACCTTAGTTGTCTTCCTCAACGTCAACGGCAAAACTCTTTCATTTTATTTTAAGATTTTGCTGTTCAAAATCTCCTTATGACAACCTCTTGGAGGCTCAGTGGTGCAGCCCACTGTCGTTTGTCAGTTGTCCTGGAGATGGTCCCTGCTTCTCACTGGTCCTCTTGAAGCATTCTCTCCTGGTCATGGTCTGCATCTGCACCTCAGTCAATCCTTCCATATCCCTCATGTCACTGTCCCTGCAATTTAAAAATGAAAGCTTCCCTGGAAAACCCTCTTTTGCCCTATGTCAGCTTAGCACAATTAAACATGTACGATAAAGTTGTGCATTGTCTCTGAAAAATTCCAGGGATTCTCCCCTGGAGTAGCTTCACTCCAGGCCCTGTCGTAAGAAAAAAACACTGTAAACAATACAAGGTCATGAATAACACACTGCTGGTAAATTCACAAAGACACAGAAAGTGGCATTTAAAAGGTTAGGTCAGCACGGCCCAAAAGCTCATGCAACCTGTTGCTGTCATCTTTCAAAAAAAAAAAATTATTTGGTATGCTGAAGCATTAAGACTTCCTTTCCCTGGTACTAAGGGGCAAAGTCCAAGTCCTTAAAAACAGCCCCACACCATGATCGCGCCTCTACCAAATTTTGCACTCCTGGCAATGGCCAAACCCAGAGTTATACATTGGATCATCATACGAAGAAATATAATTTGTCATTCCTGAGGCTACTTCCCCACTGCTCTAGAGCCTAGCAGTGCATCCTTTACACCACTGCATCTCAAACTTTGCATTGTTTGATAATGTAAGGTTTGCTGCAGGTGTTAGCCTTGGAAACTCTTACAAAAAACTACACACTGCTCTTGAGCTAATCTCAAAAGTTTTTTTTTTCCCACTCACTTTCAGACGCCTTTTTTTACACTTTGAAATCTGACGCAATGTTTGAACATGAAAATCTCCAAAATCTTTGGTACAACTTGTCATATTTGCTCAATCAAGCATAAATGTTGAATGAAAGAAAAGAAACAGCATTCCCTTCATTTTTGTGACCACAAATCTCACCTCAAAAATATTCTTCATGTTTTATTTTGCATTGTTGTGAAACATACATTTAACTGTACACCATTCAAATCTTCACTGGTTGTTATTTGCAATGTGAATTTTTGAAGTGTGTGCACTAATATTGGACTATACAGGGAGCCTTGTTTTTTTTGTTCTTGTTTTTTTGTTTTTTCATTTTTAATTATCAGACAAGTCTTGGCATGTCTGTTCCAAATTCCCTGATTCATTCTGATAGAAAGAAAGACCAAAAATAAGAGTTTGTTAATCATGTGTAAACACTACCTCAGATTTCAATGTGCGAAGAAAGGTGGGTCGACAGACCATTTTTAGAAAAATATAACTTGAAAAGCATTTAATATATGGAGCTAAAATTTCAAGTCACTCATCATATATGTTCAAACTTTCTACCATTTGTTTTCATGCATTCTTTCTCAAGTTTGTACAACACAGAAAATGTTCTTAAAATTGGTTTGAGATTTTTTTTTTTTTTTCCAATGATGCAATGATTTTGTGCTGAATTTCTATGCACAAGCACCGAAATTGCACGGCTGTATGTACAATGTACAAGAAGGCAACATTTTTTTCATGCAAGACTAAAATCAACCTGAAAGCAGCTAAAGGCCAACATCAAGGTAATAATATTCCAACTGTTAAAAAATTTAAAAGTCTGACTAAAAGTTTATCATTGTGAACATCCTGCCTTTGTGTGGCATTTAATATTTTGCATGGATCATAAAGTGCTGCACATAGAGAATGATTGTAACTACCCTGATGACTGGAAAAGTCAGGCTGGATAAATATCAACACATAAACAGCAAACATGAATATTCAAAGTGGCAGACACATTATATACAAGTTGCAAGTAATGATTTACTGTTTTATTTTGAAAATGTAATAATAAATGAAATGTAAAAACTACATGGTAAATTGGGGGAAAAAACAAATTTAAATAAAAATCCTGCCACTCTTTTCTTTAATTTAGACCTAACATCTCAGGCTTTTTCCACCATCCTATGTGTTTCTTCTCCATGACAGCACAGAGACAATAGTGCCTCGTGTTGCTTTAAATCAACCTTGTGAAATAAGGCCTGTCAGATGGTCCTACTACAAAAAGCAAAATTCTGCACGGTGTCAACAAGCTGGCTTTTATCAGCAGGCTTTTTTTCAGGGAAAACTAATCAAGACCCAATGAAAGACCAATGAAGAGTGTCCTGGGTCCCAGAAATGACAAACAATTTTTCCAGTCATCCATTTATTCATTTTGTCTCAAAAATTTGAAAAGGCCTTGATGATGGCAGCAAAAATTGCAAACAATATTGGTTGCTTTATCAGTCACAAAGAAAAGAAGGAAAGCAAAACTTTGTTTTTGTCATTTCCCAAATACTTGGACCACTTTTACAGTGATTGTATTTTTTCCCCCCGTTTTCTCGCTGTTGGCGTGGTAAGATTGATCATGCCTTCTTCCAAGGTCTGGCTTTTTCCTTTTAGCTAAAAACTGTATCATATTTTCACCCATTGTCTGCCTGTAGCTGGCAGGTGGAATCACTATATCTTCTGCTGACTTCTCATGACACCTTTATCACTGAAAACCTTCTATGTCCTTGAACGCTGATTGTACCACAGGTCTAATCTAAACACTATATTTCCTGCCAGGAAGCCTTTTAGCCTATTAACGTTTTAGCCCTTTTCCCCCTTGCTTTTGATATCCTGCCGCATTGTTCCTTGCCTTCAGCACTCAGTCCGGCATATGAAGCACTGAAAATTGGTTGGATAAAGATAAAGATTCAAAGTGTGTTTGGAAACAAAGTTGATTGTGGAGCTTTCTAAGGCTTATATTCATAAACGGAAGAGACATGAATGGAAAACTGCATCCACACTGCAGTGTAATGAAAAGCAACATAAGGAACGTAGCAGCTACGAGCCTCTTAAAAGGCCCCAATAAATGCGAACTGGTTGAGCAAACAGAATAAGTGATGATGGGTGACAAGACCTCTGCAGAGGAAATGTATCATTAAATCAATCACTTAAAAAGACAAATAACAAACAAGTGCCAATAGCCTTGTCAGCAAAAAGAGCCCATCATAAAGTCATTTAATGTGTTGCACCTTCATATCTCTCACCTCCTTGATAAATTAGATAGGGGTTTGTCATTAAAATTTGAGTAGAATGCACCCGGGAGATAAAAAACAGCAGAGATATGAATCAAAATCCAGAATACGAGAAGTACGAGAAGAGAAATGAGAAAGCTGGAGCTGCGGACACTTTTAAAATTCACTGTCGCTGTGTAATGATAAAGCATGGCTTCACTGTGGCAAAGCACCAGCTCTCTCTCCTTACGCATTCATTCAGATCAAGCATTTGCCAGACCTCGTTTTGTGGGGAGAGTTCGACTTATGCTTATTCCCCATTATTTTCTCTTGCTGAACAACAGCCGTGATCCCTGTTTTCCAATGGTTATATTATGCCGAGCCCAGTAGGAAAGTAATGAAGGCACTACAAACTGCTAAGAAACTCAGAATGAGGGTGCTTACAAAATAACTATTTAAGGTTCAAAGACCACAGACAGAATGTCTGAGGAGTGTCTGAAACAACTTATTTAGAGGACAAAATGTGTAAGGAAAAGAAAAAACCACGGCCAGAGGAGAAAACAAACGGAAAATATGAATAGATGGAGTAAAAACACGGTGATAGATGAATAAGATATGGAATAGAAGAGTGTGTTTTTTGTTTAAATCAGCCTCAAAGTCATTTCTTTTCTCTAAAAACTTCCTAATACGATCTAATCACTCAATCAAGGATTATTTGAAAGGGTGAATTGCAAAGTGTGTCTGTTAGAAAGGTTCCAACCTGCTATTTCCTCCCTAATCTTTCCCCACAATTGCCCATCCTCTCTCATCTCTTTGGCTTTCTTTCTCTTTGCAAATGGCATATGCCAGTGCCTGGGTATATGTGCTGAGCTTGAAGTTCTTGCATCCTCATACTTAACACATTTAGTTAATATAGCCTGTCGCTTCTTTTCCAGTTCATTTAACTCTCTCTTTCTCGCTCTTCCCCTCTCTCTCTCTTTCTCTCTGTGGAGCAGAGGTCTGGTGAGATATAGGGGGAGAGAGATTAGTGTCTGCTTGGTTCATTTCGGTGCCTCCAAAGAATCAGAGACTAATCCTGGCCTCAGCTGCTTGGATGCTTCTGATCTGTTTGCACACAGAGGCTGTGCCAGTGGGGCGCAATTGTGCCACAGAGATGCCACAGCCAAATAAGAGGCTTTGTCCTCCCACATAGAGCTAATTTCTGCTCAATCCAGGTATCTGTGTTGCCTAATTTTCCTTGGGCTTAAGTCAGCTTGACATTAGGAGCGTTAAACCCCAGCAAAAGACACGTGAAATGCAGAGATAAACATGGTCAGCGCATTGTTCAGTTCTTCCTTTACAGTAGCAAGAAAATGCACTTGGTGGCTTTAGTTACAGGGTTCATTTATTAGCATAGAAAATGAGGAAAGGTCAAGAAATTTCAGAAAGGAAAAGAAAGTGGAAATGGATCAAATACATCACAGTGCACATTTCTCACAGCTCCAGATCTTCCTTTAAGGACCTTTATAAAGTCCTACTTTATAAATTGTTGCTGATACTTTTTATTTTAATCAGGGGTTTAAACTGGATGTTAAGATCACATACTGGTAGTGGACCCTGGAGCTTTCTTTGCTCCATCTCTATAAACTATTCAGAATTCAGTGTAAACTAATTAGTGTAATGTTTAATGTGAGCCAGCTACAATGCACAGTAATTTACACAGTAATATGTGTAAATCTATAGCCTTTAATCTCTTCAAGGCAATTTCTAATAGTAATAAAAAAGGACAAAATAATGCCAGCCTTATAGTTAAAGGTCAAACATTTAGGTTTCCCTGATAATGTGAATGGAGTGGCCTTTTTTCACCCTGGTTCACCCTGTCATGTAATTTGTCAGTGGTGTACACTGTGGGCGTATGTGGGTGGTTTTCTGTATTTTTGCAGGCATAACAGTCCACATGTCACAGAGTTCATGTTTGTTGTTCTGGAGTCCCTGTTCACTTGTTGGCCTGGTTGGGGTTAAGCAGTGATTGCATGAGATTTGGAGGGAGGGATTGAGCTCCATGAATGCATTTTTGTTCAGCTTGTGTTTTTTTCTTTTCTCCCCTTTAACCACAGTTTATTTCTTAGCAGAGAACTGCACCTCCCCTACCAATTCAGCAAGGGTATGCTCACAAACACTGACAGACTATATGTATCACGGCTTTTTTCTTCTGCAACGCACAAGCCTAAGCAATAGGCAGAGCCCTAAAGGCTGATGAACAGGCCATAATTCACTTGCTGTTCTGTGACTGGACTGGGACCTTGTTTAATGGGCCAAGTGCTGGCAATTTCCAACCATCTATGTGTTTGTTGCACTTTTTTAGTAGCCTGAGTGTTAATAAAGTTCATACTGGCAGATGTATTAATATTATTATTAGTATTATCTGTCTAACTTTGAGAGGGTACTTCACCTCTTTAAAGACAAAACGATGTTTCAAAATCCCACTTGATGATAAACCAAGGAGACAATGCAAAATATCTCAGAGCACGGAGATATGTGTTTGTCCGAAATTTAAACACTAATGATGAAATATAAATGAAAATCCTGTAGTAGGTATAAATAAATGTATACCTATAAATCCCTTGCCTTGTGACCATTAGTGTGACATTAAGTATTGCTTAAAAACACTTGTCTGCCCAGTCGAACTTCAATTTGTGATCATTCTCAGGGTACGCAGGTTTCGGTCACTTTAGCTCTTTTTGGATTTGAATCTGTTCAAATACACCGTAAAACCTAAAGTACTGAAATATATGGAGAAAAAAATATTGAGATAGAGAAGTACAGGATTTATTTATTTTTTTCTACTGTTACTCATCTTAGCAGTACTAAGAACTTAAGTCATGTAAGAGAAAAATGTCTGACTCTTTTGATGCTTGACATATAAATGTACTAGAACATAAAGGTCAGGTTATCCCGGCCTCTGCTGCTTGACTTTGACTTTTCTGTTCTTGTGACATGGCTGTAAGTCCTCAGTAGTTAATGAGATTTTTTCTTTTCCTACAGCACTTATATTAAAAACTTGTGAACTTCAAAGGCATCTTAACTATTTTATATCATATCTATTATGGTGGTGTAGAGTACCTAAATATGGAATTTCTGTCATGGTCCAAACTATATTTGTTTGTTGTGATTGTTAGTCATACGGTAAAGCAATTTCAGGTTCTAGCAGAAAATAACACCAAAAGCAAAAACCCTTAAAGAACCTAAGAGTGGCAAAATATTATAACTACCTTCACACTATGTTTCCTTGAAATAAGCAACAGTACATAATATTTTACATGATGCTCTTTTCTCCTATTCTAGTTTTATATATTACTAACAATCAGAGATGGGCAGTAACGCGTTAGTAACGCGTTACTGTAATCCGATTACTTTTTTTAAGTAACTAGTAAAGTAAGGGATTACTATTGCAAAAACGGTAATCAGATTACCATTACTTTCACGTAGGAACGCTGCGTTACTGCGTTACTAAAACCGTGATTTTTTTTTTTTGAGAATGTCTCATGACAGTGACGTAAGGGAGTGCAACGTTCGTGACAACAGCTGTGTGCAGATCAACAGTGGATCATATATCGAGTACGGGAGAGAGTATGAGCGTGCAGCGTTTAAAGCGTGGAAGTACTGACCTTACTTTGAGTTTGATTCCATAAAAAGTGACAAAAACATTAGCGTTCGTTGTGCGTGGGAAGAAAACTTCTTTTTACAGCGAAAAAACCCCCCCTAAACTTCCAAGCAAGCACCGAGTGCGCAACGACGTAATGGGAAATTCAGAGAGAAACTCGCGGATTCTTCCACTGACCGCTGTGGCACACTTGCACCAGGGTAAACCTCCGCCTGCCCCACTCCTGCTTTACAGGTGAAAATAGAGCAAAAGGACCGCTAGTCTTTGACTTTATTTATTTTCTGCTGTGTTTTACTTGCATCTATTTGAAAGAGTGAGTGTAAACACAAAAAAATAAATAAATTATGTGCTGGAATGTGCAGAAAATAGGTTTAAATATTAAACAAATTTCTTCCAGTCAGAGAATGTTGCATATAATTAAATTATAAAATAAATAATCAGTAAAGTAATGGGATTACTTTTTTGGGGAAGTATTCAGTAATTAGTAACTGATTACTTTTTCAAGTAACTTGACCAACACTGCTAACAATACTTCTAAAGAAATAGTTTTTTTTAGCTTCAAGTAGTGTTAAAAACTCACTTGAGTACAGTGTGGAAGTTTGGCTTGCTATGGCACTGTGCATGCTGGCGCTTTCTGTGGCTGTACTGTAAGTGCTTGCTGCTGAGACCATGAAGTACTAGAAAATGGAGATTCGACTCAGCTGATACTGACACTAGCTCTTGTACACACAGTACTCGCTGTCCTCAAGACTCACACATGCCAAACCACAGCCTGTGCTGAAGAATTACAAACAGCGCCTCGAGAGCTTTGGGATTCTCCAGATTTGCTTGTGTACCACGGTCACAGTAGAGTCTGTTAGCCCGTGGATGTTGATAAAATTATTTATGCTCTTCGAGACTTTGAAGAAACTCGATGTTGCCGTGTAGTTAAGCACACAACTTGTACAGCAGGAACCATTATTGTTAATCACTGTCTATCATTTTCATTACAAAACTTGAATCATCCTCAGCTTATTTCTCATTTATATTAATGGAATTCCACATGATGCTGAAAAATGATCTTTACTGTTCAGGAAAAATAAAATAATTTTATGAAGCCATCACTATAATGGATGGTTGAATTCTAATATATAATTATGCTTGTGCTTTGTTTCCTTTCCCCTGAACACCTGCATGTCATCAGTAAGCCCTGAAATCCAAAGCCTCCAAATACACTTATTGGTCCAGACCCCGAAGAAACACAGAATAAACTGCCTGACACTAACAAGAAAGCACATAATCAACACTCCATCAATTACAGTAAGGAAGTAACATCAATGAGCCTGTCAGACTTCTTTTTCTCTCTCCCTAAAGAGGAAGAAAGGACTCATTATCCTAAAGAGATCTGTGAGCCACAGTATGAAATAGACTAGGCATTTACAAGTAGCAGCACATCAACTAAATTAGATTTGTCCTTGATTAATTGGCATTTTACAGAAATGTATTGTTATCTTTTCTTAACTACAGAGAAAAGATAACCATGGAAGCAAGTCTGATAATTAAGGAATTAGAATCCAAATGCACGGCGCAGCAAACTAGGAAGCACAAAAAGAACATCTTTATTATAAAAAGCAGGGATCATGCAAAAAGAAAAAAAGACATAAGCCAGTTTAGCAAACGAATCAGGCAGGGGGCAAATGAGAGGTAAAAACAGACAAGAGATTATACCTTGGTAAGCTAAGAATAAAATGCAAACATGCAAGCAATACATGAAAGAGAAAGGCTGCAGTAATGAGACTGTTTGACAGGGGTTATACATACGGAGATTAGTGGTTGTCTGATTAAACACAGGTGATGTAGAAAAGTGGTGGAAAACTAAAAAGTAGCAGTAACACTAATTGCAAACCACAAAAACCAAAGATTAAATCAAGTCCATAACACACACTTAGATTTCTAAGCACCTGCTACTTTGAGCTTTATATTAGTGCCTGTAGCTTTTTGGTTTGGACTTTATGGATACCAGCACCATTAGCGATTCTATTTAAAAGTCCTTATCGATCCCCACACTGACTCCTGACGAATTTTCTCTGAGGAAAAAGTAGGCCTACACACAGGTTTTCGGTGTCAATGTAAGTGTCTGAGTCTTCAGAAGCACCAGAAACAGAATAGAAAAAGGGCACGGTTGTGGCTCACTGCAGTGAGTTTGACATATTGTACTTGCGTGTCTGAAAAGCACGCAAGTACTGAAAGGATGTGATTTCAGTGAACCTGAAAATATGTGAAAAGGGGGAAATTATTCATAAACCAAATCAAATTATCTATTGAGTCAAAACATTGATGTGTTTGATTGCCCTTCTGCCTCAATGATCGAACATTTCCCTCCAAACTACAAACAATATTAGAAGTTTATATATATATAACAATAATGGATTGAATTTATATAGCATATATTTATATAGCATATATTTATATAGCGCTTTTCAAGGCACCCAAAGCGCTTTACAATGCCACTATTCATTCACTCTCACATTCACACACTGGTGGAGGCAGCTACAGTTGTAGCCACAGCTGCCCTGGACAGACTGACAGAAGCGAGGCTGCCATATCGCACCATCGGCCCCTCTGGCCAACACCAGTAGGCAGCAGGTAAAGTGTCTTGCCCAAGGACACAACGACCAGGACAGAGAGCCCGGGGATTGAACCGGCGACCTTCCGGTTACAGATGCACTTCCCAACCAACTGAACCACGGTCGCCCCAAACAAGGCAAAGAGTTTGATTTAAATGCACTCTAGCATCTTTTAAAATCGCTCCACAATAAGCTGCAGCCACAACTAGACGTCTGCATGCCTGAGCAGATCTTAATTTAAGTGAATTTACTGAGCTGTGGCTGATGATGTTGAAAAACGGTTAAGATGTCATATACCTTTACAGGGAAGGTCATAGCTTCTGGAATTTGCATTGACAATATAAGATTTCTAAATCAATTTGCAGCTTTAGAGGCTATATTACAAAATGGAAATAGTCCATTCGCACTAAGGAATTTAATAAGGCCGGCAAAAAACTGCAGCAAGTAATTTAATTGTTGTTTCATTCAAATGAAGCACTTGGTGTCCTCTGGGGTTGGCTGATTATCAAAGGGTGCTTTCACTCCTCCAGCTGTACAGCTCAGTGTGTGTCAGACTAACGGGCTTTAGCCAGACAGATATTGTATATTGGTAATGTATCTATCTCAAGCAAAACCAACTGCCTAACACACATACGCAGCCAGTATCAGCATCGGTATCAATGGAATGAAATGGGCCATTTTATAAATGTTTAGTTTGCCCTTACGAGGAAATGAGTTTCTATCATCTGAAATCTTCCATACAAACACAAAAAGATACTTTGAGACAGTCTAAAGGAACAGCAGAAATGATAATGGGTATTTATTAGTAGTTTGTTTTGTGATAGCAGTTCTTTGCTCTGACTTTCAGTGGTCGTTTCACCGTCTGGTATTAGCTTTGTGTCCCTCCACCTTCTAACTCTCCAGCTTTTCTCCCATACTTTTCACTGCAGCTCTCTGATCATGTTTAATTCCCCACCTGCTCTCCCTAGATTACCGTCTCCTTGTGTAATCCCATTAAGGACCCTGTGTTTCCGCCTGGTGCTCATTACTCCTCCATCGCAGCACAGCAGAGTCTAGAATTGACTCAGATCTGACACTGAGCCCCGCATGAGGCTTCTTAATTTCTTCCCCCAGCCTTCAATACAGCATTCAACATCCAGCATGGACAGTTGCCCTCTAAACTTCACCTTGACGTCTCCTTGTGGCATTGAAACTTTTAAGTCCATAAAAAACAAAACTCCCTGATGTCTTCTTTCCCATGAAAATGAAAATAAATAAAAAGTGTACTTTTCATGGAGAGAAATCAAATATTTATTGGAAAAGGAGCCAATTGGTTAATCAATCAAATACCAAAAACATTAGCTCAGGTATTCTGAAAGATAATTCATCCAGCAGCCAACAATTCCTGTTAATATTCTGGTAAATAAAACACAACAACACATTTCCGAGTGATGTGTCAGTCGCTTATGTTGAGCTGCGTCTGTAATTTATGTAGACAGCAGCAGCTTCCATTTATTGCATTATATACGAGCAGCTTTTGAGTTGTTTTTTTTATTCGCAGCGAGTGTTGTCATGTGCAAGAGGAAATGTGTCAGTGGCAGTTTTTTGAGTCCTGAAAAGAAAGAAGATAAGTTGAGAATAGCGAGAAAATGAGTGCCAGTCAGAAGAGAGGAGACTGCACATTAGCAATAGTGATAAATTAGTGTTTCTTGGTAGGATAATAGTCATTTCTATTCAGTTCACACACACACAATCATGTACGTCATGGCAAGAAATGCCACTGGTTTACTGAGAATATTCCTTTTATTTCAATAAATCCATTCAGACTGAAAAAGGAGCCACAGAGGGCAAAGATGCCTACACTGCTTCAACATGGAGGTGAGAGTGGACACATGAGTGTGTGAAAGTACATGGCATGATATCTGATATCTGATTTTGTTTTTATATAATCACATCACATGATGTCAACAGCCAATAATATTTCATTACAAACTAATGTGAAGACTACGCTTTGGGCCAATCGTTAGAATGTGACAAAAAGTGTAAATAAGTTTACAGCGACGACGAGCAAAATGATAAAATCTTTACTTCAACAAGCTTGTACCAGCAACTTTAAGGAAGCGTGACAAATGTGGTAATCAGCTAACTCTGCTCTAATCGTGTCCATATGTTTCGTCACACCAAAATAAGCTGGCTATATCCCCAAGTTGTTGTTTTTTCTTTCTTTCTTTTTTAACGTGAGTCCTTTCTGTCGTACAGGGAAACAAAATTACCCATGCTCCATCATTCGGCCTTTCTTATTGAATCACTAGATAATCAACAAAATTTGCTTTTGGGGGGGGCGACAACAAAGGTGATAAATTGCTGTCATAAAGTCATTTAGCGCTTGCTGCTCCTGCTGCTGGTGATCACGCAATCACCGGAAGGATGGCACTTAAGCAGTTCTTTTAAAGGAAAGATTGGAATGTGAAGCCACCTCCACAACTTCAATAAACTCCCTGTTGTGTAATACAATAAGCATTTATCTGCTTGTTTTCTCAACCACTCTCTCTAATGGCTGACTGTCTTCTCACATTATCTCTCCCATACGTGCTCTCCCCACAGTATGAGTAAGAATTTGGTGTGGACACACAACGATATGTGACTTCAACATGTAGGAGTACAATTGCGATACTATCACTCCTCTCTGTTTGCACTATTTGCTGGGGTCGTGTAGGAATCTTCCACCGGCTCAGTTTTATCTACACAGTAAAATGTTTACTCCTCTGTGCTATTAACGCCTAGCAACCTCTGTTTTATTAAATATTCTGTGTGTGTCCCGGTTGCAGCTGTGGCTTCTCATCTGATTGTGACAGATAAATGGAGTCCAGAATGAAAGCTATTGTGAACCTCAGTTTGAGTTTGGTTGCCTTCAGGCTAAGATGTGTGATTTTCTTCCAAACTAGCTACATCATTGAGCATGCCCACAAAAAAAGTATGCTGGGACAATAAGTCTTTCCGACACATACATAGGTGTGATTTATGTGCAGTAAGAGACCAGCGAGAAGTTCTTAAAACCTGACAAAGCATCTCCTATGATTCATTCAAGGCTGGCAGACAGTGGAAGAATCAGGCCTTTGGAGTCACTTGCTTACCTTAAACACTTTTGCCTTGACACCAGTCTTGTTCTCCACATATCTGGGGCGACAAGAGTCTGTCTGCTCTTCCTGAGCTTCAGCCAAGCTCCTTGAATGTTTTTTAAACTTTGGACGCCGGAAACATATCCCTATTGGACCAGCAACCAGTAACTAACTCCCGCTGTCTTTAAAGTCTGGGCCAGCAGGAGCACTCGTTTTCCCAAGCATCATTAATCTTACTTTTCCTCGACCTGTCCTCCTACCACCTCCTTTTCTCCCAGGGTGGTCTCCCTC
The DNA here is from genome assembly GCF_963576455.1 of Neolamprologus multifasciatus. Classification (NCBI taxonomy): domain Eukaryota; kingdom Metazoa; phylum Chordata; class Actinopteri; order Cichliformes; family Cichlidae; genus Neolamprologus; species Neolamprologus multifasciatus. Next base: position 8,066,702 of record NC_140446.1, on the reverse strand, counting down.
GGGCACTCGTTTACCTCCCTGGCTCCTTCTATAAAGCACACACGCACACACATGCATAGAGGTGCGCACACATATACACCTACCTGAACACAAATGAGCACGCACACCCTCTATATTGCTCTCCATCTCTCTTTCTTTCCAACTCACAGAGCAGTTGAATAGGGAGAAGTACATGAGTGGCCAGTGTCCTGAGATACTATAGATCAGACAGGGCTGGGCCAGAGGAGAGCTCTCACAGACACTATGTATGATTAGATGAAAGTAGAGAGGAAGCATGCCTTACTTTAATGACTCAGCACCTTAGTTAATGGACAATACAAACCTATTTCCTACAAAATGCATTTATATGTGACTAATTAACTGTGGGGAAAAAGGTTTTTGTAGAAAAGCTTTTTTTTTCCTGTGTGGCTATGTTTTTTCCAAACATGGAATTTAAAAGACATTCTATATATACTCCCATTAATTTGTAGAGATAACATGGATGGATGTTTGGCAGATGATACACTGTAGATTTATGTAACAGTCCCAACCTTTAAATATCTAACTTTTTTTTTAGTTTTACTTTTGTGTCAGATTGTGTACTAACAAGTAAACCAATAAAATGGTTCTGCAACAATCAAAACGAATATAATCTGCTTCTATGTTGTTTTCTGAAAGACATAGGACATATGACAATGGGCATCAGTCACCAAACAATAATACTATTGGTCTAGAGAGATGAACAATAAAATATGTACAATGTTGCTCCTTGAAAAACTTTGTCAAAATACATTCATAGCATATGCAAAAACACTCGCTTCCTCTCTGCTCTGCTTACTCCCTCGTCTCCCCCATAGCAAATGAAGAAAAACAACCACACTGAAATCAAATGTCAAGAATTGCATAACAGCTGGGCTGATCAAACAACCCGTTTTCTTGAGTTTTATGGGAGTTGATGTATGGAGATTGAGCCTTTTTTCTTACATCGTGCCGTAGGGCCTGCCCCTGTATTTACAGAACCAAGTTAAAACTTTTGTTACACTATTTTGTATTTTTTTAACACTTGGTAAATGTTTAATACTAATGCCTATGTTTTCAATAGTAAAAAAAAAAAAACAAAAGTAATGGGTAAGTGAACTTCAAATAAAACTGTAAAAATAGTATAAATGAACGTTTAAAAATGGTCATATTTTACAGGATTTAAACCCAAGTCTTCCAGGTTACAGAACCGTGCCCTACACCAGCGGTCCCCAACCTTTTTTGCGCCACCGACCGGTTTATGCCCGACATTATTTTCACGGACCGGCCTTTAAGGTGTTGCGGATAAATACAACAAAATAAAACTAGTACCGGTACTATTTATTCACAACACATGTGAAAAGACCCAGGAAAACCGAGTTAACGATAAAAACGATAACAAAATAACGCTGAAAACCGATAAAAACCCTGAAAACCATACATTTCACACGTGAGCCTCAACTCTCGTGGCCCGGTACCAAACGACTCACGGACCGGTACCGGTCCGAGGCCCGGGGGTTGGGGACCGCTGCCCTATACCACCACCAGTGCCCTACGTTCTTCTAATGCTGACTTTGGGTCTATGTGTGGTCTTTAATTGATTATCTTTCTACTGCAGGTCTGTGTGATGTCCAAGCATGTAATAGAATAGGTAAATGTCCAGTGATTTCCACATTATAACCTGGGTCCCACCTCTTGCCTTTCTATGCTGGAATCACCCTTGACCATACCCAGGACTTAACATTGGCAGGTGGTGGAACCCGCCTGCCACAATCACATAATGATTTGTATTATGGGTTGCAATTGATTTTCTATGTGTACACGGTGTTATTAGCTGGCTTGTGCTGCTGCTGCTGCTGACTAAGAGGTTTACTGCTCCCCATGGAGTTAGCCAAAACCATTCAACAAGATATAAGCCAAAATTATATGAGCTGATTACGTTCCAACAAATAAGCAGAAAAAATCTAATGAGAAGTGTGGTATTTGGCTGGTGAAACTGAGCAGCATTATCAGTTCAGATTTAAGGTTAGACCCTAACCTAACTTTGACAGTACGATCTGCTCTGGACCGTTACTTTTTACATTATACTAAACGGTAAAAAACATTCTAATCTTGATCTCATAATCTTGATCTCATAATCTAAAATGATTATAATTAGGTCCAGGGCAATGAAAGTGCAAGAGCCCTACTGTATCCATGAAGCATGAAACTTCATGGCCAGAATATGCTAACACTCAGGAACTGTTAGAGCGCCACCTAGTGGGAATAGGGAATTTCACGTTTTGTAGTGTGATGTACTGCTTGTTCCATGTTGACCATATTCACCAAAAAGGGTTCTGAATAAACAGAAGCTAATGATGCTTCAGTGTAAAAACTGAGTTTTTATTTAACAGTGCCTCTTGAGGCCATGGCAATTTTCCATGACACATGAAGGCATTTTTTTAGGTTCTATGGCTCTCTTTAATGGATTTTGCAAACTGGCTCCACAACGCCACCTACAAAATTTCCAAAAAGCAGCCCAGGCACTGTGTTTGAATATGTGAGTGTGAAATTTAGAAGATAGTCAGCCGTTTTTTGGCTTAGTTGTTTTTTTGTTTTTGTTTTTTCATGTTCAGGCCTTGAATTTTAACAAACTCCTCCTAGAGATTTCCTTAGATCAACATGATCTTTGATGAGTGTGCTCTAAAGACCTTGGATGTGCACCAGTTTGCTGGGGCCCTTTTGTTGCTGCATGCAGCTTTAACTCTGTTGTTTCTTAAAATGTTTCACAATGAAAAAAGCATTACTTTACCAAAACATATTATACTGATTAAAAATCTGATTTTTAAAAGAAATCTAATAAGAATTAGCATCCAACATGCTATTTTTAAATGTGCAATTAATTAAATGTAACTTGCTGAGCAGTCCTAAAATTTGAAAAGTACGTTGCAACTTCCTGCAGCTTTAATTACTCCTTAATTGAAAGTGCCAAAATGCCATTCCAGATCATTCTAGCAGACTTTGACGCCTCCCCATACTAACAGAGTATGGGGAGGCGTAGTGTGCTACATGTAACAAAAATCAACTTTGTAAAAATGTCCTGACCGGATTATCAAAACGTTGACTGATGGTGTTAAAACCACTGACTAGAATCATTATGATGTCGTGTCACATCTATCACAAAATTCATGTGGCTTCTTTTTTATAATGAAAGTGCCAAGTCGAGATTCTTAGGGAAAGATCTGCCTTTGTTATATTGTTTCATGTAGCCAAAACAGACAAAAGTAAGGACTGAACAAACCAAGCACCCAGGTCTGGTGGGGGGGCTTCAAAGTCCTAGCCTGTTTGAATACATTTCTTTGACCTCCCTTGCATGAAACAACAGCAGATAAAAGAAAGGCAGACAATGAGATTGCTTTTGATGTGAATTGGTAAAGCTCATGGCCACTCAAGGCAGAGGACGAGAGGACAACTTTGCATATTAGTGAGCTTCATGAGTCTGAGTTTGAAGGGCTCTTCATGGGTACACTATTCTACAGCGTATTATTTGCAGAGCAAGGACCAATTCAGTTCCGTTCTCCTTTCAGGGATTAACTGTTGTTTTGGTTAAAGTTGCTATAGCACCGGAATAATCATTAAATCCGCTTTATTGTGCTGACGAGAATAGATGAGCCACTTCATAAATCTGCTGGGTTTCCTGTTCTTTATGGTGTATAGTCTTTTTTAAAATGTATTTATTTATAGTTCAGCTCCACTTTGACCAATGTGGCTCCTTCTCAATGTCTGCAGAAATGTTACTTTTCTATTTTATGTTTTTCAAAAATCAAAAAGGTCTAGCAATATTTACATTATGCAGTTTATGTATATTTCTCTATATATAAATAGAGAAATATACATATTTGTCAGTATTTGTATTACTGACAAATATTTGTCAGTAATCTTTTGACTTTAGCTTCACTGTGTTTTCCCTCAGTAAAAAAACTTAGTGTTCTGTAGCAGACAGACTAATCCAGAACAACATGAGCAATACCAACAAATCTCAACCCAAATAAAAGGCTAAAGATTGGATGTTGTACAACAACTAGTCCTTATTATCCAAAAATGACAAATTCCTCTATTGCTTTAGAGTTTTCAAGAAACATTGTGTGAAGAACAGGTACTACTGGTACTGCAAAACATACAACAGTGAACTGTGTGTCATCAGAGACACACTTATGAGCACTGTTATCAGAAACCCAACGAAGAAGCAACATGAAAGTAAAATATGGCAATGATAAAAATGACCATTAATTTGATGTATTCAGCAACCAAACATCGTCATACTGCATTTATAGTCCTTTGCAACTGAAATTGTGACTGCAATACTATGACTATGTCTCCTGCAGCTTGTTCATGATAGGTTTTTTCTTTTTCTTAAATATTTCATTTGTACTTTAGAATTTAAAACAGTTAAAAACATTTTATTTTAATAAATGTGCTCACTTACAAACATCATGCAATTGACTGATAACTTATGTCTCCAAAAAACGAATTCAGCTGTGACAAACATTCATCTTTAACGCTAATGCTGCTGCCCTTTCATTATCGCACAGTATCCCCAGCTACCAGGTACTAGCAGTGATTTGGTGCCATTTAACTCCATTACTAACTGTCTCAATGATGTCTGTGGCCTCATGCTACCAGTAAAAGATGCACACCTACCCCATGGTTAAAATGTTTGGGTTGTTTTTGATTTCACTTCTGGCACTAATTGATGCACACACCTGTGCACTGTTTTGTTAGCACAGTACTTAAAAATGGGTTTAATGGCCTCCTTGAGGCAGGAAAGTCAGAGCTCCACAGTCACTGTAATTATTAAAGAGTACTAAGGTCACCTAGAAGGAGTCGGTTTATGAAATGCTTCCTCACAAAAACATCATTTTAATGAAGTAGTGGAGTGGATACCAACTCTGAATATCAGAAATTTCTTTTTTTTTATATAATACATGTTTGGTACAACTTTGTTTTAAGAAATATAAACTACCAATGCAATCTTACTACAAGTTTGAACTTTAGATATTTTCAGAGTCTAGCTATTTGTAGCCCCACATCCTGTGAGGTCATGTCAACACTAAATGTGATGAAGAACCCCTGAGTTCATTGTATACTAAAAGTAATACATGAATGCTATTTTCATCATATTCCTTAAAGTTGGTAAATGGCAGTTAATTGTTTAGAGGCAAGTTAACAGCTTTGCATCTGTAATTTTTCTTCTTTCTTTTTTTTTTTTTACCGCAAATTTCAGTGGGTTTCAGTTCTTTGCAGCGATGCCAGCGATGCCATTTGGTTGGTTTTTATATACTGAATAAGAGGAGAAGCAACAGGACACGAATGCTTTTCAATGGATTTGATTATCTTAATCACAATAGCTTAATTTAACCTGTACAAATAATAGTATTTAACAGAATCCACCCTTTTCATTAATTGGTCCACCTACTCTTTCTCTCACAAGTATGTCGGTTGATTGTTGCTCATCAACAAATGCTTCTCAGAATCTCAGAATCATTAAAAATCCATTGTTTAAGGGAATGAGCAACTTCAAAAGCTTGGCAAAACTGGCAGCCTCTCCCAATGAGTGCAATTAATGCTCCCAAAGGCTTGCTAATAATAATGTGGTGAAGTGCAGCAAATGAGAGGGAAAGATTAAGAGAGAATCGGATCTTCAGCATGGGACTATAGAGAAACGGAGGGAGAAATGGCTCTTTATATGGTCTCTCAAAATGGCTGCCTTATTATGAGTGATTCACAGCAGCTCGTCAGGGAAGCCACCTCCTGTGGCGCCTCATAAAGACCAGAGCTTGATTGCCCAAGAGGACAAAAAAACAGGGAAGTCAGTGCAAAAGCCCTTCATTGTCTGCCACTTTGCCTTAAGCTTTTACTTTTGTCAAGACAACCAACAAGAGACTTTCCCACCGCTAGATGGCTAGCATCACAATCATTTTGCTCGGTACAAAGTTGAGCTGTGTCTGTGAAATTGTTTCAACTGTGTTTTTCAGTTCTTCAATCCTAGTTTTACTCACATCATGCACCCATGAACGCGTTATATTTTCATGCATTTTAAGCACATAATCACAGTAATTCGATTTTGGCCTTAAAAAGCAGGTGACCTACAGTACAGCTGAACACTCTGCTGCAATGCATCTTGTGTAAACATAGTTGCAGAACCAGAGCTGCTTCTGCTCCTCTAACACGCTGCCCACACAATACTTTTTGGTGCTATCTGATGGAACTGATTTATAAGACTTGTCAGAGTTTTCTCTGCTGCCGTATCGAACAATATGTCGCTTCGTGCAGCTTGTCAGTACTAATTTAAAAATTTTGACAGAAGTTTTGATAAATTATAGGTTAACTAGGTTAGCCATTTCTTTTTATTTTTTTAATGTTTACACATGTCTACTTGCAGAATATCTTGCAAAAATACTAACAAAGTGAAATGTTTACACAATTTGTGAGGGATATCAACTCTGGCCTTCATCAAGCAGGTGTTAATGCTTCCTGTTACATAGCTTGCCTTAGGTGGTCATTTGTATTTAATTGTTTGATTCTCTGAGAACCACTGAATGTCAGTTAATGCAATAGATATAGATTAAAAAAACAAACAGACCTGAAAACTGGCATCAGAGTGAAGGAGGTGTTAGTACTGCTGTTGTCGGTTATTATTTCTTGCAATCAGTTGGTATTAATACCACTGGTGGCAGTTTTAACAACAGTGTGTAAAAGGCAGGATTGCCACAGCGGCTTCTGCTGAGCTGACAATTTGAAGAGTCCTGAACAAAATTGGTATTAAAAAAAAACCTAATCTAAATATCTGATTTCATCTTTTCTTTATTGTTTTTCTCAAAGGGGACACGTAGCATACTCATATAAACATCGCAGACTTTTCGGAGCAAATGAAGTAGTAAAGTTTTGGAGGCCAGGTATAAAGGAACACGATCAGGATATGTAGTAGTGTGACAGTACGTGTGTACAAGTGAGCACTTGTGCTTGTAGGATCGCTTCGCAGAGCAGGGATCACAACTTAATTGACAGAATTAACAAGATGTTCACTGCAAGGAGCGGGATAATTTTTTTATTTATATATATTTTTTAAGAAAAGTAAGTAACACCCAAGGCTTAACCACAGGGACAAAGCAAGTGATGAGCACAAATGACTGGAATAATTGGTAGACAGTGACACATCCACTTAGGCAACTGTGGTAGCATTCCTCCCTGACAGCTGGGGAATTACAAAGGTGGATGACACGAAAGTAATTCCGACAGATGGTAAGAGTCATCTGAGCATTTTTTGAAAACCATTGTATCTGTGTTTTCTGTAACAGTTGCAGGGAATGTTGCTGACAGTGAAACATTTCACAGAGTATTGCTCAATAGACTGAATTTACTTTGACACGCTCCTCACTATCATTCATTATTAAACTCTCTTGTTTGCTCTTTACCTCGGGGGCAAAGCGTTCTTTTTCTTTAATAACCTTTGTGATGGTGCTCTAAGTCTCACTGTTGTTTTGTTTTGTACATTAGAGGAAAGACGGTGGGCAGAAAGGATGAATAAATGAAAAGGAGATGTGCCCATTCCTCCACATGTGGATTTCACACCTCTGACAGCAAGTAATACTCAATCACTCATAGACAGGTAAATGGAAAAAAAAGATTCATTTTTTTGGCATTTCTTTCTAACAGAAGCTCTGGCGGTAACTGTGCTGCCTCGCCTGAAACACACATTACTAAATAAAGCTGCTCTTTTAAGGGTCATTTGCACATTTAGTCATTAGATGGTCCTGTCAAATGATGCTGCATCATCCAGCTACCCTAGAACATCTAATGTTGGGTAGCTTTGTTTTCTGATAGTTAGTTAGACCACCTGCAGGTTACTACTCCATGTGTTTGTTCTTTTTCGAAAATCTTAGAAGCAAAGCGGAAAAGAAAAAATGACGCACAGCTTTGCACAAATTACACCTCTATTCAGAGCTGTATTATGGAGGAAAATAGCAAGACGAGTTTAAGAAATATGTAAACTTTTGTTAAAATCTCTTGGCAAGATCTACGGACCTAAGATGATGCCAGCTTTTTCAGGGAACCGACAGTAGTAAGTCCAAAATCTTTAATTTACAAACACATTAAGAGAAGTAGCCGATTAACTTTTAAATGTTTTGAATCCCCCATAATATAATATACTATAAAAATGACCACTGCCTCTCTAATCAAGTGTGAGAGCAATACTGACTCTGTGTTAGTTGTTACAGCTGCATTTAGAATAGAATAGAAAAATCCTTTAATTGTCCCACAAGGGGAAAATTGGGACCTAACCCTATTTATATAGAACTGTAACTGTGGTAGTCTATTTGTACAACAGCACAATGCCAATGTCCTTTTTGTTTTATTAATTCAGCTGGTTCACCTTACAGAATTTCCTAAGTTCATACACTTTCCTAAAGAAAAATTAAACTTCTGTGCATCACTTGGCCCCCACTTCTGCTGATGTAGATATTTATGCAAGAATGGGGGAGAGGGTGGAGGCCTGTGCCAGCTGCATTGATAATCACTGAAGGAATCGGGCTAGACAAAGTCACCTGAAATTACTGTATTGGTTTGTTCTAAAAGCAACTTTAATAATCTTTATTGCATGATTCAAAACAAGCTACACAGAAAAAAATATCAATTTTACAACAACAGAAACGCAAAATGGAAACATTAATTGAACGAGACACACACTGAGACAGAATGAACAAGAGGAGAACAAAACGTCTCGGTCACTAGACTATAGTTAAGTTGCTGTTTTCATCTCATGGTGAGGAGAAATAGAAAAGTTTTATGGAAAGACAGAAGGGGATTCAAAAACCGACGTACCCAGAGCTTTTTATTTCAATGCACAAGTGTGGAGGGGTCAGTGTTAATAGCTAATACAGGAGCAGAGATGCTTTCCACAAGGAGGAAATGGCTACAAAAAGTTACGTCCAAGCAATGTGAATATTTGTGATAAGAAATGAAAAACAGGATATAGGTGAAAAAAGTGTCTTCAAAGCCTAAACAGTAATGACGAAGGTTACATTCGAGAAATTTTAATTAAATTTCTGTAATGGTTTTCATTCCATATTAGTTTCTTTAAAGCAGTTACTTTGCCTGCCTGGGGGTTTGTGGTCTCTCCACTTCTAATACCTATATGACTAGTTTGATTACATTTTATGCTCCTTTCAGCAACTGTGCTGACCCCACAGTAACTTTTGAAATGCAGCATGGGATGAACATCGGTGCAATAAATGTCTTTATTTTCACAACGTTTATTTTTCAATGTGCTTTAAATGCAAACAGTAAACCTTCAGGTATGGAACTGGCATGGAAAAACTTAACAGGGTTGTCATGATATTAGAATTTCAACACTCAATACTCATGTCGAGGATCCAAACCAGATCTGGGCTCAGCTGCAGGACACAAGAGTAAAAGTTTACACATTTATTGAAGTCTTACTATCAAATTAATGAAACAGTGAGTTGGTATTTCCTGCGCTGCGGTTTGTGTCACGGCCATAGCCGGCTCGAGAGAAAAGGACTCAAATGCAGGACACAGATGGAGCAAAGGGAACGTTTAAGTGACAAAGTTTACTTACAAAACAAGTGTATGCAACAAGGCTAGAGAACAGAGCCGTTAGTTTAAACTCGTGCTATGAACAAAGCCAAAACTGGAGTATTTATGCGACCTGAGCCATGCAAACAACAAGTGAAGTTTCAACTGTGGAAACTGCAGTTCTGTGATTTTGGGCCAAAGGGAGAGTCAGACTGGATTGGTCCCGGGGAAGGGTCAGAGTCATTGCTGCAACTGGATCAGTAGCGTGGTGATTGGTCCGGGTGAGTGGTAAGAAATCCAAAACTCCTGACGTTGAGGCAGGAGGCAGACAGGTGCATGGATTGAGCAAAAACCATAACTATGAAGACTGTCGAGATGTCCAGTATCCAGATGCAGGTTCTATGGTGAGGATTTGCATCTGGTAATCTGGTGAGTAGAGTGGTTAGCTGAGAATCTGGCAAAGAGAAGTTGAGAGCGCTGGCCTTATAAGTCGACAGCTTAATTACCCACAGGTGAGAGCAATGAGCAGGAATACGGTGGCTCGTCCCAGAGGTGGAACTACCAGCTCTGTCGAAAACCACTGGCACCCAGACCATGACAGTTTGGGGGTCGGGAAAACCTCCAAACAGTTATCTCAAAAGTTTTTTTTTTTCCCTACAGCAATGTCTCTCTTATAACCCACAAAGGCGGGATGTTTCTGCACAGAAGACAGTTAGTTAGAGTCCAGGGCAAAACCAGATCCAATCACAGAGTCAGAAACTACCAAACTACTGGTGCAACAATATGGAAATGGGGTTCGTAAAGAAGACTATAACAACTCAAGGAAAAACTCAATACTATTGTCAGTACTACAGGGTTAAAAAATACTTTTTTTTAAAAAAAGAGAAGAAAGAAAAGAAAATTATAACAATACAGAAAATGAATTCAGCTACAGCCCAATTTATTTTCTGTGCTTCTGATAACATGGCACCATATTTGTGTAGCTAACAAAAAATAGCTGGTAAATGAGGCTACCGCTATTTCTATGTGGTTGCTGGTAGACTTTACTGAACTTCAGTCTGGGAGAACAACAAACAACAAAACATAACCAAAAAAACAACAAAACATAGTACTTTTAGACAGAAATAATTGTGTTATCCTGTCAAATTAACACTTTCTATTAACACTCAAACAGGCAGGACTGACTGTTGACTAGCTCCAAAATTAATTTTATTGTTTTATTATTAGTCATAATTTTCAGCTGCTTACTTTAATGAAAACAGCTCCTGCGATGAAAAAAGTATTGTGTTTTTAGAATTTTTGCATCAGTTCTGAGGACATCTTTAAAACTCAGTACACATAGTTTTAGGTAAGTAGCTTAATGATGTAAGAATAATGATAGGGCAACTGTAATGACTGTGTCATTACAAGGCAAAAATTCTGCTGGCATTAGTCTTAGTCCTAGCATTCATCTGGATATTACTCTGACACATGAACCCTGCTAAATATTGTTAAAACCAAGAACACACCACCACACAATACAACCCAATAGCTGAAACCTTGCCCTGCAGGATAACGAACTCTGCCACAATGCAAAAACAGCAGGACAGCAGAAATATGCCCATGGGCAAAAAGACACAACTATGGACCAGCTGGATTTTTCACCTCCTGCTTATTGGCCTTAAATTGTCGACTTTATATCTACTTCATCTCCTTCTTATATACTGTATATTCTAACTAAATATTCAAATAAATCATCAAAGTGAGCTGGTTTGTAGAACCAGTTAAAACAAAAAAACATTTAATTGCTATTTAAAGAATTACATTACAAATAGAAAACAGCCACAAATGAATCTGTATTGTCAGTTTCCTGTATTAATGAGGACCAGTTTATAAAGTCAGATTTTTGTTTTCCATAGCAACATGCCACAGTAGGTAAGCACTACCTGCATTAATTAAGTTTTCTTAGTTTCACTGAAATTCTGCATAATATGAGGTAATTTTACAAAGTGTGAGACATTTAAGATGTGATGGAACCCCACAAATCCTCCATTACACCTGCAAGCATTGAATTGGTTTCATTTGTAAGTTCAAAATTGTGTATGTGCTGTGGGGAGACAGTTAATCAGATGGAAGGCATATTTTTATTCCTGAGAAAGTGGAGAAGAAGAGGTGAGACAATGTCATAGACCCTTCTGTGCCCGGCTGTCATGACACCAGCAGCAGTGATTAATGAAGCAGGGTGAGTAAACATGCGTCAGAAGGAAAGATGTGTTTGTGTACAATGGGGGCATGTATTATCTGTGTGTACAGGTATGAGGAGTAGACAAATGTATAGCATAAATGTTGTTGTTTTTTTCAAACATTGAGAAAATATCCATACAGTATGCATACGTACATGTGTAAAAGTCTTGACTCCCCCATCATTTACTTATATTTTGCTACAAATGCACAAAAATACATAGAAATACAGTCTATGAGGCAAGTTTCTACAATTCAAATGAGCTGAAAACTTAATATTTGCGATGACAACATTTATTCTACTTCACAGCCAGAACTATCTTAGACAGTTCTTTCTTGTAATTTTCTTTAAGTAGTCTTCAGGAATAGTTTTCCGGGCTTTTTGAAGGACATTCAAAGCTCCTCTTTGGGATTTGACTGTTTTTTGTTCCATTCTCTATCAAAATGAAACCACACTGCATCTCAATAATGTTGAGGTCTTTGCTCTGGGAAACCCAACACATGATTGATTTTGTTCCATTGTATGTTTTTTTTTGTTTGTTTGTTTTTTTATCCAGGTATGCCAGTGTGTTTGGGCTCATTGTCATGCTGAAAAATGAATCTGTTGATAATCAGACACTTTCCACATGGTACTGCGTCCTGGATCAAAATATGATGGTGCTTTTCTGCATTCATAATTTCATCAGTTTTGACAAGATCCCTAACACCACTGACAGAATTGAACTCACCTTGTCTTGTTTCTCCCCTGACCTCCTCCATTTATACTGACGAGTTGAACCAAAACTTTTTGAGTATGAATCCATCACTCATAAGACCTGTTGAGAGGTTGTTGGCCTTCCATTTAGATAATTTCTGATGAAATGGATTGTTCTCTAGGCTGCAATTAGTCTCCCCTTAATAGGCAAGGTTTTGGTAAATACCTCTCTGCTATTTCTCAAATGATGAGACAATTATCTAAGAATTTGAAGAAAACCTTTTATTTAAAAATCTGCTTTGAGAGATCTGAAAATTTAACCATGATATTCCCTTAATCGCCTCCCACCCCCTACCACAATCCTGAACTGGATAAGCAGTTAAAAATATGGATGGAATGAATTACGCCACCTTGCTTATCCAGTTTTACTTTGTTTGGGAAATACCCATATCCCTGAGTAATCCGTGATAATGTTGGAGGGTCAGGCTGCTTAGAAATAGTTGTCAGTTGTACTTCATGCGGGTCTTTGCAGGATTTTGAAATAAATTTTGACAATTGATTTGGAAAATGTTTATTTTTTTTCTTGAAACTTTCCAAGATAATTCTATTTTTGAGTTAGAAAACCTCTAAATGTATTACACTTCTGTAGGTCTGGTATTGTTTGTTACAGATGAGAATTTTATACTCTACACATGTGCAATACATGCTGATGTTTCTTCAGTTGATCTGTCATCTGCAACACTTTAAATTTCATAAATTATAAGTAGCGGATGAAGGTCTTGGTTTCTTAGCAACTAGTAATTACACATGCTGTTAGATTTCTAATAAGAGATGCATGTTTTTGAAAATCAGTACTCTACACCGTATCTAAAATAACATTAATTTTTTTTACCAAAATGTAATTCTAAAAATTTAGTTTTTCATAATTTGCCTGTTCTCATGTTCTGGTCTGTGCGTGTAGGTGTAAAAGTGTGTGTGTCCCTGTTAAGCGTTCACATGGTCTGATTTACCCACATACTTTGCTGGGCTGGGCTGCCAAATTGCCTGTCAGGACTACTTTATTGGTACTTATACAGTCATTTTCACAAGCCTCTTGCATTTTCTTGCTATTAATGTCCCATCACTCATGCATCACATTCTTTTTTTCTTTTTTTTTTTACTACAAACCACTCTGCCAAATGCTTAAAGCATGTATAACATAAGGCCTCATGGTCCTGCTGCTCATATATTGAAGTAATATTTGCCGGGGAAGCATCTATGCACTCTCTCAGCAATGGTTGTGGTTTACAATAAAAACTGTAGCTTGTTAATGGGACAAATGGATGTTAATTCTACCTCCAACAGAGGTCCTATCAGACTTGCATTTTCAAACATCGAAATAGTGATTACAGAGGTGCAATCAAATACTTTGATAAAGTTGTGAGGAGCCAGATTTTTCAAGTAGGATGAATAGTGTGTTACAATTCTCTTGGCATGTCCAAAAAAGATTTTTCAATGCACCGTGGGCAGGCACACAACCACATGCCATATAATTCAGGGTTCTCATTCATCAAACAGTGTGTAGGATCCCTGTAACAAGTGTACGTGAGAACAAAACCCAAAAATGGTGTGCACAAAAAACACACAGATTTGTAAAATGCAGGGATGCACACATGAATGCAGTGTTTGTAATTCAAAGGTGGTGTAGATGGCCCTCTGAACACCCACATTCAACCATAAACTGTCAATGCGAAGTACCGTGTTGATGTTTATGTATAAAAAAGTAATCATTGATCAATGATTGATCCATTTTTTTCTCGTCACGGTCGGCTGTCATCAGTTGTTGGCAGTCACGGTGCAGCCATCAAGCAGCACGGCGTGAGGGTGCCATCGCTCTGTTCATATGTTCACAGCAATCAGACTGATTGGGCAACAACTTTCCTGATAATCATGTTAAACAGCAGTATTTCCCACTGTGGGGTAACATTTGAGAATTCAGCTTTTATGCTTAACTTGTCCTACATTACAATAAAACACTTGTAATGAAGATTCAGCACAGTGTGAGACTGTGTGAGAGCTGTCACTGACTTTATTTCAAGACTGTAAATTGAATCCATATTTGCAGGTGGTGGTGATGTGCCAGGTGAGATTGGACAAGGCAGACTGTATCCGAGTGGCAGCCAATGCCATGTCTCCAGTCACAGCAGTCATGTTCACTCCAACCGTTTTACAGACAAAAAAATGTCATAAGACCAACATTGTGCTTGTTCATTCATCTGTGGTATTATGAGATGTTGTTAAAAAAGAATTGCCAATGGTCTGTCCTGAAATTCCTGAAGTCTCTTTGATGTTATTTTGGATTTACAATGACAACGATATTGATTTTTTTTTTTCTAATTAGCTTTGTTAATATGAGGGAAAAAATGACTCAATATTGTCTCAATATCAAGAAAACATAAACCAGACACTCCTGAATCCTGGCACCAGCACTTACTCACCACAAATAACAGTTGCAAACAATTCAGTGCACTTTTCTGCGCTGCAGAGACGGGAAATGTGTTAGTGAGAGGAATTTAATTTGATTTGTATTTAAGTGTTGTGGTTCACTGGCACAAATAAAGCTGTTGAGTATGATGTGAAGTGAAATGAGGGAGTCGAGGTATTGACTCAGTTTAGCCGTAATGAGCAGCGCCAAGACGGCGTACCTAAAAATGGAAAAACGGCACCAGCAATGACAATACGCTCCATAATGGTTGGTTAACTTATTAGGTCTTCAGAAATTTTTCATTACTTAATTTTCAGTACTTAATTTAAGGATTTCAGTTATTGTTATTGTTATTGAGTAAACCCATTTTCAAAAGCCTTTGTCATAAAATCCATGTATGTATTCAGCAGATGTCCATGAAGGACATCCAGCAGACAACCAATCAACATCCTGGACATTGTCACAACTTTGTCTTTGAAGAGATTTTTCAGCCATGATGTGATGCATAGTCTACTTTGTGCTGAAACAATCAGATAATTTCAAGTTACTTTCAAATAGGCAATTCCTCTACTGTCAGATACTGCTGGACTGACATAATGCGTGAAGGCACAATTCCAAAAGACAATTTTGTTATTCTAAGTCATTATACTGGATGAGACAAAAGTGTTATAAAAGATCAGCAAAGCTGACATAGATTGCATGTTTTTGAGGCACTGGGAAGTTGCAATTTAACACTTAACCACTTATGGAATTTGTGGGTGTGTCTGTTTATCCAACACGGGACTTACCAGAGCTTTCAATTGGTTTTTGATCTTTTTTGTTGTATTGTAAAGATGATGTTAGGTTCGAGGTTCATTATTTAGTTGCGTCAAGTTTAATCTAGTTGTGTTTCACTTGCGTCTTCTGGTTATGTATTTCTTGTCTGTGATTTCAGTTTGTCAAGTTTGTATTGTTATAACTGCGTCTCATGATTCCTTTTTTTATTTTGAAGAGATCTCGTGTTTCTATGTTCATTGGTTTTAGTTTTACTCTTCCACTGTGATGTTGTTATGTTCATTTGTGTCAGCTGTTTCCACTTCCCCTGATCACCTCCTGTGTGCTTTTAGTCTGTGTGTGTTTGTTGGTTCATTCTTTGTCTGAGCATCTGTTATTCTCCATGTCATGCCATGTCTGCAAGATTATGCATTCACGCCAGGTCACTGTCTACGTCCATATTGCTAAGATCAGCCTTCAATAAATGGCTTGTTTTCAGTTAACATTCAGTTTTGTTATTTCACGTGTCTGCACTTGGGTCCACCTTCTTCACCCTGTACAGTCTGCCTCAGCCAGACTGTGACAGGACTGGACACTTCCACATCTGTGCATTTTATACAGTATTTTGTAGGGATGCACCGATACCGATACTGGTATCGGCTATCGGGGCCGATACTGTAAAATGTGTGTGTACTCATACTCGTAAAAGTTAACCGATACCATGAACCGATACCAACTTATTTCATTAATCAGAGGGTGGCTTGTCATTTCTGTTGTAGTTTTTTAGATTGGCCACTAGGGGGCCAATTATTATTTTATTTATTATTTATTTTATAATAATTATTTTGTTTGTTTGTTTATAATATGGACACTCTGCAATAATTTAAAAGTTTATTTTATTCTCAAACCTAATTTGTATTTATTTTATTCCAAACAGAAGTGTTTATTTATTATTCTGAAAGCTCGAGACAGTGCCAATAGTTCAGTGATATTTTGTAAAATTACAATGTGGAGACTCTGCAATAATTTAACAGAATTGCTTATTTTTCACTTGAAATTTTTTTGTGGTCATTTTTATTAAGATTTTATTTTTTATCGGCAGGGAATATAATAAAACCTGTCTCCCAATTCATTGCATTTGTGTGTGTGTGTGTGTGTGGTAGAAGTATCGGTTTTTTGTACTCTGTATCGGCAAGTACTCAGATCCAAGTATCGGTATCGTATCGGTTTGAAAAAATTGGTATCGTTGCATCCCTGGTATTTTGGTACTATTAAGTGCCCTTTAACTAAGTACATATGGCTTTTCGTTTGTCCTATTTTCTAAATTCTCACGTTTTCCTCTCACTTGTCTTCCTCTTATCTTTTGTTCCATTCCTCTCACTCTGTTTATCCTTCTCGATCATACACTTTATACGCCTCATATTTTGTCCGTTCTATTTTTCACTCGAACACTACATTCATGATATAGATAAATGTAATGGTCCACTGGCTGGGAGTGCTCTGCAGCCTTTTCACTTTCTCCCTTTGCCATCTAACTCATGAAGAAAATGATCACCAGTGAGTGGGGCTCTGTAGGAGTGAGTGACAGTTTCAGTTTAATTCAATTTAATTCAAAGCAAGTGACTCAGTTCCTGTGTCAAATATGTAGAAACAGTATATTAGATTAACAGCATGTTAAAAAGAAGACAAAACATTTTCAGACAACTACAGGATATTTACTTTTACTGAGCTTTAAGATTCTGTGTGTGCGTGTGCCCACAAAATATATGAATAATGTCAGCCAAGATGCAGTTTCCTCTTCTTCCTGCGTTTTTACTTTTTTTTTTTTTTTTGATTAATTTGATCATTTAGTTTCTAAAGACTTGGCAACCACCATCAGCAGCCCGTCACCTTTATGGACTTTTCATGGAGCGAGTAGGAGTAGTTCACATTGATCTTTAGCAACCGATCGCTAGTGGGTGTGCACTGATAGCTAGCACCACAGTTTGTCTTCCACTGTGACCGCCATGGCAAAAGAGTGGGAGGCACTTTGGATCCACTCCATGTCCCCTTATTGACCTTTAGTCTGTCGATGAAAATGCTCCTCTTTGCTTAATGCACCTTGGCAGGGCTTAAATGTACCTTTTATAATGTCAGTACCTTGCTTGAGCTGCTGCTTTTCAAAGGTTCTTATTCTGTGTGTAAATATAGATGTTTTGCCATTTTATTTTGAAGGAACTATGTTCTGCTTTATATCTGAAATGGCTCAAGGTAGAGAAAGTTGTTTAAAAATTAAATAAATAAAAGGACTCATACAGAAGATCTGAACATAAAAAAAAGCAGCCCTCACACACCAAAACAGTATCACAGCCCTCCATGACAACCAGTGCAAATTGTGTCACAAATTATATGTTAACTAAAAATGACACAGTTAATCACCAATTTGCATAACTTCTGTCTTCTCTTCAAATTATTAGTTCCCCATGAAAAGAGGTGCTAAGAATTTAACTTTAATAGCAGACATTTTGATGTGTTAAAGGAAGAAAGGAAGTGTAAAATAAAATTACAAAAAAGTAATAAATTATACATCACTTGGCACTTACAAAGATCAAATAATGCATTACATCTATTACATTACTTAATTACTCCCAGAGAGCGTAATCTGTTACACTACTCGTTCCATATCAAACGTTGATTCTGTTCATCTGCACGTGCCGTTTTCAATGGAAGAAATGTTTTGTCACTGATCGAACTGAATTCTTCAGTCTCAGCTGACTGCAAGTTTAACAGTAAACAGTACATTTACATAATGACTGACGCTACTGACTAACAATGCGGCCAATCCTTGGGGATTCTTGGGTTGGACCACTTGGTGGGCCACCCAGCACAGAGTAATATAGTGAATGCTGAAAAGACCATCTCTGAGCTGAGGAGGACTAAGAGTATACTGAAGAAGCTTCTCGGATGAGAGGTGAAACGTCTTCAAGCAACTTAAAGAAGTCCAGACGCTTTTCTTTGCAAGCTCCTTTGACTACGATGACCTGGATGACTGAGAACCTTCAAAGACACACTAAGAGTATATCTTTCATTAATTCTGTGATTGCAGACATTTCCAAACTCTCTGTGAATGGTACACATGGCCATTGATCGGTGGCCATTGATCAATAGTGACTGATCAATGGTCATGACAATTTGCACATTAATGACCATGAAACCGACCTCACAGCCCACTGTTAGTCAGTGATGCTAGTTTCAGTCATTATGCAAATGTACTGTTTACAAGGTTGGATGAGTGACAAAACATTTCTCCCACTGAAAACGCAACTTCTGGATGAACTGAATCAACCTCTTGGGATTTCCTGACCTGGATGACTGGGTATGCATCAAGATATACTCTTTAAATGACTTTTGTGTTTCCCTATTACATGTCCGAGGTTACACTCACGCACACTGACACAATCCCTATCCTAATCAGTACATAAGACACTTTTTAAGTGTTCAAGGATGAACACAAACAAAGCAAAATTGAAAACCAACCCAATTTGAAATTGATTGCTGCCACAATTCTACTGTAGAAACATACAAGCCTGACTGCTCATCAGGGCCTTTGTTATCCATTGAAGATCAGACTCTGGCTGCTGTTTGTTTAATGCTGTTGTTTCTTTCCTGGACACAGTTTGTAGTTTCCCACTCACGTGTTTTCATGCAAGAATAATAAAAGTAATGGCCACATCTCCACCCCTCATAACTTAAAGACTTCTTAACCATTTTTCCTCTCCTTGCACATGAAATAAAATCAGCTGATTGTAGCGCAAATGCAGGAAGAAAAAAGTATGTTTTGATTGATCTGCCCATCATGCAAATAATTGATTACATTACTGTCTTAAAAAATGTAATGTGATAACAGTAACATGTTATACACAACACTAGTTATTGATAAAGTGTGTTGTTTTTAAGTTGCCTAATTTTGCAAGCCACCAGACAGCATATCCAGAACCTGGAGCTGATACATCTCAACTTACAGCTGCAATGCTGTATTACACATGCAATAATAATACTATCAATTGTACCTCTGCTTTCCCTATCATGTTATGTCAAAATGCTGTGAACACACCTGTTGGTCTACATAAGAAACATGCTCCAATTAGTAGTAGTAATGTTTTTAGTGGGGCGTTTGAGGGAAACTTGATACTGAAGAACAATATGCAAGTTTTTTTTTTTTTAAGAATTATTCAAAATTACTAGATTTTATCAAATATAGTTTGATTATTTATTTTTTTTTTTTATATTGTATTGTTTTCTCTCACTTTCTTATTGCTGAATTGTTTTAGAAAATCCACCCTGGCCTGTGGTTTCATCTGTCACAAATGAATTAATTGTAATACAGAAGGTAACCCAGGGTACCTAATAAAAAGCTCAGAATCTTAAATAGACCTCCTAGGGGCTGCACACCCTGATAAGTTTTTTCATGTTTTTGTAAATCTAACAAAGTAAAAAGTCAACATGTTGGGCCTACACAGAAGTTGAACTGCTTTCTTCTGGATAGAAATCATTCATGCAGACTAATTCTGTTGATTGTAACTCTTCCTTTTTTTGGCAAAATGTGGTATCTGCACTACTACATTGCATCAGAAAATCACACTAAAGGGGGAATGCAGTATGTTACAATGTGATGGGTAGGGCGCTAGACTGTCTTCCCCTGGTTTTATGACTTTGACATCTTCCAAGATGATGCTTTGATTCTGGATTGGTGTTCATCGACTCTCTCTTATCATTCTGGTGCTCATTTACTCTGTAGCCCAAGGTTATAGCTGATTCGCATCCCACAGCTATGGTGCATAATGTAATACACCACTCCAGTTTGTTCTGTTGATGTACGAGCAGAGAACTTAAAAGTGTGGTGATATGCAAATATTCGCTTCTTTATTAAAAGAAAAAACAATGAACTGATCTTACTGAAAAGCGGTGCCTGCATATTATGACGCCTGATATAGCTTACTGTAATCCTCTATACTTTAGACTTCCATTATTGTACGAGAACTATTAAAAGCCCATCAGTGAGCCACAGTGTTGCAGTAGGTGACGCACTCTTTCCTTATTACCAACAGCAGTTTCGCCATGCAGCTGTTCAGAGCACAAAATGTGTATAAACCTGAAATACAAATACAGTGTTTACGCAGTTGCTAAAAATTAAAGCTCCCAGCACGTTTAGAATATAACAACACATTTGGGGCAGTTTTTTTACATGTGACAAACAGACTAAGAAATTAAAATGCAATGAGATATGAAGAAACACTGAGCTTTGTTTACTATACTGTTATCCTTGAAGCTGCTCATTAGTTTGTGGTTAAGTCCTGAGTTGTTAGATAAGTTGTTTTTTGTTTTGCTTCTCTGAGCAGCCCTAATCTACGGTGGCCCCTAGAGACAAAGCACGTACAAACTCCAAAACACTTGCAAACTCCAAAACACATGCAAACTCCAAAACACTTGCAAACTCCAAAACACTTGCAAACTCCAAAACACATGCAAATGCCAAAACACTTGCAAACTCCAAAACACATGCAAACTCCAAAACACATGCAAACTCCAAAACACTTGCAAACTCCAAAACACATGCAAACCCCAAAGCACATGCAAATTCCAAAACACAACGGAAGTGCTCCAGGACGCTAGGGGCAGTGTTGAGCTCGATTTGCAAAATAAACGGCAAGTTTGTCTGTATGGGACGGTCTAGTCTCTGTCGCGCTTCCCAGGTTGCCTAGCAACCATGATACTAACCGCTGGTAACGTGTCATACAATTTTGTTTGACAGAAATGAAGGAAAACATATTTTGTTCATTTGTTTGTTTGTTTCTACAAGAGCTTTGTGTGATTTGATAAGTATCTGAGGTTGAGACCACAGGACAGTAAAACATGATTTTTGGGCTTCATTTCTGTACTGAACAGTCATTTAAGATTAGTTAGTAAATAACAATTAGCTAATGTTGTTCATGAGACTAAAGTCATATCACTTTGGTAATGTAAATATAATATGGCCAATATTATAGTTATTATATTAATCATTATTAGCTATTACAGCAGTGAACATGAACTCTGTGTCAAATACTGAGCCACAGTAGATTCAAGTTGCAGTTATTTATAGGTCTTATCACCTTAAATCTTCACTCAAAGACAAGTATCTTTGACAGTGCATATATAGGTGTATCATATATAAGAGAGAAATGTTGTTCCTTCAGTATGTTGGCATTACTAAATTTGGCTCATTGCTTACATACGTGTGTAAAAAGAAATTATATGAGCTGTGATAACTGTTTCTGATAAAATGAAGAGTAGACTGATATATTGAATATTCCTTTATTGGGTGAGAAAATCAGACCATGTCATAACTGCTTTAAGTCATACAGAATAGATATCAGAGCCTTAAACAGGCTGACTTCTGCTAAATGGGTCAAACTGGGCAGAAAGTATACAAACACATAGCATCATTATAGAATATGATGTAACACTATAGATCAACTTACCTCAGAATATATAAAGCATATAAACAATTACAGCAATATGATGCAACAAACACAGCACTGCTACTAATCCAAAATACTCAAAGCTTCATAGAACTGAAACAAACATTTATTTTTAGGTCCATTCAGCTGCTGATACATACTTTAGGTTTCTGAATATTAAACTTGTTTCTTCCTTTCATAGTGTGTAACTTGAAGGCCCTGAGTACTTTCTCCCACACTGCAAACACTGGAATGATAAAATTATTTGAACATTACCTAATAAGACTGATTCAGGACAGACAATTAGTTATGTTAAACTTTCCTAGCAGTCCTTCACAAACAGGGAACAGTCTGTCTATTCTCTCCATCTGTCAGCTGCTGCTGGCTCTTCCTCCTCCTCTTCCTCACACACTGCTGAGTCCTGGTGGATCATCAGGGATGCAAAGCCTCACAGATGATGTGCAGCAGTGAGTCCCTCAGTCTGTCCTCACTCTGGACACTTGCAGTTGTCACACATGGAAATCAAATGCGTGATAAGCTGCAGGATTCAAACACAAATGTAACTTATAAATACATGTTCATACTTTTATTACACAATCAGAGAGAAAGAAAAAGAGAGAGAGTGCAGGACAGACAGACAGGTGACAGCCTCAGGTGTATACACTGCTACAAAACAGCACAAAAGAAGGAGGACTGTGTTATTACGAAACAAGAAGAGTTCCCAGATGGTACAGTGGACACGTGTGTGACTCCTGTGATTAAAGCACCTTTCTTTCAGCTTAACGAGTGAACTGTCAGCTCGTTCAAACACACGTTAAAGTCCGTTTGGCTCTACACCACCGAACAGTGGCAGCAATATAACATAGCTAACATTAACAGTGCAGTGAATCCTGCTTGTGCCGTGATATTCAGGACTGCAAACCGAGCAGCATCACTGACTTTCAGCCTGTTGTGTTTGTGGATATATGACTGACTTTAATTATCCATAAAATCATCACATTCTCTGTAAGATTAAAGTCAACTATTGAACGGCGTATATTTTGGAGTAAAGGCTTTAAAACCAAGTTAGTACAAACATCGCTAATGTCACATAACTTTCCCGACATGTGGCCAACAGTAATGTTTTAATGTTCTTCATTATAAAAAACATTTGCGCATAAATAAGTGACATAATATTCAGTACTTACTTCTGAAAGTTTACTCTTGGCGGCTCCGCTTCAGCCGTTTTTTTCGGCAAAATTATCCACACCACAGGCGAGCTATGAAATCTGGGATATGTTGGGCCATGAAGGCTACAGCGACCCATTCTTAAAATTCAGGGAAATTAAGGACGCATTTGAGGGCCGCATTTCGAGCAGCCTTTGAATTGGGACAGCCTTCGTCGTGTCGCTGTGACGTAATCGGCCTTAAAATGCGGACTTTAAGGCTGCAGACCCCAAATCCGGTCATTGGTACATCCTGGCTTGTGTAGTTACTAGGTAACAAAAACTCAACACTGCCCCTAGCGTCCTGGAGCACTTCCGTTGTGTTTTGGAATTTGCATGTGCTTTGGGGTTTACAAGTGTTTTGGAGTTTGCATGTGTTTTGGAGTTTGCATGTGTTTTGGAGTTTGCAAGTGTTTTGGAGTTTGCATGTGTTTTGGAGTTTGCAAGTGTTTTGGAGTTTGCAAGTGTTTTGGAGTTTGCAAGTGTTTTGGAGTTTGCATGTGTTTTGGAGTTTGCAAGTGTTTTGGAGTTTGCAAGTGTTTTGGAGTTTGCATGTGTTTTGGAGTTTGCATGTGTTTTGGAGTTTGCAAGTGTTTTGGAGTTTGCATGTGTTTTGGAGTTTGCAAGTGTTTTGGAGTTTGCAAGTGTTTTGGAGTTTGTACGTGCTTTGTCTCTAGGGGCCACCGTACTAATCACATGATTAATCATTTAAGTCTAAACTAAACTTCTAAAATCATCCTTCTAATTCCTCCACCTTTAATTAATGCAAAAACACTAACACCAAAAAATACGGTGATTAGAAGAGCTCTAGAACCTGAAGTAAGAGAATATGTGAGAGAATAAGTAAGAGAATATTTATGGATGATTCTGAAGAGTCTTGAACATCAACACCAAAGACAAAATAATGCTGCCAGTGTTAATCTCGTTAAAATGACGTTATCGCCATAACCACATTAACGTGGCAAATCTCCATTAGCGAGTTAATGCGGATCACCCCGTGCGTTGGGCTGCACAGCGTCAACGCGTTAGCGCGGTTAGCTCGTTAATGCATTAGCGCGGTTAGTTCGTCAACGCGTTAGCGTGGTTAGCGCATTAATGCATTGGCGCGGTTAGTTCGTCAACACGTTAGTGTGGTTAGCGCGTTAATGCATTAGCGCGGTTAGTTCGTCAACACGCTAGCGCAGTTAGCTCATTAACGCGTTAGCACTGTTAGCTCGTTAACACGTTAGCGCCGTGCAGCCCCATACATGGGGTGATCCACGTTAACTCGCTAACGGAGATTTGCCACGTTAATGCGGTTATGACGTAAACATCATTTTATGGAGATCAACACTGACAGCACTAGAAAATGGTTTATTGTGCCAGCTATAGCACTGATACGCTGAGTTTTCTTGTGAACATAAAGCCTACCGTCACTGCCAAAGATGGTGTTTTGAGTGTTCTAGTGAAACCTTTCCTCACAGAAGCCAACTCTGCAAAGCTGCAAGATGTAAGTGCTACTAACAATGATTTTTGCGATAGTGTCAGTCACGTTAACAAACAAATAAATAAATAACATGTACCATGTGCCACTGAACATTAGATAGCAGCTTTCAACTGTTGTACTTTTTAGTTTGCCCAATTTCGTGCTTTAGTATTTAATTAAACATGTTACCGCCAGACTACTGTAAAAATGACACTTTATTTGCAGATGCAGAGTTCAGATTTAGATTTCTAATATTATTAAACGAGTCTGTTTTTGGCTACGCATTGAGCTGAAAATGTTTTCTCTTAGGCTTTCCTCAAGGTTGGCAGGTCTGGCTAGACATATTTATTTCTGTCACTCTGCCCAGTAAATACAACAACAAAAGCACAAGTGGCTTTGTTCCAGTAAATGAAATGTCTCACTGATAGGAGGAAGAGAATCAATTGCTGTTTGCTTTACTGTGCGTAGGCAATGTAGAGACTCTGTGACTGTGGCCATGAAAGAGCTATCGGGAAATACTTCAGATCGATTGCTTCGGGACTCAGACCAACACTCCATCAACGACACAGCGAAGGCAGAATGGTAGCATGTATTCTACGTTTGTTTGTTCTTTAGTGAACAAGATCCATTCTGATCGTTCTCCTAAAAGCACAAAGGGATGAAACACAGCATTGTGATGGCACCATAGCATATTATGCTGGCTGTAGATTTTCAAGATTTGTTTTTGTACACAGTGTTGAGACTAACTCAGCACTCTTGGCTTCAATGCCACTCCCATTTTAATAAAGAAATGAGCTTCATGAGCCAAAATGACCGTTGAGAACTATCATTTAATAAGCGACCTTGAAAGCCATGATGCTTTATTTAGCTGCTGTAATCTGTGATTACATTTGCATGACGGTGTGCGACTTATCTTAAAGTGCTTATCTTAGTGTGCTGTTTGTATGTCTTGTTTGAGAGAAGTGTGTGCACCCTGTGACGCCAACGAAGATGTGACAAGAACCTCAGTTGGCCACTTTGGGCTCTCATTATGCAAGATTTGCTTGGAACCAATTTCCTATCTTGCTTTCAATATAGACACACATATGTACATCTAGCTCTTAGTATGGAAAGCCCATCCCCGAACACATAGATAAGGGCAGCTACTAGGAGCTTTAAACATGAAAGCAAGTGCGTTAAAAGCTTCTAAGGAACGGCATGTTCCGGTAAAGGTGCACATACACACGAAACCATGTACTCTACTTCAGTAGTCATTTTATTTTCCTGAATATTTTAACAAACAAACTCCCTCTTTGCCTGCCCTTAACCCTGATTCCTCAAATGGTCTGCCCCACAGCTCTTCAGCAGCTTCCCATTTCTTTTCTCTGTGCTTTCAACACCATGCATGCTTTAGTAGAATTAATAGAAATCTCCCAGGCTCATCCCAGTAAAATCGGTGCCATGTGCTGTGCTGTCTGCCAGCCTGTAATTCATGTATAATGCATCCTGTCTTTCCTCTCGCTCTTATTCAGCAGAGGTGAAGAGAAGCTTAGTGAGTAGATGCCAAGTATGACCGCATAGCAGGGACCAGCCACGATAAGACAAATGTCATAGCTAAAGATACTGAGAAAGACACAAATAAGATTGTTGAGCAAGTAGTGAACAAACAAAAGAGGATAACAATTAATAAACATGTAGAGAAAGAAGATTATATCTGAACAGAACTGAACAAAAATACTGGCGAGTCAATAAATATCAAAAAAATGTGGAAGAAAAAAGATGCAAGTTCTTGACTAATTCAAAGAGAACACAACATAAGTTGTCTCATCAAGTTGTTGGGCCACCACATGCTGCCAGAACAACTTCAGTAAATCTTGGCATTGAGTTCAAAAACACAGTTAGACAAGACGAATCAAGAATTGGAACACTCACAATAAAAATGTTTCAGTAACAGCCTGCCTGATTGTGGTAATCATTTCATAGAAATTACATTTAAGAGATGAAGAGAAACATGAAGAATATCCCTTTACGCATCAGCACTGTTTAAGAAATATGAAAACAAAATGCATTAGAAATTCTTTGAAAACAAGAAGACCAGAAATTTGATTTTAGATTAGTCTGTTTTTGTTTTTTTGTTTTTCATTCTTTTTTAATTTACTGTGGGCGAACTGTATTACACAAAATGCTCCTAAAACCATGTCAGCAACCACTTTCCCAAGCTGTAGTTTTTTCTAAACAGGAAGAAAGTCATTACAAAAGAGCTGTCATTGTCACAAATCTATCATTTGTATTATAAACATAATGGGTTGTTGTGAGAGGAGGAAAGTGACATTGGATGCATTTGTTTACAATACTAATATCATTTCACTGTCAGGGACTACCCAGGGGTTCCCATTGTGAAAGCATCTGCTTTTATAAACTGTAAAGTATGCATCTCTATGAACTTTTTCCTACAGTAACAAAACGACTTCACTGTTTGAAGAGAAAAGAAACAATTTTTTTCACTATAACATTTTGTTTTTTTACAGAATATCACAGCTGCCATATGGTGAGAGGCGGGGTAGACTGTGGACAGTCTATCGAAGCGCTAACACAAGGAGTCAGACAACTATTAACACTCAAAGTTACACCTCTGGGAAATTTTGATTCACCAATTGATCGAACTACATTAACTTAATAATGTAATATTTTTGTTGTTGGGCTGTAGAAGGAAGCCATAGTACCCAACAGAACTCAGACAGACACAGCTCCACACAGATTATTGCTGACAGATTTGAAACCATGACTTTCTTGCAATGAGGAAATGTTGCTACTGATCACACTGATCCTGGACGTGTCAGTGTTTGTCATAAAGAGCAATTAAAAAGGTGTGCCTAAGAAAGTGGCTGTTGACTGATCAGTGTATCTCTCAAGACCCCTTTAAATGAGTGTCAAGTTTGTAACCTTAACAGTAACATGTTTTTTTATGAGGGGCCCACAAACAAAATTACTATGAAACACTTGTCTTCAATCCCACACCTCCATTTTTCTATATAAGGAAATGCTTTACCTCTTATTTTGGAAAAAAAGAAAGAAAATAGTCTATAGCTGATGATATCTCACAAGTATTAAATCCGTTTTTGATAAACGGCAAGTTCTATACACTTAATGTACTGAATTTAAATTCAAGTGTATGCGTTTCATTACTTTTTTCACTCTGAAACAATTTCTCTTGATTTATAGTATTAAATCCAAGTATTTAGTTCTGATAAACAAATCAGTTTGGGCAGAGTTTTTTTTTTTTTTTAAAAAGAGCTTTTTATTCATATTTACACCAGAGACAGAAGTTGCAACAAGTTCTTTCTTCAGAGGAGTGTGGTATCTCTGGTTGCATCTGACTTGTTTTCTCATTTCCAATGATTAGATTTTATTTTATGTGTCTGATTACAGAGTCAAGTGGGAATCAGGCAGAAGAACAGGTGAGTGTATAGTGTGACAAGCCAATTTTCAGATAGATAAACAGACGGAGTGCCTTTCAGCGACCGCCTTTTCAGGGTCTTTTTATTCCAGTGTTTGAATTCAGAGTCATTGTTACTCTTAGACTACGTCCACACGTACCCGGCTATTTTTGAAAACAGAGATTTTCCATTTTCGTTTTAAAAAATAATCCCGTCCACATGTAAATGCAGAAATGAAGGAAAACGCTGCTAGGAACATGCCAAACCAACAGGTGGCGATATATTCCTAACCGTGTAGAAATGTTGGCCAATCAGAAGTCTAGAAGCCTCGGTGGGAAATAGTAAACAAGGATGGGGCATAGAAGCAGAACCCAGTCGTATGTGTGGAGGAACAGTAACTGTGTGTATATGTAAGCATTTAAACACTGCAGAGAGTACAATTAACAGTGTTGTAGAAATTCATTTCACCGAAACAATAACCTTTGACACTGCGTTTTCTCAGTTTTTCTCGTCCACACGTAAATGCAAAAATGGAGTTTTTGAAAATATCCACCCTGGCAGGCGTTTTTAGAAATCGCAGTTTTCTGTGACCGAAAACGCCGTTTACGTGTGGACGAAAGGTGCAAACAGATAGAAAAATCTGCGTTTTTAAAAATACCCGGGTACGTGTGGACATAGCCTTAGTCTTGAACTTGATGTCAGTGAGTTAATATGATTGGCTAATGCTGCTTTTGGTGCCCCCGTTCACTCATTGCATTCATTAATTCATTCCTGCCTGCTGTTTTCCTGTTGCTAACTCAGTTGTCATTTAAGACCACTCGCAAATGAAGCAAATAATGTTGATTACCTCATTACAACAGCACATGGCAGCTCTGGGATATATTGCACAGTGTGTAAACAGTTCTTAAAGTCAGAGTGTGTGATGTATTCATTGAGCTTGTTTAAAGACCCAATCAAGTGACAAGGGGGCAAATCATCATATGAAGGCAACCTGGTGGCCACACTGTAGAAACAACGTGGGGCTCTCAGTTTATCTTTGTGCCCTAAAAAAGAATCAGACAGTGCTTTAACAGTTCTGGTATTTGAGAAAGAAAAAAGTGCACTTGGATGGATAGCTCCGTTTATAATTGTGTAGCTTTGAAGTTCCAGATTATGTTCTGCCTAAATTATATGCTGCAAAATGACAACAGCCAGTGTTTCAGTGCAGTTTTATCATTGTTAAAATTTAACCATTAAAATTTCATGGATGGTAATGTTATTTATTTAAACACTGTTGGATGCTTTGTCTTCAAAATTAACAAAGGGAAATGAATGACCAAAAAGATTTGGAGTGCCAGAATTCATTTTACTACTGTGTTCTTCATTTCAAATTTATATCAGGGATGTTTCCTGGTGATTCATTTCTCAGTCGAGTAAACAAGGAAAAAAAATTAGACTGACTAATCTAAAACTAGCAAACAAATATCAAGTTACATTTGATAACCATTTAAAGGACAGTGTCAAAAACTCTCTGAACAAAGGCATTTGAAACCAGTAATCACATTCTTCAATCATGCGTCATTGACTGTGCATTATGAACATTGCACATTATTGTCCAAAAGACAACAAGGAAGAAAGGAAAGGGTTTTCTTATCTAAAGTTGGGTCACGAGGGCAGCAGGCCTCCCTCTTGCCAGCCATCTCCTCTAGTTTATTGCAGGAAACATCAAAGTGTTCCCAGGGCAGCTGAGAAATACAGTTTCATGAATGGCCAGAACACCTAACACAAAAGACGATCACCACAACTGGCTCCCGTCAATGTGGATGAGGCTCTATTCTGAGCCCCTCCTGTATGGCTGAACTCCTTGCCCTATCCTGGTCAGAGAAAGCTCGCTTCTGTTGTGTGTATCCACAATTTTATTTTTTCACCTTAAAATAACCAACTAATAATAACAGTATTAACAAATAGATCAGGCCTCGATTAACAGTGTTATGGTGCTTCTGAACAAAGATGGTCTGTCTGGTGGCAGATGTCTACACAACATTTAGGACATAGCAATGCATCATTTAAAATGTAAACATTTTACAGGACTGAAAATTCTTCAATGGAATGGCTAATATTAAAAATGTGATATTTAAAATTTAAAAATGAACTGTGATTGCGTCATGTGAACTTGCCTTTTATAGTACAGCCTGATATTGCCCAGAAAGTCACACTGGAACAGCAAAAAAAAACCCCGCAAGTAACCAAGAGCACCACTAAACTTGCATAAACATGCACGAAGAATTCACAAATATAACTTTAAGTGAGACAATTTTCAAATTGCATGTGAGTAGTAGTTGGTGAAAAAGACTCCCAAGCTCCCAAAACAATTACCACAATTAAACCAGAAACAGCAAAATAAAGTCTGCACCATACATAACGAGGTTCACAGAAACATATGAATTCCAACAAATGTGTCCTCCACTTGCAATTCTTCACACTAACTCATATTGAGACATTCACTCAGCACAAATTGGCTGGTAATCTAGTAATTAGCATCGCAGGGAAAGTTTTACTCTTCAGAAAACCAAAGTTCAGAACACACACACCTACACATATCTTCACACAAACACACAGATACACTAGCGTAGCTGAAGCTGTTTCTTTAGCATATGCAAAAATGTAACGAATAATCAGTGTTCATCAAGCAATGACAAACATTCTTTACAAAGGGTTATTAACGAAATTCACTCCTGGTGTAAAAGGGTACGTTAATATAATGCACACGGTAGAAGCAAGATGATTAAAATAGCTTACAAAAACACAGCAGATGCATATTGAGTACTATACTGGAAGTACAAGGACAAATAACAATCACAACTTAAAGTCAACATGACAGAGTCTCAGTGAAGAGCTATGCAATGTAGACAGCATAAAACTATAAATTAAGATTGTTTTTGGCAACAGAAAACTCTTCTCAGTAAATGAACATCAAATGGACAAATCTTAACAATCAACATCATGACAGACAGTGAAGCTAATTACAGGGAAGAAAGAAGGTTGTAAAAATGGCACCATTATCAAAAATCTCAATTTGGTATTTACAGCAGATGTCACTGTCTTTCCACACACACACGGACATCCAGAATACTACATCCAAACCCACAAATAAGCACACTTTTCCTGCTACCCATCACCACACATTGATGCAACAAATAATAATCCACAATGATGAATTGTTTGAAAAGGCATCTCTACAAGAATTCATAAAAGAGAAAATTGCAAAATTGTATAAATTGTACATCTTCAAGTTTTATAAATCCAATGCAGTACAAAGACCAATTTTAAATTTGTAATATTGTTTTAGTTGTCTGTTATTTCTGATTCTAATGTACTGCTCCATGAACTTTAGAAGTCAGAGCTGCAACATCACACCCAAGTTGACCTTATTCTAGCTGAACAAGTCAGAAAACCTAGAATGGGGTTTGCTCACCAATCAGATGAGTCATTTGATAACAACAATTCAATTCAATTTCATTTTTATAGCGCCTATAAAGCAAGCACTTGGCAACAGTGGGAAGGAAAAACTCCAAATCTTCTTCAAACCATACATCTAGCAGGTTTCTGTCTACTGGCTACTGTCTTTCTGGCTACTGTCTTGTTAATCTTCCTTTTCTGCTATCTTTATGTCACAAATCAATCCTCGTCTACACCCACTTGACACTGCCTGCGCTCTCTTCCTTACCTCTCTTGTGCATTGTTTGTTGATTTGTATGGCTGAACCTTTAAACTCATCTGCCTCTACTCCTTCAATGATGACCTTTCCACTTGTCTTCTTCTCTTTTACACACATATTCTGT
Source organism: Neolamprologus multifasciatus (assembly GCF_963576455.1). NCBI lineage: Eukaryota > Metazoa > Chordata > Actinopteri > Cichliformes > Cichlidae > Neolamprologus > Neolamprologus multifasciatus. Next base: position 8,034,612 of record NC_140446.1, on the reverse strand, counting down.
CTTGTTTCCACTGAATTTCTTTCCTCTTCTCTGCAGTGTATACCTCCACCTCCCCAGGCTCTCTTCCAGCTCTAGGTTCTTTCTCTGTTATGGATAAAGAATAATGTTTAAAGTTGATGTCTTCTAATTCCATGGGTTTAGTTTTACAGACAATGTGTTGGAGATTTAGCTGAATTGATGACGGATTTGGTAAGAAAACCAGAGCTGGGATTTAAAAGTGTGTGGTGCAAAAAATGGTTTTCTAAAACTAAATCTGTAGATCTAATTTTACCCTTCTTGCTCCTTTTGTTGAATTTTATCCTTACCCTCAGTGACTTCCCAGACACAGTACCAAAATGTTGTAGTTACTGTGAAAACTTACTAGGGGAAAAAAGAAAAGACATGGACCTCGTGTAAGGTTTTTCAAATACAAATGTTAAAGCTTGAAAATTCTGACTGATAACTCAGTACAAACACCTGACTTTATGGTCAGGTGTTCATTATATGTGCTGTAGGTAACTTTGAGTAGAGGGAGTAACATTTCAGTCCTGCCTCCAAAGTCTCTCCACACGTGGGTCGCTGTGATTGCATTTGTCATGCATTTATGCATTTAGCTCACTCTACAATTTTGCATTTTTACCTATATTTATCAGTACAACTGGTGATTGCGCACAGAAAAGAATATGACCACCACAGCTGATTCTATATACAGAATATCACAATGGGGCCATTACTCGAGACAAGGTAATTAAAAAGCATTACACATTATTTGTATTTTTTTAAGTAATGCAGTATATTACTTAATTGCTCTCCAGAGGAAATAATTTGTTATGCTACTCATTACAATACTTGCATTGTTACATAATTCTTGGTAAACAATATCAACTTTAGCCAACAGTCCCATACACCAACACAAACCTCTTTTTCTAATGAGGTAACACATACAATCTTTCTTTTAGTGTTTACATGTTAACACAAACCTGATAACAAAAGCAAAGCTAAAAACCAGCTGAAAGAGACAACACTGATTCTACTGTAGAAACACTAACAGGTGGCTACAATCCTTACTACTTATCAGTTTGTTACCAGTTGAAGATCTAGCTCTGGTTGCTCGGCTAGGGTTGGTATTCACAACTTTATTATCAATCTGGATTCTTGGCTAGCTTTGTGTTAGCAAGCTGTTGAGCAAAGAGCAAAGGTTCTGTTAGCAGTACAGTGCATTTTTTTTCTGTTCTGGACACAGTTTTGACTAGAGTATATTTTTCCAATAGAAGGTCACCATCATTTCCCTTCACTTTTAAGCAGTTCCATAAACCATTGCAGAGTTATCTGCTGCAGAAGGATGGAATAACTTTTTCAGTGGTCTGCCCACAAAACAAACATAAAATAAGCTTTAACAACAACTCAAATGGAATTGAGCTCAAATAGAATTATGTAGTAAACAATAAGTGTGAAATAACTTTTATATTTAAGATAGTTCAAAATAGACACCCTTTGCTTTGATTACTGTTTTGTACACTCTTGGCATTCTCTTGATGACCTTCATGAGGCAGTAACCTGTAATAGTTATCCAACAGTCTTGAAGGAGTTCCCAGAGATGCACTCAGTACTTGTCTTGCCTTTAGTCTGCAGTCCATTTTATCCATCTTGACTAGGTTTAGGTCAGGTGACTGTGGAGGCCAGGCCATCTGGCAGAGCACTCCATCACTTTCCTTCTTGGTCAAATAGCCCTTACACAGCCTGGATGTGTGTTTATGGTCATCGTCCTGTTGAAAAATAAATGATAATCCAACTAAATGCAAACCGGATGAGATGTCGCTGCGATAGCCATCCTTGTTCAGTGTACCTTCGATTTTGAATAAATTCCCAACAATGTCACCAGCAAAGCACCCTTTTGTCTGTCCTTAGTACGTGTTTCCTAGTGGCTATTTGACCATAAAGACCTGATTCACTCTGATTCAGTCTCCTCTGAAAAGTTGATGTAGAGATGTGTCTGCTACTGGACCTCTGTGTGGCGTTTATCTGGACTTTAATTGGAGGTGCTGTTAAGTTGATTTCTGAGGCATTAATGCATCCTCAGCATCTACTAGAGTTTTTTAGCATTTTTTTCTTTGCTACATAATTTCATTTATCTTTTTTTCATATTTGATATCTTTAGTATGTATCTACATTGTAGAAAGTAATAAAACTAAAGAAAAACCATTAAATGAGAAGGTGTGTCCAAACCTTACACTGGTAGTGTATATCACAGGTGCAGTGTTATCTTTATTTTTTCCTTTCTCTGAACCTACATCTTAGGAGCACAACATAGACTATATTTATAATGAAATTTTTATTATTATCTATTGAAGTGAAGATATTAAAATATATATATATATATATATATAATGTATGGTTACTTTGCAAACTTGGTATTCTGAGTAAGAGACTATCTCGCCACTTCATTACATATTCCATATGTATGGAGAATCACCCCCTCATTGGTCATGGCACATGGATACCTCTATAAGCTATTCCTCCAGCGGCAGATGCAAATGCCAACCCGGAGGGGCGGAAGGCATCAGTTTGCCAGACACAAGCCTGGCCTCAGCCAGTACAGCAAGACCCAAGGTCCACAACAGAGCAAGCCACCACCCATAGCATGAAGGCAGCCACTGAGGGGCACCCAAAACCTGCACCCCAGACAGAGGGGCTGGCTGCCACATTCATAACCCTAGTGAAGGTTGCACCCTGAGAACCACATTGCCGCTGCACAATGGCTGAAAGGGAGGAGGGTCCCTACAAGGCCCAAGAAGCGCCCACCCCTCTCCAGAAGGGAGGGGAAGCCCTGAAGATGCACAAGCCTGCCAAATGGCCTCCACAACCAATCGGACACCAGGACTTCCCAGGATCCTGGAGAAGAAGGCAGCAAACACCTGGTCTCCTCTTAATCGGCCAGGTACACCTGACGTACATCGCCAAAACACAGACAGGGCAACCTGGTGCTGAGCCATCTCCTGGTGCACGCACTCAGTGCGAGTTGTTTGAAGTTGTGACAGACTGGGACAGGTGGAATTCAGACAGGGCCAGCAACGCAGGGATGGACCAGAGGACCAAACCTTTCCATCCCCCAAGATGGGTGTAAGAGAAATTCTGGGAGGGTGCCATGACAGGCTCCCCACCGCAAAGGTAACGGACACACACTGCCACCACACACTGAACCTCACACTTTGCCACACTGCATCACCAGTTTTACATCTGCACAAATGTTTTATAAATAAGCTGTGGGCATGGCTGGGCTAGCTGAAGTGTCTTCAAGAAGTAAAGAAGTCATGACCAAAGACATATTCCCCATACACATAGAATATTTAACAGAGAGGAGAGACGTTTTTTTTTTAATTACAATTCTCCAGATCTGAATAATCATATCAGATCTGAATATCAAGAAAGCAATATGTAAAAAGTCTTTGGTCTAATGATATATCATTTTGACAAGAAAGAATGTAATTGCAGTAATCTTCAAAATATGTTCACTCTAGCTATTATTGAATAGATTGATTCCAGTGTTCCATCCACCCTAAAAGCTGGAATTCACAGCTAGGAATGTTTTAGAGCTGACTCCCTTCCACTAGTACATCTACAAGTTGGAAAACCAGGACAAATAGCTTCAAGAAAACCTTTGATTTCAGGTCGACTATTGACAGCTATCCTTAGCAAGAGCTCATAGGAGGTAATTTATCTAATTAAACAAATAATGGATTGGAAGAGTAGGGTGGTGCTTCCCTGTTTCATGAAGGGGGGCCGTAGGATGTGGCCCAACTATAGAAGGATCGTACTTCTCACCTTCCCTAGGAAGGCCTCTCTACCAGGGTACTAGAGGAAAGTGTTCATCCATTAATCAAACCTTGGATTCAGGAGGAGGAACATGATTTTCAGAACATTAAACCACGTCTTTATCATCTCGAGAATATACAAGGCTACATGGCAGTTTGTCCAACTAATCTACATGTGTTTTGAGAACTTAGAGAAGGCATTCATCTGTGTTCTCCAGGGTTGTGGGGTGGTTTGCAATTGAGAATGAAGGACTGGGAATAAGAATTAGGAATTCTGGGTCATGGTTCTCCTCTCCGTGAATCGCTACCTTATTGTGTGTCCCAGGGATCCCAGGGGCTATGTTGTCTGGGGGCTTTTGCCCCCTGGTAGGGTCTCCCATGGCAAATTGGTCCTGGGTGAGGGACCAGACAAAGAGCGATTCAGAAGACCCTTTTGAAGAAAACATTGAGGGAACAGTTTACCCTGCCTGGGATAGGGTTACTGGGGCCCCGCCCTGGAGCCAGGCCTGGGGCGAGCGTCTGGCACAGCCCAAAAAGGGGACATGGGCCCATCCTCCCGCAGGCCCACCACCTGCAGGAGGCGCCATAGGGGTCGGGTGCATTGTGTGGCTGCTGCCCCCGCGACCTGGCCCCGGATGAAGAGGATGAAGATGGATGGATGGATGGGTCATGGTTCTCAGTAGGAAAAGGGGAGTGTCCATTCCAGGACAAATTACTGCTATAAGTGGAGGAGTTCAAGTATCTTGGGGTCTTGGCACCGCTTGAGTGATTGGAGAGTGGAGTGGGAGATTAATAGACAGATTAGTATGGAATGCAAATAGGCTGTACTAATCTGTTGTGGTGACGATGTTAAGCGTGGAAGCAAAGGTGTTGATTTACTGGCTGAACTGTATTTCCACCTGGAGAGTGACAAAAATAATGTGTTTGTGGATACAAGTAGCAGAAATTGGTTTCAAACCAATTTCTTTTGTTAAGTAAATAGCCCTAGAGTTGTTAAACCAAAACAGCTAAATCTGACTGTGCTTAATTCACCCAGTAAAATTTACTGCTGCTTGCACTGCATATATCCTTCAAGGAGCATCTAAAGTAACTATTTACTATATCATAATGATAGATCCCTGCAAAACTTAAAACACACACATATTAGGAATCTGTTCCAAACATAGCACAGTTTTGAGTCACATTCCCTGAGCTCTTGCAGATTTCTTCCTCTTAAGTGTTTTCTTTCCTTTTTCTCTGTCTCTTTGTCTCATTTTTCTACTATTCATCTTGATGACATCTGTAGAACAGCTCACTTAGAATATAATGAATGCCTGTTTCAAGTTGAAATAAGAGACATTTCATAAACACTCTTCTCCAGAAGGTGCACTTTCCTGTCAATATGAAAAAAACTGCTAAGCACTCAATCCTTAATTGAAAAGCTCTTTGCCTGAAATGATTTCTGCAAACTTCATGAATTATTTAAATGAAGGAAAAGATGGAAGTAAAGTGGACCAATATGTCTGATCTTTGATACTGGAAGAAAAGGGGGAATAAAGAAAAAATACTGGATCCACTGAATGAAATGTCTCTTTAAGAAAGTGCTCTCCACTGCCTTGGAAGAAAAAAAGTCTTGTTTATTTTTGCATAGACAGCGATTGTAGAATAGAATACAGTAGCCCTTTATTGTCATTGCCCATGTACAAGAACATTGTATTAACTAGCTATAGGGGCCATTACAAGCATCAAATGAACACAATTCTGTCTTTCCTCAATAGAAAAATATGATAAGTGCATTGGAAAATGTGGATCTTTTGATTAAAAGATATGTTTTGTTTTTAAATAGAGGAAATACTTAAAATAAGATCTACAGTAACTACATTAAAGTATGAAACATACTTAAGACAGAGCTTACAATTCAAATTAATGTTGCTTCTGCTGTTGTGAAGCAGAAGTAAAAGTGCATTCATACTAACCTCATTATACATTCTCAGTATCAGTTCATTAAAGGTCAATGAATTTGGCAAACATCACACCATGCTTTATTTCCAATTTCTGCAACAAAGCATTTTGAATTTGCCACAGCACTAGTTCACTTTTGGCTTGTTTACCACAGCCACAGGAGCACTTCCCTCAAATATCACTGTAATCCTTATATTGTATGTAAAATGCATAGATTCTCAGAAACTATGCTTAAATTAGCAACATTATTGGGCACAAGATATATTTACATTATGGATTTATTAAGACACTACTTTGGGAACACGTAAAGATATATTATTAAAAAAAACAGGAAAATATTTCCAGAGCCAACAGCTCATCCCACGTTTGTGACTTTACATTCAATGCGGAATTTAATTTGTTATGGAGAGAGACAGTAAGAGGGAGAACTTGCATTTCACTGAAATGTTTCATCAAGCATATAATAAGAAGGTGGGGTGTGAGGAAGAGAAATTTTTCAAAGAAGAAAGAAAGTTGGGCTGAGTGCTAGAACAGAGAAGCGGAGCTGACGTGTTGTCAGACGGACTCATAACCTGGTTAAGGCAGATCAGAAAAGGAGAGCCAGCGAGAGAGAGAGGGAGAGAAGGAAAGAGAGGCAGGTCTGTCATGCACAGCACGGAGCCTTTTCTTCTCCTGTTGTCAATTAGAGCAGGCAGCTCTGCACCTGCATGTGGATGCCAGGCCAACGCTTCTAGCCAGCGTTCACCTCGGCACTGGGCCCGCTGTCCAACCAGCTCTTAATGAGGGGCTTTGTGTGGATAAAGGGGGCTGGTGCGTATACTCAGGCGCCCATACATGGCAATTAGGTTGAATCAATCCTGTGGAGAGCAATGTCTCTCTCTCTCTCTCTCTCTCTCAAATACGTTATTCTTTATACTTTACTTAAGTAAGACTGATGGACTGACATGTAGACAGGGACTTGCAAGATTTTCAAATGCGTGGGTATGAAAATGACTAATCCTCACGGAATGAATCACAGAGGATGACTTCTTTGCTGGATACGTTAAAGCAAAATTCATTACGAAGTGGAATTTACATAGTTCATGAAAAGCCAAATCTTGGACCAGCAAATGGGTTTTCTATGAGGCTCGCATTTAGAGGATTCAACACAATTTTAGTGGGATGCATTTCACAGCTGTCTTCCAGTTGTTTTTTTCTGCATAACACTGAGAAACAATTAGGATGCTTAATGCTCAAACAAAAAATGTGGGAGTTGATGAAATGAATTGCCAATAACTTGAAAATTGAGTTGGCTCCAAGATTTAAACTCTACAAACCTTGACTTTATGGTTTAAAGTGTTGCAAATAGGGACACATATTTACTGAGCTGTCACAGATTATGGCACTGAAATGCAAATTCAGTGGAGATTTTCACTTCAAACAGTATGCCACCCACAAATATCTTTTGTGTTTCCTCTGAGAGCTAGTGTATAAAAGTACTTGTTACCTAAGTTATATGAATACGACTAATGGGAAAGCAGGAAGAGGGAGACTAATATGCAAAATGTCTCAGAGTAACCTACTATGCAGAGTTCAAGTGATAAGACTGGTACCAAGCTCAAGCAGCGTTTTTCCTCTTCTGCATTCATTAGAGGCTTCTTGTACATATTTTCTTTTCCTGCGACGATCGACATTCATTTCAAGAGACAGGACTTAATTAGAAGTTAAAGGTAAATTTGACAAAGGACAAGGAAAGAAATGATTACTCATCAATCACAGCTGAGCTGGGAAAGAAAATTATGAAAATCCTTATTTTGTACGGTAGTCTCTCATTTCTCTGGGTGTTTGGTTTCTTTAAATGGAGCCTTCCCCCCCATTAAAGCAAAGGGATTTTCTAAAGCCACTCCTGAGATGTAGTAAAGTCAATCCAGAGGTCTTGTCACTCAAAGGCCTAGCATAAATGGCATGTCAGTCACTGCTGAGAGCATACCTCTTTACAGGATCATTCCAGTGTGACAGAAATTTCATTCTTATTTTCTTTACACCGCCTGAAAGCAATCACGTTTATAGTTACCTGGGGTTATTTTTAAATTCAATGTGATGAGCAATATTTTTTCGGGAGTTTTGCCATCCAAGCTTTGTTATTGAATGGCTCCCAACATTGGTAAATCAGTCAGTGAAGCTAATCCATCTCTGTGATTGAAAAGATAACAGACACATTTTGCCAAGCTACTTGACATCACAGCTTATTATGTTGCACCGATTTCAAAAGTAGCCTGTGGCTGTCATGTTTCTAACCAAGCATATAATTGTATTATTGTTGCAAAGCTACAATACCTTGTGTTCTCCTATTTTATTTTGGTGTTTCATCTATGTTTAAAGATTTTATTTTCATGTCGAAAGACAAGTTTGGTACATAGGTGCCCTTGATTTTGAGAATTAGGACATCCTCGATAAAAATCTATTCTCCTCAGTTCCTACTGCTAATGGGCATCATTCTACAGAATGAGATGATCAGTCGAGCTCGAGATCTTCTGCACCAACATCAGCTTATTGGACACTGTCAGCATGAACTTTTCATATGCTTGCAGTCTCATTCTTCTATTTGTTTGCTGCCTCCAACTCAGTTACCAAACTACTGGTATTCTATTTGTTCACTTCAACTTTGATCCAGATTTAGTCTCTGTAAAGTGATCATTGCATTGTTGTCAGAAAAACACAGTTTTTTCATGTTCTTTTACCAGCTATCATCTAAGTCTTTCTTGACCATCCATCCATCCATCCATCCACTTCCGCTTATCCTTTTCAGGGTCGCGGGGGGCGCTGGAGCCTATCCCAGCTGTCATAGGGCGAGAGGCGGGGTACACCCTGGACAGGTCGCCAGTTTGTCACAGGGCCAACACACAGGGACAGACAACCATTCGCACTCACATTCACTCGCACATTTACACCTAGTGGCAATTTGGATTATCCAATTAACCTATCCCCACAAGCTGCATGTCTTTGGACGGTGGGAGGAAGCCATCCACTTACTGTATATTTTTCATCAGATGCGACCTCAGTCTTTTCCTACAGCTGGTCACATTCATCCACAAGAGCATATTTATGCGAGCCTCACGATGTTGGTATATTGTAAAAGTGATTTTCTGACGTGGGTCTGCTGTAATCGCCAAATGATCTTACAGGGAATGACTCATGCCACGTTTTGAGCATTGACTCATGTGCCTTCTATCCTTAAAATAAATGCAATCAAAAAAACGTAACTGGAGCTTCTGTATGCACGTCTATCACACGCACATAGAAGCCCTAGTTCTGGTTCTAGTTCTTTGCATTTCCTTGAGCGATAAGCACATGTTTAAGAGTGATAGGTGTACAATGGAACCCTATTACAAAAGGCAAGAAGGAGTCTGGTGCAACTGTTAAAGGCAGCAGAAAATCTGTGGGTACTGGACAAAGGGGACCTTTACTACTTGAAAGGTTGAAAGGTCCCCACGTGCCTGACATTCAAAACGTCATGATCGTTGTTTGGCAAGAGGCCAGAAGAATAATATCTGCAAACTAGCATCGTGAGTAAGATCTACACTCAGGGTATGTGGGTAGAAGTAGATTTGTTCGGCTTCATCGGAAAATTCTGCATAGTGTCCATCATTGCCACAACAATCAATCCCCGTGGACAAGCACATTGCACAGATGCAGCACGGCTGAATAAAGCTGCTTCTCTATTTTCTCATTAATGTCTCCCCAACACAATTAGTCCGCGATTATATAAGACAATGCGCGTTTAAAACTGAATAACATGTCAGATTAACTCTTATAGTCAGCCCGCTCATTAACAGCTGGTGGTTTCCAAAAATGTAGCATTTACATTTATAAGAAATCTGTAGGATTAATGAGCCTGTCAATTTCTGAGGAGAGAACTTTTGTTATCAACTACAATGATGCTACAAGTTTAGAAATAAGAGTCTGAGGTCTTATTTCCAAAGTTCTACTGTGCTGACACAAGATCTCATAATAATTCTGTTTTCTCCAATTTGTACACAGCTCTTTTTCAGGCTCCCTTAGAGGGTTTTTCAAGCATTAACAAAAATCTCTTGTCCTAGACTGAATTCACTCCTGCGAAACCAGCTTTATTATTTTTAAAGAGAAGACGTGCAGTAGGTTACATGTTTTTCATCATTAACTTAGATCATACCCCCACGCTACACTGTGTACGCTACGCTTCAGCTACAGTATATAATAAATGACAAAAAATATATAATTAATGCAAGATTGTCACACAAGAATTGCTGGATCCAACACTGAATCCATCATGTGTCCTTGCTCCTTGACTTTCTGACATGCTGCCATTATCTCCTCTGAGGTGCAGAGAAGAAAACAATCCCTCCGCAAGCTATTAAAAGATGACAGGGCCAGGTCAAAGGATGAATTTGAAAAGGTAGTAGCTGCATGAATAGGTGGCACACGCTGGCCATGAGGACAAGTAGGCATGATTACAAGATAGTGCATCAACATGTGGAAAACCTTAAACAGTTAAAATATGAATTCAAAAATTCCAAAACAAAAAAGCGCCTGAGCAACTGATCTCAGTGAAGACTCACTCACAGCAAATATATTTTTAAAAAAGGAAGTAAAATGTTCTTCAAAGAAAACCTCATGCAAATTTTCTCTTTTAGGACACCGTATCATCTGACAACGGGCCCTCTCAGGTCAGAGAAGGAAAACTGAAATAAAACTCCAGCAGCTGAGTGCCCTCCACTGCCTTCAACACTGTGGGGGTGTGTGGGTCAAGACTCCATCGTGGAGTCCAGAGTAGGATACTGCTGTTGCAGGAGAGCTGGGCAGCGAGTGCCTTTTCTGGCTCCAGGCTCAGTGACACATGCATTGACCTAAACACATATCAGTGGGTGGAAAAACATCAATGCTTTATCTGATGTAGGTGCCCAAGGTTTTATGTTTTCACCAATTATAGCTCAGCATTGACTGATGTTTGATCCAATATGCTCCAAAGACGCATGCCAGTGTAGCCATGTGGTTATTTTTCGGTCAGTACTGTATTTTTCATATATAAATATAAGTTCATGTGATCAGATTCGACATTATAGAAGAGTTGGCATATAAGGACGAAGGCACAGATGGTGTCAGTGTTTGGAATCTGTTCAATACAGTGCATGTTTTATACAGAATGTTTGGGTAATAATGAGAGTTTGGATAGAACTGAACCAAACCCCCAAAAAGATGAACATTTAAATGGCTACATTTAGCAAAGTTCTGTTATATTAATTTTAGTAAGCCCGTAATGAAACTGAAACAAAAATACATGGGTGCTGTGCCTCTGTGACATATGTAATGATGTTTTTCTGAACATTCTGAAGGGATTAATGTGTTCTTGCAATTCTTAACAGCATATATTCAACAACATATATACATTTTATGTTTAAAATGAGCTCGAGTCAAGATGGCAACCATGCAAACAAAATGTAATCTCCAATAAAGACTAATGCGTGTCAGCCGTGGTTAATAAGCATGCAGTCCTTGTAAAAGATGGGTTATTTTCAAGGTTTCAATATCCCCTTCTGAAAAAGGGTGGACCATTATTTTGGATCCGCAGGATGAACAGCATTGACTGACAATGTTTATTGTACATCTTCTTTTTGTCCCACTAGGAGCCGCCACCGCAGCTCATCTCCCTCCATCTTACCTTATCCCTTATCCTATTGTCCTCCCTGGCAGCTCCATATTCAGCATCCTTTGTCCGGTATGTCCCTCCTCTTCACATGTTTGAACCATCTCAGCCTTGCCTCTCTGACTTTGTCTCCAAACTGCTCAATCTGAGCTGTCTGGCATATTCCTGTCTAATCTTGTCTCAATACCATCTTGTAAATCTTCTTTTTCACTCTTGCTTGCTACCTTTCTGCCACAAATCACCCCAGATACTCGTCTCCACCTACTCCACCTTGTCTATACTCTCGCCTTCACCTGGCATTTAAACTTTTCTATCTTCATTACCTCTACTCCTTGCATGTTCACTTTTCCACCTGTCTCACTCACACAGAAATTATATCTTGTTTCTACTGACTTTTATTCCTCTCCTCTCCAGAACATACCTCCACATCTCCTGACTCTCAGACTCTCACTTCCATCTGCACTCTACTCTTATTACAGATCACAATGTCATCTGCAAACATCATAATCACTTAGTCAATGAGACTCTTGCTTGACCTCATCTGTCAACCTGTCTATTACCACTGCAGACACGAAGGCACTCAGAACCGGTCCCCGATGTAATCCCACCTCTACCTTGATCTCTTTTGGCACCCAATCACATACTTTCTCAATCCACAAAGACACAGTGCAACTCTTTCTGACCTTCTCTATACTCCACACAGCTGCTCACTGATCGCCGCCTCTCTTTTTAACCCAGCTTCCACAACTCTTTCACACATCTTTATGGCATGCCTCATCAATTTTATCCCCCATTTGCTACACCTCTGCACAAAACCTTTGTTCTTGAATACTGGAACCAATAGACTATTGTATAGTACTCTATTCCTCAGACGTCCTCTCACTATAAAGATTATTTTAAACAATCTGGCTAAAAAGTCCACTGCCCTCTCTGTGGGGATTGCAAAGAGCAAAACAAAGAAACCCCCACAAAGTTTGCTCAACAAGGTACTTTTTTATTCTTAAGTGTAGCAACTGCTACAAGGTTATTTGCAAAGCTGATGTGAATACAACCATATTGTATATATTTTTAAATAAAGGTAGATGACATTATACTCTAAGGCATGCTATCTTTAGGGGGAGATTTTGGGTGAACCAACCATGTAAACTGATGTTACTCAGAGCTTACTCTCTTGAGAGCGTGAGAGTGAGAAAGGGAGCAAAGCGCATATGTGAATCAGAGGCTGATGCAGTCAACTGCAATCTTTTCACGGGTGCTGCGTGATTATATCCATAAACTAAGCAAGAAAACCACAAAACATTCAGGCTTTTTAGTAGATGTGGAAGATATGAAGCAGTGCAGAGAAGGGGAGGTGGTGTATTTCCTGTGAGGCAGGAGATATTAATTTATAAGCAGGAAAATCAAAAACAACAAACAGACTAATATTTTGTTAGCACACTTCACCTGTTCCTTGTGTTTGTACCTCAAACCCCTCTTTGCCTGAGTCAGTTCTCTGCTTCTTTTTTCTCTCTTTCACAAGTTCCACACCTACGTTTTTTACCTTTGTTTTTGCGTTGCAAGCCTTCCTTTGCCAAGGTTGGCACAGCTCTGCTTTACATATTTCTTTTCCATATTGACCATCTGTCTCACACAAACAGCTTTTTGAATGATCTCTCTCTCACACTAATGAATACTATCGGATTTCTTTTCTTTTACTCCTCTCCATCTGCGAAGATGCCTATGATTAAAGATTCTTACATAAATTAGAATGACTTTTTTTTTTTCAAATATTAGTTGTTTTAAAGAAATGCAATGCAATGTTACCCTTTTTGCCTCCACATCTTGCCTTGTAAATGTGATAGATAGATATCACAACCTTCGCAGTAATGTACGAATGAAAATTTCACTCAAGGGTAGCAGTTTATTTATTAAGCATAGTGAGCCCAGGATGTCATTATTCTATGAGAACAGTAATTAGACTGCAAGGTTGTTTGACTGCGGTAGGTGGTACATGCATATGAATTTCATCTCTGAACTCATTAAAATATTTATATACAGTGGGGCAAAAAAGTATTTAGTCAGCCACCGATTGTGCAAGTTCCCCCACTTAAAATGATGACAGAGGTCAGTAATTTGCACCAGAGGTACACTTCAACTGTGAGAGACAGAATGTGAAAAAAAAATCCATGAATTCACATGGTAGGATTTGTAAAGAATTTATTCGTAAATCAGGGTGGAAAATAAGTATTTGGTCACCTCAAACAAGGAAAATCCCTGGCTCTCACAGACCTGTAACGTCTTCTGTAAGAAGCTTTTCTGTCCCCCACTCGTTACCTGTATGAATGGCACCTGTTTGACCTCATCATCTGTATAAAAGACACCTGTCCACAGCCTCAACCAGTCAGACTCCAAACTCCGCCATGGCCAAGACCAAAGAGCTTTCGAAGGACACCAGGAAAAGAATTGTAGACCTGCACCAGACTGGGAAGAGTGAATCTACAATAGGCAAGCAGCTTGGTGTGAAAAAATCAACTGTGGGAGCAATCATCAGAAAATGGAAGACATACAAGACCACTGATAATCTCCCTCGATCTGGGGCTCCACGCAAGATCTCATCCCGTGGGGTCAAAATGATCATGAGAACGGTGAGCAAAGATCCCAGAACCACACGGGGGGACCTGGTGAATGACCTGCAGAGAGCTGGGACCAAAGTAACAAAGGTCACCATCAGTAACACACTACAACGGCAGGGAATCAAATCCCGCAGTGCCAGACGTGTTCCGCTGCTGAAGCCAGTGCATGTCCAGGCCCGTCTGAAGTTTGCCAGAGAGCACATGGATGATACAGCAGAGGATTGGGAGAATGTCATGTGGTCAGATGAAACCAAAGTAGAACTTTTTGGTATAAACTCAACTCGTCGTGTTTGGAGGAAGAAGAATACTGAGTTGCATCCCAAGAACACCATACCTACTGTGAAGCATGGGGGTGGAAACATCATGCTATGGGGCTGTTTTTCTGCCAAGGGGACAGGACGACTGATCCGTGTTAAGGACAGAATGAATGGGGCCAAGTATCGTGAGATTTTGAGCCAAAACCTCCTTCCATCAGTGAGAACTTTGAAGATGAAACGAGGCTGGGTCTTCCAACATGACAATGATCCAAAACACACTGCCCGGGCAACAAAGGAGTGGCTCCGTAAGAAGCATTTGAAAGTCCTGGAGTGGCCTAGCCAGTCTCCAGACCTCAACCCCATAGAAAATCTGTGGCGGGAGTTGAAAGTCCGTGTTGCTCGGCGACAGCCCCAAAACATCACTGCTCTTGAGAAGATCTGCATGGAGGAATGGGCCAAAATACCAGCTACTGTGTGTGCAAACCTGGTAAAGACCTATAGTAAACGTTTGACCTCTGTTATTGCCAACAAAGGTTATGTTACAAAGTATTGAGTTGTATTTTTGTTATTGACCAAATACTTATTTTCCACCCTGATTTACGAATAAATTCTTTACAAATCCTACCATGTGAATTCATGGATTTTTTTTTCACATTCTGTCTCTCACAGTTGAAGTGTACCTCTGGTGCAAATTACTGACCTCTGTCATCATTTTAAGTGGGGGAACTTGCACAATCGGTGGCTGACTAAATACTTTTTTGCCCCACTGTACTCTGTGTGTGCGTGTGTGTCAAAAAACAAACAACAAAACCCGACGTGTAGTTTGAGTACGACTAAGACTGCTTATAGGCAAGTTCCTAAAGATTCCAAGACTTTAACTGGCCTGAACCTAAATGAACGTAATAATTCATCTAAACTATTCCGTTCTCTATATTGTGTTTCTTTGACTGGGGTGGTTCAGATGGTCAACAGGGCCTTCCTCTATCAAAGGGAAATTTTGACAGATCTTTATTGTAATTGGCCTCACAGGTAATAAGAACCACTCATCACCCCATTGGTCTCCCGCTGTGCTTGCATTCCCATTATCCCCCACTCGTTCCAGTTCATTAAACCTCCAGCAAGACTGGCCAGAGTGATGCAGGAGAGGATGGAGCTTTCCTTTTGGTTAAGAAAATCCATACTCCTTTGATGCCTATCCAAGCTCTAACTGACAGAGAAATATTAATGGTGTGAGAAATGTTTCATAAATAGTTGTAAACCCTTTAAAGACCTGGATCTGCTGCTCTACTTTTCTACTTTTTTTTTTCTTACGTGTCATCATTTCACAAGCTATATTATCCCATACGAAAATATTGTTGGAGGTTAATGAATCCAGTAGTACTCTCCAGTTATCACTGGGGTTTTTCTATATCGGTTAGTTCTATATCAGGACAGCAGAGTAGGAAATGTTTGTGTGTGTGTGTGGAGGAGGAGGTGGAGTTCAGGGACCTTTCTGAAGCATTCAAGAGTCTTCCCTCCAGCCTATCTTCCTCTTGGTTTTCTGACCTCGCTCTCTTTCCATCTGGGCATAATAGAAAATTCCTCTGATATCACTTCACTTTTTAAGCTTTTGCTGTGTTTTTTTTTTTCCATCTATATATAGTCGTGCTTTTCAAGTTCTTACCAAATGCAGGTGAAAGTCAGAACTGCCAGTCAGACTTTTGGTCTGAGCAAACAGCAATGCCTTTTGTCATTCAACGATGTCTCTCCATCTCTTTTTTTCTTTTAATGTGTTGCTTTCCTTAAGGCCTCCGAAAAGAGAGGTGGAAATTTGAGCTTAGAAGCCTGTCTTTTATTTTGTTCATTGAAATGAAATGAAAAGAGTGGTCAATGCTGCACTTCACACTCAAAGGTTCAGATTGAAATAGGTAACAAAAAATGTGTTCATTGATAAGCTGTGGAGCAAAAGGTGTGAACACATCACCAAAAATAACCCAAAACTTACCATTTGGGTGTTTTTTTTAATGTGTTTTAAAGGCATTTTGCTCCCAATCATGCATTTTATCACTTGAAATAATGTCCAATCATTCTGCAAAACAAAAAATGAATGAAAATCAATTGTGAGGAACAATGGTAAGACACACACACAGAGAGATACACACACACTTGTTTTCATATCTTAGTGAGGACATTGCATTGACATAATGCTTCCCAAGCCGCTAACCCTAACCATCAAAAATGAATGCCTTATCGTAACCCTCAGCCTAAACCTAACCACACCTAATTGTAACCCCGACAGTGAAACCACACTTTGAGCCTCAAAAATGCCTTCAAACTCGTGGGGACGAGCATTTTTTCCCCATAAGTGACTGTTGGTCCCCACAAGTATAGTAGCATGCCAATTTTCTGTCCTCACAAAGCTGTCTAAACATGTACACAGACATGCATTTGAGAACTTGCAATGATACCATTTCGGTCATTTAGAGAAAATTGAATGCATTTTCTCCACTTACTGCACATTTTTGATTCTTTTCTAACTCTCTTAACTCCTTTTTTCAAAAATGCCATTTAACTGTGTGTTTTAAACATTGGTATAACTTGAAATTACTGCACCCGACTAACTCTTGATAAACATTACCAGTTGCACGGTTACTACTTGGGCTAGTTAAAAATAACATGTCTCATTCTGAAGTGAGTACAGCTTGCACTAAGCTACTTTAGCACCTGTGATCACAGCTAGCCGTTGCTCAACAACACCAGGAGCTAACACCTGGCATTGTTGGCATCTGCAGGGAAAGGAGGGGTGCGGGGTGGACACACACACACACAGACACAAACACACAAACAAATGGATTACCACTTGTCTGCAGAAAGCTATGGCTCAAAATACTGTGTCCAGGGATTTTCAAAATTACCCTCTTGCTGAGTTCAGTCACAGTAAATACTTGAAAAATCATAACTGGTTTCCTGAGATGCCCTAAGGCTGGCCAGGGAAGCACTCAATCTTGATTTTCATGATGGTAACTCTCCTATTATTAACTTTGTGCAAGGTATCGCATTTTTGAATAAGAAGGAGAAAGCTAAAAGGAAGCTGAAACTCTTGTGCAGAAATAGCAGAAGCTATTATCATGGTGCATTATTTCCAAGCTGCCCTGTGGTGGCTTAGATGGGCCTCGCCATTTGTTAAAACAACAACAAAACAAAACAAAAAAAACATTACAAACACTAAGCACTCCTGTTTTCTCCTGGCAAGGCAATGTCATTTTCAGGACATGAACATTTGCTCAGTCAGGCTCTCTCATTCTCTTCCTTGACTTCCACTTTACTGATACTGTCATTTTGGAAACATTTGCTCACCAGCCACCCTTCTCTGCTCTTCCTCCTTCTGTCTTCCAACGATTCTCTTCTCACAGCCTCCTCCTCCTCCTCCTTGTCTTCCTCCTTCTCCTACACACAGAGAAGATAACATGCAGCAGTTTCAGTCTTGGCTGTGTAACGACTTAGCACACCCATTTGCGCCTTTTATATTCATGCCATGCACCTCAAATAGCATCGAGAATTACATCCTGTAGCCTCAGCGAAAAAAGGAAAAGAGCAATACAGAAAGTGCTACAAAAACATACAGTATCATAGCTCAAAGTATTAAAATGCAGCCAAAATATAAATCCCTCTAATGATACCACGGGGGATAAAAAGTACTACAAGGTCAGTAAACTCAGACACATTAGCCTATAAATCCCCGCAGAAATATCATAGTGATTTCTCCACAGGCACCCTAAGAACCACTACATTCTTGGCAGCACAAGCCGGACGCATGCTCCTTAAATCATTTTAACAAAGGACTATATTCATTCCACCTTTGTGTAATGTGGAAAGCAATAAAATCCTCTCCTGAAACCATGTGCTTGGCTGTATTGTAACAGGAGATGTGTTTTTGCGCATGGCCGCATGGTGGCATCATGCGCTGCGCTGCTGCTGAAGCATCAGATCCCACCGTTACCTCACGAAGAACCCGGGACTCGTCCTCATCCGAGGCACCGGCAACCGGGCTTTCCTCTACGGCACGGCTCCCACTCTCATCCTGTGACTGCATGCAAGTTTCTCCCCCCACCGCCCCCCATTCTCCGCTCAGCGAACTGCTGTAGTTCTTCTCCGCTCCTGTCAAAGCAAATTGGCGACCTTGACGGTGCGCTCTGGGGAGGAACTTTACGGGGGGTGTGCTCCATTTGTGGCGCTCCTCTTCAGAAAGGAAAGGATTCGAGGAAAAGTCTGTTCTGCGCTTTGGAGAAGAAGAAAAGAGAAAGAACAAAAACACCTAAGCACTCCGCCGGGAACAAGGCGAAGGAGGAAGTTAAGTAAAGAGAAGAAGACGAAGAAAAAGAACAAACCAGCATCTCAAGGACGCACGACGTGTAAGTGGGGGAAAGGTGTTCTATGAGGTGCAGCTTTCCTTCTTACAGGTGCAGCAAGAGACAGACTGTACTTGGACTTAACCTGGATTCATCTGATTGAGTTGCATCCTTCAGATAAACAAACGCGCTCTGTTTCGGTACTCCTACGGAAAGATTTTACAATCAACGAGGCTCGTGGAACTGCAGCGAACTTAGACTGTAAAACAAACACACAGTTTGACCGAATTTCTCCGGTCGCCACAGGCTACGGCAGAGGCTTGGTTTTGCGCTCCGGGGTCGGTGCGCTCTGCTCGACTTTAGTGGTCGCAGGTCCTCCTGACAGAGAATCAAGCAGCAGACGAACGGCACCACAGCCACGGCGGGACTCGGCCACTACGGCATGCTTAAAGCTCACCGGGCACTTGTTGTCCAGTCCTCCCGGTTTGGGACCATGTTTGAGGACTCCTTTAACAGATCGATGTGGCGCGTCGCATGGATTTTATTTTTTTCCTTACTCATCCACTGCGCACAACCTCAAGGTAAGAAGAGTGCTGGATCGCCACTGTACCGATGAACCGATCACACCGGCCCATTGGTGTTTGTAGTTACCTGCTGTGTTAGATGTTAATATGGAACCCTTTCCGGTGTGGTGTGGCACCGGATTTTTGCAGTCTTCATCCTTTTGCACGTAGCCCACAATTTTCTCTTTAGGCTTCACATCAGTGAGATGCTGAGCTCTGTTAAATGTGGCACCACTCTCACGTTTGCGCTTTAATAAACATTTAAAATAGGCTTAGTTTTTCCCCACACTTAACGTATATCAAACTTCATTGAGTTCATCCACACCGATGTGGGTGAAGTCTAGAATCTAATGAGACACATTTAAGACTTCTCAAGTTTTCAAAAAAAAGACCGTTTTAACGAATACTCTTATTTATTTTATACTGCTGTTTTTTGTTTTACAGTTTGAACATGTGTAATGAGCCCCTCTGATGTCACGTGCCATTACGAGCCAAGCTGTTGAAATGTTAAGCTGATTAATAAGTACGAAATAATTAATCACTCTTCCCCGCAGGAAACTAAACTTTGCACGGCAAACAAGCGCGGCAAACAAATACATACATATTGAAATGCAACGATTAGAGCGGGCACAGAGAGGTAAAGTATCAAATGCTGAAAATTAATTGGTTTTCTGAGAATTATGCAGCCTGAGCCGAGGGAAGCACCAGCCAAGTGTGGCAGTTCACAGGGAATCGGTGGCGTTTATCTTCTTTTTTATTATCTGTTTTTTCACAAGTCAAATTCTCAGCGCAATAATCCCACAAGATCTCCTGTAATATTTCTGTGGAGACTCGGTGCCCAGAAAGAGAGTCTACTGTAACCTTAGGCATTCTTCCTTTCATTTTTACCCACCTATCACAGAGCTGCCGGGTGTTTTATTTTTTATGCTGTTTTGCTAAAGTCGGTTGCTTTTTTTAAACTATTCTAAAAGAAAACCTAGTTTCTCCGGGAGATTAACGTGTACATTACTGTCACTTTGATTCAAACGCACATTTAGTGGGGTCAGGAGTTTGCACCATGGGTCCTTTCTGTTGCTCCAGGGGTTCCTCGCTGAGGTAGAGCCTGGAAAATTGCTAGAAAATGAAAATGGAAACATGATGAACTTGACTGAGGGTTGTCCTCTTTCTTCACACTTCAAAGCGTCATCACACACTGCACAAAGTGGAACTCTTGTACTGTGTCTCTTCGACCTTTCATTCAGGCATGCTCAAAGTATATATGTTCAAACATATGTGCTCTGAACATGGATCAAGAGACAGTGACAGTCTCAGGATGACAATCTTCTCATTCTTTGCCTTCCTTTGCTGCACCACCTCTCGCTCAGGTTGTTGGGATTCAGGTACTGATGGCTCTATGAAGAGAGAGTATTGCCGCTCAAGATAGACTCTTGTGGGGCTTACTTAACAATACAATGTAGGAAAGATGAATTTAAAAAAAATGTGCACACACAAACAAACAAGGCAGATATCCATCGTTCACAGGGGCATATCCCCGCGTTTGACATTTACAACAGATTGATAACTCATGTGTCCTAGGGATTAAGAGTCCTGACATCGTTGCTTTCTCGTTTCCTATAACTGCTTCTCTCCTGCTGTTTGTATCTGATTCTAGATGCTTTGCCCCACTCTTCTTTCTTTCCTTCTGAATGCTTATTTAACCAAGCAAGTTAAATAAGAACACATTATTTACAGAGGTGGCCCGGGGAGAATGTTTTGCGAGTTTTTCTGTGGTTATGCACTGATGCATACAGAAATTATGCATGCATGTGACTATGTATGTTGGGGATGAAGGCTTGCAATCACTCTCACTCTCTTTCTGCTCAATCCATCCAGCAGCAGCTCTCAGATTCCATCACACAGTCGCTCTTGGGTCAGAAAATGTAGGATTTAATTGGACTCTCTTCAGACCATTCAGAGTGCAGCTCGTTGAAAGTGACCCCAGTGTGGGATGCTCTCTTTCCACCCGATGATTAAAGAACATGATGAGGCAAGTAGCCTGCCTCTGGATGGACATGTCAGCCAGTGCTTGCCATATTTTAATGACCAGTCTGCTAAAACAGCTTTTTAACGATGGGAGAACAGCCTTCATCAGACCAAAGTGCTATGAAGTCTTGCTTTAGGGCTTGGTGAGCAAAGAGGGATCTTCTTCGGTCCTTTTATTTCATACATTGTCACTCATCGTCATTGTGTGGCAGGGAAAAGAGTAAAAAAATGTCTCATTATTAAATGATGTACATCAGGATGAAACTGATGGCAAAAAACTTGCATTTAGTCCATCGGTAGTTCTGATTTATCCAAAATAGGAAAGTATTCCGTGGTTTAAACAAAGACCCTTTAACTTTTAAACACCTTATTTTTGGTTACTGACACATAAACACACTCTTGTCTTGAAATTGAATAAAAAAGCCTTTCTGCAAACTCAGTCTGGATATTGTGTTTAAAGTGACAGTTATAAGAGCTGTCTGGTCTGTCCCCACTGTTCACTCTCATTCGCTTACTGAGGTCATGCCGAGACAATGCTGGGCTCGCCTGCTGGTTTTGTCATTTCTAACATGTCTATTTTGGATCTTTGAGCAGCAGGGGAGGACTCTATTGGAATGTCATGTTTGGCACAGACACATCGGCGTCACTCAACGTCTGCAGATTATGTTGACTAGCTACAGCTCAACTCGAGGAGCTTCGCAGGGACTTCAGGATTTCCTTCTGTCAGAGGAGTGGCACTCAGATTAACATTAGTAAGCGTGGTTATGACAGGGTGCGTGGCGCTACTAGGACATGGCGCAGGAATCAGCCACAACATTTTTAGAGCTGTGGTGTGTTTGTAGCTTAATGTATTGGACATGAATCTTGACACAATCATAGAAGTGCAGTGCGTCATTTCCATTTTCAATCTTAGAGGAAAGTTGATTGAAATTGTGTGAATGAAAGGAGATGGTTGCCTTTTGGGAAAAGCTCTTGACTCGTTTCGATGAAAGTAAAATTTAACACATTCTTATTACAAGCAACAAAAAGGCTGAATAATTGAAGGTAGAGCAGGGCGATATGACGAAAAATATTTATCATGATATACATTTGAAAATTTGCGATAACGATATAACTGACGATATAATTGACAGTAGACAAAATACTTTACAACTCCACAACTTTATTACTGCAAAAAACCCCATCAATGTATTTTCCCTTAAACAAGCAGCTGTTTTTTTATGTGCATTAAAGTTATATAAAAATGTAACAGTGCAAATTCCTTGCTGACAGTTTAACCAAAAGGCATTTCCAGTGGAAATTAGCCAACATATCCTCAGCATAACCATGTATAATATCCACAAAACTTAAAAAGAGGTTATACACACACAATACGGTAATATTATGTTAAAGCACAGTACGTATCACTCCGCGAGGCTCCGCCTACGATAGCCGTAATGCTCTGACAATCCATCAAGCGGTGTGGCTTCGTAGCTTAGCAAAGTCGCACTAAAACATTTGACAGATTTTCGAGCGCCGTGTAGCACATAAAATCGTTTCGAGGTCAGTAAACACAACCAGAATTCATACATAAGGCACACGGGATTATAAGGGGCACTGTCGATTTTCAGAAAAATCAAAGGATTGGTTTTAAGTGTGCCGTATTTTCCAAACAACACGGCAATAACGACGGCCCGCTAGCATGCGCTACCAAAAGTAGTGCTTTGTTGTGTATCTGACGGACGAAAGCTAAACCAGTTCCACACCACTGAAGTTGCAGCATTTTTACAAACCAATTCTGGTTCATCCGTTTCATTCAACAATCCACTTTCACTCTTCTCATTCTTCGTCGCCGCCATGTGTGTATGTAAACATAGGCACTGCGCATGCGCGTTTTACCCATATTCTATCGCGATATGTCATTTTCCTATCATTGCCCAAAATTACACCGGTATTACCATGAACGGTATGATATAGCCCAGCCCTAATTGAAGGTGGTCATCAGCTATTTTTTTAGTAACTTAATCAGTGGAGAAGGTGAAGCTGCATTTTCAAGGGAGAAATGTTGAGATAGAGATTTTTGCATTTCTGTTACCTTGATGTGTCTCATCCTTTCCACTAAATGGTCATTGTGTGTTTTATTTGCCCACACTTGAGAAGGTAATTTCCAGCCCCTTTGGAGATAAAACTCCGACTGCAAGTGCCTGAAACACTGTGTATAGAGAGCAAGGGACACTTTAAATCAAGACTATTAATCTATTTCCTGTTACCCTTTACAGTCACCTTTGGTCTTTTGTGTATCACATTTTTATTAGTAGCAAGTACACATGTTCTTTGTAGGATTACTGAAACTTATTGTTATGGATTTGAACAAAGTTGAAGTAAGTGAATTGAGCTAAGCCAAAAAAAGGAATCAACTGAGATTGGACTGAGAATGATTTGTGGAGACAGAGGGGTTGAGAGAATGTCTCCAGACTACAAATGTCCTGATTTGTCACTCATCTTAATTGACAGACTGGGGATCTCTGTTTCCTTGTAGCAGCTGTGCCCTGTGAAATGATTTTCAAAGGGAAGGAGAGGAAAAAAAGCGAGGCTTTCGTAGATCCCTGCAGCCAGCACTTTGGCAAAAGGTCACAACATATCGCTTTTAGTATTCAGGGCTGGCAAGAAAACTCATGGTCAAAGTCCAGTGATAGATTTCTCAGAGGGATGTCTAGAGTTTCACTGCGCTACATTCAATAAAACAAAACTACCCACCGAAGGTCTGTAGTAGTGGCAAGTCTAAGAGAGAGGTGTAACTAAAGACCTTCTGTTTTTCTCTCTGGATAGCACTTTCAGAGCTTTTTGAAGTGGGACTTTTATTTATTGATCTTGGCCCAATTTTCCAGTACCATACAGCCAAAAAGGTTAAGAGTGGGACTATGTTATTAAATTGCCACACATGGTCTTTGAAAATTTATGACAGAGCGTACTAATTGCTTAAATATATGTTTAAAAAAACACTTCAAAGAGAAATATAAAGAAACACTCTGCACACAATCAACGTGAGAAGTCTTCTGTAAACTTGTATTGCTCACAAGTGGCACTTTTGCTTGAGTCAGAGGCTATTCTTTAAATTGCACAATGCATTGTTTAATTAGGATGAACAATTCTTTGTGATGTAGAACCAACTTCCCCGGAGAATCATCGCGGAGGGAGAAGAATAGGAAGAGGAGGAAAATGATCCTGATTATGGTCGTCTGCTGTTTGATCTTTGTGACAAAATAGTGTAAAAATTGGTGCGCTTAGATGGGAAAAAAAGGATGAGAGTTTAACGTGAAGTGAGGTGGCATAAATATGGAGCCACCAACAGTGGCTCACTTCCTAGAGGGTGCTGCAAAGTAACAATAGCAAGGAATAATCAATACCATTTCACAACTTTCTGATCTGTGATTGCTTCCCTAAATTCCCCCATTGGCATGCCAGACACTCTCCCCTTTTTTCATTTTTAGTTCATGGAACATTGTAAGAAGTTAAATCCTAAAATTTCAACCCGCTCCTCTCTTGGAAATAGCTATGTAACCTCAAAAAGAGGCATTATATTGGAAAATTGGAAATTTCAGATTATGCTATTCTAAGTGCTGTGCAGTCCAGACAGTTTGACCAGAACAAACTGAGGCAATGATGTAGTAGCCTAATTCACAAATAGTCTCTTTAAGCCGCTGTCATTTTGCCCACTGCCTGGAACATGGCACAAAGGAGTCTGTTTGCCATGGCTGTCCTATTTGTCTTTGCGTGGTTATTAATTTGGCTTCTGGGAATGGGAAAAGAGGCCACCCAGACCAGCTGGGAATTGTCAGTATACACTGAGCGAGACAAGGGTCATTGCTGAATGACTGAAAGCAATTTGAATATTTTTGTGAATCCAAAAACAGAGGGTGTACTTTTCTCCCTTTTGGCTTTAGTAGTGATGATGAGTTGGCTTCATTGTTCAGTCATATAGTCTAATTGGGGCAGTGACTATACTGGATTAAACCAGCACTGCTGACTGTCTTTTTTTTTTCTCTGACATGTTCTTCTTTGATCATTCTGCTTTGCACTAGGCCAAGTTAGATTACCTGCACAGAAATTATTGCTCCATTTGTTCCCCGTGTTTGTGGGTGCACATTTTCATGCACAGCAGAAGTTGAAGGTGGTTTGAAGAATGTGTTTGTAAAGGCTGAGCTTGTGCGTTCTTTGCACCTTTATTTACAGGTGTTAGTATTTACCCTTTGATGTACGGTATGGAGAACACTGATAGCTTACATGTTTATTGTGCTTGGCTTTTCAGAAAGAACACTACAGTGTTTTTTAGGGTTGTTTTTTTTTTTTCCCCTTTTGAAGCCTGTGCTCCTTTCGATCTACTGTTTGTGAGCTGGAACAATAAAGCCTCGGCATGAACAAGGTTTATGCACTGCGAATGGATTGAAGGATTTACAGTAGGGCATTCCACCTTGTTTTAATATCACTGTGCTGAAAGCATATCCTGTGTTTTTCATATTTGCTGAGGCAAGCCAAGCCACACTTGTGCACTCTCGCAGCTTGTTAAATTAGCATCTGGGGGCCTTCTGTACTTCTGTGCCACACACGTGGGATTCCAGTGCACAATACCTTGTAGTGAGCATGATCGGCTCTTGCTTACGTCCTTCAAATTGGACTCCAAAAAGACTTCAACAAAATAATAAGCGGGAGGTATGAATGTGATTACAGACTTGAACTTTTCCCTCACTGTTTAAGTGGGACATTATGCAACCCGCAACAGGCAGGGGGGAGGCACAGTCAAGGCCTGTTTACCATCATCATCCCTCATCTGGCTAGATGGAAATGAGCACAGACCTTAGAGTGACACTAGCTTCAGGAGGCCCCCAAACCCAACGCACTCATGTGGATCCTTGTGTGTTTACAATTGAAATGCACTCAGATTGGCTGGAGGCTTTGGAAACCACCTATGAACCCTGTAATTGCTGTTCCCTAGGGGATGTGTTTTGTGTGAGTGTGTTTGCCGGTGAACTATGAATTTGAATGCATACATTAGCTCTATGGGCTTGTGGGTGTTCATCTGTTTACAAGCGGTGGCCAGTCTAAGCCCACAAACCAGTAAGCAGTCTTAACTATCACATCTCTGGCATACACACCGAGTTCCCCTGGAGCTACAATAATGTCCCCAATACCAGTTCATGGAGTTCATGAAGGGGGATTAAATTGGAAATGCCCACAGCAATACATATCGTATAATAAAAGGGGCTCGGACTAAACTGTTCCTCCTTTCTGCATAGATTTGCACCACTGGCATTACCCTGTGTTGAAGAAACCGGATGACAAGCAGATCATTTTAAAGACTTAGATAAGGACGGTAGAGGGTCTGATCGATTCTGACAATCACGCCATTTTTAACAGACATCTCATCAAAGGCCCATTCCCTTTTTCGCCATCCCATTACCCGTCTATCCAGCACTCGGATCCACTGCCTATTTACCCATCCCATGCAGGAATAATGGGCCTTCACCCCCAGTTGGATTAATCAGCCATAACCATATGCTACCGTGTGCAATTATGCTGCAATTTTGACCATGGGGAAACAGCTGTTGCCATTTGAAAGGGTGGAATAAGATTGTAATTGCCTTAACTTTGATTTGTAGGGTGCTTTGATTTGATGAGAGAATACATTTTTGTGCTTTACATAATAATACTGTGGAATGAAGAGAACTATTAGAACATGAGTCTTTTTCCACGTCCAGATCCATTTGAAGGATAACCTTGCCGTTATGAGCTATTACTCACACATTATATACAAAATGAGTGTGTTTATTCATTTGGGTCTGAATGGGCTTTCTATTTTCTAAGGCAGTGTTTTAGATTCAACCATCTAATGACATTTGAATATGTTTGTGTGGGGCTGCTTTAACATTTCGATACAGGAGATTTTTCTTTCTCTCCAGGTATCTCATCAAAACGGGTTTCTTTCTTTTATGAATAAGCATCTCATGCATTTCATCTTCTAGGCTTTTCTTTTACAGAGAATTGGGTGCATTTGGTCACAATTGTTGTGTAGGACTGGTCCAGTTGGAGAAACATGCTAAAGGATTTCAGGGAAAATGTGAACAGGTCTGTGTGTATCACTTTTCTCCCAGTACGATTGGTTGATTGTAGAGGTGGGAATCACCATACATCCCACGATACGATATTATCACGATACTTAACGCACGATACGATATTATTGCAATTTTTAAAAATATTTTGCGATATTCAGATTCTGTACATAAAGGTAAACTTTATCAATATTCATTTTATCTAATATCAAAGTCTCGCACTCAGTCTTTCTCTCATTTCAGTCAGTTTTATAAACTGAACGGTTTGTATTACAGTCTAGTCCAACTTAACTGAACGCAACCATCTGGTACAATTATAGCTATTCTGAATTATGCAATTTATGAAAACTGTGCAGCCCATTCAGCAACTGAGGAATTTGAAAGTAAATTAAAACAAAATATAATTTTACATTAAATAAAAAAGTTTTAAACTTAATTAAAATAAAACATGTCTTAAATTAAAATAAGTAAACTGTCATGTTTATTGCTGCCAAAACAAAAGTTAAACACATTTGGACAGTGAAGGAATGTCAGGATTCTTGCTCAGAAAAAGGAGCAGAGCATGTTCCAGCCCACAAAAACTTTTTTTGTAACAAAATATCGATTTCTGCTGTCCCGGTATCGATACATTATTAGCAAACAAAATATCACGATACTACACATTATCGATTTTTTTCCCCCACCCCTAGTTGATTGTATAAATAAATTGGTACTTGGTAAGCTTGTTGATGTCAGTTTTTAACTAATTTGGATGTCTACCTCCTTGAGAATTTTCTGCTGAACAGCAGCAGAGGGTAGTGCATCCTTCCTTTCTTGTTGGTCTTAAGCTCGAGTGAGAGCTGGCAACGTATAGTCTATACTGCTTCTCTGTAGAACAAAGCACCAATGTGGAAGTCAGCATTCTGACAATTTTCACAGCTAATAAGCTATCCCAGAGCTCATAAGCTGCACACAAACAAATAGATTTTCTTTAAACCTCACAAATTTATAGCATTTCCTAAGAAAGCAACCAGGACATCAGAGTTTTATATGTCAGATAGTTTATAGAAGATTCTGTATATCGCTTAATTTTCCTGCCTCACTTTTACCACTTGCCTGTGGCATAGAAAGCACTCCTTTAATTTTTCATATACTTGACAATTACAGGCTTTATTTTCTAAAGCTTTAAAAGAAAAGTATACTGAATGATGCATTGCCTTCTCTGCAGTTGCTAATTTGTTTCACTGTGTTAATATGTTAACCTTTTAACTGACTGAGAAGTAAAAACCAGAAATGGACTAATGGGATGCGTTTTTAATGCGTTAGCTGTGTGGGATTGAAATTGTCTTCCTTTTTTAATAGTGCAATAAATTACTCCTTCGTGACACTTCTTTGAAAATTGTGTTCAAATTCACGAAACATTGTTCTTATTTTCCGTTTTTTGTTCTGTTTAATGCTTAAGGGCCAGTCTCAAGAGATTTAAGGCATGGATCCCTCAATAATAAATGTCTTACATCTCAGAAAAAGAATGTTCTGGCATTTTTGTTTTTGCACTGATCATTGACGCCTCTGATATTGCTTTTGAAGAGTTCCTTTGACTCCTGCTAAGCTTCATGTAAACACTGTTGAAATAATTTTTTTTGCAGATGTAATTTATAAATGTTGTCTTATGTGAAAAGAAAGATAGTCAAAGATGGAATGAGGCAGAGGGGAAAGGGGGAAAAAAAAAAGGTGATCGCAGCATCGCCAATTAACTGGAAGCTAATCAAAGCCTTTATTTGAAACTTTTGTGAGTCTGTGTGTGACATTTTTGTCCCTTGAAGGCTGACAAGCTCCTGATTGCTTTCTTAGCCAGCTGCTCATCCATCACCACATTCAGCTACCCTGCTGGTATCATCTTAAAGGCTTAGAATCTGATATCACCTCCTAATTGAGATTCCTATTTTATCTGTGACTCTGAAAGGTGGAAGAAAATGTTCCACTTTGAAAGAAAGACATACTTTCATAGCTTTTCTGTATACTTTACACTTGAGCACTTTCCTAAATTTAGATGAGATTAAATTAACATCTTGATCATCATTTGCTTGGATAGACTTTACACATGACTAAATTATTTAACACTCTTAGCAGTCAGCTTAATGGGAATAACCCAGTGATAATAGAAGGTGGCAGAGTGAAATGGATGTTTGGACACTGGGATTTGACCTCGTGCATCACTTGTGCTTGACCTCAACTTAAGGACGCTAATTGTAGCCTTACTGACACCGTGCGACACGTTCACTGATGCGATACCCGATCACACATTTGTAGACGCACACACATAAAAAACAAAACCTATCCCACAGGTTTGCCACACAGAGTGAATCACTCTCAGAGCTGATCAGTGCAGGCGGCAAACGCTCCATCCATCTTGATTTGTCAATAGCAACAATTTTAATTACACCTGAGTGCTGTCAGGCTGCCAAACTGGGCGGGGAATATTGATTCCATCCCAGTAATTGATTAATTGCTTTGTATAATGGGGCAGTTTTCTGTTGAATCCCATCTCTTATTTTGCCATTCACTTCATTTCGTCAGTCTATGTATTGTGTTAACAGAGTGAGGTGTTCACCCGAAGACAGAGTATTTTTGTGGAGTGCTTGTAAAGAGGTCCCTCCATATTTTAGTCTAGCAAAAGTGGCATATTAAGGAGAAGGAGCCCTGTTGTTACTGTACAGCAATAGATAACCATTAAGTACTGGGCAGGCATTGCAGTACATCACTGCAGCCATTATGTGACAGTTAAAGGGGGTGAGAGATTTGGAGCCACAGCTGCCAGGGACCTTTTACTCAAAACTATAGCTTAAATTTGTGTGACTGTTTTTCACAGCACTCCACTGTCTTGTGAAATGGCCTCCTACTTTTATATTGCCATTTGAGAAGACAATACATACTAGTGGTAAAAGAAGTGTGGACGGCCCTGTGTATTGGCCAGCGCCACAGCTCTCTAAATCATTCTTCCTGCCTAGCAGAAATCTTTAAAACTGTTATAACGTGAGAGAAGTAAAGAGCTGCTCTGGATCCCGACCCTACAACCATAACAATACCACTGAGCAGACTAGGTTGAGTTTACATGGAACAGAGTTGCTTACCTTGGTCTTTCATTGAGTACTCCAAGTGTTAGTCAGACCATAAATGTACCGTAAACACTATAAAGTAGTGCAGTTCAGTTTTGATAAACTCCCTGTGAAACAGCTGATTACATTTTAAAAAATGAGATAAAAACAGGACTACTAATTATGGAAGTTGTAAAAAGCTTAACTCCCCAGTTGACTTCACTGACTATAGTGGTATTTGTGTGGTCACAATTTAGATTCCAGCGTGGTCTTCTGGGTATTTACACTGAGTGTGGGCTTTATTTAAACAAAGAAGTTAACGAGTGTTTTGACAGCGTTCGTTTCTTGTGGCTGTTGTTTGGGGGCTGAGGGTGAGGTGGGTAGTTACAGCAGAAATGATGACTAATGGAAAAACGGAATATGGGCAGGAAATACCAGATGGACCAACCATTCATCATCCTAAGTTTGCATTGTACAGCACATAACAAAGATGAGAATACAAGTCACAAATAATGATGCGATTAAACAGAATGCATTTGGGTTTCTTTTTTCTTTTCTAAATAAACATGTCTTAGTCAAAACCAAACAGTCACTGAAAATTCTTAACTTAAATGATTATGTTTGCTAAAAGCACACATGATTGGTTTACCCACCCTTCAGTAGTGTCTTACTTTGTTTTCCTTACCCAGAAATCCCATAATGGCCTGCTTAAAGAGAATCTCATGAGAGGGGTGTTCCAGTGTTCATACATGACATGTCATCGCATTTATTTTTTTCTTTTTTGCGTGCATTGCATACGCAGTAGTTAGTTGTATATTGTATGTTCATTTTCTTCAAACAGTAGCTTTAATGATGGTAATGGTGAGTGAGACATTCTGATCATTGCCTGTTGTGTATACAGTATCTCACAAAAGTGCCCATATGGAAAAGAAATAGTAAAAACTTACATGATTTACTCATGAAAGTGGCCACTTTCTCATTACTTTCATATATTGTTTTAGTAAGTATCCAAAACATAAAAGTTTCATTATATAATTTTTCAAGGGATCTTATATCTGTTTTCACTCTTGTATGCTTTTCATACAAGTTTTGCACAAGACAGATACAAACTTTATAAGATTTATATATATCTTTTCCATATGGGTGCATACACCCGTTTTGTAAATATTTTATTGTATCTTTTCATGGGACAACATTGAAGATATGACACTTTGATACAATATAAAGTAGTCATTGTACAGCTTGTATAACAGTGTAAATATCCAAATTGTCCCCAATTAGCCATTTTCCCTTCCTGGTGTCATGTGACTCATTAGTGTTACAAGGTCTCAGGTGCAAATGGAGAACAGGTGTGTTGAATTTGGTGTTATTGCTCTCACACTCTCTCATACTGGTCACTAGAAGTTTAACATGGCACATCATGGCAAAGACTTCTCTGAGGATCTGAATAAAAGAACTCTACATAAAGATGGCCTAGGCTATAAGAATATTGCCAAACACCCTGAAACTGAGCTGCAGCACAGTGGCCAAGACCATACAGCAGTTTAACAGGACAGGTTCCACTCAGAACAGACCTCGCCATGGTCGACCAAAGAAGTTGAGTGCAAGTGCTCAACGTCATATCCAGAGGTTGTCTTTTGAAAATAGATGTATGAGTGCTGCCAGCACTGTTGCAGAGGTTAAAGGCGTGGAGGGTCAGCCTGTCAGTGCTCAGACCATACGCCACACACTGCATCACATGGCTGCTGTCCCAGAAGGAAGCCTCTTCTAAAGATAATGCACAATAAAGCCTTTACAAACAGTTTACTGTGGCGACAACCAGGTGAGGAGTACAAAGACAAGTGTGTCTTGCCTACAGTCAAGCATGGTGGTGGGATGTCATTGTTTGGGGCTGCATGAGTGCTGCTGGCACTGGGGAGCTACAGTTAATTGAAGGAACCATGAATGCCACCATGTCCTGTGGCATACTGAAGCAGATCATGATCCCCTCCCTTCAGAAACTGGTCCACGGGGCAGTATTCCAACATGATAACAACCCCAAACACACCTCTAAAAAGACGAGTGCCTTGCTAAATAAACTGAGGGTAAAGGTACTTGACTGGCCAAGCAAGCCTCCAGACTTAAACTGGGGGCGATTGTGGCTCAAGAGTTGGGAGTTCGCCTTGTAATTGGAAGGTTGCCGGTTCGAGCACCGGCTTGGACAGTCTCGGTCATTGTGTTCTTGGGCAAGACACTTCACCCGTTGCCTACTGGTGGTGGTCAGAGGGCCCGGTGGCGCCAGTGTCCGGCAGCCTCGCCTCTGTCAGTGCGCCCCAGGGTGGCTGTGGCTACAATGTAGCTTGCCATCACCAGTGTGTGAATGGGTGGATGACTGGATATGTAAAGCGCTTTGGGGTCCTTAGGGACTAGTAAAGCGCTATACAAATACAGGCCATTTACCATTTAAACCCTATTGGGCATCTGTGGGGCATCCTCAAATGGAAGGTGGAGGTCTCTAACCAAGGTCTCTAACATCCACCAGCTCCACGACATGATTAAAATATCTCCCACTGTTGGGGTCGTGCGACCCAGTGTTTTGAGTTTTAGTCTATTTTGATGTTTATTGTTTGTTTAGGTTCATTAAGTTATTCTAGCTCATTTGTAATTATATTGCCCTTGTGTTAAGTCTCCTTTGCCCTTCATGTGTTTATGTCTGTGTGTCTTATGTTGCCAAGTTCATGTTGTCGTTTCTGTCATCTTCCCCTGTACTCAGTCTCCCTGGTTCGTGCGTCTACCTGTCATGAGTCATGTCTGCGTGGTTATGTTTAGTTCACGTCATGTCTAATCTCCATGTTTCCTGTTTTACTTTGAAAGTCTGTATTCAATGTCAGTATATTTAGTTTCACTTCTCCTGTCCTGTCTTTAGGTTCATGTGTGTCAGCTGTGCTCCCATGTGTGGCCACTTCCCCTGATCACCCCTCATGTGTATTTAGTCTCTGTGTTTCATGTGTCGTCTGTGTTCCCACCTCCATGTTTTCACGGTCAGTCTTTGCAGTTATCACCATAGTCTCTGAGTCTTCTTAGTTTGTCACAGTACTAGTTTTCCCAGTTTAGTTATAGTCTAGTTTAGTCACGCTATCCCTGCTGTGTTTGTACACTTTGTCTTCAGCCATAATAAAGGCTCGCTTTCTGTTAAGTTCACTCCCGTCTACTCACTTGTGTACGCACCTGGGTCCATCACACACACCACCACACGGCCTGTCTCCGCAGACCGTGACAGTTAGATAAAGCATGTGTTGGTAGAGGAGAGTGGTGTACTCAATGGAAACTACAGGAGGCTAAAAGATGTAATCCTGTCTATGAAAGTTCTGTGCATAAAATTGCAGAAAATATGTGAGGTGTCCTCTGTGTTCTTTTTAATGTAGAGTCAGAGAAAAGGTGAAGAGGTCTTTTTCATTGTAATGGCAACACTAAAGAAAATGTTCCTTGTCATGGCCACATATTTTTTCTTTCATTCCTTTTGGAACTTGAACACACCACCTACTCACAGCTTCATTTCCCTCAGCAGCGCACGATGCACACGTAAAAATGCACCACACTGTGTGGAAAATGGCAATTTATATTGTGAAGCTTAATTTGGAAAAACAACCCAAATGCATGATTACTGGGTGCAATGCACGTGTATCGCATAAACAGGTATGGAACTGAACAAGAAAAGTAAAAATGCTGCTGTAGTTTGTTTGAGCGATTTAGTTGCTTAATACACCCATGAGAGTAGTGGACCACCCAGAAAATATGATGACAGTCTCACCTACATCTTGTTGCAATTAGCCTGGAGACTGAGGAAGCATTAGGATCATTGTTACATTTTGGAAACTGACACTTAAAGTTTAAAATGTTGAGTAGAGAGGAGCGATATCTTAGAATATTACTAGAGATGATAAATATTTACCCATAAGCTGAAATGATGTGGAGGAATTATTTAGATCCTTTCCTCTAGTAAAAATAGCAATACCCCATGTGAAAACACCTCACTACAAGAAAACTGTTATTAGCAAATTTGTATATGGCATTTTTGGTGTTTAAAGATTAATGCTACTGCTGCATTAACGAGCTTGTGTTGTAGACGAGCTTTTTTTAGAGTTTATTTCACATTTTTTATGTTGTGTTGGATAATTGTTTTTGTCTCCAAAAGAGATATCAGCATCTCATGAGCTCAGAAAAGACGTGTGTCTCTTTAGTAGCTGCAAAATAACCACACTCAGTTAGACAAGATGTGAACTGTGTGAGGAAGTTGAAGAAGTTGCCATCATCTGAATCTTCTCTGTGGAAGCTCTGCTTCACTTCTTTTGTTGGTCATACATCTTGACCAAGGTGATTAGAGATGATAAGAGATTTGAGATTGTAAATCACAGTGTAAAATGATTATTTTTCTACTGTTTCTAAATGCATATCTGTACATCACGCTTACATGAGTAAAACATGCACAGATAATTAAAGGTGAGCCCACAGTGGTGTGGACACAAGCACACTGGTCTCCTGTCAGTCTCAAAGAGCACAGGTTTACTCATAATGTCCATGCACAGAGTGCCAAAAAGTGCTGCTATGTCTATAAAAATAACAGGGACAGATTCATTGTCTAGTACTCAAGAAAACTTCCATAGGCAACAGTTAATTGTGGCCACAACATGGCAGTAATTTCCAGGATGGATCAAAATGGGGAGTGTGAGACGCTTTATAGGACAGCATACTGTTCTGATACTTAGGAGAGGTCGATTTCACGTTGACACTTAATTAAACGTCTGTTTTTACATTTAACTGGTCATGCACTGATTGCCTTGACTGCACGTCACTGTCGCAACAAAGCAATAAAGCAGTCACACATTTCTCACTGCTGTCTCAGCTGGTACTGGCTGAGGAGATACTACAGTGTCTGATCTAAATGCTTCTAAAACATGTAAATGAATCTGGAGTTGGGATGCTTTTTCTTTCACCTTTAATAGAACCACAGTAGGTTAACCTTTGCCCCGATTGCAGCCTTTGTGTAAAGCTACCTTTAAGACATTCCTAACTTACCGTGAAATGAGAAAATATGTGAAGTTGTTATTGATCCTGTTGTTTTACGCAGCCTTACACTGCATGGGGGATTCACTGATTGTTTAGACGACTGTGCAAATTAGAATACAATGCTGCTTTTGAGGAAGTTCAGTATATTTTAAAAATGATTTTCCTGAGGCCCCACCCTTTTAACAATGCTGCTGGCACACTTTGGTCAAACAGCCAAAAACCAATGGACACCTCATACTCTGACTTGTAGACCTGAATATCCTGAATATTTGCTTCAGATAAATTATTCAGTTTTCTATTTGTACATTCAGTAGGCACTATACGGTGCAGTGTCCTGGTTCCTCACAACTGTCATTCCTTGGCCTCTGCAGCTGCTGCATTGCCCCCTTAGGCGCAGACACGCATAGGCCTTAATCTTTTGTCAGGTCCTTCTGAGCATTTTCAGATCCCCAAAAATAGATCCGTGCCCACAATCCGTCATGGCCAGTGAAGTCAGAAGTGCTTGCTAGGCTGGAAGACACCGTCACATCAACGGACATAGCAGTTCACTACAGTTGATGAACAAACTGACAAACACAAACAAGCCGTTTGATCTGGTACAAACGGAGAGCTTATGGGATTCCCGTTTTACTTTGCTACGTCCTTGATTGACATTTTTTTCCCTGTGTGACTGGAGGAATGGGCTTGGAAATTTGATTGACAGCCAGGATCAGAAACTACCTGTCTCGGTATGTTATGGGAGGAAGCAGACATGTAGGAGGCATAGGGTTAATGTTGGCAGCTATCAGCTGGACTGACAGAGCAGATTGACATGGTGTATTTGTCTCTGGCTCCTCTGAGAGAGAATCTGTTGGACTGCAGCAGCTTCTCCAGCCAAATCCAGCCCTGTTGTTCAGTCAGGGCTTGAGGGGCAGCTGTGAGGGCTGTCAACTGTCCATTGTATGCTCTGCAGGTACAGGCAGGCAAAAAGAACGAGTTGATTTTTTTTTTTTTTTGTCGCAAGGTTCACTTCAGTGGTATCCCTTTTTTTCTTGTTTTTAAATGAAGGTTGGCAATTATTCTTCTCTCACTCTTTCTACCCCCTTATTCCCATTCTGCTCTGCTCAGCTTCTTTCTTTGCTACAAGCTTTGAGGGATGAGGAGGGAAAGAGGGAAGATCAAAGCGAACCCGCACACTCTGCCCTCCAATATCATTAGGCTATCTCTGATGGCATTATTAGAGTTTCTGCCATGCACATGTGTGTGGTTTTGTGTGCATGTGCAATGCTATCCTTGCTTGTTTATGCATTCGCATGCCTGTCTCTTTCTTTTTCAGTGTGTGTGCGTGTGTGCGTGCACACTTACGTTTGGATGTACATGTAGCCACTACGTGCAGTGCTTTCCTCTGGCATGAGGCCCAGTGCTGCGATTGGGCCGCCATGCCATCAGCCCTTGCATATTGAGCGAGACGTCCAAACTCCCCTTCAGCGAAGTGCATGTGGGAGCTGCCCACTGTTTGATGTCACTTCTGTTTTGTTGAGCTCTTTCCTAAACAATTCCTTACAGTGCAGTCATACATAGTAGCTGAGAGAATAAAGAAGCAGTATAACAGAAAAGAAAAAAAAAGAAGAAGCCCAAAACATCTGGACCATCAGGAATAAATGTTTCAAACCTCAAACCAGGGATAAGGCTGGTGCTGTTTGATCTCTCACTTGACATCAAAATGTCATTAATTAATGAGAATTAATATAGAATCCCCTGTAGCTCGTCACTGAGCAATTTAGCTGCCTTTATGTAACAATGGATTTTTAAAATTCTATTAATAATATCAAAGGTTTTGCTTATTCCTCTTAACCACTTAAGCCCCACGCCCCCGGTACCGGGGGCAAAAAGGAGGAGATCACGTTTAATCGGTTATAACGCGGGTTGAGAAATATAAGTCCAGACATGTGTGGTATCCACAGAAACCTCAGAATCTCAGCTAAAATGTCATATAAACCATTTCTACAACCACCAAACACACCGAAAACAATCCGTGATTAAACGAGCAGTTACGTAAATGCGCAGAAGTCCGCTAAACAAACAAAACCGAACCAGAAATTCTTCAGACCTTGTGTAACCGGCTAAAGATGGGCTGGTTAGCTTCCAGAGCTATCACTGACTCCACACACCAAGTTTCACCACGATCAGACCAAAATTCACTGAATGAGCCACAAAAGAAGACCACAAAAACGCACAGTGGCGCAAATGCGCTAAGACAGTAGCCGGTAGCCACGTGATTAACAGTAGTTGCCATGCCTACCTAGCGCATCAGAGCAGTTTTCCGTCAACAACCTCCATTTTAGACCCACCTCCAGACACGTGACTGAACAGACGCCACATGCAGTAAATTTGGGCCCACGTGGGTTTTGGCATCACAACGTCTGATTGGTTGAAGTGCCGTGAACGTGGCATCGTCACTGTGACGTCATGTGTGCCATGTAAATGTGTGGTTAATTCTTCAAAAATATATTTTTAAAAAAAGCATGTTTAGGCCTGTTAATAAAATTTATCAATTTCTGCTCTTTAATACCTAAAAAGATCAACTGGCATGGTGTCCAATTGTGTGCCAAAATTGGACATTTTTGTACAACGTCTGGATATTCATGTATTGACAGCGCTGTAATTTTTCACTGTTTCACTTTAGAAACATAAATCTTTGCACAGATGATGTTTATATGTTGGTTACTGGATTTCTGGAACCAAATGTGATCTGAGGCATATTTTTCAAAGGGTTATATGCTAAAAGTTAAAAAGTAATAATTAGGCGAGGTTAAAATCGACTTACTTTTTCTGTGTACCAGTCTCAGTAACTTTGACACAGTAATATCTGATTCAATATTTACACCTCTGATGAACTTTCCCAAGTGTTAGCTTTATTTTGATACCAAGATTGTAAGGACAGAGTTTGTAATTGCAGAGAAATAATCAATTAAATTTGGGCATTACATTTTCGAGCAGGAAGCTCAGAAACCCCCTTGGGGCTTAAGAGGTTAACTCATCAGTTCTAAAAGATTGAAAAGCTAAATATGCTGTTTAAAACCCTTGTGAATCATTCTGGGGACTCTACCTCACTGTTTTCCATTTATTATAAAGCACATATAGTTGATATACAGTATGCCATAGTGTTCTCTTGTTTCTCTTTCTCCATATTCATTTTTAATGGCAACTCCTACTGAATATTTCATTTTTTTTTTGACATCACAGAATCCTAATCTTTTTTCTCATTTGATCAAATGTATGGGTCAAAATGGCCTGTCACTAGAGATATCATCTTACTATGACTGCAAGTGAAATATGTGAATTAAAATGAAAGGCACTTGGGGGCAGCAATTTTGGATGACTTGCTCAAGTACACATCATTTGTGGCATGTGAAATATGCTATGGTAATACTCACAGAACTTGTTGTGGCATAGGCCACCTCCTCATCTCTGATCTCAACCGTCTGTATATGGAGCTCTCCCCAAATCATGTTGAGACCTTTCTGCCTCCCGCACATTTCAGAATGTGTTACTTGCGGGTTGTGGGCAAGTTGGGGGAAATCGAGCGGAAGCCATATAAGGCAAATGTTGATGATTTCAGTGAGGCTATCAATTCACACCTGAATATTTGACTTGCCATTGGAGCTCCATTTTTCTACAAAGTGAGAATCCCTCCTGCATGTGAAATATGCTATGGTAATACTCACAGAACTTGTTGTGGCATAGGCCACCTCCTCATCTCTGATCTCAACCGTCTGTATATGGAGCTCTCCCCAAATCATGTTGAGACCTTTCTGCCTCCCGCACATTTCAGAATGTGTTACTTGCGGGTTGTGGGCAAGTTGGGGGAAATCGAGCGGAAGCCATATAAGGCAAAT
This sequence comes from Neolamprologus multifasciatus, assembly GCF_963576455.1. Taxonomy (NCBI): domain Eukaryota; kingdom Metazoa; phylum Chordata; class Actinopteri; order Cichliformes; family Cichlidae; genus Neolamprologus; species Neolamprologus multifasciatus. The sequence continues at coordinate 7,995,352 of NC_140446.1, read as the reverse complement.
GTTGATGATTTCAGTGAGGCTATCAATTCACACCTGAATATTTGACTTGCCATTGGAGCTCCATTTTTCTACAAAGTGAGAATCCCTCCTGCATCTAACTTTGCTTTTCAATTCTTCATACATCGTCTTCTCTATTGCTTATTTAGACTGCATTGGGGCTCGACTAACTGAAGACTCATGTGAGTTGTGTGCAATATCTCCTGTTTGTGTGCGTGCACTTGCATCTGTAATGCGCAGTTGGTGCAACCTTGCCAGTATCACAGAGCTCTATTGTATGTGAAGGGGCGAGCAAGCATGTAAGATGGAGGGATTGAAGGATTGGGAGAGACAGGAGGAAAGGGGAGGGGCAGGGAGACGGAGTCTGCACAGTTACTGAATCCATAAAGGATGAAAAGGGCCTTGGCAGGAGTCTTAAGGGACTAATAAAATAAAGTTCTTTCAGATTAGTTAGCTAATAGAGCTGTAACAAAGTGTTCTGTCTTAACGCTGAGGGGAGCATGGCCTCCTCTGTGCTCACTGTAATGTGGGTGGAGTGATGAGGCAAGAGAGGGTGGGTGGGTGTACGGGGTTAGGCACTAACAGAACACCTGCTGTGAAAGAGCCCTCTGGGTCTGGTTATTTAGTCAGAGTTGAGCGAGGAGAGGGAGCTACCTGGCATGAAAGTCCTTTAGTAGTTACTGGATGAAATCAGGGCATTGACGATGGTAGCTACAAGCTTTTTTTCCTCTTTTTTGTAAGCTTAAGGAATTTAGAGTTTTCTTTAAAGTATCATAGACAGGTTTTTTATGTCTGCACTGCTGGTGTTTGTTTTTCTTAACTGACAAGGACATGAGTAAGAGAAACAGCTTTTGCATCATACTATGTCTAGGAGTGGACTGAAGCGGCCTCATCTTAACTTTGTTTCAACATTAGATCTCAAATGCAATTCTTAAAAATGTGTAAAAACATGTCAGTGGTGTTATAAATGTCTGTTTTCCTGATACATTTTTTTCCAAAAGTGCAAAAAAACAAACAAAAAAAATGACTAGAAACTGAAAGAAGTAGTCGAGATAAAAAGGAAAGGATTTTTGTTTGACAAAGATGTAAACATATGCATTGACCACAGAAGATTTAAAGCACTTCAGATTTCACAAGCAGGAGTAGCTTTTGCTGAGGCAAAACTGAAAATCACATTGACACCTTAATGGTCATAAAAATGTTAATTATGGAGGGAGTTGAGAGAGAGAGGAGTCATACAGATGTGAGAGTTTTCCTTTTCATTCAAGCAAAGCCTACAATCAAGTTTTAAAATCTGCAGGGGGAAAAAAAGTTGAACATTTAAACAGGTTTTGCAATGCAATTTAGTTTGTAGCTGTAAATGGTCACCGTTCATCTTTTGACATGTTACACTGAAAAGCTGTGATTAATTCTGTCAATGACTGCAAAAATGTAGCCTTTTGAGTTTTCAGATGACAGAAGGTGCACTCCCTAATTTTTGACACATCCTCTCCAAGGCAAGAGTAACCATGCCTCAGCCTCTATCTTGCTCTGTCTCAGCACTTATTATAGTGAGGTATTGTGGCGACTGCACACTTTATGCATAGTGGATGAATGGAATGTTGTGCAACCACATGGAAGGCCATAAATTAAGATGAACAGTACATTGAGTATGTGCATTCTTTAAACAGGGACTGGACTGATTGTGTTGATAGGATTTGTGTATTTCAGCAAGTATGTGAGGGTCGGCTTGGGTCCAAGTAATCAGTCATCAGAGGGTGAATGCCAGACTCCATACGGACATCTGTGCGCCTTTCAATTTGTTGCAGCAGTCACAACACTACAGGGCATAAACTGTGTATTCCTCCTCCACTGTGGACTCCATGTGGACTAAAAAAATACAACTAAGAGAAAGAAAAGCACCTATTCACCCGTGGTGTCTGCAGGTGTTCGTGTCCGCAACCGAGAATAATCCCAACTTAAGACGGCTCTGTGGCCTTAGTAACTGGAGGAGAGGAAAACACTAGTTTAAGTTTGCCTTGCTCTTCATGCAAGAGGGAGAAGAAGAAAAAAAAGAGGTCAAGAAGAGGAAAACAGTTCTCTCCAGAAACTGAAGTGGGGCGAAAAGAATCCTAGAGATGACAATAACAGTAAGTGAGGAGCTTCCTCAGTGCTGTCATTATCACTGGAATAGTTAATGAGAGGCCTCTCAGAGTGGAGACTGATTGAGTGTATCATCTTCATTCTCTTCTCACTCAATGTGCCCTTAGTGTGATCCTACCCTTTCTTCTTTCTAGATATCCATTCTAACTGTAATTTGGAGAAATTTCTACTGCTCTCTGTTGCACTGAGTTGTGTTGCCTCCCTAGCACTGTTGAAATGGTGGTTATCGCCTAAAAAAAAGTGTTCCATTCAGAGTTATGTACTTGATCTTGTTCATCAAGTAACAAAGAATGAAGTAGGTCTGAGGTAAAAGTGTTTGGATAATGAACGAAGTGCATGAAGTGGTCTACTTCAGCTCTGTTCACATGCACATCCTTTTTGATTGTGCTATTTATGTAGATGTGCATACAGTAATTAAAAAAAAAACAACAACAACATGCTTTTACTTTTATAAAGGTGTTATATATAAAATGTCTTCATGTTCCTTTATAGTTCTTCAAAATCACATATTTAATGTACTTGTTAGCAGCTTTACTGGCAAGAGGGATGGGAACCTGAAAAGCACTAAAATGATGAGTTGAAATTGTAATAGTTCTTTTATGTGCTGTATTGGGACAAACACAAGGAGAAGTAAAGAAGAACACCAGCAATTTCAGCTCTTTCCTAGAATCATCTTCCTAAAACGGCTCCAGCTTTTCTATTTTCCACTCATCAATTGTTCTGTTCAGTGAGCGCAAACCTGCTCTAGTTCAGTCCACAGCAAATAGCAAGCAGCTATTTACAAATAGCAAATAGAAAATAGCTGTTTGCAAAGACACGTTAACCTTAAAAGGCTGAAAGTGTTTTACCGTAACTTTTTCTGTTATCTGCACATTCTTAATTGTTATATTGTTCAAAAAGAGCTAAAAGGGGAGGAACAACAGCTTATAGGTGAACAAAAGTCAAAGAGTAAAAAAAAATAATCCCCAAATAAATCAGCTTTTTTAAATTAAATAATTAATTTTATCAAACTTGGCTGGGCTGCCACGCCTCCCGAGAGACCTGAATCAAAAGAAACACATCTGCAAATCCTAAACAGTGATGAAAATGAAAAGAGGTAGAATTACAGAATCACTTGTAGAAAAATATTACTTTGGCAGGTGGTGAAAACAGCAATCACTAGTTGTTTAGTACATTAAGGTGGCCCACTGGCCAGCTCTTCTCCCAAGCTTTTGTACCCAGCGTTGATGGCTAAGTGGTGCCAGCTGCACACTGGCTTTGAAGGAGAAAATGGGTGGGAAAAGTACCAGGGCACCCCCACACAAAAACGCAAAGTTGGCCTCCTACAGCCTTAACACCCCCCATCAATACAAAATACAGTTTGTAATACAATTTGTAAAAGTGTCCTGCCCCACCCCTGGTTAGCTTTTTTGGGAACTTCCATCCATCCATCCATCCATCCATTCGCTTCCGCTTATCCTTTTCAGGGTCGCGGGGGGCGCTGGAGCCTATCCCAGCTGTCATAGGGCGAGAGGCGGGGTACACCCTGGACAGGTCGCCAGTCTGTCGCAGGGCCAACACACAGGGACAGACAACCATTCGCGCTCACATTCACTCGCACATTCACACCTAATGGCAATTTGGATTTTCCAATTAACCTATCCCCACAAGCTGCATGTCTTTGGACGGTGGGAGGAAGCCGGAGTACCCGGAGTACCCGGAGGGAACCCACGCAAACGCAGCTTAACCCTAACTTATAAAAAATACATAAATAAAGGGGGAAAAAAAACTCCAAGCTCCAAACTGGGCATCAACCTGTCAAAAACAGAAACCCTAATTTAAAAATATTTGTGGTACTGTACTAAGGCTCACGTTATGATTTGTGAAATCCCCCTTCTCCTGAAATCTGTGTCAGTGACAACTTTCCTGCATAATGAATTTGTTAAGCAAATGTATTCCCAAGACTTTTTGCCTATATTTAGCTAATTCTTTATCCAAGAGAAAGAGAGGTATAGGGTTTTACCCTAACAGATTGCTTCATGCTGAATTGGAGGTCTTGGAGCTATTTTGTGCTTATTAAAATTAAATTAATTGTAATGATATTTTGTTCAGGACTTGCTATACGAGGGTCATTTACCCCTTTCTGATTTATTCTTGGGGCCACTTGTTTTCCGTCAGTGCCTATCTGGATCTCAGTCCTTGCCATTTTGCAGCGCTGCTGCTTACCAGAAACAGAGGGAGTTTAAGTGGGGTACCATTAATAAAGACTAAAGCCATAGGCCACTGGTGTAGCTGATGCTGTAATGATTAATGAGGACCATTCTTTAGCCTCAGTGGTGGTATCTCTGTTGAATTAGGCTCTGATTATTTTGGCTGGGTCACACAGCCCAAGACTAATAGCTCTAAGGCTTAATTCATACTTCCTTTAGCTATCTCTGTCTAACACTGGTTATACAAGCTTTCATGCTTTTTTTTACATTTATGTATTTACATTAATTGCCACAACATATGTGTCCTACCTATAATTTCATAGCCCCAGTTATGGCTTCTTTGCCCCATGGCACCATTTCTGAATAATTAAGATTTCACCATTAAAATGTGCGATTGTTGTGGCACCTTCTGAACTACAATATATTTCCCCTCCCCTAAGGGCTGCTTTTTTCCATTAGGACTTCATGAAATGGCTTTTTGCTTACTCATTATAATTTGGTTTTCAGAGCTGGATTGTAATTTGTTAGCCTGAGTAGGAGGAAAGAGGCAAGAGATGTTGGCATAACATTGCGTGGGAGATTATTGCTATGCCCTCTGCCCTCAAAGACATGCTCAGGAAATTGATTTATGAAATAAAATGCAATGCAAAGGATGGTAAATCTGCAGACTGACACTTAGCTATGCTATGTTTCCACCCATGACATATAATGGGATACAGTGATTCACTGCAGTTATCAGTCGCTCTGCTCTTTGACCAAAACTCGATACTGGCCAATATTGGACTTGTGTTCTATTACTGTTGTTCATGTATAAACATTTTGGTTACATTTAGGAAATGCTGGGAGAAACAAACAGTGATTAAGGTTTAATTACTTATATGACTCAACACTTGTTTAAACTTTAGCCTATATGATAGTGGTTAATAGGAAATGTAATCCTTAAGGTTAGTAAGAGTTCAGTTCTCATCATGGTCTGATGGTCTACTGCATGAAATGCTGTATAATTTCTGCTTTCTCACATGGTGGGCACGCTTCTTACATTCCACTCAATGGTGGCAGTGGGCGTAAATTGGGAAATTTGTTTAAATTATAACAACCTATCCGATTTGGCTGCTATAGTCCAAATATGACACTTTATTTGCTCAGCTTTGTTCTCCACACTCTTGACTTTTGTCTAAGTTCAGCTAGAGTTGCACATCCAGCAACCTTCCCAGTTCTTCAACTGTTCAGTCATGCCCTCTGACCAGCTCAGCCCACTGTATCACAGCTATGCATCCCTTTGGTAGTCCTGCTGTAATTAAATATCTTTCTTCTAACTATATTCCTTGATTTTTAAAAAATACCATTGGTCAAAATAACCCCCCTTGGTGGTTCCAGTGCTAAGCTTTGTCTTTTCTCTGGTGTTGTATTTAGTAGAATCCAAAGGTTTTTAAGGTTAATGCTAATACACAGACACAGGAACAGGAGAAGTGTTTGCTAATCAAGTTTTGATTTATAACAAAAGTAGAAATTAAAATGTTGCAGACATTGTGACATAGCGACATGTATATAGGTATAAAATACATGGATGTTAGTGAGAAATGTTGGTTAATGGGTCAGGTCTTCATGATCCATCACAAACTTGACTTTGTAACTCTTCTACTGAAGCCTTTCTGGGTTATTTTGGCCCACCACAACAAATCACATTTTTAAGATTTATTCAAAACACCATCTTATTATACTGATATACTCAGCTTATGCCTCTTTTGTTAGGATTTGTTAAGCTATAGTTTCTGTCTCCTGCTTAACTCCCAAACTGGCAGAAAATATTGGTTTCATTACTCAGTGATCGCCCACTTTCAGGCCTGTTGACTTGTCATTTTGGCTTCAGTAGTCACCATTCTGCTCCATTTCCTTAGCGGCAATCACACTGTCGGTATCTGAGATGGTGTTAAGCTGTGGCTCATTGCACCATGGCTGTGCTTGCTGGGCACGAGCCATGTGGAAACAGCGGGCATGCTTCTCTGGCCAGAGGGAGGCAAGAGCAGCAAGGAAAGAAGCAGTGTGGAGAGCAAGGGAAGTGAAGAGATCCTTTGCAGAACCTAACCTTGTATTTTTCCACTCAGGCAACTTTCTTGTTTACTGCTCAGCAGTGGCAGCATGGTTCTCTACTGGGCTAATTTGTCACCCCATAAAAAACAGGACAGCACCGGTGCACACCGAGCGGGAGTCAGTGAGCTTGTTATGTTCTAGCGAAGATGGGGAAGATGAGAGGAAAGAAAAATATATAGAAGAAGGAAGGCGAACCCGTGAATAACAGGTTTGTGCAACAGAAAGAAAATATGGGTCAGAAATGCAGACTAAATAAGGAAGATAGGAGAAAAATGGGATGGATACTAACTTACCAGTCTGAGAAGAAGAGATTTAAAAATGGAACTTTTATTTGTTTTTGTTTATGTGGGGGTGGGGGTGTGTGTGTGCGATTGGATGAAGGCTCTTCTTTCATATTTTTTTGTGTTGTACTATTCAAGGTACGCTTGTTTGTTATTCTGAGGGTCTGCTGCTCATTAGAGGACCCTACAAATTTCTCTAACGGTGTGCTCAGCTGACATGGGAACTGCAAAAATGACCTTGCACTCTAAAATATATTGCAGTCACAATGATGAAATCGCCATAACAATGATATGCTACTTTGTAACAACACCAAAATTGTAAATATTTTTTCTTTATTTGTTATCTTTCTTTCTTTTTTCCCATTTTTGATCCACAATGTTCATCTGTTATTTGCCCCCTTTCTTCCTCTCCATGTGCTTGGGTCAGTAATGAGCTAGTGTGGTTTCTCTTTCCAGCCACAGGCATATTTTTCCTCCCATCTCCATCATCCTCCCATCTCCCCCTCTCTTATGTGTTGCCTTGTTTTCTCTTTTTTTCTTCTCTATGCCTCTTCGCTCCCAAAGGACTCTCCGAGTTGCTTTTTTCACGTATAAAGAGGTTTAATTCTACTCCCATATGGGAGAATCCAAATCACAACACTACCGTGTGCTGTCTAGAGAAGTTGCTCATGTTCAGCCCATGTGGTCCTCATCTGTCTTACAGGTGTGAAAAATGTATGAGCACGTATCATTGCCCTCAGGCTAGACATAGACAGCATCACCCAAGGCTCTGTGGTAGAATGTTTAAATGAGAGGCATTCTCTCACACTTGGGATATATCAAGATACCCTGAAATAGAAAGTGGGTGTTCAAGACAGAAACATCTAGAGTTGGAATGATCTAGTACTAAGGATATGTGAATATGTGCACTTTGCTAATAATGAATACAATTTAAAACGGCACCAAATCCATTCATAAATTGGATCTATGTGATAAAGTGAATTTTAATTTGACACAAACTCCTCTTCAACAAATAAAGAGATGATTGGAACATGGATAAATCAGACTTAATTTCGGAATGAGAACACACTTTATTTCCTGTATTGTTACATGGTTTTTATTGGTTAAAGGATCGCTAAGGCACAGTGCATGGCTATCAGTAACAACACATATTGTTCTGAGCACACTGTATATGGAGCAAGGCTTTTAACTGTTATCATTTGACCATGAGGCTGATATACTAAGCTTGGACAGGCCTCTCTTTTAAAGCTATGGGGGAAAGAGAAAACAGACAGATGGAAAATATCCAGGGCACTATAAGAAAAAAAATGACATATGCAAGACAAAGTTGGAGAGCTGAATGGAAAATCAGGTATTTACCAGATCTTTGAGAAGTTAGGATGAAGTGGTGAGTTGGTGAAGATTTACACAGATGCTATTGGTTAGACCTTCTCCTACTAATTAAAATAAGAGTAATGTAAAGGGTACACAAGGGATAAAGAGCTGCTGCTATAATTCATGCCTCCTCACCCCAATCTAAGTTAAGCTCCACGCTTGCTGTCATGCCCCAAAGAGGATCTTCACAAATCCTTTTGTTTTCCCAGCCCAGTTCTAGCACTGCTAAAAATGCGTGCCTGAAAAAAGTGTTTGAACAAACAATTAGAACTAGTGTTTTGGAGTTGGTCAGGTACATTTGTCTACACAAAGAAAGTGCCCAGACTATTGAATTGTATTGATAGAGGGGTCAGGTGAGCAAGCAGCTCTTATTCGACATTAACTGCATCGAGGATAAAAGCTCTCACTGATTAACATTGTTATTCATTCATGAGGAGGAGCCCGGTGAAGCAGAGCCATTTATCTTTGATGCATTTAACAAATGCAAAATCGGGCGGGGAAGAAACAGAAATCTTATGAGGAATAGTTGAACAATTATGGCCCCTCAACTGGAAACAGACCAATAGAGTGCTACTGTAAGCACTTTTTGTTTAAGTATAACATTTTACCATCGTGTTGCCAAGTTTTTGTTGTAGTCCATCAACCATTCAGCGTCTAATGACTATACTGAAATTGTCACTTTGATTGAAACAGTTTTGTGTTCATAGCTAAATACTAAGAGAAGGATCTCAGTGCGTCCTCATCAGGATAAGGATTTATTTTGTGTGTGAGACTATAGTCGTATAACAAATTAATTTGTCCTGGGAGTAATTAAGTAACACAGTGCATTACTTTGAGTAAAGTGTTCTGTGTAATATGTGAAATATATTCATTTTTTGAGTAATGATCTCAACACTGACGACTGACAACCAAGTGGGGAAATACCTCCAACAGGCACAAACATTACACCACGCAGTATGAAATGTAATGTCTTCGATATGCTGCTTAGTGATGGTGGCAGCTCTCAAAGCGGAGCCGTGAGAACCGATTGAGAATCAGTAAGAGAATCAATAAGAAATCAAACTGATAAGTGATATCAGTAAAGGAATGGGAATCACTAAATACTAGGGATGGGTATCGTTTAGGTTTTATCCGATACCGGTGCCAAACCGGTACTTTTGAAACGGTGCCGGTGCTTAAACGGTGCTCAAACCAGTGCTTAAAGAATGGAGAACACAAAATTGGTCCAAAAACCTCTCATGTTTAGCTGTTTTTTTTGTAAAAAGATAACAATGTTAGCCTTTTCTGCAGCTATGGGGCATATATGGTATCACTCTTGGCTGGAAGCAGTGCTTAATCAATGGAAAAAACACAAACTTTGTCCAAAAACCTCTCATGTTTAACTGTTTTCCACTTTTTCTTTGGTCATTTTAGCCTTTTTGGCCAGGGTGAAGGGAGTATCTGCCATCAAACAAGAAGACAGCCGCATGTAACTACGACGGTGTTTGCTAGTTCACCTTACATGCATTAATGTAATAACGTGGTTAGCCTACTCAACGTAAATTACACACGAACAACATTAAGCTACTCACGCAGAGAAGAACGGCTGCTGCTGCCATCATCATCCATCATCATTTCTGCTACACTAGCAGGGCTCCGGGTCCGATAACAGGCACCACACCCGCAGTAGATGTGCACGGTGTGAGGTCTCGCAGCAAGCTATCAAATACGGCGCATTTCTCGGCTAAAAAAAAAATGCTATGCGTCGCCAGGTGTTTCATCGGATTTGAGGTGTTATCTCCTTTGAAAGTGTCACAGTATCAGCTTAAAGCACTTGTTGCAGGCTGCTGAGTTTGCATATTTTGCTGTGAAGTACAGCCAGACTTTTGACCGCTTCGCCTTGGGCATTTTTAATCTGTAGCTCTGCTCTAAAAGAACGTACGGACCTGGACCCGCCTACTATCCTCGGAAACTTAAAATGATTGGCTAGAATCTAAAGTGTATCACAGCTCAGGAAAAAAAAGCACCGAAATAAAGCACCGAAATGTGCGCTGCTTTTCGGTCTGGTTACTACCGTTTATGTCAGAACCGGTGTCATCATGGCACCGGACACCGGTACCCATCCCTACTAAATACTTATCAGTTCCCATCCCTAGTCAGAAGGATTTTACAGGCTTGGTCCAGTCATGTATTGATTTATATGGAATTTATATTTATAAAAGCATAATATTCTAAATATTAGCAGATGGAATATTAGTTGTAAAAAAATCGCCTATACTTCTAATTTGAAGATGTACTTCAGCTTTGTAACAAGGTCATATACAAGCCAGTAAACTCTTGTCTTGGGCTCCTATGGTTCTCATTCATGCTTTTATCTTGGATTTATTAATCAGCGAGTAAGAATATGTCACTGGGCTTGGAACTTCATTATATTTAATGTCACTTAACTGTCACCTTGCTTTCAATCCAATCAGACTATTTCAGAAATTCCATAGACATCCTGTTTTGTCTGTACTCCTGGAGTGAAATAAACACTTGACAATAGATGGTCACCATGCCCTCTGTGTTTATGGCTGGTGTGTGCACAGCCTCCTCAGGACGGGGAGGGGAATGGGAAGTCAGACCAGTGAATTTTCAGACCAGTTTTGTTTGGACTACAGCAGTAATGTTCACAGTGTTGTTTTCACTACCTTGAAAGTTCATTTCCCTGCAAAGCAATTCCTTCTTTGTGTAAATTCTTCAGGCTAAAGCGTTATCTCACTTTCTAATATACTACAATAAAATCCATATTGTTTTCAGGCTGATGCAATAAATATTAAATAAGGATAAATATTCCACCTTATCTTCTATGTCGTGAAGTTCTCCATATTTTCCATACCTGTCAAGGCAAGTGAATAATTTCAAAATTATAATAAATATGTCCTCTAGAATAGTCTCAATAGTAGTGATGCTGAACCATCCAGATTGTAATAATAGCTACTGTAACCTCAGGCCTATTTGGAGTTGGATATTACCCTACTGGGTCAATGAGATGCATTGCCATATATGGCATATTTGGAGAACTTGGCACCTGTCCTGTCTGAGTGTGTTTTGCCCCAGCCAGTCCTCCTTAATGAGAGCAGAGGAACAACAGAAGCAGATGGAATTGCCTGTGGGATTGTGGGAAGACTCAGGAAGGGCTAGGATGGTGGTTTGGGAGGAAGCTGGTGCCATGTGGTGGTGTGCCTACATTGCCCTCTGGTCATATCCGCTACAGTAGTCCTGCTTGGTGGTCATCCAGGCACACACTGGCCTGCCAATTAAAGATGGGCCCACAGTCCACCCTGAAGGTTTCTTGAACCCCACAGGCCTCTCTCTTCCTTCTTATTTTTTCCCCATTTCTTCATATGACTCTCCAGCTAACACCCTGCTGTGAATTCTGCTTTGTTCTTGCCTTCTAACACAAGGGGACCCAGTGTATAAAATTCATTAGGCCATTTTCTTGCCTTTCATTTTAGGCACATAACTCCCCTCTAGTGAGGTGGCAGGTGCCAGTACTATGATCTGTTCAACTTATATGAGCGCTATATACAGGTACTGCATTATAAGCAGAACTAAGATGCAGATGAGGATGAACTAAGGATGTACTCACTTGCTCCTTAGCATTTTAATCGTGTATGTGTGAGACCTCTGCTTTGGAGAGTAGTTTATCCAGAGTTCTCCACCCTGGGGTTTAAGTAGTCAATGCTGGAGGTCAGAAGTCACCCATCTGGGTGGTTTTGTGCTGATAACTTGTGAGAAAGGCTTAGAAAGATGAGAAAGAAATCAGGGCAGTTTAGTTATAGGCTCTCAGCAGAGCAGCAAAAAGACCTGACTGAGAAAGAATTGGTAGCATCAAAGATAAAAGAGAGGATTGTTAGCGTGTTAGCAAATCCTGTCTGCATTCCACATATATAGAGCACAAGATATAACTCCCGTACCAGTGTATTGTTCCTTTCATCCAAAGCAGGTCCTTATTTTACCTCTCACAATGTCCACAGAGACCTCAGATAGAAAATCTCTAACTTCCATATGAAGTGGACAGATGTGCGGAACACATCACGCACTGTCCTCTCTGACCTTTCAGACACCTTGCAGTTCAGTTTTTGATGGAAACATCGACACTTCATATTTCTACAGAGATTTTCACTCTGATGGCACTGTGCCTATTTCTTTTTCTCCCTTAATGGAATTGCTATTGGAGACTGTGGCCTACATTTCTGTTTCCGGCATTCCAGTCTTAATGTTTCACGAAGTAAGACCAAGTGAACAAAATGGTGTGTGCGCATGCTGAATTTTGCAGACAATCAATGCAACATTAAATACAAATGCCAAAAGTGCTGCCTTTTAGGGTCAATTATATTGATGTAGGATTTCCTGTTTTCCTTATTATTTATTTGTTTTTATTCCCTACAGTGAAAACAGTATTACTCATATACAGTATTGACCGAAGTATGAAAAAAAAAATCAGCTTTAGAAGACTTCACAAAGGCGCTTAGCTAAACAAGTGTTGTTCTCTTCACCATTCAAATTGGACAGCATTTTCATGCATTCTCCCACAGGACTTATTATTAAACTCAATCATCATCAAACTACTGGCATTTTATTGTAGAGTATGTAGTTAAATTTTAAGTTAAGTTTAAGTTTTGTTGTTGTTTGTATTGAACAGCAAAGATTAAACTGAAGCTTTTGTTTAGAAATGCTCATGTCAGAAAGAAATAAACCTTAATAGAAGCATGACCCAAGCAGGTGGGTGGGTCAGATGTATCATGTAGCAGGTGGTATATGTTCACAATAGAAAATATAATTAAATAAATAAATACAAATTAGTCATTGCGATTTGATCAGTACAGGCTTTGTCTGACTAAATTATTTGATCCATTGGTTGCAGGGGGGAAAAGGGAAAAACACTCAGTCTGTTTCGAGTACTGTGGTTAATCGACAGCTGCTAAATACATTGACAGGGAACATTTCCAGAGAGTAAAGGATATTCTAAAGATGATGACATGCAACATCTGCAAGTTCATTGATCATTTTTTAGCTTTAAATACTCTGTTATTATATGACACATGCAATTAACCTAATGTGAACACAGATTTATATTCCGTGTACATATTTCTACATGAATTACCAGCGTAATCGTTATTGTGAAACTTGAACTTTTTCAGCTGAAAAATCCTTTGTCAGGATCACATAATACCACTGTTCATCTGTGTGGCGTTTTGCTCATGAACCCATAAGTGCATAACAACAATCTCTGAAATTAGCTTGATTATTGATTGACCACCACTGTGGAAATGAGAACGATTGATTAAGCTTGACAAAGTGAATGTCTGCAATCAGGCTTACGGTATGCCACACTGTCATCGGCTTTCAGTTTGAATAAAATGTAATGATGCCAAACTTCTATTGCTATTCTGGAGTGGTTGCGTCCTCAAACCTGAGCTAATGGGATAAAGTGCTTTGAGTATGACACACGCACACACATGCATGCAAGATATTTGGATTCGTTTCAGTAGATCTGGCAACTCTCCTTGTCCTAGCCTTAAACCTACTCTTAAATCTACAACAAAGACTTAACCCTTAAACTTACTTGACGTTCTTAGTATTTAAAATGTCTCTTAACAGTCATAAAAACTGCAAAAAGCACTTAAAAGGTATTATTCAGATTTGTATTTATTTTTTTGACTAGTGCAAACCTCTATCTGTAAAATATTTTGTCAGTCAAACAGTTTTTGAATTGCTAAATTCTGCGATGCTCATATGAGGAGTAAGCTTTCTTTTGTATACTCAAATTCACAAGTAGATCTATGAAATCATTTGGGAATTCTGTTCATTACCTGCAGTCATGTTTTGAATGCAATGTCGAGCCGTATGTACTTAAGGCTCTTTCTTAACTTCACTTGGGTATAGCATGTGGGAGAAGATGCTACTTTTGAAAGTGAGAAAAGAAAGACATTGCTCTCTGGAGATCACCGAGATTAGGGCTTTGATGTGTTATGCTCCCATTGTGCTTTGCATTCGTGAAGTTTCCCCTCACAAGGCAAAGATGCATCTTAACTGGAGCATGTATTTGTTTATGGATGAGGAGCCCAACATCATAGAGCAGTCTCTTATCCAATCAGAAAACTCCCTGACTTTCCTCGTCTGTCAAAAGTTCCTGTCATCTTAACATCGTGCAGCCTTTTCTCCCGCAGCACAGTTGCTATGGTTAGAACTGCTGTTTTGGTTCTACTGTCAGAGAGAATGACTGATAGATCTTACATTGTCTTAAACACAGTGTGATATCAGCACAGAGCATCTGTGTGCTGATATCACAAAAGCAACAAAATCTCTCATTTGAATGAATGTGACAAAACATTTTGTCACAATCCAAGGTGCCTTGACAAAAAATTAAAATTAATCATTAATCAACATGCTTACAATAATAGGTCTCAAACTAGATTCGGGTCTACGACAAAGGAATCTGCACTTATCTCCCGTGAAACCTGTTTGTTGTAACCATCAACCAGTACAGCAAAATCTGCTGTACTGCTGTCCAAGAGCAGAGAGACCGGTTACTGTCCAATAAACATGACGTGAGTAGAAGTAGTAGTAGTGTGGTAGGTCATGACTTCACATAGGCTGTCATCCAAATAGCTGGCAGAATTTTTTAGACCAGGAGTGTCCGACTTCAGGCCTCGAGGGCCGGTGTCCTGCAGGTTTTAGATGTGTCCTTGCTCCAACACAGCTGATTTAAATGGCTAAATTACCTCCTCAACATATCTTGAAGTTCTCCAGAGGCCTGATAATGAACTATTCATTCGATTCAGGTGTGTTGACCCAGGGTGCGGTCTAAAATCTGCAGGACGCTGGCCCTTGAAGCCTGAAGTTGGAAACCCCTGCTTTAGACAAAGAGATTCACAACAAAAAGATGGAAGGGTGGTTGGGGTTATTTTCAGGCTGGGCATTATATTGCTCCCTATAAAGTGTATAGATGATAGTAGAGGTGTTCAAGCGTATATATCTTTCAGTTCAATAGCATACTAATAAATTCATTTAAAATGACTTGTAACATTGGATAGACAAGGGGTATCCTTGGCAGCAGATAAGAGTGCTAATGGATAAAATCCTAAAGCATAAATAAAAGAAGACTGGTTCCAGATCTCAGAATTATTGACGCTCAAAATGCTCTTCAAGGCTCTATTTCATTAATGTAAGAAGATAGCTATGTCACATACACACAATAGTTAATAATGTGATTTACCAGATTTATCTGGCCTTTGCAGGCAATATTGTGGGGATTTGATTTAGATTTTCTTTTTCTGTTGTTATATGTTGTTTACATACTTGTTGAAGAAGTCTAAGCACTATATCCTGGAGATATGAAAAGACAAAAAACAATGTGACTGCTGCACATTGTTTGCAATAAAAATGCACCGAGTTTATCTTGTAGGATTTAAAAAAGTTTTGTTTTTGTTTTTCAATGGAAGAGTTTTGAAGTTTATGTTCCTCATCAGGCGTGTGCAGTCTGTAAAGTACAGCTGCACTGCACAGTCACCAGACAGTTCCCAAGAGTTAGATTCTACACCATATGGATATTATCGCTTCATTTTTGAAATTAGGTGTTACAGTCCCCGTTGCAAAAGTTTGGCTTTTCAAACATTTGTGAAAGAACTTTTCACAAATGTGAAGAAAGAAGATTGGATACAAGATGGTGGTGTAGCAGATCCTGCTTTTAAACGGTCTCGATTAAAACCAGAGGTATATAGGATGACTAACGGCAGGGTAATTGTGGAGGATGAACAACTTAACTTCCTCGCGGTAAAAACAAAACTTTAAGTCAGGATGAAGTTGTGTTGTTGGCCACAAACACATTGATCACAAAAAAGTTTTGTTTAAGCTGTGTCCTGCTACCTAACAGCAGTGTGGACAGCATATGGACATCAGCAATATCACACTTTGCCTTAAGGTGCTGAATGTGTTTGGGGAGAATATCCCTGGAGTTGTCTCTCATTTCATATCATTTGGATGATCTGCTGCCTGTTGCATACTCCAGTTTGGATAGCTGTTGTTTATTACGGTGAATGGACCAGCTGTGTGCCAAGTTGGGTGCTTTAAAACATGTAGTCAAACTTCAGGTGAATGTTTGTGAACAACTTCGGCCTGGCGCTGTGGAAGTCAACCAATGTGTGACTGCTCTTCGGTGTCAGTCTGACGTGCTAGCTGGGGCTGCTACTCTGAATGCTCAGGGACCGGGGACCGCTTCTCACTTTCCTCTGGGGAATTATTTTGAGGAGCTGCGGGGGAGTCAAAGTAAAGGCGATCTGGCCAGGACACAAGGATCCAAATGAGTGATAAGTCAGTGTGTTGTCCAGAGATTTTGGTTTGTGGGCAATATCAGGCTCCGATGATAGCCTCTGGTCCTAACATAGAAACTACTATGACAAAGGATCAACAGCTCTTTACGTGTTCTCCAAAATGGAGTAAAGTTGTAAAGAAGGGCCACACCTCGCTGAACGATGGAAAAGGTTGCATGTTGGCACCACTGGACGCAATGAGGGGCCTGGAACTGCATCTATGATTTGCACTGGAATTGTGAGTACTTTAAAAACTGTAAAGACTAAATTAGTAATTGTGAAAAAATTGTGTAAATTTGCCTCAGATGTAGATGCAAAAACGCTTCATCAGTATCTTAAAGACTCAAGAGTTAGCAGAGATGCCAAATTGTCAATATATGGAGCAGGTTCAGCTCTTTGAACATCTCTGCTGAATATAATGACATTAGGGAAATGTATAACCCAGAACTCTGGCCTAAAGGGGCTCTGGTCTGATGAACAACGCAACATAGTGCATACAGCAGGGGGAATAATTGTGTCCCCTGGTGTTGACATATCACCAACCATACAGCAACCTCTTTGGATATTGTCTTACAACTGTGTTGGCCTACATTTGAGACAGAGTGCAGGGGATAAAGCTAGATGTACTGTTGTGGACAGATTGCTTGCAGAATGTGACATTTTATGTTTGCTAGAGACATGATTACCTAAACAAGACTTGGGAAAACCTAACTAACCTTGAGCCAATTTTTTTGGTAGTGGGGACAGATCTAAACACAGCTATAGTAAGAGACAGACTACAGGCTGTGCTCTGGGACAAAAACCTGATGCTGTGATAAAACCAATTACACTGGATGTACACTGGTGTATTGGCATACATTATACATAGAATAACAATAGTTTTGTCATCCTTAATGTTTATACCCCCTTTGAAATTTGTGAAAATGAGGTGGAATATCTTGTAGGCTTGCTCTTATTAATGCATTTGTTCAAGATAACAGTACAGTACAGTATATATGATGTGGGTGATTTTAATGCTGATCTTTCAGATGGCAGTTCTAGGCCGTTTGCTAACCACTTAATCTATTTTTGTGAAGATGCTTATCTTATTCTGTCAAGCAAAGTGCTACTGCCCAGAGAGCCACACATATATAAGTGAAGCTTGGCATGCTACATCATGGCTGGATCATTGCATCAGTACAGCTGGGAATGCAACGTTAGAAAACACGACTATTAAGTATTGGATAGCTGTGTCAGACCATATAAATTTTGCTTTTACTGTAAATGTGGAAGAATTGCCAGCAAAAATGGGAAAGAATCATGTCACTAATAATACTACCAGTGTAAAATTAGACTGGTCAGCCTTTATGAACATGACTTCTTGGCCTGTTATAATAAGACAGATAAATATTTAAACAACATTTATTATAGAGGCAAGGATGTCAAATGTAAGAATCTTGAGCTTAAACGTAAACTTTGTTCCATGTATGACGATATAGTGGCTGCTCTGCATGAAAGTGGTAAATCGTTTGATGTACAACGTAAGCATAAAAGGAAACATAATATCAGGCCTGGTTGAAAAGAACATGTCACCATGTATCAGGATGAAGTGCGTGTAGCTTATAAACTTTGGGCCATGGCTGTAAGACCTAAGCAAGGCCCAGAGTTTGAACAGAAAAAGCTTGCAAATGCCTGATATAAGTTTGCTGTTTGTTTTATATCTAAAAATAAGTAAGTTATGAGGACAGATTCTATGGCCAGGAAATTGCTGAGTAATAATGTCACAGATTTTTAGAAAGAGGGAAAAGCTCTTAATAATTGCAAACTGCCTCTACCGAGGACGGTTGAAGGTGTATCTGGGGCAGATATTGCAGCATTATGGAAACAGCATTAGAGTACATTGTTCAGCTGTATAAAAAGTTAACAATATGTGGATGATTCTGACATCAGTGATGAACCTATAAGGATATTGACACATGAGGTATATGAAGCCATTCATAAATTATTTGATAGTAAAGACTGATTTGAATCACAATACTGCAGGACTTCTAAAATGCTAGTTTAAGGCTAGCTCCTCTTTTAGCTCTTTGTTTCCCTGGTTCTATGATCCATGGCATATATTGCTATTCCCAGTTATTAAAAACTTGGAAAGTGAGCTGTCTGGAAAATTATAGGCTGATTGCACTATCCAGAATTTTATCTAAGATCCTAAAAAGGATCCTGCCTGATAGAGTGAGTGTGCATATCTCTTCTCTGGATAATCAGTTTGGCTTCAAGCGAAAGCATGGTGCTAACATGTATATATGCACTTAAAGAAAGGATTAACTTGAGTCAAAGATCCATCTGTCCTCATCTGTTTTATTGATGCTTCTAAAGCTTTTGATCGAGAAAACTACTGGAAACTTTTTGGTAAATTAAAATGACGATGAGTTCCTGGGTGTTAAGATGCCAGGGATGTAGCTAAGAGTCTGTAACACTGGATGTCTGCTAGGTGAAACACTGATAAACCGCCTTATGTGGGGGTTTATCAGTGGTTTTCAGCTCAGGTAATGTTGGTTTACAGCAGCTCAATATATGTACTTAATAGGTGTGCAAAATTATATAAAGTACAATGTTAGTAAAAGTGCTATTTTGATATATAGAACCAAGCACGATAAAAGACTAAACTAAACTGCCAGACAATATTCTTAAAGTTTATAAAAAGGTGAAATACCTTTGTCATTTTATTACTGATCAAACGAATGATGATGATGCATGTTACATACGATGCAATGAGAATCCTTTTTAAAATACCCAGAAGGGGGAATGCCAGTCAGATGTTTGTAAGTGCAGGTGTTTGCACTTTTAAAGCACTTTTGAGAAAGTTAATGTTCATTTTTATAATATAATCATTTCAGCACTCACAAATCGTACTGTCAGTTGTTCCCGTTGCTTAACCAGTCTACAAAAGCACTGATTGAAATGTTTATGTGGAAACTGATTTCTTTTAATTCTGCTCTCTTTAATATTATATTTGTATTCATTGACGATTATATTTATAATATGGTTTTATGTAGTGCTTTTGCGCTATAATCATGAGCTTAAGTCTTGTTTGATTGATTGAATGGGTCGCTCTCGAGAGCTGTCTTAATTCAAGTGTGCTACTGTAATAAGATTTTCATGGTCAAGCTCCTGTACAGTAGGTGGACTGGTACTTATGCTTCTCTACTTGCTTTGAATGCTGAAAACCCTTTCTTTACTACAAACCTTATCCATCCATTCATTCAAATGCGTTTTCTTTCTATGCCAAAGCACTTAACAACTTAATATTCACATACACTTAACATACACTGCAGTAGCGCAACTTGGGGTTTAGTTTCTTGCTTAAGGATACTTCAACATGCAGACTAGAATAGCTGGGGATTGACCTATTGAATGTTGGCCATCATGTCCACCCAGGTGGCCAGTACTTTTGTCCATATAGAATATTTGTGATACCTCATAACTGTGGTGTTCTTGTGTGTTAGGAGGGAATGGCTGCCATTGCTCTTAACAATTGGATACATTTAAAATTGATTTTTAGAACGTGTCAATATTAAAAAGAATAAGACATCATTGCCATAATTTCTTGTGCATAGTCATTTTATATAGTGCATTAAATGTTTGTCATTCACATTTTGCAAACTTGGAGTACTTGGAGTAACTTGGAGTTTACTGATAACAAATGTTAGTGACAATTTGATAGTGTATTCATAGAAGACAGGATTCGGCTGTTATGATTTGTTGAAAAATACTAAGGACTAGTATAGATTTCAGAGTTTACGGATTGAATGCACCAGGATGTCTTGCACCTTTTGCCGTAAAATACATTGTAGATTTCGGAATGAGTTATGAAGTATCACTGAATGAATCATGAAGCTCAGCTGTTTATAGAGACTATTGCCCAAACTTTGCAAAGCACTGTAGACACCCAATTGATCTCTGAATGTTTAAGTGGAGATCATGCTATTATGTAGATGATGTGACATGATGTGACTGCAGGGTAAAAGCTCTGAGTGAGCTTGGAGGAGGGTGATTGTGTGCAGTGGGGGAAGAACGAGTCATGGTGCAGGTGCGACTGCATCTGTTTAGGAGTATATCAGAGAGAGTGTGCAAGAGCTGTGTGCATATTTCCAAAAATAGAAAATCAGTGTGCCACAAATAAATGGATATGTGGGTAAAGCTGCAGACTCCCAAATTGTTGCATGTCATCACATGGTATTTTCTCTATGTTACCATCTATTATGTCCTTACTTTAAACCAAAATCACTGCCCCACCCCTCTTCCCTCCACGAGAGCTAATGTATTTATATGCCTTTGATGCTTAAGTTCTAAACGTTGACTACAGTTTTTGTTGTTGTTGTGGTTTTGTTTTTTTTACAATTGTATCATGACATGGCAGCAATATTTACTGCAAACCTATCTGTCGCTATTGTTAGTATTTTTGACCCAGACTGTTTTTGTGCCTCCTCAAAATCCGTCCGAATTTGCAGAGCAAACTTCATTGTCACAGTTTAAGAAAAAATAAAAACAACATAACACATGTTAATAACTAATTCCTGGATCTGTTGCCAGAGCCAGCCTTGCATTAAAAAGAAAAAAAACTTGACTTGAAGGCTTGAGTTTAGGAAACCTCTGTTCAAATGTGCTCATAATATTAATCTTTCCATTACCATGGTATGATTCTACTGTAAAATTTGACTTTTTGGGGTCATAAAATGTCAAAATTAATCATGTGCAAGACCAGGTGTTTATTTGGATGCTTGGTGATTGAGTAACTATTCATAGTTGAGCCCACTCTCTATCTGTATCTTTAAAAAACAGAAGCAGAGAGCAAACATGCTGCTCTAAAATAAATGATGATTTTACCTATTTTTAATTGCTGGTAAGTAAATAAATAAAGAAATTAACAAATTAAAAATCAGTACTTGTTAGTCCTTGTTTTTATTGTACTGGGCCATCACAAATAAACCAGCGTGTACACTGGCCTGGTCACCATTTTCATTTAGACACTTGCACAGGCTGTAATTAAAATAGTTAAAATATAACACAGAACCCTGATTTTTAAGGAAAATGTAACCATTTTAGGGGCTCTGTTGTTTCTTTATTAACTATATGAAATGTAACAAGTTTTTGCTGACTGATTTGAGAGTGATTTGAGACCTTGGACCAGTGGTCTCTAACACTATTATATTATTTTTTCTTTGTTCCACTAAACAATTAAACACATAACGGTGTACAAAAGTCTAACAATAAGACTGCTAGTGTATAAAAATATTGCTTATTTTAAAAGGAGTTTGGCAACATTTAATCAGTTTTGTAGCTACGGACAACACTTCTGCAAACAGGCCACAGTGAATAAAGTTAGTTACCTTGCTAAGAAGTTGGAAGTGTGCCGCTGCAGTATGGTTAAAAGTATGGAAATCACTGTGCTCCTCTGTCTTGTTCCATTATTCTTCCTGCAATATTTCTTTGCGGAAATTACTGTTGTCTTATTTAGCAGATGCATTTATTAATTAATGACAGCAGGAAATGTTAAAGCCACTGATGAATGCTTTGTTTTCTTTGGGAAACAGTGTTGTGGTAGTTAGCACAGTTGTCTCACAGCAAGAAGGTCAAGGATTTGACTCAACCATGTTCTGCCTGTGCCTGAGTGGGTTCCCTCTATACTCCAGCTTCTGCCCAAAGATACTACTGATGCTGACCCTACCTGTACCCCTGAATTTGATAAGAGGAAGACAGTGGAAAGCTTTTTTTGATTATCAACTATCTACTTAACTATAGACCTATAAATTAGGGTGTGTAGTCTACTTTAGTCATGGTGTTGTTAGGTTGTTGCAGGTGCCCAACTCCAGAGTTTCAAAAAACTCCCCGACATGATGATTCCCACAGCTATCTTTCACTGTAAATTGAAAACACTCTCAAATCATGAGCTCTGCTGTTTGCCTGCCAGCCTCAGGTACTGATATCTCTAAACTGCTGTCATCAGACTGGACTGTTTTCCATTCTCAACCTTGAAAAGCTGGTAGGTGATAGCCTATGCCAAACATTTGGCCCATTCTCCCATGCTGAGAAGTGGTGTAGATATCACTAATATGCAATGATCTTTAAAAGTACTTTTTAATTGACTGACTTTTATATTCCTTAGTTAGTAAATTATTCTGTGACTATATACTATAAGGGTTATAGACTTTCTTTCTAGCTCTCAGTAGAGTAAGTTTGATACATTGATCATTTAGAGGTTGCCACTTCTGGCTCCCTGATTGTGCTTTTAATACAACAGATCAATTTTCTGCAAATTTTGCGATACACTGCTCCTCATAAATATTCAGTCTAGCCTCCTTGTGATCTGAGAAGATCAAATCAACCTGTCTTCTCAGCACACAATTTAATGAAAGGATCTGAGTTAAGAAAATCTCATCTTTCGTACAATGGTCAGTACCACAAACCTAGAATGAATCTAGAAGATGTAAATGTCTTCTTCATACATGTCATCATTTATGTTTTTAAATGTTTCCCTCAATTTTAATGTGTACTGTATAGGGATGGGTACCGGTATCCGGTGCCATGATGGCACCGGTTCTGACATAAACGGTAGTAACCAGACCGAAAAGCAGCGCACATTTCGGTGCTTTATTTCGGTGCTTTTTTTCCCTGAGATTTGATACACTTTAGATTCTCGCCAATCATTTTACATTTCCGAGGATAGTAGGCGGGCCCAGGTACGTACGTTCTTTTAGAGCAGAGCTACAGGTTAAAAACGCCCAAGGTGAAGCGGTCAAAGTCTGGCTGTACTTCACAGCAAAAGATGCAAACTCAGCAGCCTGCAACAAGTGCTTTAGGCTGATACTGTGATACTGTCAAAGGAGGTAACACTTTAAATCCGATGAAACACCTGGCGAATGCGCCGTATTTGATAGCTTGCTGTGAGACCTCACACAGAGCGCATCTACTGTGGGTGTGGTGCCTGTTATCGGACCGGAGTTAGCAACAAAAAACAAAAACCCCTAGCCCTGCCAGTGTAGCAGAAATGATGAGGATGATGATGGCAGCAGCAGCCGTTCTTCTCTGCGTGAGTAGCTTAATGTTGTTCGTGTATAATTTACGTTGAGTAGGCTAACCACGTTATTACATTAATGTATGTAAGGTGAACAGCAAACACCATCATAGCTACATGCAGCTGTCTTCTTGTTTGATGGCAGATACTCCCTTCACCCTGGCCAAAAAGGCTAAAATGACCAAAGAAAAAGTGGAAAACAGTTAAACATGAGAGGTTTTTGGACAAAGTTTGTGTTTTTCCATTGTTTAAGCACTGCTTCCAGCCAAGAGTGATACCATATATGCCCTATAGCTGCAGAAAAGGCTAACATTGTTATCTTTTTACAAAAAAAACAGCTGAACAAGAGAGGTTTTTGGACCAATTTTGTGTTCTCCATTCTTTAAGCACCGGTTTGAACACCGTTTAAGCACCGGCACCGTTTCAAAAGTACCGGTTTGGCACTGGTATCGGATAAAACCTAAACGATACCCATCCCTAGTACTGTATAACAATTGATCAAAAAGTTCTGAGAACAGGTTTATGAATTTTGAAATCCTTTCCTGACTTAAATGTGGGACATTTTCAGTGTGATCATTTATATAACCTGACAGTAGACCTCCTTGTTAACAGTTTCAGACTGGGAAACCAGTATTTGCGTATTTTCTCTGAATATCCTACTAACCTTAGCCAATTTTTAACCTAATCATGACTTCAAAGAATTAAAGTCGGCATAAAAGTCCAAACAGTAGTATGATACAGATACACAGATACAGTACCTAAAGGTAAACCAACTGAATTGCATCCTTCAGAAATGCATTAAAAGTTTAGGAAAAGGATAAATCATTTGTTTCTATTTGCATACTATACAGATTGAGCCTTTTGGTTTGGCTCTGACAGCAGATCCTCGATGACACACTGCTGATATCCTATTCTGGAACAGTGTGAGAGCCCATTACTCAAATTGGAGTCACAGACAAAGACCTCGCTGCCCCTGGTCCAGATGTCAAAGGCTTTTATGAAAATCCCTAATGTGATTCAACCTGATCCAACCAACAAAGACCTCTTGTTTTTTGCACAAACACAATAAGAGTCTGTTTGATTGCTGCTGCTGAGTCCCTCATTACTGATAGACAAACAGCAGAGAAAAACAGCTGACTGCAGTGCGATTAGAACAAAATGCCTTTTGATAACCATCACAAAATCTTGCCATGTAACCAGCGTAGTTGCCAACATGTTTCAGTGAAGTGTAGCTGCTTTCTTTCATATTCACTTTGTCATTTGAATGGGGATCCCAATCATCATTCTATTGTCTATGTTGGCTGTTCTCTTATTCTGGCTAAAAGCTTAAACTGTTTTTCAATGCAAGCTGGCATAATGGCAACTCATGAAATGGGGACCTGAGAAGCTCTGTTCTCTGGTTACACATATCAATTTCCTCTAACTGTAGTTGCCAGTTTCTCTTAGTGGCTGCAGGTGGACTTATACAGAACACGTATTGCTTATCCTCCAAACACTAGCAAGTGATCTAATCTAACCATATGTAGTTACTCTTGGGTAGGGCAATTGAAAAGTGTTTGCCTTTTGTCTTGCCTTCAGTCGCCGGTGATATCTCCCATTTGTCTCGCAGAAAACAACTTTCCAGCAGTGACTGAGACGAAGACAAACATGTGGGCAGCACTCAGCACAGGACCAGCTGTGGGCCTAAATGGCTGCCATTTATCATTGTAAACTGATTTAAGGAATTGAATGCATATGCTGACGTGGCTGATCTGCTGATTAGCTCAGTAATACCCAATAACACTAGGGCCCCTTTACTAAATTGTTTTTTTTAATGGTAGACATGCGATTTGGGAGTTTTGATATGATGATTTTTCACATTGAAATTGTTATTATGTCTATTATAAAATCTAAAAGAGTTAGAAGTTACAAAGAAAAGTGTCTGTCAGTGGATAACAAATGTTAGCTGCTAAGTACAGCAGAAAGCATCTTCTTCATTCCTGTTTTTTTTTTTTTTAGTCATTTTGCCTTGTTGCATTGTTCTGCGCTATAATAATCTTGGCTCTGAGGAAGTGGCTTTTTACAAGCTGTTTTAAGGTTTTGGTTGGTTTCGAGGCCTCTCCCCTAAGGCCTTTCAAGGGGGTGAAGGCTCAACCCTGCTATTTAATCTCCATATATAGTCAGGCAGCTAGACCACAAAGTCAGGGCAGACTGCCTGTCTGGCGCTGGACTGGGTGTGGCCTCTCTGTTAGCATAAAGTGGCCAGAGAGAGGATGGAGAAAGCTTCAGGCTGCCGCACAACTCTGGCTGCTTTCTCTCTCCACAGGTCTTCCACTGCTTAGAACACATGTCCCACACTCTGCATGTATTAAAATTTGCCCTGTTGAAAATCGCATGTCATTCCATCAAACCCACTTGTGCTTATACTTCACAGCCAGAATATTTACACAGCGGTTGCTGTGCATAGTCATTCATTCGCAAGTCATTCATTCTGTTTTTGGATTTCCTGGTTAAAGGTATTTAAATGAAGGAATGTACTGTAAGCAGCACGGTGTCAAAGAGAAGTGAGCTCCTTTTTACTGGAAGCAGATCAGGAATGACAGTTGCATTTATTAGGCTGTGTTGAAAGGAGTGGGAGAGAAGGCAGAGCACATGCCTGGAGACACGCAGGTCTTTGGGGCAGATGAAATGTTTCTGTACATTTACTATATGCCCATGCATGTATGCAAACCTTCCCTTCATTTTTCAGCAATAACTTGGTTATATAAAATCCTAAACAAGCAAAAAAATACAGAAACACACTCTCGTATGCACACATTTATAGTTGTACCAGCTGCGTGCGTGAGGGGATCAGGCGCAGGCAAAAAAGGCAAAAGAGAGAGAAGGCTGGAGGGCACACATAAAGGCGACAGGGCAAAGAAAAAACAGACAAAAAAGAAGTCAGTGAGATTGATGATGCAAAGACAGAATTAAGTAGGCCTTCTCTCAGCATGCTGAGCCTAGAAATTGGTTGACGTACGAACTTCAGGTTCCATCTTTTTTGCCTCACCCCTCTTTGGAGGGCCTCGCCAATGAAGACTGCAGGAAGACGGGCATACACACAGCACCCGGCAGCAAACTTTTCTATTCTAGTCAGTATTTGTCAACTTTCCAAATTCCACCTCAGATAAAAGTCCTGTATAAGTTGACTTGTAAATGCCATCCCGTTCCAAAACGGGATTAAAGAATATGCCAAGCATTTTGTGAAGGGAGAGAAAAGAATTGGCAGAGAGCAGTAGACATGTCAGGTGTGTGTGTGAAGGAGTGATCGGCAGAGATAGAGACTATGTCTGCAGGAGGTTAGTATTGGCTGAAATTGGCTCAGTTATTTTCCCCTCACACTCTTGACATCTAGAGGTGCGCGTGAGAGGCATTATGAATTCATAGGCTCCGGGGAACCAAATGAGCTGCCTTCGCCTGGAATTTACACGAGACAGAAATCACTTATTCTCAATGTATTATTTTTCGGTAGCACTTCCACGATAGGTTACAATTTTCCTCTATGCCTCTTCCCTCTCTTCACTTCCCTTCTCCACATAATCTTCTCCACTGGGCACAATTTCTGTGGCAACTTGGTCACACATTTGATTTAGTATTCTGTTTCCTCAATTTATTCAAAATCCAGTTTTTCTGTGCTGTCCTCTTCCTAAGTAGGTCACCTATCTAACAGTATGACAAGCAAGTTGTTATCTTCCCCATTTAAATACCAATGCCTGTACTGTAATAGAGGGCACTCAAATGAGGATGTGTCCAGCAAGGGTGAACCAGACACATGAGAAGCGGTTTGAACACTAGACCTCTGGGGACACGGCTGGCCCACATCAACATCAGGCCTCATGTGGCATCCGGTGACAACTGGGTATTGAGACAGAATGGATGGACTGGGGGAGTTAGGGTGCCCTGAGAGACTTACCTCTATCCATGTCTGGCATGTTTTCAGGGGCATCTTGGAGCCCAGAACAGGCTGTGCGTGTTTCTGTTGCAACAGCTGGGGCTTTACCGTGACTCCTTTGTGTCTGATCTTCAAACTCCCCCCATGCAATTTCATGATCACTGCCACAAATGCCTTCTTATTTTACAAACAGTGCATGCCGCCTTTTATAAGCTGAAAATTCAAGATCCAAATTCCTCATTAGAAGCATATATGTCATTCCAATACATCCACAACCCGTAGTCCGCATAAACCCAAACATCCATTCCTCCATTCAGTTTATTCTTCCGTTGTATCCACGCTTTAAATTCCCTACATTCCTTCAGCCCCTCACACTTCAGTCATTTGATACCCTTGAAGAGGGTTTTCCCTCAGGCCCAAGGCCAAGCTGCTCTCCCTAAGGACCAAAAATCTCACTACCATCACATGACCCGAAGAGCTACACTGCTGGGCCTGTGACCTCTCGTGTTCCAGAGGTTAGACTCTCGGACGCAGATGATTCCTTTTGGTACATTTGTGTTTTCTCTTCAAACAGAACACATCCTTCAGATGGCTTCTTGTTTGGCTATATTTTTTTTTTCCTTTTTCATTAAATTTACTCAGGTGTTCCTTCAGTTTGATCATTGACTGCCTCTAATACTCTCAAAATCTTACCTTAACAGGCCACTAGCTTCATGAGGAAATGACAAAGCTGAAGCCCACTTGGAGTGCTTTTTTTTTTTAGGTTTTAGAGTAAAAAATGGTTTAAGGAGATATGGTTTTGAAATGTAAATGCCACCTTGCTACTTTAAGTTCTGTGAAACTTAAAACAGTGCTCAAGAAGTCTTCGCTGTGGTGAGTGTCACAGTCAGTTTGTTAACCCTTTAAGACCTACCATAGAACCAAGTCCGCCAGAGCTTATATTATATTTTTACGTGCTGTAGTCCCATTTTTGGGAGCATTTCAAGTTACTATACATCAATACAACCATTATAGCCCAAATTTTAATAATATGTCTGCATTAAGTGCATAGTAATTACATAAATTGCAAAAATGTGCAATAAACCAGAAAAAAATTTAAAATCATTTTTGTTTTTCTAACATATATTTCTAGTTAGAGAATTTTAAGAGGCTTATCCCTCAAAACTGTAAATACAAAAAAGTTGCACAAAATAGTTTCCCACCACAGGAAATTTGTCTGTGGTGGGATAGTTGATAGTTTTATTTTTGAAATACACCAATTTTTATATACTACAGGAAAAATGAAAATAAATACTATAATGCAAATTTGCAAAAAAAACGCATGTGCATCAAAATAAACTATTTCCAGCAGTGCAGTTTGACTTCTAAGCATCCCAGATACGACACAGAAAGTCATAAAGTCAAACCTAAGTTTTAAAAACACCAGTATAGTCTTACAAGGCCAAGTTGGTAAAAAACTACATTCCCGCGAATATGACGTCACTTCCGGTTTTGGGCAAGTAATGGCGGACATGCAATCGTTCGCGCTGACGTCTATTCCAGCGTAGGAAGTGTTACAAACAGCTGATCGGATCGGCAAAGCGTGTTTCTGGAATATTATGTTTTTGTTGCTGCAAGTGCTTTTTATACAATTTTTGCAAAGATATATGTGGAAGGAAACCGTGACCTAGGGCAAGCTGATGGCATAAGATGTAAGTACAACTCCTCCGGTTTTATATGCAAGAAAAATTATTGCGCTAGCTTAAGTGGTTGCAGTTTAACCACTTTAATTTACATTTAAAAATAGTTAAGCAAAATGGAGCGTGCCTCCAACCAACTTAAAGGGTTAAACCATCAAATTTCATTGTCACTGGAACAAAAATCCTACTGAATTTTGGTGATGGCAGAATAAAATATAGCTGACCAAATTAAGTAACATAAGATTTTTTTTTAGCTTGATTAGACTTTCTTCTATTGCTTGAAGTAGCTACAATATTTTGACAGCAGTGTCAATCGTAGTCACTGCAGCAGATGTACAAACACAACATGTCTTACTGATAAAATATGAATTCCCCCATGTACACTGTGTGATTAATCAAAACACCAGAAAGCAGTTTCTAATTACTTCTAAGTACTTATGAAACTTTATGTCCATAAATAAGCATATTTATTTATACACAGTTTGATTTAATTATTCAGTGTTTATAGTTGATTGTTAATGTGTTTGTTTTGCCTCCGCTGTACTTGCAGTAATTATATTTCTCATCAACATTTCAATGGGGCTCTTTTTTTTTTACTTTTCTCAGGTTACAGGCCTTTCATAATTGATGTGCTTAAGCCTGGATGATGAATCTATTAATATCCTCGTGTAAATTACTCTTGTGTCGAGCAAGCCACATATATTTATCACCCTGACGCTTTTCTAATGAGGGAAGTTAAATTAAAACATATTATCAGACAAAAATTGGGACAACATAGTTTTTATGTGAGCTGTCGCTTGCTGTCATCCCTCTGCCTGGGCTGTGTAAACAACAGGCAAAGTTTAAAAAAAGGCAAGAGACAAAGAAATACAGAGAGAAAAATTTTGTTTAATCATTTAAAGACTCAGAAAGGAATGAGATGAAATATCTGGGACAAATGAAAAATCAATCAAAAAAGCTGTCGGAGGGGCCGTTTGAATGTTTCTGCAGTCGTTTAAGGGCTTCGTTATCCACTTCAAAGAGAAGACTCTCATCCACTGAGAAGGGTTGGAAACACATTGTGATCCATTTGGTTAATTTCTACTTGATGTAAATCTTGTAGGAACATCTTTTGGTTCCAAATACAACCACAAAACCATTGGAGATATTGTGATGAGTGCGAAGGGGTTTTATTGTTTTTATACAAAATATCATGCATGAAAGATTGCAAACACGCCTTTAACAAATTGCCAGAGTTGTTGCAGCTTGTGCTACATTTACTGATGTATTAAAAAAAAGGGAATTCTCAAAGCAGTTTGCATTTCATCCACAGCTTCTCTTCTTTTTGATCCGTTTCTCACAACCAATACATCAGTTCATACACGTGGCCAGCTCTCAGTAGCTTAACCTAGACCTTTTATCTGAGATTTCTTTCTTGCCTTTCATTGCATGTAGCAGAGTACAGTTGGATAGGAATGTTGCTGCTGTGGCCCTAACCCAATCAATTACCAGGTCATGTTAGAAGATTTATGTAGTTGTTTAACCTCCAACTAGAACCTTTGCTTTGAGCGATTGCAAAACGACCTGCCATTTGGTACATGTCCTTTTTATATACAGATCCAACTCTCTAATATGCTCCCTCAAGATATTGATACAGCCCTGCCATAGACTTACTAGACACATAAGGCCATGTAAATTAGTGTACTTTGTTGATAACAGCGTAGAATGTGGGTTCCATTTAATTTATATGGTTGTCGATGCAGTATAACACATATTGTGCAGCACAAATGGGGCAGCAGAGTTGTTGCTGTGCATCACACACTACATTGGTGCAGACATACTGTTGGTGGTCAGAGGAGAGAGAGAGGGAGATTTACTTTCAACTATAGAGACAGTAATGGTAAACCAGCCAGAGAGTCCCAAATCACTTTTAACACAGACAGATGTGTCTATAGACATCTCTTTTGTGCATAACTGTGCAGAATATATAATCTAAAGTTATGACATTTGCGTAGTTCCTTCTTTAGAACATCTTTGTGTATGACGTTTGCAGATGACATTGTCATGTGTAGTTAGAGTATGGAACAGGAAAAAGACAGCCTAGTCATGTGGAGGTATGCACTGGAGAGCAGAGGAATGAAAGTCGGCAGAAGCAAGACAGAATACATGTGCATGAATGAGAGGTGAAGATGAAAGGAGCCAAGGTAGTGAAGGTGGATGAGATTAAATACCTTGGGTCAACCATGCAAAGCAATGAACAGTGCAAAAAAAGGTGAAGCAGAAAGTGCAGAATAGGTCGAGTGTGTGGAGATTAGTGTCAGAGGTGATTTGTGACACAAGGATGGCAGCAAAAGTGAAGGGAAAGGTTTACAAGACTGCAGTGAGGCCTGCTATGATGTGTGGCTTGGAGATGGTGGGTTTGACAAAATGATAGAAGGCTGAGCCGGACGTGGCAGAGCTGAAGATGGGAACATTTTCATTGGGAGTGACCAGGATGGACAGGATTAAAATTGAGTATATTAGATGGCCAGTTCAGTTGAGCAGTTTAGTGACAAAATTAGACAGTCAAGTTTAAGATGGTTTGGACAAGAGGAGGATGAGGAGGGATAGTGGGTATTTGGACCGGTGATGAAGGTTGAGCCGCCAGGGAAGAGGAAAAGGGAAGATTCATGGATGTAGTGAAGCCATACGTGAGGAGGTTTGGTGTGAGAAGACGACGGTAGTAATAGAAATAAATAGAGGCAGGTGATTCACTGCGTGAACGCTAAAGAGCCCAAGCAGAAAAAGAATAATAAAAAGAAGACTGTACCAGCATGATAGTAAAATGGTAAATGGTCTGTATTTGTATAGCGCTTTACTTGGTCCTAAGGACCCCAAAGCCCTTTACACTATACACAATCATCCATCCATTCACACACTGGTGATGGCAAGCTACATTGTAGCCACAGCCGGCGTGGGGCGCACTGACAGAGGTGAGGCTGCCGGACACTGGCGCCACCGGGCCCTCTGACCACCACCAGTAGGCAACGGGTGAAGTGTCTTGCCCAAGGACACAACGACCGAGACTGTCGGAGCCGGGGCTCGAACTGGCAACCTTCCGATTACAAGACGAACGCCCAACTCATGAGCCACGATCGCCCACGTAGTAGTTTGATAACCTAATAGTTACAGCTTTTATCTTAAAATCATGATGATTTTTTTAGTCCGCAATGCTTAGTGGTAATTGGGAAGATCAGTAACAGAAAGACCAAAAGTACCAGTATGATATTATCATACATTCCAGAAACACGAATCCAATTTACCTGCTACAGATGGACCTTGACATAATGGTGATGTTGATTTAGTTTTTTATGATAGTTTTAGTATTTTTATTAAATTTGTCAGTTATTACATTTTTTAATGCTTTGAACATTAAAAAAGCTTTCAAATTGCTCATACTGTGACTTTGGTCACTTATTTGTCAGGGTCACTGTGAAAGAGAATGTAGTTTTAATCGGTAAGTGTGCAACTGGAGACGCAGTAATTACTCACCCAGGATGAATTAGGAGAACTCTAGCACGTTAATCACCATAGACAACTTCAAGTGGCGGTCCGGTCTTTCGTATGGCATCACTTTGACTTTTAAGTTATGCACAATGTGATAAATGTGTTGATATGCTAAAAACCTGTATGGTTGATTATGGCCAAGAGAAGCGAGGCAAAACAGAGGGGGACTGTTAAAAATGACATAGAAATCAGTGGGTTTTTACTAGTATGATATTGAGACTGTTGATAGTTTTGGCATTCTTGGTAGATCTAAAAGTCTCCCCATTAGACATTAGACAGTTATGTAATGCAACTTTGCCCTTACTGTGGCCATATGAAGCAGAGAAAATAAGTTTTGGAAACATTAATAAGCAAATTTTATGCAAACACAACCACTGATTATCAAAAAAGTCTACTTGTTACATACAAAAAATCAAGCAGATATATGGGTGACAGTGCTAGGAACTGTAAAATAGAAGTCACTCGTTTAATTGTGGAACTACTGAAAGGAGTATAAGGAAAGAGACACTGGTGAAGGATGAAAGAGATAGACAAAGTGAGGACACATCCAAAGAAAAGAATAGCCACTGCAGATCTAAAAGTAGGCCATGGTAGGAGTAAAGGATGGTCAGGGAAGCAGTAAAAGAATTGCTGAAGGCCATGTAGTGGAAACAAGAGCAACAGATATGTTTTAAATTAGCATGGCCTGAGGAATGCAGCCCATAAAAGAGG
The DNA here is from genome assembly GCF_963576455.1 of Neolamprologus multifasciatus. Taxonomy (NCBI): domain Eukaryota; kingdom Metazoa; phylum Chordata; class Actinopteri; order Cichliformes; family Cichlidae; genus Neolamprologus; species Neolamprologus multifasciatus. Next base: position 7,962,063 of record NC_140446.1, on the reverse strand, counting down.
CCAGAGATGGTGACCCGCGGCCTTGCAACCTGATCCCCTGAGGCACAAGCATCACTTTTGTGGTACAGTGCTTTCTCAGTACCCCCACTCCCGCAACCTCATCACAGTGAGCTTGCTGGCTTACTGCAGACCACTCCAATCATACCAGAATAGTGAGTGGCTGGAATGTGTCTGCCCTTGCTCCCAGAAATGCTCGGTAAAAGCTAGCTCAGCTCCCCGGTGCTCTGCTCTGTGCTCTGTTCACCCTTCATTAGCCTTTGCCTGGCATTCAACTAATGATCACCTTATTCATTTTCCGTTACCTCAAGTGTGGTCACTCTGCTCTTTTGTCTCTTTTCCGCTCGCTGAGACTGGATGACCATGACATTCAAACTGTGTAGCATACATGCGACATCTCTCTCTTTCACCCCTTGAAACCTTCTGACCTTTTTAACAGAACAGAGAGATTTTCTCATCTTCTATCGCGCCTTTTTCTTCTTTCCTGTATGAGCCAATCTTATTCTTCTCCACACGTCTCATTTTCTGTTAATCCACCACGTCTTTCTTCTTCACTGTCACACACAGACAACATTCTTCATTAGTCACACTCATGCAGCTGCCCTCTGTCCTTGTAGTTTGCACCTGTTCTGTCCCCGGGGTCCTCTGTGTTCCACCATCATGATCTCATCTCCCTAAAGCACTGCGGTTACTTTGCGTGAGTCTGTCTCCCTGTCTGTTTGTTGGCTTTTGCTGTCGTGCTACGCATGATTTTTTTTCTTCTTCTCATGATTAATATTAAGTGTGATGCAATTTAAATTGAAGATTTAATCATTTGAATTTTCTGTGTTGTTTTTGTTATCGAGCATTCAAAACATGCAGGAACAGCAACACTGAGGTGTTTTAGATTAGATTTGCTGACACATACACACACACACACACACACACACACATTTCTGTGCCTCAGTCAGCTGGCAGAATGTGTGTGGTGTTGCACACTATTAGCATAATGGTCATTTACATAGGGCAGAACTGTTCCAGGTAATTCAATATATATGTAAAACTCTGTTGGTTAGTGTGGCAGGGGGCCTGTGATGGTTCAGCTGACCCATGCTGCCTGAAGCACCTGTTTTGCCATAATTATAGCCTCTAATCAGACCTAGTCCAGAAACCAAAAGTCAAGACAGCAGTGCCAATGCATTGATAACATGTAATTTTCTGCAATTTTCCTCCTTCCCGATACCTTGGGTTAACTTAGGACACCGGCAAACATCCAGCGCTTTCGCTAATAACCGCCTATGCTGTTATCTGTTTTTCTTTGCAGATCTATTAATGGATTTGGTAAAATCTAGAATTGCATCGGTGAGCTTGGGATTACTTCTTGACCCATGTAACAAGCTATCTAAAGGGAAGACACTGTGCATGACCATAATGCAGCGGCCAGTTGTCGGTTCGTTACGACACAAACGCAGATATACTGATGCACTCTGCTGAACATGTACACCAGTGTCTTTTCTTTACTTATTGTTTTCCAATCACAGTATCATTTATCAACATTGTGGCGAGTGCTGATGCTTCATGCATGCACGCCGTCACCGTAATGTCCTCGTCATAATAAGCCTCTATTCATCCATGAATGACAGTCAACTCAATTTGAATTGACTGACTCATTCTGATTTGCCAAATTTACTTCCAACAAACAGAAGCAACCAGGCCTTTTAGAGAGCAGTTCTTTTTGCTCCCTTTATTCCATTTACAGTCCATTGTTTTATTTTCAGCTTTTCATTTTTTTTCTTCTTCTTATTTGCCATTGTCTCCTTCCTTTTTCTCTTCCTCTTGATGAATAATTCATGGAGTCATTCATAATTTAGGGGAAGCAGCCAGAGATTTACACAGCTCTTTGTGTCACTGAGTTTTGTTTGGTGGCATATTCAATAATTGTTTAATATATCAAATTGACTGGGAGTTAGGAGCTCGGGCCTGTGTGCAGCAGAGCCCGATTTGTCTGATTATGGCAAGGGTGAGTGCCATATACTTTCCTAAAGCAGCATGATCCGCATGGCTGCTGGGAGAACTTCCTACTTCCTAACAATTTCCTAATTTTCCTATTGGCTAAAATCCTTCTCGGAATACTTTGTGGCAAGAGGTCCATAGTTATGAAGTTCAGGGACAGTGTACGCTGATTGACTGTGTCTGGGATTCATACTATTCCTGCTTTAGCTAAGCCCTGCTGTGTGATCTTTGCTATAGATGTGTGTCAGAATGCTGTATTTTTTATCATTTCATCAGATGCATCCATAACAGTGAAGCCGGATTCAAATCTCAGATACACTGGTAATAAAAATTCACATCTCACAGATGAACATTTGTTGATTCATTCCTATTCTATGAACTGCACACTTTCAATCAAGTTTACTCATCCTTATGGAAGCCCAGGTAAGCAGTGGTTATAATGTAACATACATTTTGTTTCACAAACAAAGCAAAGTAAAATTGGCAACACCTGTTCCTATTTTGTAACCTCATAATGTGAATGGCAAACAGTAATCAAAGGAGAGAGATGGTGTTCATGTATAGCATCTGCTTGGCTGTGTTTGTGTGAGACAATGAGGAGTATTTTTAGTTCAGCAGTTTCCAGTGAATCATTCCACAGAACAGAATATTACATGGGTCAACACATAATCCCCATTAAGCCCAGCTGGCAATTTGGGTTCTAGCATATTATTATCTGTATAAATATAGAAGAGTCATCAGCATACTTTATAATTGAATATTCCACCATAGGATAAGAAGGAGAAGGGGAGCGAACCAAGCAAGAACTCCTGTCAAAGCCAGTAAATGCCAGCTGTCAGGAACTGTATTTCTGTCAATTTAACAATTAATATATCACATTTCTACTTCACTGAAGTCTTAGAATACGATGCATAATAACTGTATGTTGTCTGGATCTGTGTACTAGTTGTCACTCATATAAACAAAGGTGTACTAGTTAAAGTGCTTATACAGCTGCATAAATAAATAATAAATAACTAATAGCTGCATTTTCAGAAAACATACAGCAGTGCAATAAAAGTTTGTCCTCCAGCAGCTTATACCTAACATCCAAGCATTCGTTCTTGTACCCCTTGAGTATGCGTTCATGACTAAAGGGGATGTCTTTGCCAGGTTCTGTTTAATGAACTCCTTCTTTCAACTATTTCCCTTGATGCATAAAGCAACTGATATATTGTGCTCCTGTGTGTTGTTTCTCTTTTGTACATAAGAGTTTATTTTGATCATCCACTAAGGAATTGTAAAAACGATCAGTTTAGGCTGTTTTTAAAAAAAGAAGTTAAACTAGATTATGATATATTTGTCACACCTTTCAGATGGTCTGGTGTATAATCTAAATAGTATATAGTGTATTAGTTTATAATAGTATATAGTAAAACAGTACAGTACTAGTACAGTTTATTGAATCCAGATTCTATAAACCCTGAGCCTGAAGCTGTGGTTGCATTCTTGAAAGTTGGTGAAGACATGAATGCTCTCACAAACACAAAAACAAACAACAACCAACAAGTTTTCATGTCTTCGCAGGGAACTAGTGTTCCCTTTTGTCGATTTAAAGTTGAATAGCCCTTCTATACCCACGATTAAATATTCCATTTGAAGCCACCACGAAAAGAACTTTGTACCAGAGTTCTGTGTTAACCCTGGAGAACCCATGGGGTCAGAGCCAACCCCATTGGTTTACTAGGGAAACCATGGGGTCAAATTTGACCCCATGGGTTCTCCAGGGTTAAAGTATGTCAAGCCCATTCTCAGAACAAAGACCAGAGTTCATATCTTCTGCAGCAAGCATTGGCTTGACCCAAAAGTTCTGACCAAGAGGCCTAGTTTCTAAGAACAACTACTCCTATTAATTGTTTTGATGAAGTGGTATCAAAGCTGATTTCAATAATAAATGTCATAACTGCATCTTATTAAGAAATAAGTTCAGGTCAAAGCATTGTTTGATCAGCCAACTTTTATGCAGAAACTGACTATTGAATGAATCACCAAGTAGACAGCCTGGGATGAGTTAATTATGACTTTTCTCTCATTCATTATTCATATTTTATAAATGATATAAATATGAATAATGTGATATATCAATTCTGCTAGTGATAATTGTAGTTCTTAATTATTTTAGTACAAATACTATATTGCACTTACTAATTACATTGAGATGCATCTGTGACCTTTTAGCCTTTACTGTAGCAGGAAAGCTGGGAAGGAGAGCATGGGTAAAGACATACAGCAAATGGACCAAGGCAGATTTGACCCCAGGCCTCTGCAGTTGCCTAACACCATATGGGTCATTTGCTTAGTGCAAACTTACTGTGAAATCAAGGGGTTAACCCTTTAAAGCCGGTGGGAGCGGGCACGCTGTGTTTTGCATAACTATTTTTAAATCCTGGTAGCTCTGCAACCACGTAAGCTAGCGCAAAAATTTTTTTTGCATATGAAACCGGAGGAGTTGTACTTACATCTTATGCCATCAGCTTGTCCTCGGTCACAGTTTCCTTCCACATATAGCTTTGCAAAAACTGCATAAAAAGCACTTGCAGCAACACAAACATAATATTCCAGAAACACGCTTTGCCGATCCGATCAGCTGTTCATAACACTTCCTACGTTGGAATAGACGTCAGCGCGAACTTTCAGATGTCCGCCATGACCTGCCCGAAACCGGAAGTGACGTCATTTTGCGGAAATGTAGGTTTTTTTTTTTACCATCAGGGCCTCATGAGCCTATACTGGTGTTTTTAAAAGTTATGTTTGACTTTCTGACTTTCTGTGTCGTTTCTGGGATGCTTAGGACTCATACTGCACTGCTGGAAATAGTTTATTTTGATGCATATGCTGCTTTTTTGCAAATTTGCATTATAATATTTATTTTCATTTTTCCTGCAGTGTATGAAAATTGGTGTATCTGAAAAATAAAACTATGAAGACACTCAAAATAAATTTCCTGTGGTGGGAAACTAGTTTGTTGCAACTTTTTTGTATTTACAGTTTTGAGGGATAAACCTCTTAAATTTCTCTAACTAGAAATATATGTTAAAAAAACAAAAACGATTTTCAATTTTTTTGTAGTTTATTGCATTGCAATTTTTGCAATTTATGTAATTACTATGCACTTAATGCAGACATATTATTACAATTTGGGCTGTAATGGTTGTATTGATGTATAGCAACTTGAAATGCTCCCAAAAATGGCTCCACAGCATGTAAAAATATAATATAAGCTCTGGCGGACTTGGTTCTATGGTAGGTCTTAAAGGGTTAAAAAGAAAATTTAAAAAAAAGGGGAAAAAAAAGAAAAGAATCCAACTTCAGATTTGACATAAAGATCACTTCTGAAGAAAATATCACATCGTATGTCACTGTCAGTCACCCTTGATTTTTTTCATCTGGCTTTCTTTCCAAAAGATGTCACTCAGTATCTGCCATTGCAAATCAGAGTGGGAATACTTTGCTACAGGAACAAAGTCTGCAACAAGAAAATCAGCTTTATGAGTTTTTACACAACATTCAGCAAGCCAAAGCAGATGACAGTACTTGGGCTCCAGGCGACACCAGATAAATTGGGCCCTGGACGGAGTGCAAAGCTCTTGGCTGTGGAAACAATTGGACATTTGGAGACTTCGCTTGCATCTTTGCTATGTGAAATTGGCGTAGGAAACTTTTGAAGGAGAGGGACAGGTGGAGGGAAGGAAAGAAAGGAAAGAAATGTGTGTTCAAGCAGAGCAAACAGCAGGTGTACAACTGTGTAATTAAGGGGGAAAAAAACAGGTGACAGGAAGAGGTGTGATAATGTTGATCTGCATTAATTGCAGTAGAACCAAGAATGCGTTTCCATTTCTAATTGATTTGTCTTATCCATAGATAGGTCAATCTAACAATGTTATTCCACCTTTCAGAAGAAAAATAAAAAAAAATACGCATCTTTACCTGTATATGGCAGAAGGAACGGAAAGAAACACGGAGTCGAATGTGTCAAAATAAATGAGAGAGCAGAGGTAAAACAGAAGAAGGGGGCAGGTCTGAGGAAAGAGATCAAAGGATTGTGAGGGATGTGTCTGCATGCAGAGGTGGAAAGTGCACTGGAGAGTGAGAAGTGATATGTCTGTGACAGCTGCAGCATCATTAGTGCATTAGGATCAATCCTCAAGACTTATGTTTGGACTCTTTGCCCATATAAAAGGCTGAGGTCATTTATATGGTTATGTTCTTGCAGCTGCTCCAACAACTTTAGCCTAGCTTATTTTTCTCATCATATCTGATCTTTCTCCTTTCACCTCTACATTTTACCATCAGTGTTATCACAAGTACTGAACTGATCCAGCCTTATGGGGCGAACCTCTCCCGAGGCTCATTCGGCTTCGGCTTTTCCATGTCGACATGAGAAATACAGAGTTCTTTGTTAGGTTTCCTTAACTCCAACTCTTTCTTTGCTCTGACTTCACCCGGGTGGCTCCGTAACCCACTGATGGCTTTAGCTCCCCCATTGTTGTGGCTATTGGTTTATCAATTCAAGTCAGCAGGCAGTAATTTGCCAGGGACTGTGGGTGTGTGATTAAAGATCCCTTACCACCCTGAGCAGGCAGCTGGTACTCTGCGACAGCAAGCATGGTGGCAAAATGAAGGCATACTGACAGATTTACACAAGCCCTAAGACACACAAAAGAACTTGTAGCAGGCTTACTGTTTGTTCCCACATTGTTGCAGATTCTGCATGTTCACATCTCTGCATGACTTTTTTTTGTGTGCAGTGATAGGTGGGCATATTTGCCATACAGATAAGGTTAATTCCCCCCGAGAGCTCATTTGAAGCTAATTTTCTGGGTTGTGTTGAGGCAGTTGAGTATGGTTAATAATAAAGTCCCCGGTTGAGTGATTACTTGTGTCATTATAGCACATGTATGTTTTTTGAGAAATTATTGTGCAAAGGCACCCATGTCTGGTATGCAGACCTTTCTCACTCCACTGAGCACGGCTTCTTTCTAAATCTGGGCTTAAAGTGTAATTGGAACACTGTTTGTGTCAAAAGAGACATATCACCTATTGCAGGGATATATTTTTAATTTACATAGAGAAAATACCTATAATTTTCTCACTAAGTCTCTCGATTAATTTGGGATTCGCCTCTTTGTTTGCATTTCCTCTCTTTAGAGCCAGCTTCATTTTGGTGGCGACGAGGGTTTTGTAGGGTTGCAAACCCCGTGTCGCATTAAAAAAAAGAGAAGAAAGGCTTTGTGTGTAATTACTTTGCGCTTACTTTCTTTCAAGGAAGGGAGAGGGGGTAAAAACTAGAGACAGTTGGGGACAATAGCAGAGTCTGCTGTCTCATTTACCAAATTAGACCTTTGGTTGCTTTGTTTAGCTGATATAATGGTACACTGTAGCATGCAGGATCTTATTGATTCCCTTGTTTCGGGAGTAATTTATTATTTAACCTGCTGAACCTAATTATGATACACTAGACTCGTATTATTGCACATGGCAGCAATTCTTTGCAGTTTGAAATGAGTTCTGCGTGGGTGTCCTCTTGTACATATTTTTTATTGTCACTGTATCATCACATATACTTGAGTCTTATTCTGCTGCACGTAGAATAACACTATGTGCAGTATGTTATATGTGGCAATCCATATAACATACAACTTTGGTATATGGATTGCCACATTATCTTGGGTTTTGTTTTTTCCCTCCTGTAAGCAGTATTCTTTTTTTTTTTTTCACTGCCTAGAACAATGCACTTTAAACACAAAGAAAATCTTCTGTGCCTATCCATATATTAGAAGTAGTAAAGCAAAAGACTTGAATCGTTGGACAAACAGAAACTCTGCTTGTAGGTGACTCATGCAGTTTCCCACGGGCACATCTGAATCATTGTAATGGCTTGAACAGCAGCTGCGTCTGTGTCTGATGTGTGTGCCTGTGCATTTGTATGTGCCGGCAGAAATATGTATGTGTTCGCAAAAAAAAAGAGAAAAAAAATCCCTGCTTTTCTCATCTCTCTAGCAGACATGTACAACCCGCCATCCGTCTCTAATTGCTTCTACCTCACTCATCATTTCTGTTTGTGCCGTAAAAAGAAACACTGAAACTCCACCACTGGGGATCCATTACCATTTTCCAGCCTATATGCTTTTTATTGCTGTATTTAGAGCCTTCATAAATATAGAGCAAAGCATCAGGGAAAAGAGAAGTTCTGAAGAATCACAGCCAAGACACCTGCTCCTATTTCTGTAGATAACCTGACAGACCAATGGAATAGCAGACGATCAGATGGGCTGCTACATACAGACACACACACACAAATGCAAAAATATACACAGGGTAAAAAAATAAAAAAATAAAATCAAGCAACAACAGCATCAGCATCTCAAAGCACAGACGTTTTCTTTATGTTCTTATATGTTGCACCACAGCATGGTTTCAGACTAAGGTTTAAACTTGTGAAAATCTGTTTTTTAAATATTTCTCTTCTAATCTTTTTCCTTTCTACTGAACTGCATTTATGACTACTCAGTTTCCATCATCATAAAAGGAACTCAAGGCAGCCAGATTCTGTTTCCTGTGTTTTAGTGTTTCAGTTGCTTTTAACTTTCCTCATCAAACCATATTTTTCTTATTTCTTATATTAGGCTTTTTTTTAAACAACCACTTTCAATAATCAGTTGCCCTTTACTTTTATTTTGATTTGCTCTTTGCATAGGTTTGGAAAAAGGTCATGGTTTGGGTTAGACTACTGTAGAATCATTCAGATTGTTAAGCTAATGCTACAAGGATATGTTTTTCCATTTTGCTATGTTGCCCTAATATCCCAGGAAAAAATAAGTCAACTTTCTTTTACTGAGAGGAAAAACGAATATGGAGTTCATATTAGGTAAGAAAACTTTCTATATCTAATGACTAGGGCTGCCACAAACGATTATTTTGATAATCAGATCATGCATCCATTGGACGTACAACGTACAGCTTATTGCACCAGCATGCATCTGCTCTTATATAACTATCATTAGCTTACAGCTTAAAGTGTTTAAGGTATGTGCTAACTAAAAATAAAGACAAGATGATAGTTTATTAAATTTTAATGAAATTTGCAGATTGTTTCGGTGAAGCTTAATAAACTCCTTGCTATCTAAAATATACACCGGAGTATATTCTCGAGCATCTCACACTTCTGATAATCAGTTGTCTGGTTGATGTTTATTCAGCTGTGTAAAAACTATAACTTTAATCTCAGCCAAACCGATTTACTCAGGAACAAATAAAATACTAAAAAAAAAGCCAAACAATAACATTTTGAAGTTATCTAAGTGACTTATATATATTTAACCTGAGTAGAAAACGATTTGCCGGGAGTGAGCCTTGCCCCCAGTTAGCTATCGAGCTGGTGAGACGTCTGTTACCCACTAGCTATCGAGCTAGTGGGTAACAGACGTCTCCGAAAACGTCGGAGCGCTTTTGAACATATGTGGTGTCTTGATAAACTGAGCAGATATTTGAGGTTTATACAGTTACATTCTCACCTGAAAATATGTTAAACGTTTATTTTGTGACCCAGAAAGAATAATAAGAGTAATATTAAAACTAACTAGCTGCCGCCATTGTTGTAAACTGAGCTGGGTCGCGCTATGAATTCTGGGGCAGAGCTACTTCCTCTTCGGGGTTTAACGGCAGCTGGCATCCTTGTACATGCAGTGCTGCCATCTTCTGTTTCAGTCCGTTATTACACTCTTAAATCCTACTACTTATTCCTGCGTCTTTTATGATCTTACAAAGCTTCAAACGACGCGTCGACTATTAAATCAGTCGTCGACAGTTTTGATAGTCGACATAATTGTGACTAGTCGACCTATCGTGGCAGCCCTATTAATGACTCAGTTACAGGACAATAGCAATAGAATGGCAGGGACAAATCACAAATTTCTGCAGTGACCAACTGGTTCAAGGTGCAACACCCTCAGACCACAACAGTGTTGCTCTGACTTGGACACTGCTGTCACTCTCAGAAAGATTGTTAAATGTTTAAACATAATCGCCATCTAATTTCTAAACATGCACAGATTACTAATACATGACAATCAGTCAGAATCAGACTGTGCTGATAAGCTCAACAGGTCTATGATGTGTGTGTTTGCAATAGTTGTGTTGACAGCTGCTTGCCAGCTGGTTGCATACTGGTTATAAGCAAGGCTGCCAACCAAATCACCATCCTGCAGCACTCCATTATTATTGGAAGAAAAGTCTCAGAGGTTCTGCCTGGAATGGCTGGATGTAAATAATGTGAATTTATGTGTTGAAAGGCTACAACAGATTCACGAATAGTTGCTGATTTATCAGAATTCATCTCCATATTATCACAGATTGCATGTAACTGCCAGCTTGACCATATTCAGTCGCAGACTGACTTTGTTTTATTGTCATTTTATCGCTGTCTTGATTCACCAGATCTGCTATGAAGATGACAACTAACTGTTAGTTTGCCTACCAAATTGAAAATGCCCCCCCAGCCCTTTAAAAAAACAACATTTCAAAGGCAGAAAGATTCATTGCACACATTTGTACTGCGTTCTCCAACCACTACATTCATAATGTGAATGTAGAATAAACAAAATAATTAAATCCAGGTACGTTCCTGTTTTCACATCCATGTTTTAGAAATACTTTGTCATCTGCTGCTCAAACACACCAACATTCTCATGCACACATTCTCCTTGTCGTTGTGCTCCATAACTTATCCAGCTCAGCTCAGCTCCAATCCATGCTGATTATGCACAACCAGGTTTGTATAGAAACACACAGACACGCACATGCGCGCCCACGCACGCACACACACCGAGGAACACACACGCACACACAGGCATACGCCTCCAGATTGTTTAGCATACAGCAGGCATTCGCTCATTGTTCTCCGAGAGTCACAAGGTCAACAAGTTCCATCCCTGATAGACTCAACATGGAGAGGATGGCAGATGAACAAAGCAGAAATGCATACACACACATCACCCTCAGAAGTACGTAAAGACACAAACACATTTTAGATACTCATGTATGCAGAGGTGCACTCCTACCTCCTGACTGCTTCTGTCCAAACAAAGAGAACATATATTCAAGGCAACTAAATAAGCATTTACAGTACCACTGATTTTGTCCGGCCCAGTGACAAACCATCCAGTAAAATATTTATACACATGCCTGACATGGTGTGCATACTTCACACGCTGAACATTTCAGTGCTCCGTAATGATAACTTTACACGTTTCAGAATATCTGACATTGCTTATGCTACTCTATCATTTCCATTGTAGTTTTGCTCTGCTTACCTAGTCTTGGAAATATAGCCATGAAGTATAGTCTAGTCAGATATAAAATTTATATAACACAGTACTATAAGCAGTAAATGATAGTGTGATGGGTCGCGCAGTGAAGAAAACTTAGACACAGGTTAAAGTCCATTTTATTTAACCCAAAAAACATAATTGGTTAAATCATGCAAAAAGAATCAAAATCTTGGGCCCATAAAAGATAAAATAACAGAACTCTACTCAAAGTTGACAACAATACTGATAACTCAAACAAACTGACCTAACTTAACGAGACAAAGGGGAAACTTAAATAGTGGCTGATCAGCCCACAAAAAAAACACGAGAAGGGGTAAAACACACAAAACCCAACTAAACCTAACATAATGAACTCCAATTCCCCCCCATGGTCCCGAGTTATGGCATGAACCAATTTGCAGTCTTCCTTTAAAGCTCGCTCCGCCCCTTTTCCACCTCTTGGCTTCTTAATCAAGGGACTGGAACAGCTGCAACTAAGGTAACTCAGAAAACAAAAGATTAATCATACATAACAGTGTAAACTAAAATGTGCGCACTTATTTTAGAATGCAGTGTTATGTGGATATGTGAATTAATTCTAAACCAAAACCAGTTATTTATTGTCCTGTAAATTAAGAAAGACAAATGTGAATGCAATGTTACTTATAAGCCTCTACACTAACATGGTGGGTATCACCACTGTGTGGCTGTAAGTGCGGCCATCACAGATAGTCATTTTATTGTATTTCAAATGTGGAAATGTAGCATACAACCAACTTCAGTTTTCTTTCACCATTTTATTTGTGTTTATGCTTGCATTGACTGTTGACTTTTATTCAAAATTTCCACTTTCCATCTGGTTTCAAGAATACCTTCCAACGTTCAGAATTCTGCAAATGAATGGATTTGCAAAAAATGTGTTGTCACTATATACATAGGCTATTCAATAAAATAGTGGGAAAACAGAGCTTGACACTGGAAGAACATCTGGCCAAGGTCCTGCTTTGCAGATTTATTTGAAGCTGTCCACCATTTAATTTGTCATTCCTTTAACCTCCTAGGACCTGCCGTCCACATATGTGGACATCACATTTTGGGTTATTTAGACCAAAATACTCAATTTTGCTCTACAAGGGCCTGATATCCACTTACGAGGACATTATACTGCTACTGTTCTATCAAAATTTTAAAGGAATCTCCTCATATGTGGCTCTTATTTTTCTTAAAAACAAAAATAAGGTAAAAAAAAAAAATCTGGTATTTACAGATGATTCTGGAATCTTTGTTTTTACATTCATCGGGCCCCAATATGCCCAAATATCAAAGAGAAAATTAAAAATGCATGCTGTGGAAAAGTTTGGATCTTAGGAGGTTAAACATAGTACACCTCTGCACTGCAAGTTTTTTGAAATTCGGGTTGGTAGCCTTTTCTTGCTGACAGACACACATAGAGAAAGCCAGGAGTAATAGATGGAGTCAAAGTTTCAATACATTTGTATGTTATTTTTCATTTGTTTGAATATGATTTATGAATATGAAAACTGCTTTCATTCATTATTCATACTGAGAAATTTGGAGGTGCAAATCTTTGGTACAAACACACAAAGGAATACGAGGTTTATATACTAAGGTTTAGCAAGGTGTGGTTGTGCTTACCAAGTACTTTATAATTAGCTGTAAATGTAGTTATCTTACAGAGATTTTAAGAATGCTTTTGCCACTAAACCTGGTCATAGTTGGGGTGGCTGTCACTCAGGATGTAGAGCATCTACTGATTGGAATGTTGGTGGTTCGATCCCGGCTCCCCCTAGTATGCATGCCAAATATCCTTGGGCAAGATATTAACCCCAAGTTGCTCTCCAATGCATCCATCCAACACATTCTCACTCCCAAACTGTAACATTTTACACTAGTTGACAAATTGGCGGTAAAGCTCTATGTAAGAATCAATCCATTTACCATACTTGTGCTATATGTCCCATACTGTATGAACATTTCCTGGGTAAAAAAGAAAGGGATCATAGAGATGTCATAGCTTTGGATTTATGTTTTTCAAATGACTGGATGTTGCCCACATAAGAGATGTGAGAAAAGCAATCAGAGGGTTTTTTTCAGCCTAAATTGTACATTCGGAAAACATGACATTCAGGGGGCCAATCTGCATTCTATTACTGTTGCCTTTAATGGGTAGAAGATACCTTTGCAGCCTCATGCAGTGTCGTGCATGTTTTTATCTCTTTAGATGATTATAAGTCTCTCCGCTTCATGTTCATAGTGTCTTCACTTTCTTTTTCCACTTCGCCAGACGGTAGATCGAACACTGTGAGGAAATATAGAAAGGAGAAGAAAAGAGAGAGAGAGAGGGTGTGGAAGACAAACAGATGGCTTTTATCATGCCTCAATTAGAAGTTTGTTTCTTTTACAGAGAGAAAGATTAGACTGTGTAATGAAGTATTTGCAGGAAGGGAAGCATTGAAGGCTCATCTCCTCTCACTTTTACAGTGAGAGGAGATGAGCCAACCAAAGTTACCCGACAGCACACATGCCCATGAATTATTTTTTTTTCAAAAACATTCACTCTAAAGGACTCTAAAGTGTTTTAATATTAATAAAAAATATGCGCAGAAGTTTTCCTTTAGCAAATTCCCTGGCAGAATATCGAGTGATTAACTAATCCTCCACATTCAGTGTGAAATAATGAGCTTAAACTACAACCACCAGCAGGGCCATGAGTTACTGACACCTGTTCTGCTTTTGTCTACTTCTATTTCTTTCTATACTTGTCTTCCAGTACTCCCTTTATTTTTCTATTTTCCTATTTCTCTCGTGTGCTCATTGTCTCTCCGTGTCTCTCCTTTTCACTCAATTCCCTCTTCACTATTTCTAATTAAAGACAAGAAATGCCATCTTTTATTAATGATGCTGTTAATGAAACAGGGGCTGCTTTTGTCGGTGACAAAAATTTCAACCAATTAATTCCCTGCAATTAGAGTCGAAGAAAAATGCTCTCCCAGAAGAGTGCTTTGCTTAGATTCCCTGGTGTGGTGTTTTGTTTTGTTTTGTTTTGTGTTTTTTTAAGCCATATGCTAAAACGCTGACATCCTTGCGGGGTTTTATGCCTTGAGGCAATAATCTATGAAATGTATGCATTATAGAATAGAATTAGGGTTCTCTTTGTATTGGTGTTAGTGTATCCTCAGGCTTAATGATTTAGAATAACTAAGCAGTTTCTTCCTGTGTTAAGGTTAACACATCTAGCTATTTTTTTCTTTATATGGAAAAAAAATCAGGCTTTTACATTTGAGAGGTTTTTTTTTTTTCCACTACGGTAAGCTAAGATGCTTTCCCCCTGCTTAGTACAAATTGATAAACCCACAACATTAATCAGTTTATTGTTCTGTCTGAAGATCAGTGCACACAGGCAGGTAATTCATACTGATGGAAACATTTCCCTCCATCTCCAGCTTCGTTCAATTTCCTCCCTAAACACTCAAGTCAAACATTTCAGGCACTAAGAAAAAGAGCAGGAAATGTTTTTATGTAAACCTTGGCAGTAAAGAAATGCTTTATTTGAAGCCACTTACGAGAAGCTCCTTTTTAAGGACTTATGCAGTTTTTAAATTCAATTTTATGATTATTATTAGCTGGCAGCATTTGTTTTTGTCAAATTGTATTTTTTATTGCTTGGGCAGCATCTTTGCCCAAGTCCAAAAGCAGCATTTACTAATTCCCAAATGTAGATCAGGTATCATCTGATAAAAGGATTAAAACCAACTTTGGGAGACTTAGAGACTAGATGCAGACCTATTTTGATTTATTTTTTCTTTTTCTTTTTTTTTTTTGTCATAGCTTACTGATTTTCAGTAATTTATGTCGGCAGCAAGTGCATCTGCTAGTCCAGTCAGGCAAATTGCATTGTATTTGTTTTTAAGTTTTTAAACTCCCTAAACTCAGCCACCCTAGACAAAAAGTTATGGCTCCTTTTCCAGACAGCTTTTCTATACAGTATAGAGCTGCCACAATTAGTCGACTAGTCACAATTACATCGACGACTAATTTAATAGTCGACGCGTCGTTTGAAGCTTTGTAAGATCCCAAAAGAAGGAATAAGGAATAAGTAGTAGGATTTAAGAGTGTAATAACGGACTGAAACAGAAGATGGCAGCACTGCATGTACAAGGATGCCAGCTGCCGTTAAACCCCGAAGAAGAAGAAGCTGTGTCCCAGAATTCGTAGCGTGGCCCTGCTCAGTTGTCAACAATGGCAGCAGCTAGTTAGTGTTAATATTACTCTTATTATTCTTTCTGGGTCACAAAATAAACGTTTAACATATTTTCAGGCGAGAATGTAGCTGTGTAAACCTCAAATATCTGCTCAGTTTATCAAGACGCCACATATTTTCAAAAGCGCTCTGACGTGGGTAACAGACGTCTCACCAGTTCGATAGCGAGCCGGGGTTCAAGGCTCACTAGAGCCAGTGAGAACACCGGACTCCCGGCAAATCATTTTCAAACCCACCGCTGTCTTTCGCTACTCAGATTAATCATACATAAGTCACTTAGATAACTTAAAAATGTTATTGTTTGGCTTTTTTTTAAGTATTTTATTTGTTCCTGAGTAAATCGGTTTGGCTGAGATTAAAGTTATAGTTTTTACACAGCTGAATAAACATCAAGCAGACAACTGATTATCAGAAGTGTGAGATGCTCGAGAATATACTCCGGTGTCCCGTTATATTTTAGATAGCAAGGAGCAGACGGCTGAGTTTATTAAACTCCACCGAAACAATCTGCAAAAGTCATTAAAATTTAATAAACTATCATCTTGTCTTTATTTTTAGTTAGCACATACCTTAAACACTTTAAGCTGTAAGCTAATTATAGTTATATAAGATCAGATGCATGCTTGTGTAAGCTGTACGTTTTACGTTCAATGGATGCATGATCTGATTAGTCGACTAATCCCAAAAATATTCGGTGACTAGTCGACTATCAAAATAATCGTTTGTGGCAGCCCTAATACAGTACATTGTTTTTATTGTGGCTACAAACACAAATGTAGGGTGATCCACTGGACTTATAGATTCACAGGTATTTACAATCCTCCAAGGAACCTAGGAGGATACCCAAGCATTGGCCTAATTAGCTAGAAAGGCACTGGAAAGTGTAGTTTGCCTCCATTGAGTGTTGTGTTATTTACAAAACTGCTTTGTGGCATTTTGTGAATAACTCTTCTTTTCATGTTTAGGT
The DNA here is from genome assembly GCF_963576455.1 of Neolamprologus multifasciatus. NCBI lineage: Eukaryota > Metazoa > Chordata > Actinopteri > Cichliformes > Cichlidae > Neolamprologus > Neolamprologus multifasciatus. The sequence goes on along the minus strand of NC_140446.1, from coordinate 7,945,478 downwards.
CTGAGTGACTGCGCATATAAGAATGCGCAGTATAAGTATTCCCGTGTCAGGGAAACAAGCCACTAAATTGAGCACACAGTACATACAGGCCACAGACAAAAACACACACAAGAAAACAAATAGCACTTGTCCACCATCCCTTCTCCAATTTTTTTTCATTTGTCTCAGCAGTGTGCCATTCGTGAGTGGCCGCTTAATCACCTCACATGGAGAGAGAAGAATGGACAGACCCACAGAGAGTCTAATAACCCTAATTAAAGGCTAAAAAATATAATAGAAAATTGAGTTGCTGTGCCAAGTTGGCTTGAGAGGCTGCATGGCGCTCCCTCAGTCTTTGTTTTTAGTCTCTGTGGTAGCTTTTTCAAAGGTAAATTGAGGGTGTTCAGGACATAGGAAAACAATGGAGAAATGAGGGAAGGGAAAAAAAGCACACACGTGGAAGCACATGTATGTGTGTGAGTGTGTTTTATTCCATTATTTTTGCAGTTATACTGATAAGTCCTTATATTTATTCATTTTATTGGTCAGTCTTTGAAATGTCAGAACATTCATTCACACATTCATTAGTAAATGCTTGTCCAGTTCAGGGTTGTGGGGGGTCTGGGGCCTTTCCTTCAAGAGCAAGGCTACACCTTGGCTAGTCTATTACAGGGTTTCATTACATACTCCCAGAGCTCACAATGATATTGCCTGCTTTGTCCAATTATCAGGCAAATAGCTAAAACCCTCAATTATAATGCTATGAAACCTGTGAGGTTGACATAATAAATAAGATAGAAGCAGTGCATATTTTAATACGTTTGCTTGATGATGACTTATCAAACAGTTTGTTTTTTTTCTATAAATGTAAATGTATCTGGGACTGGTTTTAAAACATTATTAAAATAAGATTGATGAATCATTAGTAAATCCGCAGGGTTTCAGAAAATTGATTGTAAGCGTGGTGGCATACTGAGTAACATCTGGATTTTTTAAAACGTATTGTTTATGTATTTGTTTTTAATCCTTTTAGGTACATCAGCTTGTTACAGTAAATAAGACACCGCAGCACTGCTACAGTTCAACAGACTTTTAACAGTGGATATCTAATTGCTTCGAAAGATATGAGACAAATAAGGAAAATGAGTGTCGTGGCAAAAATAAAAGGGTAATAAGTACATGAACCATGAACTGCACAACGGGCCATCAGATTCAAACTTTCTCTCTAAACTAATTTGCGCAAAACAAAATTAATAGAGACAACATCAGCTAACAGGGCCGAGGATAACTCCCTACTTACCTATTAATTAATAAATTAATTAAAACAACTAACAGATAACAGAGGATAGCAAATTAATGAGGATGAGGCACTTAGTGATTGAGAAAAAAATGTGTTATCACCAATATAGTTTTCACATGAATAAACTAGAACATCCCTCGGTTGACTAGAACTATAAAGAAAAAAAGGTTAAAGTAACTTCTGTGCTCAGTTATTTATCTTATCTGTCCACTCACATAACTAACCAGGCTACTGCAAGTCATTCATTGCCATATGTGAGTCACATTGACACTGTGGTGGTTGAATAGTGCGACCTCATGACATGTGTGACATTACTATCTTAGACCAGCTTAGTTGATGTATCCGTATTGTCTTGGAAACCTTGGATCAGCTAAGAGCTACTGCTTTGAAACGCAAGTATGCCATTTTTTTCCGTATCGTGCTTTTGTATTGTGGATATTTTTGTTCATTCGTTTCTCCTGTACATACTATCAGTTGTATGTATGTGACAAAGCCGTGCTGCGGAGGATCTGACAGCCTCATTATTTAGCAGCCTCATAGACCCTGATAAGGTTTCTTGTTTGGGGACCAATCAAAGAGGAGGCCCAGGTATGATAGTGTCCACACCTGTGATTCATAGGGCCTGTACTCTGCCTTGCTCTTCATCCTATCCAACATGTAGGAGGCAGATTATAGGGCAGACTAATGAATGTCATTCTAAATGAATGACTGAAGCTGCCAATTGTAATGCTGCCACCACTGCGGGCCTATCTTCTTTCCCTAATGATTAAATACCGTACACTTATTCTATTCCTCTTCTCATTCCCCTGTGACTGCACTTCTGCCTCACCTTTTCAATTCTTTTAAACTAGCTCATTACTGTCCCAGATGAGAAGAAATATTGGAAACTATGTCCTATCCTCTCTCTGGATGGATGGGTGCTTTTTTTTTTTTCATTGTTTGCTTTCGCAGGCATAACACTGCACTGAGAAATAACATAATGGTGTGCTCAGAGGTTTGACAAGGTGGATGTAGCTGCTACATTGTGCTTATTGCTTATTGGGATGGCAGAGGTAATGTGATTTCTGACTGAAGCGTGGTGAGGGTGGGTTGAAAATTTGATGTCTGCAGACCATTGGGCATTTCTCAGAGTATGTGGGTGATTGTGTGTGTGGAAAGACAAAAGAAAAGAGAATGAGATAGGGTTGCTCATGTGCCAGTTTTTCATGATTGCAATGTATAAGGAAAATATGATTGTGTGTGCTGTGTGTCTGAATGTCTGTGTATCTGGGTCTGGATAACACTGCCTTTGTTTTCCTAAAGAATCCATGTCATTCCTTGCCCGTATCACCCCTAAGGCTTGTTTTGATGTGGTGGTATCTGATTTGGCACCCTTCCACACTACCTCATAACCCCCTTGCCCTGCAGGAAACAGAAATTTTACAGCCTCTCCTTTCTGTCTGTACATTACTTTTTCCTTTGGGGTCTTGATCCGGCGGGTGTCCGTCCATCACAATGCCTGAATGAATGTCCGGAGACGGTTCGTTTTACCCCCTCAGGCACCGAGGACTATCTGAAACGATAGGAGACATCTGCAGAACACACACAGCCTGTTTTGAAGGTGTTTAGTCTTTTTCACAATATTGATGTCGAGTTGGGATCTTCCTCTTTTGTTGCCGTAGAAAAGAAAGTTGTGTTATTCTGATCTTTGATTGCTTGATATCATTTGCTGTGATCTGATACGATAGAGCATGTCACTTCTCCTATCTTATATCTGTGTTTGCCATTTTCTCGTCTGTGGTATAATAGACAGTTTTCATTCCCTATCTCAGGGAAAAACCTCTGCTCTGGTCTAATCCTGTTAATGCCGAAATCTGATTACGAGCTGTAACCTATACCCACAAAGGCAATATGTGTGTATGGTGGAGTGAGGGAGTAGTTGTCATGTAATTGTATGAAATGAGAAAAGAATGACAAGGCTTTTATCTATTCAATGGTCTACGGAGATGGGATGTTATATGCTGCGCAGACTGCCATTCACAGATTTGTAACATTTTGCCTTATAAATAAACTAGACTCCATCTAAGTTAATTTGACATGTACAATATACAGTTTGAAGAAAAAATTAGCTTGTCCTCTTATACAATGGCAGCTGTTAAGAGGATGCTTTTCTTGTTCTAGGAATGGGCATTAAAAACCAAAAGACTATTCTTAATTCACTGGGAATTAAGAATTCTTCAAAGGTTGATCCCCTGCACACGTACTAGCCAGTCACACAGCTGGAGAATCCTGTATCTGCACAAAAACAGCCAAGCATAGATGCAATCAAGATAACTGGGCTTTCAAATATTTCCAGTTCTTATCGTAACTCCTTTCTGCCAAAACTGTGTTTGAAAAATTTGGTTTCAAACTGTTCCCGAAGCATAAACTGGAAATCAACAACACACTGTTTTGGCCCAAATCAGTCAGTCAGTCAGCGAAATCGGCCCCTTAGTTATGCTGGAGACTTTTCCATCGATGCATGGACTGGGATCGATTGATGGTTTCTTATAAACCTAGCTGATATCTTGCTACAAGTTTCATCATTTATGAACATGTTACTCTTTTTCTATGCGCACAAGTAAACCACAATAATTCAAAGAATGACACCTTCTGACATCATCAAGTTAAAAAACATCATAGAAAATAGACAAAGGAAGATAAATTAAGTCTTTTTTTTCCACATTAATCTACGTTTAACATTTAAATAGCCATGGAAAGTAAAAAAAAAACATGTTGGGCTCTAGAGCTGTTTTTGCATGATGCGCCACTTTTAATCTGTCGTTTGTCAAGTATTTTACATTTTTTTAAAATGGACAAAAATTTAAAAAAATGAAATATGCATACACAGTCTGATTATTTTCAAACGTAATTTAAAGACTAGTTGCACTTCCCTATTTAAATCAGAATTCTGTCCACTGAATCACTTTCAGCATGTTTAGGTAATTACAGCAGCTACATTCCCATTCAGCTGCTGTAATTACACATATACAGTTTCTATGAAGGGAAAGTGTTGACCAGTAACAAAAATCAGCCCACCTCCAGTTTTCCTCGTTCCACTTTTAAACCTAATTAGCTGCTCCGAGTAATATTTAAATAATAAAGTTATTTTTAGAAAAATTTAGTAGTAGCGAATTAGTCCAGTGAATCACTGCATGGGAGATAAAACAAAATTACTGTATTTCTTCTGTTTCTATTCAGTAAACAGAAGTAATGCATTCAGTGGTCATTTGCAGTCAACATTGTGAATCGTTACCTTACCTAACTTACACTTTACTAAAACTTTTCCTCCTCGTATGCCGTGGCTACCATTTTTCTAACAATTGTTTGACACCTACGTTAAACTTTAAAATGCCTCTTAAGAGCAGTTCTTTGATGTTCGCTTGTCATCCTAGTTATCGCGCCGAAACAAAAGGCAGAGTCACACTATGTAATAGAATTGAAACCACCTGCCTCTCAACCAAAGTATATTGTGATGTGTCAGTTGTGGTTTTTCTTTTCATCACAGAGACAGTGACACAAACAGAGGAAATGATGAAACAGCTGTGAGACACTGTATGGATTTAGGACTTTGTTCTCTTAAAACATGACACATGAAAGGGCTCCAGTGACCCGCGTACCCCCTGAGTATATGTGTATGCGAGGGTGTATGTGTTTGTGACTAGTTGATTGGACTGCATACGGCTGCTTCGTGGGCTTTTATCCAAGTGGGAGGTAGCTGAAGAGGAGAATGGATGCGAAGGATAAAATAGATGATCCTCTTGGTATAACATCTGTTGCAGTATTGCAAAAGTATGCTATCGTACAACTAGGCATTCTTCTTAATGACGCTAAAACTTCGGAATTTCTGCTTAAGATATATGCACAAAGCTTACTAAGTAGAGGATCATTTAGCTCCGACAGAGGACCAGGTTGACCCTGGTGCTTTAGATGACAGTATGTCCATAATGATAAGTTACAGGCGAACAGTTTGTGCTGGTGAATTCATCATGACAGTAAAACAGCAGGAGGTTTAAATAATGCTGCCACATTCACATTGGAAACATATTCAGAGATAACACGTTGTGAGCCTACATAATAAGTCGTCTGCAGGGACAGACCATGTCTCCCACCAAGTAATACCCAGCTGCGCATTGAGTGAAAGCGATATTTATTCCAGTTGAAAAATACATCTTTATCATTTGATGCTGCTGTTATTTGGAGATGCACTGCATCTGTGGCACAGACTGCACCAAGTTGTTCAAGGATTGTGACGAAGCTGGTTGTTTTCAGAAAGTTTCGGGGGGGGGGGGAAGTTTTCCCAATAAACGGTAGCGGTGCAGATGTTACTCTGCGCTCTGTGAAGTACTGTTGAAGCAGCACTTTTAGAAAATCTGTTAATCAAATACTTAAATGCTTACAAGGTTGACTCCCATCAGCAGACGTTTTAAAGTGTGATTATGTGTTTCTTTTGACTTGAAAGCTAATTTTTGCCGAAATGTCAAAAGTAACGAATATTGGAGAATGCTAAACTGCTCACTGCGTATTTTTTATGAATTCAGTTGATTTGAGAGACTCACAAAAATATCATTTTATATATTTAAGGTCATATAATCAATCATCAATGTAGATTTTTTTTATTTTGCTCATTTGTTTTTTATTTTATGTGTCCTATGAAGGTTTTCTCTTTACGTTTTCTAATTTTTTTTTTAACCCCCGTTCTAATATCACGCTCACGTGACATCACCTGAGTTCTTTCCTCATAACCTGCAAAACTCCTGAACTAAAGACAATCTTCTTCTTCTTTGTTTAAAAAAAAATTAGCAGTCCTCTGATTACATACCTAAGCTTAAACTTAGCAATGACAGTAGTTCAACATTTATTATTGATTTAGGCCCCTCAAGTGTAAGACAAGATGAACTTAAAACAGAAACAGAACAGGGCGAGAAGTAGAGAGAGAGAGACATCAATTAAACATGAATTCCAACCAGGGTGAGGGTTTCACTCTGTTTGTAATTGTGAATATTTAATAAGGCAAAAGACAACTCACTTAGCGCACAGCCATATGCTAACAATGGGGAAAGGCATGACAGGGCTTCCCCTTAGCTCTGACTAGCAGGTACGCTTGCGTGGCACGCACACACGACACACACATCCAGTCGCAAAGTGCTGTTACTGTATGTCAGTGCAGTTGAGCTTCATCTCTCAAAGTGAAAACAACATCGAGCTGCCATATTACTAGCCACTGGGAGAGCACCCCTGCCTGCCCTAGTGCACTCAAGAGGAACCACACATCAGGTCTTTGCATCACTCACACTTTACCTCACTGCCACCTGAAGGGTTGGGCGCCTCTTAATGTCCTTGTCGCAATAATTTTTCTCCTTTTCCTATTTCTGTTTCCTTTTATCTTGTTTTTATTTCTTTCACAATGGTAGTTCTGACTCTAATTTTTAGAAGTAGCAGATCCCACGACCAGCGTAAAAAGTCAGACACCTATGTTACTCTCAGTAGGGACAGTGTTTAATGGGAGAAACTCTCCAAAAACAATATAATACAGCCTTCCTGTGTTCAGTGTCACTTTTCTCTAATCGGTCTCTAATCGTACTAAGCAACAATTTTATCGTTTCCACACCTCAGCAATTACATGAGCAAGTATACTGTTCCGGTAACTGATAGGTAAATCATCTAAAATGGGACCTGAGTTGTAATAAACGAGGATTTTCTTTGAACTATTTCCCACTTATTCCTTTTATGTCATTTTCCCCACCCCTTTGCCTGCAGTTTCATTCCTTTCTCATCCTTCTATTCACTCCTCATGTCTTCTTCTTAGAGTCTATCTTTTTCTATTTCCCTCTGGCATTTTTCTTCTCCCTTGCTTCCATTTCTTAAACCACTTCTCACTAATTACTTCTTTCTCATGTCTCCTCCTTGTGACTAAATGACAGTAGATGTCTGGTCTTTCTTCTCCTCCCCAGCATATCCCTCCCAGTTACAGACAACATTGTCTGACATTAAGCCGCTCGCACTTACAAGACACCCAAGTTGAAAGTGTCACTTCATTTAAGGGAAGTCAACTAAGGAGCTCCTTTCACTGACATCCCAACTCCTGCTGTCTGCTTTTTATATGACTCTGTGTAACAGTCATATAAAGTGGAGAATAAAAAAGAAAATAAGAATTAAGCAGACTGGAAAGGGTTGCTGGCGATGAGAATTGTTGGGGCTGGTCATTTAGCAGGCAGCAATAGAACGTCTGAGGTGCCTGCAGATTTTCCTGTGGATTATTGTTTTGTATT